>NC_092723.1:20009213-20689371 GCF_047496885.1 Scyliorhinus torazame | reverse complement strand
CGTGCGATCACTCCTGGAGTGAAGTATCCTTTCTTCACAGTTGGCACGGTAGCACAGTGGTTAATACTGTTGCTTCACAGCGTCAGGATCCCACTTGGGCCACTGCCTGTGCGGTGTATGCATGTTCTCCCCGTGTCTGCGTGGGTTTCCTCCGGGTGCTTCGGTTTCCTCCCACAAGTCCCGAAAGACATGCTGTTTGGTGAATTGGACATTCTGAATTCTCCCTCTGTACCCAAACAGGTGCGAGTGTGGTGACTTACTTTTCACAGTAACTCCATTGCAGTGTTAATGTAAGCCTTCTTGTGACAATAAAAATTATTATTACAAAAATAAAATGTTGGAGATTCTGTTCAGTATCCTAGCCGCTGTTGGCGTCTGGTCTGGGATCATAAGACTATTGGAAACATTTGTGCTACATCTATCCTGGCGAGCCCTTTCATAACTTCAAAGACAACTATCGGATCAGCCCTAGGCCTTCTCTCATCTAAAGAAAAGGGCTTTGGCCTGTTCAGTCTTTAGCAACGAAGGAGAGTGGGAGAGTGTTCACAAAGATTGAAATGCTTATTCATGAGGGATGTAGTTTGAATTTTAAATATTTGGTCATCATCTGGAGTAAGTGGGTTTATCGTTAAAGTTCTTCTTTGCTTTTGCTTGTAGGTTCTCTCCAGAGGCAGCGTCCCGACGAGGACTCAGCACAGCCGAAATGAATGCTGTGGAAGCAATACACAGGGCAGTAGAGTTTAATCCACATGTGCCAAAGGTAAGTGTCTCTGCTACCATTGTTCAAATTGGTAGCACTCTCGCTTGTGGGTTCAAGCTCCATTCCAGAGGTTTGAACGCATGGTTTAGACCAGGGATTTTCAAAGTGAGGGTCGCGACCCGTAGATGTGTCGCGGGATGGCGTAGAATGGGTCTCCAAAAGGTCACCAAAATAATCCCCAAAGATTGCCTGACCATGTTTACCGTTTTCTGTCTGGGTAAATTCTCACTGCAGTAGAGTGTATGACCACGCGCGGCTGATGTAGAAGCTGGTGCCGAGAACTTACTTGCCTCTCTGGGCCAGAGTTAGTTGGGCAGTTTGCACTCAGAGACCTGTGAAATTTTCTTTGGCTGGCATATCCTGCTACTATGTTCAGCGTCAGGACCTGCATTATTTCTTGAGTTCCGTGTGGTAATAGTTCTTGAGTTCAGGGTGCCACTGACAAACCCTGTGCGTCTTTTATCATTCTCTCAGTTAACTTAGACATATAGCCTCCTCCAGCCCTATGTCCACTCCTTCCACTTCCGAATTGTCTCTCCACACCGGGGCTCTTGTCCTTCAAGGACGCTTCTGTTTTTCATCTCCTCCCCGCCGCTATCCACCCCCTCTTCCCAGGTACTCGACCCCAAGCATCCATCTCTGCCGTGTGGCTACATGGACTCCCATCAGCTGAATTGGTTCCTCTACCGTAAGGACTTTTGCATCTACCTTTATCAGGCTTGAATTGTTCGCCAAAGATGGCATTAGCTGGCGACTACACTACACTCATGTATACAGGAGCCGGTAAAATGTTACAGGTGTATGGAATGGAATGTGTCTGCACGTTTTGCATATTGGTCACCTGAGCTGTGCCTAGCATTGTTTTTTTTTAAAGCATGTTTTCAGTCTGTTACCAAATTACCTGGGAACGGTACTGACAGACATCCAGTGGCATTCTGTATGACCGTGTTTTCAGTTCAACAGTTAGTGCTCCTGTTACTTAAGTTGACGTTTTGAGTTTAAATTCCTATCCGAGGTCTGATAGGTTTTGAACGTGTGGATGTGACGTTGTTAAAACGGTGCAATATTGAGCCTGGTAATCTTTCCAGTGCTAGCACACAATTTTCCAAATACTAACAATTGGTGTGAAGATAACAAATAATCCTGAGTTTACATCCTTTAGCAAGGTGTCAGGGTGGAGCTATTGTTTAAGGAAAAACAACAGCTCAGTTTATAATTTTTAAGTGACAACAGTGAGTGTGATGTTTTTAATAGTAATTATGGAGAATCTTTTGTGAATGTGGCATGGATCGCGATAGTCGTCTATTCTGGTAACGTGGGTCGCTCGAAAGAAAGTTTGAAAAACACTGGTTTAGACTTCATTGGGGGTGCTGGACTGTCAGAGGTGCCTTTTCTTCCAATGCACCTTAAACCAAGGTCCTGTCTGCCTGCTTCGGTGGGTTAAAACATTCCTGCATATATATGTATAATATGTAATACATATTTTAAATTACTTCACTGGCTAAACCAGCATTTGTTGCCCATCCCTAATTGCCCTTGAGAAGCTGGTGGTGAGCTGCGTTCTTGAACTGCCACAGTCCATGTGGTGTAGGTACACCCACTGCTATTAGGGAGGGAATTTCAGGATGTTGATCCAGCAACACTGAAGGAACAGTGATATATTTCCAAATTGTGATGATGGTGTTCCTATGTATCTGCTGCGCTTGTCCTTCTAGATGGTGGTCGACGTTGGTTTGGAAGGTGCTGCCTAAGGAGCCTTGGTGAGTTCCTGCAATACACCTTGTAGATGGTACACACTGTTGCGACTGTGTCGGTGGTGGAGGAAGTGAATGTTTGTGGAAGGGGTACCAATCAAGCTGGCTGCTTTGTCCTTGATGGTGTTGAGCATCTTGAATATTGTTGGAGTTGCACTCATCCAGGCAATTGGAGAATATTCTATTGCACTCGTGACTTGTGCCTTGTAGATGGTGGACAGGCTTTGGGGAGTCGGGAGTTGAGTTACTCATTGCAGGATTCCTAGCCTTTGACCGCTCTGGTAGCCATGGTATTTATATGGCTAGTGCAGTTCAGTTTCTGGTCAATGGTAAGCCCCCAGGATGTTAATAGTGTGAATTCAACAAATGTTAATAGGGCAGCATGGTAGCACAAGTGGATAGCACTGTGGCTTCACAGCGCCAAGGTCCCAGGTTCGATTCCCTGCTGGGTCACTGTCTGTGAGGAGTCTGCACGTTCTCCCTGTGTCTGCGTGGGTTTCCTCCTGGTGCTCCGGTTTCCTCCCACAGTCCAAAGACATGCAGGTTAGGTGGATTAGCCATGATTAATTAGTGTCCAAAATGGTTAGGGGAGGGGGTTACTGCGGTTGGGTGGAAATGAGGGCTTAAGTAGGTCGGTGCAGACTCGATGGGCCGAATGGCCTCCTTCTGCACTGTATGTTCTATGTTCAACGAAGTTAATGCCATTGAATGTCAAGGGGCGATGGTTAGATCCTCTCTTGTTGGAGATGGTCCTTGTGTGATGCAAATGTTATTTGCCACTTTGCAGCCCAAGTCCATTATCCAGGTCTTGCTGCATTTAAAAAAAATTTAAAGTACCCAATGATTATTTTTTTTGTAATTAAGGAGTAATTTAGTATGGCCAATCCACCTACCCTTCACATCTTTGGATTGTGGGGGTGAAACCCAGGCCAACACGGAGAATGTGCAAACTCCACACGGACAGTGAACCGGGGCCACTGTGCCACCTAAGGTCTTGCTGCATTTGGACATGGACTGCTTCAGTATCTGAGGAGCCGGAAATGGTACTGAACATTGTGTAGTCATCTGCAAACAACCCCACTTCTGACTTTATGATGGAAGTGAGGTCATTGATAAAGTAGCTGAAGATAGTTGGGATGAGGACACTACCCTGAGGAACTCCTACAGTGATATCCTGGAGCTGTAATGATTAACCTCCAAATACTGTAACCGTCTTCCTTTGTGCCTGGTACGACTCCAACCAGTATTCCCCCTGATTCCCATTGACTCCAATTTATGGCTTGATGCCATTCTTGGTCAGTGCTGTCTTGATGTCAAGGGCAGTCACTCTCTCCTCACCATTGGCATTCGGCTCTTTTGTCCATGTCTGAATCAAGGATGTATTGAGGTCAGTAGCTGAGTGACCCTGGCAGAACTCAAAACAGCGACAGTGAGCAGGTTATTATGAAGTAAGTGCCGCTTGATAGCCCTGTTGATGACCCCTTCCATCATTTAACTGATGATTGAGAGTAGACTGATAGGGCGGTAATTGGCTGGGTTGGGTTTGTTCTGCTTTTTGTGAACAGGGCACTAGGCAATTTTCCATATTGCCGGGTAGATGCCAGTGTTGTCGCATATATATGGAACCTTACTGTGTGTAAATTGGCTGCCATAGAATCATAGAACTGCTACAGTATAGAAGGAGGCCATTTGGCCCATCGAGTCTACACCGACCCTAGAAAGAGTCTCCACTCTATCTCCATAACACCACCTGACCCACACATCTTTGGACACTAAGGGGCAATTTAGTATGGCCAATGCACATAACCTGCACATCTTTGGACTGTGGGAGGAAACCTGAGCACCCAGAGGAAACCCACGTAGACACTGGGAGAAAGTGTAAACTGCACTCAGACAGTCCTCCAAGGCTGAAAATGAACTCTGGTTCCTCGCGCTGTGAGGCAGCAGTGCTAGCCACTGTGCCATCCTTACATCCACCATGTGCATCCTGTGCCATGTATATCCGCCATGTCCATCCTGTACACCAATGTGCCGCCCTTACTTCCGGCATGTACATCCAGAGGATTTAAAAGATACCAAATTAATACAAGCCTTTTTCTAGAGTATGGCAGTAATTTAGATGATGCAATGTTTGGTTATCATTAATAAAAATAATTAATGGTAACCTACATTAGTTTGACAGTGGTCTGTTGTGGGAAATTGTGAATATTAATTCTAGGACGGTTTACAAATATGCCTTGTTTAGCTTGCCAGGATATAGACTTAGGACAAATTCACGATGCACACTACCACTTTTTACTTGTGTCCTTTTGATTTACATAAAATGTGTTGTGTGTACTGGAGCTACCAACCTGTCAACAGCACAATACCCATTAAAGCAATATGAGAATGATATGTGCACTATAGGGCCTGGGAAAACAATGGATGAATGGTGTGTGTTTATATCAACCTAGAACAATCAAGTCAAATGAAAAAAAAAAGTATTTTGTTTGGTTTCCTGATCGATTTGGTAACATGAAAGAAGCTACAGTAGCAAGTGTTTGTTTATTGGTGCTCAGTGTCATGTGAGACCCATGGGAGATAGTGTGATGTAGGACTTGAGGGATATGGCGACTACAACTGTGCACCTGTGTGCATCTCCATGAAAATTAGTGGCTACAATGGCTTAATAGTGGAGAAAATTACTCGAACGCTTGCAATGGTTGCAGGATAGTTACTAATCCTTAAATGTAGATATCCTTGCACATCAGTAGGTGAGATGCTTTGCCTCCCACTACCATCTATCACCAGATAAACTAGACCAAAGTCAAACAAAACGACTCAAAATTCATAGCGTGCAAGCTCCTCGGCTGATAAATTGGCTTGTGAAAGAAAAATGGAATTATCAAATAATTTGAATGAAACAATGCAAATAGCATGGCAAGAATGGGAATTAGCGCTAAAAATTTCAGATATTAAATGATTTGACTTAACCAATTTGAGGCCAAGAATGGGCTGTATACCCAGAAGTGATTATCCAGTTATAATACGATCTCAGAATTTAGTTGATGTATTAAACTCTGCAACCTGATGAGATTACTGCCTTCTTTAACCATTTGCATGTGTCCATTGTTCTCTCTGTATGTTTTGGTAGACAGGTAGATTACAGAGCTGGAGCCCCACTGGGGGAAAGGGATCATTTTACATTTTCCCTTGAACAGACCTAAGTTTCTGTCCCATTTTAGATGGATGCTTGAATTCAGCTGTCCTTTACATGTGGCGTGTGCTGGTTTG
This sequence comes from Scyliorhinus torazame, assembly GCF_047496885.1. Classification (NCBI taxonomy): domain Eukaryota; kingdom Metazoa; phylum Chordata; class Chondrichthyes; order Carcharhiniformes; family Scyliorhinidae; genus Scyliorhinus; species Scyliorhinus torazame. Next base: position 20,683,584 of record NC_092723.1, on the reverse strand, counting down.
TGTATAGATTGTCGGCTTGAAGCACAGTGCTGAGGGGAGGCTGGGGGAAGAACAGTCATCGCCTTGTTCAGCTGAAGGACAACTTGGAAATGGGAGTCAAAATGGAGATGCAATAAGCCAAAAGTGAAAATTGTAAGATTTTTTTGATGTGTGTAGTCTCTTGACACAGTGCAACCAAGGGAAGCATGGCACAAGTGTTATTGTCATTGGACTAGTGATCCAGAGACCTGGGGACCTGGGTTCAGTGGCAAGTGGTGAAATTTGAATTCAACACACATCTGGAATTAAAAGTCTCATGACCATTAAACAATAGTTTTTTGTAAAAGCCTATCTGGTTCACTAATGTCCTTTAGTGAAGGAAATCTGTCGCCTTTTCCTGGTCTGACATATATGCGACTCCAGATCCACAGCAATGTGGTTTACTCTTAATTACCCTCTGGGATGGGCAGTAAATGCTGGCCCAGCAAGCGACGGCCACATCCCACGAGCGAATAAAAAAAGGTGGCTATCGTATGTGTAAATGCATAAGTACATTGATTCTCTCTGTTTCGTTCATTCATTCATAAAAAAAATAAACGTATAGCATGCACCTCATTGAGATGATTTTATTGAAACATTTTAGCAGGAAGACTGGTTATATAAAAACATCCTCCCACTATATCTTATATATGTGTAGAAAACTGCCTCTAAATTTCTTCACACAAAAAGTAGTGGTAACCTGGAACTTGCCCCGCATGTTTACCCCCCCCCCCCCCCGGCTAGGCAAGGATATTAAAAAGATTATGGAACCAATGCAGGTCAATGGAGTCAAGATACAGAATAACCATGATCTAATTGAGTGGTGGATCAGGCTCGAGATTTGAGTGATTTACTCTTATTTTTAAATTCTCATGTTATACACTGGTGTGACATGTTTTTGCATGCAATTTCCATTATAAATATAGACACATTATAGTAGGGAAAGAGTGTGTAGACTGAATTACTTGTGCACTCTTGCTGGAAAGCTCCACTTCACCGGAGGACTGCACAAAGTGATGACTCTCCATGCACATTGCCAGTTTTATTTCTTTCTAAATGTGTCAAGTTTCATATTGTTTTTTGTAATGTGCAACATTGCGGACAATCGCGATAACATTCTGTGGGAGCTACTGTGTGCACTGACTTGCCGACTTGAGCTCATAATCTAGGCTGACATTCCAGCACAATGCTGAGGTGCTGCTGGACTGTCGGGAGTGCCCTCTGTTGGATGAAATGTTAAACCGAGGCCCCGTCTGCCTTCTCGAGTGCACATAAAAGATCCCGTATCGCTATTTTTAAGAAGGGCAAAGGGAAGGGAATTCTTCCTGGTGTCCTGGCCAATATTTGTCCTCTATCAACATCGCTGAAGTAGATGATCTTATCAATATCATTGCTGATTATGGGAGCTTGCTTTGTACAAACTGGCTGCCATGTTTCCCATATTACATCAGAGCGTGCACTTAAAGTTCTTAATTGGCTATAAAGCATTTTGGGATGTCCTGAGGTCGGTAAATGCACTTCGGAAATGCAAGCGTGCCTTTCTTTACAAGGTGAAATCTTCTCCTAAATTGATTTTTTTGACTGCTCCAGTCAGGCTTTATTTTATTTCTTTATTTTATCTAAACACGAATACCCATAATAACGTTTTTGTCGACGTTCATAATATCTCATTCCACATTTTCAAAATTATCGTAAAAGCTCTGACCATATATTTCAATTAAACTGACATTTATGATCACAGTCTATACTCTCCAGACCTTTTGGCTTTATCTTTATCTGTTTTCCGATTCCGTTTGGATTTTCATATGCAATAAATGGACAACCAAGTTTATTTTCTTTTTTAAAATAAATTTAGAGTACCCAATTATTTTTTTTTTCCAATTAAGGGGCAATTTAGCGTGGCCAATCCACCTACCCTTTACATCTTTGGGTTGTGGGAGTGAAACCCACGCAGACACGGAGAATGTGCAAACGCCACACGGACAGTGACACAGGGCCGGGATCAAACCCGGGTCGTCAGCATTGTAGGCAGCAGTGCTAACCACTGCGCCACCGTGCCGCCCTGGACAACTGAAGTTATACAATTATTCGTAAACCCACAAAATGCAGGTCAAGGAAGCATTAACCCAATAGTCTCTGTTGCTAGTAATGAAACATTGCTGCTGTTTTGAATTGCAAAGCTAACTCACCCAGAAAATGTATTTGGGCAATAATGTTCGAGTGTGCAACGTATATCCAGTGAAACAAGGCAAACTGGCACCTTAAGGATGATTCATGACTATGGTTTGTGCAGGCATCTTTTACTGTATTCTCAATTGCACCTTTGCATAGTTTAAAACATGACGCCTCAGGGAAAGAACAGAGTGTATTTTAACAGAGGCTTCCACTTCAGATGGGAACAATACGTTCTGTGCAGGACGATCTGTGAGTTACAACTAAGATGAAGAGTAAAGTAGATGTTCAATCAAAATTGTCATCCTCTAAATTCAAACTGGAATTTCAATCTCATTTTAGTTTTACAGAGACCAGGATTAAACTGAGATGATTTTTTAAAAAACTAAACCAGCGAAGCCAGTGGTCCAGGTTTTGTGGAATCGATGGGGAAAATTGAAACAGAAACAGAAGAGTGAAATTTTAATTTTCAATCAAGCCCCAGCCTATTCTTTCTCGGGATTTCTTAAGTACTCTTGAGTTGTGAAAGAAGTGAAGTAAGGCATTTTTCTAAAATCTCATTTTGAAAATTTTCCAATGAATGAAAATGAAAATATGGAAGTCAAAAATGAAAGGAAAAAAAGTGAAAGAACGATGAGAGGAAATTTAAACTAAATGCTTCACTTCTGAAGAACTGTTGTACAGTGAGGCTCAAATTTCCAAAGGTGGCAGTATAAGTTGAGATGGCCATTTAAAAAAAAAACCGCATTCGATCCTTGGCTTGAATAATAGAGGCATAGAATATAAAAGCAAGGAAATCATCTGAAACCTTTTATAAATCACTGATTATGCCTCAGATGGAGTATTGCAAGGATGTCATGGTGTTAGATACCGAGTGGAAGAGACTTACTGGAGTAGCACCAACGATGACAGACTTCAATTATGTGGAGAGACTAGGAGCTTTTAAAAGGGATTTGGATAAATGCTTGAAGGGAAAAAGCAGAAAGAGTGGGATTGATTGGATAGCTCCACCAAAGAGCCAGCATAGGGACCTTCTTCTATTCTCCACTTTTCTGTCACCCGTCTCACTTACTCTTCTACCATCTCCTTTTCTCTCTTCCATTGCCTCATTTCCCGTCTCACTCTTGTTGCCCCTTCCATGCGCCCCCTCCCTCCCTCTCTTACTTCTCCCCCACCACCACGCACACACACACTACCTCTCCTTCTCCACCCCTGCCAACCTCTGCCCAACCGATGGTTCCCCTGGAACAGTACGGTGATGAAGGTTGGCTGATAGGACTATTCGCAGTAGCTGCAAGGGTTGAAGCTGAATGGCCTCTCGCTGATGCTCTCGCTCATCTGCATTCAAATTTTGGGAAAGATTTAAAAAGCCAATTGAGAGAAGCACAAATAAACTAAAACACGCATTTGACAGAAACAAATTAAGACCGACTCTTACATTCAAGCTACAACCAAATCAGTAATCCCCAGTGTCTCAAAAGCTGAACCCATTCCCTGATCATTGCAAGCTGTGGTTTCTACTAGATTTTTCAAACTCAAAAGTTTTTGTTCATTTGATAAGTAATTTTAGACAGCATGTGTTTCCCAGTGTGCTGGCATATTTAGACCATTTGGTATGTCTGAACATAAAAGACTTGTAGGCCTGCTGATTGCATGTTATGTTGTCCAGTTCATTTGAGGTTTAAATATAGTGTCACATGGGAATCCATGTGCTTTTGTTCCACATTATATTTCAATGAACTAAGCATTACAAACAGATTGTAAGTTCAAAATGGAAAGCTGGCAGACATTTAACGGTGCAAGTATAAACCATCTATAAAATTTAAAACTTTCAAAAACTTGTTTTGAACAAAACAGAAAAAAAAGTTCCCTGGTTTTGCACTAAAAGAATAATTATGTGTATATACTCTTGAGAAGTAGATTGGTCCTGACTGCACACTTCCTCTTATGACATGGACTTTTAAATGCATGTGATCCAATTTTAGGAGTGTAAAAGTGGGCAATTGTGATATGTCCAATTAAAAGGATATTGACTGTCATAATCACTCTCCTCGGTGGAGGGGCCTGGATTAAAGAAAGGGTCTTCTATCTTGTCCATTTTCTTTCATTAGTCACATTTATTGGCTGTTATCCCTCATTATCACAGAATTGTTACGGCGCAAAAGGAGGCCATATTTGGCCCATTGTGTTTGCACCGGCTCTCCGAACTATCATCCTGACTTAGTGTCATTCCCCTGCCTTTTTCCCATAACCCTGCAAATTTTTTCCATTTAAGTAATCGTCATGCTTTGATTGAACATTATGTTGCATCCAATTCCATTATCCATTGGCAGCATCTTGGTTTGATCCCCGTTTGGAATGTTATATTTTGATTTCTTAGATATCTTATTCCCTATATCTGCAAAGGTCTAGGGTTGTCCTAGTGTTTCTGTTGGCAACTCTTATGCCACATGGAGGGTTATCAGGAAAAACTTGCTTAGTCATCTCGTTATTTAGGAATGATATGGAGATGCCGGCGTTGGACTGGGGTGAGCACAGTACGAAGTCTTACAACACCAGGTTAAAGTCCAACAGGTTTGTTTCGATGTCACTAGCTTTCGGAGCGCTGCTCCTTCCTCAGGTGAATGAAGAGGTCTGTTCCAGAAACACATATATAGACAAATTCAAAGATGCCAGACAATGCTTGGAATGCGAGCATTTGCAGGTGATTAAATCTTTACAGATCCAGAGATGGGGTAACCTCAGGTTAAAGAGGTGTGAATTGGCGAGACCATGCAGACGGTGCGACAACGAATGAACGGACATCGCGCGACCATCACCAGGCAGGAATGTTCCCTTCCAGTCGGGGAACACTTCAGCAATCAAGGGCATTCAGCCTCTGATCTCCGGGTAAGCGTTCTCCAAGGCGGCCTTCAGGACGCGCGACAACGCAGAATCGCCGAGCAGAAACTTATAGCCAGGTTCCGCACACATGAGTGCGGCCTCAACCGGGACCTGGGATTCATGTCGCATTACATTCATCCCCCACCATCTGGCCTGCGAAATCCTACCAACTGTCCTGGCTTGACACAATTCACACCTCTTTAACCTGAGGTTACCCCCATCTCTGGATCTGTAAAGATTTAATCACCTGCAAATGCTCGCATTCCAAGCATTGTCTGGCATCTTTGAATTTGTCTATATATGTGTTTCTGGAACATACCTCTTCATTCACCTGAGGAAGGAGCAGCGCTCCGAAAGCTAGTGACATCGAAACAAACCTGTTGGACTTTAACCTGGTGTTGTAAGACTTCGTACTGTTATTTAGGAAGACAGACAACATCTGGGTTTGTGTGTGGCAGTAGTCGGTTGACATTTTAAAATATTCATTTATAAGGTGTGGTCGGTCTAGCTGCCCACCATTTATTGCCCATGCTTATTTGTTCTTGAGAAGGTGGTTGTGAGCTGCCTTCTTGAACCACTGCAGTACCACAGTGCTGTTAGGGAGGGAGTTCCAGGATTTTGCTCCAGCGATAGTGAAGCGATGGTGATGTATTTCTAAGTCAGGATGGTGAGTGACTTGGAGGGATGTTTGCAGGTGGTGGTGTTTCCAATATATCTGCCCTTGTTCTTCTATATGAATAGAGGTTGGGAGCTTGCACCAGGGACCCAGTTCGATTCCCACCTTGGGTGGCAGTCCGTGTGGAGTTTGCACATTCTCTCCGTGTCAGCGTGGGTCACCTCCGGGTGCTCCGGTTTCATCCCACTGTCCATAGATGTGCAGGTTAAGTGGATTGGCCATGCTAAATTACCCCGTAGGCTGGGGTATCAATCAATCAGTCAACTGTAGGGAGTCAGGAGGTGTGTTACTTGCCACAGGATTCCTAGCCTCTGGCCTGCTCTTGTAGCCACAATATTTATATGTCTAGCCCAGTTCAGTTTCTAGTCAATGGTAACCTCCTGGATGTTGATAGTGGGGGATTCAGCAATGGCAATGACATTTAGTGTCATGGGGTGATGGTTTGATTCTCTCTTCCCGTAACAGCCTCCCCGAACAGGCGCCGGAATGTGGCGACTAGGGGCTTTTCACAGTAACTTCATTTGAAGCCTACTTGTGACAATAAGCGAATTTCATTACTAGTTGTTTCATTTTCATTTCATTTCATTTCTTGTTGGCGATGGTCATTGCCTGGTATTTGTGTGGTGCATGTTACTTGCCACTTATCAGCCCAAGCTTGGATATTATCCAGGCCTTGCTGCATTTGGACATGGACTGCTTCATTATCTGAGGAGCCGCAAATGATGCAGAGGATGAGGACAAGGATGTATTTCTCTCTTGCTGGTTCCCTGACCACCTGCTGCAGACTCAGTCTAGCAGCTATGTCCTTTCGAGCTGGGCACTCTCAGTCGGGAGTGGTGCTACCAATGACCAACTCTTGGTGATGCACATCGAAGCCTCCCGCCCAGAGCACATTTCATTTTGTGCCTTTGGCACCCTTGGTGTTCAACATGGAGGAATACTAATTCATACTGGGGGGGGGGGGGGCCAGCAGAAGATTTCCTCACTCATGTTTGACCTGATGCCATGAGACTTCATGACGTCCAGAGTCGACGTTGGGGACTCCCAGGGCAAGTCCCTCCCAACTGTATACCACTTTTCCTCCGCCGGTGGGACAGGGCATACCCAGGTATGGTGGGGCATTATCTGTATGATTCTGTGAGTTTGACTATGTCAGGCTATTGCTTGACGAGTCTATGAGACAGCTCTCCCAATGATCGACAGTGCTGAGTTGCCATCACCGGCCCCAAAGTTTAATTCCTTTTTAGTGGCTTTGAAGTGGTTTTCTCAGTAATTTTAGAGGGCGTTTCAGAGTTAACCACATGTGCCCAGAGTCACATGTAGGCCAGACCCAGGAGATTTCCTACCCTAAAGGACATGAATGAATTGGATGGGTTTTTACAATAGTGTACATAGTCACCATTAGACTTCTGGATTTTTTGATTAGATTTTTATTGAATTCCAATTTCATCTGAACTCTGGTCCCCAGAGTATTACTCTGTCTTTCTGGATTACTAGTCCAATGACAATGCCACTATACCACTGCCTCCCCGCTGGTTGGCATATTTTCCACACGGGCATTGTATTCCTTTTAACTGGCGCAAGCTGCTATGTACTGGGGAGACTGGAAGGTGACAGTTCATGGGGAGTCTTTCTTTGCTCTGTAAACTCTCCCTGGCTGCATCAGGCATGCTGATGGGAGTTTGGAGTACCCTTGGCCAAGATTGATTTTGATTTTAAAATTCCCATGTTATTTCTGATGGATGGCACTCACTGGCACACAGCCTTTTTTATTCTTTCAAAGGATCTGAACATCATTGGAAGCTCAACAGTGCTGCTTATCCCTACTAGCCTCTGAGAGTGGTGATGAGCCGCCGCCTACCATCCATCTGGTCTAGATGCACCCACAGTGCTGTTAGTGAAAGCAAGGTCTGATATACTTTGACCTGCCTTCACCTTTCCAGTTTGCCCCTTGTGGAGCTAGAGAGCTTGGACCTGCATTGCATACTCGATCAGCATTTCAAAGCTATGACAGTTTCAAAGAACTTGGTTTGCAAATGAAGTCAAAGTATGGATTTAATCAAGTTCTTTCAGCCGAACAATTGGGCACTGTTTAGAGTCAGACTTACTTAACCCCAAGCAAACTGTGTTCCTTGCTGAGGAACATCACAGTTTTCATTTATAACCCTGAAACTATTGCTAACTATTGCCTGAGGGTGCAAGGTTCATGGCACTGAGCCACGTTGGTACATTGTCAGAATTAAATCTTTAGTTGTACACCACTATAAAGTGAAGTAGAATTTGATAACTAGCTCAGTAAAGTATTTAGCCATATTTTTTGTTTGTCAAGATGCCTGTAACATTACCTAATATGAAAGTGTGTGAAGTGAAAAACAAATGCCTATTGCATTGATTTAGGGTTTATGGCCTTGTTTCCAAATCAGTCCATGGATTCAGTCCACTTTCTCCACGTGTATGATGTAGCCCACACCTACTTCTACTCCAAGTCTGGATTACTGCCCTCCTTTCCTTACCACAATGTACCATTGGAGGCTGATCTTTCAGCCATTAAACCCCTGCTGTCAGGATTGCCTTCTCTAATCACTTTATATTGTTCCACTTCTCCCATCCTTCAAAATCATTCTTAGAATTTATCTATGGATGTACTTTTACCCCCTTATTCTCCTCCACTCTTCCTAATCCAAGGGTGTTGAAGTCATTCGTAGTACACTCGTCGTGTTCGTTCTTGAGATCAGCTCACTCAGCACAGCTTGAGAATCTAACCTGGGATCCTTCTGATCACTACAGCTCACTTACTGCCCTAAGTATCGGGAGGTGCTGATCCTGTCACACATTGGATGTTGCTAGTTCCATTTTGTAGCAAAATTGTTGTTGTGCACCCTGATGGAATGTCTTCTGAATGAGGGTTGCAGCATTCCCGTGGTGGTCCTGATTGCGAGAGAAGCTCCGAAAAGCTGCTACTGGCATTTAAATTGAGAATGGCGGCCGCTACCGGCTTTTAAATAAGAACAAAATGAGGCCGCATGCAGTCGTCCCACCATAAACAGCACCAGTGAGCAGGTCACCCGTGTTGCACATACACTCAACGTCAAGCACCTTGTATGTGCATGCTTTTGGTGCCAAATCACAGAGGAGAGCTTCTTCCATTTTCTAGTTGCGAGCAAGCAAGGCAAGAGGACTGTGAAGATGGATCGATTTGTTACAAGGAGAGAAAGATAGGCAGTGTACCTACTGGCCAGGATTGCACATCAGAATCTGCTGGAGGAGAAGTGATCAGGAGAATCCTTGGAAGGACAGAGCACTGCTAGTGTTAGCTCTGTACAGAGCTCCAGGGCTCCTGGTTAACAATCTGCAAAAAATAAACTTAACTCTGAAACAAAGCAGTATACAGATGAGGTATAATTTTGTCAGCTGTGCCAATGCAAATAAGGATGCAAAGCCCATGTGTGTTATATGCAAGGAAGTACTGGCAAATGAGAAAAGTTTCAGATTTTGAAAGAAGTGGTGGGTGAAAATTTGACCCCAGATTCTGTTATTAACTTACAGCTGACTCCAAATGAAAAAGCTACGCTCCTGTAACTGACTTGTGACAGCATATTAAAAACAGGCCAAAGTCTATGAGGCTGTTAGCATTCTGGAATAGCGTTTCCCACGAATATCCAGTGATGAGTAAAACAAGCATTTTGTTGTTATTGCCGCTCACGGCGACCTACATGTGCGAGGTTGGATTTTCCGTTCTCACAAAGATGAAAACGGTACAAAGGAACTGGTTGAGATCTGCACCTGATATGCATTGCCCCCACTTCCTGTGAACCTGATTGGAGTGAGACCGTGAGGACCAAGTAGGCACCTCTTTCGCATTGAAGGTAAGTGAACATTGTGTGTGTCGCAAAGGTCGGGTGACATGTGTCGTGAAGGTCGGCCAGTTCGCAAAAGTGAGTCCCGGGAAAAACGTTTGAAAACACATCAACGGGCGCGATCTAAAGGCCGCATCGTGCCAGGCACGAATCCGAGAAAACTGGTCAGATCGTGGGAGAGGCAGAACTGTGCCAATGTGTTTCTGATCTAACCAGCCCGCTCCTGTTGGTGAGATCCGGATCTCGCCGCGATGTGGCCAGAAACCAATAATCACCGATTAAGGCCAATCTCCATCCCATTAATGGGAAGGAACCCCTATCTAAAGGCCTGCCGTGATCTCACTGGCTCCCCAACGAGCGGACACGTGGGCACCCTTTAGCATACCTATTAAAAAACTTAAAGCAAGCACAATGGCAGCTGTGGGCATTGCAGGAAACAAGTAGCCATCTTGGAGATCGGGCCATCAGTCCGGGGGCACTAGGGCTGCTGCCCCTGTGCTCGGGGCAGGTGGGGGGACCCCCAGGGGGGACTGGCCCGGTTGGGGGGGGGGGGTCAGCTGCCATTGGTGGGGGGTCGCCCGATGATTGGGGTGATGAGGGTCTCAGCGCCCGTGGTTCCTAACAACCACCCCTTGGATTGTGAAACCCATAACAGAGGCAACTGTCCATCCTACCAGGCACCCCTAGGACAGAACCCCACCCGTGGCAATATGGTGAAGACCACTTTAACCCCCACTGACGGTGGCAGCCTCTGGCCACACAGCTGAAGCTATCGCTAATAGGGAATTGGCAATGTTATTAACGTGAACACTTCACAGCTCCCAAGCAGATTCCCGTGGGTAGACATAGGGACATGTTATTGCCTGGCATGCCAATCAGACCGAGAGGCTTAGACACTCTGCCTAAATACTGGAGGCCTCAACCCCACAGGGGCAGCAGCCAACAATCAAACACCCAAGAGCTGGGCTTCAGCACAGGGGACATCCCCACGACAGAGGGTGGCTGTGGAGATCGGGGAATGGACTTGAGATCGGTCCAAGTTATGTCCCTGGCGGGCTCTGGGGTCCTGTGGCCGGGTGTGCGTGTGCAAGGCGAGTCCCCCCAGGAGAACCGACTTGTTGAACATCACCCTGACAGAAGGCAGGAAGTGTAAGGGTGGGCCACTGCACGGGCTTTGTCCACCATCTCACCCCCTCCCCTTCATACCCACTGTTTCCACCCCCGACCCCCCCCCCAAATCCCCATCCCCCAGGACCACCATGCCCTGGGGGACGGGAGAGGGTAACTGGGAGAGGGGATTGCAGGCCAGCCCGCAGTGCGGAATAACGTGACCGTAGCTTCACACATCTCGGGTGTAATGTGTTTTAATGGTGAACAATTGGGGGGCACGGTAGCATAGTGGTTAGCACATTTGCTTCACAGCTCCAGGGTCCCAGGTTCGATTCCCGGCTTGGGTCACTGTGTGGAGGCTGCACGTTCTCCCCGTGTCTGTGTGGGTTTCCTCCGGGTGCTCCGGTTTCCTCCCGCAGTCCAAAATTGTGCAGGTTAGGTGGATTGGCCATGCTAAATTGCCCCTAGTGTCCAGAAATGTTGGGTTGGGTTGGGTGAGGTTACAGGGATAGGGTGGGGGTGTGGGCTTGGGTAGGGTGCTCTTTCCAAGGGCCGGTGCAGACTTGATGGGCCGAATAACCTCCTTCTGCACTGTAAATTCTATGACCCTTGCTACCGATGTCCTGCCCCCCCCCCCCAAGTGCCTTTTCAGTGATCCTGTATCTCCTTAGTCCTCGGCGCTCTCCTGCTATGTCTAGGTGTGTCCCCAGGATGCATATCTGAGGTTGAGACTGCCTGCTGCTTACAGTGCCCTGTGTGGCCTTTGATACCCCTGGCGGGCATCCTCTGGAGGACTTTGGCCGGAATGCCTCAGCCGACTTGCAGGTGGTGGCACATGCCTTGGCGTGACCCCTGCTGACACGAGACGTGTCATTGTCAGGAGGGGTGGGTATCACAGGAGAGCTGGTGACCACCTTTGTCTCTGTAGGGAGGCTCTTGGTTGGCCTTCAGCGCTCCCTCCTCCTGATTGGTGTCCGTAGGGCCCTAGGGATCACCTTGGGATGGAGGGGCAGCTGTATTGAGCTTCAGAGGCCCCTGCATGCCAGCCCTTGCAGCTCCCCACTACCTGTACCATGGTGTCAACGCCCTCAGCGATGGTCCTCTGTGGCCGGGCCACACTCTGCAATGCCTTGCCAATGTCCACCTGCATCTAGGACACATTCCTAAATGACTAGCACATACTCTGAGGCGCTTCAGCAATGTTCACCTGAGACTGGGACACGACCCTCAACGACTGGGACATGCTCCGCAGCAGCTTGGCAAGGTCCACCTGTGTCGGGCACGTTCCCCAACAACCAGGACATGCAGTCGAGGCCCTCAAGCCATGGCCATCACTGACTGAGCAATGCCTTGAACACCACCACTCATACTGTTGACATCATGCCTTGAGCTTTCCACTGCAGTCACCTCCCTGGCAGTACTGGCCTCGGTGCCATGCAGTGCCAGTGCCATCTCCCATGCCCGGGACTCCTCCAATCGGCTATGGACCCACTGGAGGGTTGCTGACGTCCCCCTCTGCATCTAACGACCGCATCCTAGTGTCTGCATCAGCTCCAGGATAACCTTGACATCTGACTGGGGCCCAGCAGACCTCCGACTGTTGTCCGTCCTGGATGTTCCAGCCTCCGCCAATTCCCCAACAACCAGGACATATGGTCAGTGCCTCCGCCTGATGTGCGCCAGCAGCTGTGTGATGCTCACCAGATCCTGTCCCAGAAGCCTGTCCACTACTTTCGTCCAACAGAGATGTGTGTGTCTGCACTGGTGGAGGGTTGTGGTGATAGCTGTGAGCCTCGACAGTGGCATCCTCAGCTCTCCTCGACGTGTTCTCTTGGGAGGCAGGGGGTGGGGCGGGTCGGGGGCATCCCAGATGGGCCGGCACCATCGACGGAGATTCTGCGAGAGAATGGGCATGTGGTCAGCGGGAGGAAAGGATCATTATTCTGGCATGAACAACACACATGTGACAGATCATCTGGGCCTGTTCCTTGTAGGAGTGAGGACTCTGATGTCTGCCCCCCCCCCCCCCAAGGCAAGGGATGATGCCAACTCACCCGTGTGGCTAGGTGGAGGTCATTTAGCTTCTTGCGGTACAGGGTGGCGGTTCTGGTGAGCGGTCCTCCTGGCTACATGTTGCCACCGCCTCCTGCCGGCACTGGCTAACTGTGTCTGACCCTCCGACCTGCTCTGGGAAATAGGATTTCCCATCTGGACTCCACCACGTCAAACAGCCTGGTCAGATTGGCATCTCCGAATCGTGGAGCTGGTCTGCGCGGTGACATGTCTGCGTGTTGTCTGGGGTTTGCTCTGCGGGATCGGTACAAGTGCTGCTCCCCCTCGTTAGCAGGGAGCTGCTGGACGCAGTCCAGGCGAATGAGCTGGCGGGGCAGTCATTTTGACGTAAAGCCTGTGAGGCTTCATTGCAGGCCCGAATTGTTGTTAGATGCCGGGAGCGGTCTCACCGGTTCGGCCGTCGGGAAACACCCAGCAATTCACGCTCGCTAACACACTTCAAAACCTTTCTGTTCGATCGCGTGCCCTAAATAGCAGCATTTGTGATAGTGTGTTCACAGTCCAGCAGATGTCAGCCTCGAGCTATTCAAGTGGACTAAAATCATGGCATTAACTGACCTGACATATGCAGTACTTGCACCTTTACAGTGTCGGTGGGGAAAGTCAGGTCAAGATTTATGAAAGCTTTTAACCATTGTGAAGCATTCTGCAACTTTTTCCTTTTAAAAAAAAAATAATAATAATTTATAAACTGCCAGTATGTGTAGGATTTAAAAAAAGACCTCTGCAGGGGCCAGTCTCAGGTACAGAGGCCATAGAGTCAGGCTAGTTTTTATATTTTTTTCACGTGAAGATTTTTATCAAATTCTTCGTTAAGCTAAGTGTTACAGGACATGTTTTAGAGGCACACAGGAAGGGTAGTTACTCCTCAATACCGGAGCTTCTCAACGCAGGTTTTCAACTGGCTGAGGTAGGTGGGTGAAAGGCTCACTTGGGGACAAGTCGAGATATAAAAGAGCACAGATTGGGAGTGATTAAAAATACATTAATGCAGACATGTCCAATAGGAGTTTCCTATTTGCATCATGTTTGAACACAGAACCGCATAGGCTTCATAACTCCGAATCCAGCATCAGATCAGTAGATTATTCTTCGATATTGTATCGTTTTTGAATTTGGGACATCCTCGATGTCCAAAGGGAGGAGAATGTGAACTCTCGATGAACTTCCCGTTACAACTTCAACCTGTTTTCCATAAAATTGGATCTGCATGTTAGGAATCCATTCCTAAAATGGAAATTATAGAAATGATAATTATTCATAGCAGTATTATTGACATTGTGTATAAAGTGCTCAAGATACGCATTCCTTCAGGAAATTAAGTATACAATAGCGGGGTAAATGGGAATGATTACTGCTGCATAATCTAATCAATCCATTTCGATGTTGTCGTCAACGGCCACTTGATCCCTTCCCCTGGATTATTGGCCTGAAGTTGCACTGTCACAGCTTTTGTTGTTTAATTATGTGTTGTTTTAATTTTGCATTCTTTTTTCTTGGCGACAGTGGCTCATTGGAGTGGGCGCCAGCTGTCAGTGCATGGAATGGTCTCACAGTCTTACTGTTGGCATCGGTTCAAGAAACAATCTCGCCCAGACCGCAGTGAAGGAAAGTTTGGGCCGTAGAAAGATATACTGTTGCAGTGCGGGGTATCTTTTTCTGTGGCGTGGATGCATCATTTACCAGTGCCGTAACCGTCTATAACATCTTACTGATGTTTTATTCAGACAAAACACCTCTTTTTAAAAAAAAAAGACGCAAGGCTGGTAATTGGAGCCTAACTAGACAATTCAGGGACTGAACAGTTAGCATTTCGTGTTACATGTGAGTCCCAGTTGAAAGCCAGCTAGGTTGAAATTGTTGTTCCCCTGTTATAGTTGGTCATTTCTGCCAGTTTTTCTGATGTGTTCAAGACAAAAAGCTTTGATCGCTTGTCTCTTTTTTTTTCGGTAATGTTCAAGTTCATTCAATTGAGTTTTTTGCTGTACATGTTTCCACCAACTATTATCAGAGAGACCCTGCAGCACATTGTCTTTGACTCTATGGAAAAAGTGCTAAGTATCTGAGGCAGAGAAAGACACAGGCCTCTTGGGAGTGAACACATTTTGGGTTGCTTCTAGACGAGAAGCGGCTCGGCGGCACAGTGGTTAGCACTGCTGCTTCGCAGGGAGAAAAATTGGCAAGTCATGTTGCAGCTGTATAGAACCTTAGTTAAGCCACACTTGGAGTATAGTGTTCAATTCTGGTCACCACACTACCAGAAGGATGTGGAGGCTTTAGAGAGGGTGCAGAAGAGATTTACCAGGATGTTGCCTGGTATGGAGGGCATTAGCTATGAGGAGAGGTTGAATAAACTTGGTTTGTTCTCACTGGAACGGTGGAGGTTGAGGGGCGACCTGATAGAGGTCTACAAAATTATGAGGGGCATAGACAGAATGGATAGTCAGAAGCTTTTTCCCAGGGTAGAGGGGTCAATTACTAGGGGGCATAGGTTTAAGGTGCGAGGGGCAAGGTTTAGAGTAGATGTACGAGGCAAGTTTTTTTTTGCACAGAGGAGTGGGTGCCTGGCTTGGAGGGCCGAAGGGCCTGTTCCTGTACTGTATTTTTCTTTGTTCTTTGTACAACGCCAGGGACCCGGGATAAATTCCAGCTTGTGTGGAGTTTGCACTTTCTCCGCGTGTCTGCGTGGGTTTCCTCCGGGTGCTCTGGTTTCCTCCCACAGTCCAAAGATGTGCAGGCTAGGTGGTTTGGCCATGCTAAATTGCCCCTTAGTGTGCAAGTCAGGTAGGTTTACAGAGATATGGTGGAGGAGGGGGTACTCTTGCAGAGGGTGGGTGCAGAACGGATGGGCCGAATGGCCTCCCTTGTGCACTGTAGAGATTCTAAGAACTGACACCGGATCGATTGATAAGAATGGCTTTCCTCTGCCCTCGGAGGTTCTATGGTTTAATTATTGGGAATGGTTCCTGCTGTCACTGGATGTTCCCCATCAAAGAACCTGTCTACACTGGCAGTCACAGATATACAACGTACACAGCTTGTTCAGGAAAAGGCTTGTATTGATAGCTTTGTTCAGTTCTAGATATTAATTCCAATTGGTTCAACGTGCTAACGGATGAAGGGAGTATTCCACAAGTTAGAATCATTCCACAGGTCGAAGGCTATGTGGAAACCGCTTCAGTTGTACCTGTTAAGAGGCAGGAAACCTGTATGTTATCATTAATAAAAGCAGAAAATGGGCTGGAAAAGCTCAGTGGGTCTGA
Source organism: Scyliorhinus torazame (assembly GCF_047496885.1). Lineage (NCBI taxonomy): Eukaryota > Metazoa > Chordata > Chondrichthyes > Carcharhiniformes > Scyliorhinidae > Scyliorhinus > Scyliorhinus torazame. The sequence continues at coordinate 20,667,532 of NC_092723.1, read as the reverse complement.
CAGTATCTGTGGAGAGAAAATTGAGATAACGTTTCGAGTCCAGTATGACCTTTCATCGGAGCTTAAGTCATATTGGACTCGAAAAGTTAACTCCGTTTTTCTCTCCACGGATGCTGCCAGACCTCCCTGAGCTTTTTCAGTATTTGCTATTTATATTTCCGGTTTCCAGCATCCATAGGATTTTGCTCTTATTTTTGTTAGCCTTGTCAGCATCAGCAATAAATAAGTTGGCAATGCAAGATATTGGCAATATACCTACAGTGCAGTGCAACAGTTGTGTGCGACCTCGAGTGGCCTAACTTTGCCTCACACAAATTGTGGACCAGATACAATGAAAGTCCCCCCCCTCACGACGGGTGAAAGAATCGCCCGGGCGCCGCCCGAGTCCCGCCACGCCGTCCGATCCTCTCCCCCCCCCCCCAAACCGGCGCGGCGCGAATCACGGCTGGCCGCTGGGAGAATCGCCGCTTGCCGTTGGTAATGGGCGAGCGGCGATTCTCCAGCCCGGATGGGCCAAGCGGCCAGCGCAACACGACAGGTTCCCGCCGGCGCCATCCACACCTGGTCACTGCTGGCGGGAACAGCGCGGGAACGCTGGGGGGTGGGGGGGCGAGAGGGGTTCCTGCACTGGGTGGGGGGCGGGGGCTCAAAAGGGGTCTGCCTCGCGATCGGTGCACACCGATCGGCGGGCCGGCCTCTCTGAAGGAGATCCGGCATCTTCTTGCGGGGCATCCGCGGGGAGGATGGCAACCGGGCATGCGCAGGTGATGTCATTTACGAGGCACCGGTCGCGTCATTTACGCGGCGCCGCTTTTACGCGCGCCAAGGCCCGGAGCGCGTAAATGACGCGGTGCCGCTCCTAGCCCCCCGGGGGCGGGAGAATAGGGGGCTGGGAACGGCCTCCGACGCCTTTTCACTCCGGCATCGGGACTTCGTCTCCCGATGGGAGAATTGCGCCCCCTGTATTTACACAGCACCTTTCATGAATTCAGAATGTCTCGCATGTTTTGCAAACAGTTCTGTACTTTTTAAGAGTAGCCAAAGTTAGAGTGTAAAAAATGTAACCATGTGGTGATGACGAGATCATCTGTTTTAAAGATGTTGATTGAACAATTAATATTCGGTGCACCAGGGAAAACTCCCCTGTGCTTCTTTGAAGTCATTTGTTAAAAATCAATTTGGCGTACCAAATTTATTTTCCAATTAAGGGGCAATTTAGCGTGGCCAATCCACCTAGCCTGCACATTTTTGGGTTGTGGGGGTGAAACCAACGCAAACACGGGGAGAATGTGCAAATTCCACACGGACAGTGACCCAGAGCCGGGATCGAACCTTGGATCTCGGCGCTGTGTGGCCGCAGTGCTAACCCACTGCGCCACCATGCTGCCCGCGAGTTTGCACATTCTCCCCGGGTCTGCGTGGGTCTCACCCCCACATCCCAAAAATGTGCAAGCTAGGTGGATTGGCCATGCTAAATTGCCCCTTGATTGGAAAAAATGAATTGGGTACTCTAAATTTAAAAAAAAAAAGAGAATGTGCAAACTCCACAGGGACAGTGGCCTGGGGCCGGGATTGAACCCGGGCCCTCGGCGCCTTGAGGCAGCAGTGCTAACCACTGCGCCACCGTGCTGTCCTTTGAAATCATGTGATATCCAGCTGAGAGGGCAGGTGGGACTTTAGGTTAATGGCACCTCTGACAGTGGTGTGCTCTCTCAGCATTTGAGGGTTGGGCTGGATTATGTGTCCGAGACTGTGGTGTGTGTCTTAAACATGCCCTGGTACCTGTAAAATGATAGCGCTCCAGTGGTCACTGATAGTTTGGTTAATCATATTAGCGATCATTGATATAGTGCATGAAATATTAAACTGAATTGGTCATGTAAACTGAGGTTAGTACTTCAGGTTAGGGTTATTCTGGAGTCCTCCATTGTTGCTAAATTATCAGACTACTTAACCTGGCATCTAGTACTGGATGAGCAAAACTTACCCCCAATTAAATTTTCAAAGACTAAAGCCATTGTTTTTGCTCCTGGCTCCAAACTCCATTCCTTAGTTTTGACTTCATTCCTTTCACTGTCAACAGTCCACTTACAAACTTGGGCGCGATTCTCCGGAAAGATTTCTAAGTGTAGTAGCGAGCAGGAATTGCGTGTGCTTCCCAGCACTCGGCCCAGTGAGGTCGGTATCGCTATTCAATGTTAATTGGTCCACTTAACGAGGCCTCACAGGCTTTTCGCCATAAATGAAGGCTCACCAGCCGATTCGCCGGCACCGCGTTCGCCAGCTGATTCTATGGAACAGGGTTATCCGGAACTGATGGAGACGTGAGGGAGCACCCCGCACATTCAGAGGGGGATGTCAGCGACACTCCAGCAGGCCCATACTCGATTGGAGGAGTCCCAGAGACTAGGGGCGCAGGAGGTATCTCCGGCAATGCGTGGCACCAAGGCCAACACTGCTAGGGTGGCGACCGCAGTGGAGAGCCTGGTGTACGACGTTGGCACCATTAGTGAAGGTGTCCAAGGCATTGCGCAGTCGATGACGACCATGGCTGAGGATCTCGACAGTGCGTCCACCTTGCTGGGGCATGTCACCCAGTACCAGGGTGATCTTGTTGAGGTTCTTCAGGACATGTCCCGTTCTCAGATGGACATGGCCGAGGCGCTGCAGAGCTTGTGCTAGTCACAGGTGGGCATTGTCGAGGCGCTGCAGAGCATGTCCCAGTCACTGAGGAGCATCGCCAAGGACGCCGATACAATGGTGCAGATCATGGGGAACTTGCAGAGCCAGATGATGCAGGGACAGCTGGGGCTCGAAGCAACTACCCCTCGGTCCCAAAGTGAACCCAAGGGCTCTATGGGCACCGGATGGGAAAAGAGGCGCTGAATGTCAACCTGGACCTGTCACATGGAGTAGCGACGGTGGCCACCAGCTTCCCTTTGATGAGGCCGCGACTCGCAGCCAGCACATGGCCACCAACAAGTGAGCCGGGGCCTTTCGGCCTCAGAGACCCCAGAGGACGCCCACCAGCGACATCGAAGGCCACAGGCCCCGCGGGGTAAGCAGCTGGCTGCCTCCACTTCTGATGTGCATTCTGGTGCCACACCTAGACATAGTGGTAGAGCAAGGAGGGCAAAGCACATTGAGGATCACTGAGGGCACTGGGGTGGGGGGTGGGAGGGGGGGGGTAGGAGGGGGTGAGGGGTCTGGGTGTGGGGGAGGGGGCAGCACCAATTGGAGGGTGAGGAATTGTCAAACACAATAAACACCTTTGTGCACAACCAGTGTGATGCCTCTGTCACTTTCTTCCGCAATGCGGGCTGACCTCCGAACCCGTGGCCCATCCAGGCATCTCCCCCTCCCCATGGCACCCGCCCACCTTACAGCCGTGGACATGTCCCCAGAGCTGTGTCCCATTCCCTGGGTGTTCGGATGTTGGCTACTGCGTGTGTGGTGTTGCCTCCTACAGTGTCAAGCACAGTGTCCAGACTTCAAGGTGTGATTGGGATGCTGGGCAATGAGCTGCACATGCTACATGGCCCATCCACCCACTGGAATCCACTTGGGTTGTGTGAAGTGCTCAATTAACCACGATTGCCAATTCCCTATTAGCAATAACCTTCAGCCGCACGGCAGAGGCCTCGGCAGTCGGGCAGGTTCAAAGGTTGATTCCAGAACAGATACACACGATCCAGGGGTTGGCATGGTGGTGCTCTGAGCGGTTGCCCCCCCCCACCCTCCTATGGCGGCCCACGCCAGCCGAGGGTTCCCCACCGAGCTCTGGGGTGGCAACCCCAGCAGCCCCGGGCTCTTTGCCTGTGACCAAAGATGACTACTCACCTCTTCAGCTCCCCACAGAGGACTTTCCTCCAGGTTCATGTTTTTCAAAAAGAGTACTAATCGTTGGCAGTGTGCCCACTTGCTGGGGAGGCCGCTGAATGACTGGAGGCCATTGGATATGGGGTGGCTCTCGTTAATTGCATGGAAATAGGGCTTATGTGTTGATAATTGGTTTCTCGCCACACAACGGCGAGATCACAATTTCACCTATGGGAGCAGGCCGGTTGCATTGCGTACCGTTTGCCGCCTGCGCGGTTCTCATTTTTGGCCTCCCACTATTCACCGGCCTCGTTTCGATTAAACGCGAGCGTAAAAAGGCCGGCGAATTGCGCCCTTGGTGTCATAGTTAACCCCCAGATGAGCCTTTGACCGCCTATTCATGCCGATTTCCATCTCTGTAATATTGCTTAACTTCGACTTTGCCTCTGTAACAACTCATCTGCTGCTGAAACCCTCATTCACTCCTTTGTTACCTCAAGACCGAGCTATTCATAGAAAATAGGAGCCGGAGTAGGCCATTTGACCCTTTGAGCCTGCTCCACCATTCAATATGATTGTGGCTGATCCTTCATCTCAACACCATAATACCTTGCTCTCCCCATACCCCTTGACAACTTTAGAGTCTAGGAATCTATCTATATATAATATATACAGACACATATAGCGACTTGGCCTCCACAGCTTTCTGTGTTGGAGATTTCCACAGATTCACCACCCTCTTGAGTGAAGAAGTATCCTGAGACTGTGACCCATTGTTCTTGACCATCCCCTCCTCCAACCAGAGGACACAACATCCCCACATGCAGTCTGTTCAGCCCTGTCAATTTTATACCTTTCAATTAGATCTCTTCTCACTCGTCTAAATTCCAATGAATACAGACCCAGTCGACCCAATCTCCTCACACCACAATCCTGCCATCCCAGGAATCAGTCTAGGGCAAGTATATCCTTTATTTGGTAAGGAGAGCAAAACTGCACACTCTATTCCAGCTGTGGTCTCGCCAAGGCCATGTACAACTACAGTAAGACATCCTTGCACCTGTACTCAGGTCCTCTTGCATTGAAGGCCAACATACCATTTGCCTTTCTAACTGCTTGCTGCACCTGCCTGCTTTCTTTCAGTGACTAGTGTACTAGGACACTGAGAACCCTTTGTTAACATTTCCTGATCTATCACCATTTAAATAATACTCTTGCCATTCTATTTCTCCGTCTGAAGTGGACAACTTCACATTTATCCACCCGTTATGTGCATCTGCCGTGCATTTTCCCACTCACTTTGACTTGTCTAAATCACCGTAAAATCTCTTAACATCCTCCTCACTATTCACGGGCGTCATTCTCCGACCCCCCGCCGGGTCGGAGAATGGCCGTTGGCCGCCATGAATCCCGCCCCCGCCGAAGTCTCCTTACCGGAGATTGGGCGGGGGCAGGAATCGGGCCGCGCCGGTTGGCGGGACCCCCCGCTCAATTCTCCGGCCCGGATGGGCCGAAGTCCCGCCCAGAAATTGCCTGTCCCGCCGGCGTAAATCAAAGCTGGTATTTACCGGCGGGACCAGGCGGGGCGATCTGGCCCCGGGGGGTGCCCCCACGGTGGCCAGGCCCACGATCGGGGCCCACCGATCCGCGGGCGGGCCTGTGCCGTGGGGGCACTCTTTCCCTTCCGCCTCCGCCACGGCCTCCACCATGGCGGAGGCGGAAGAGACTCTCCCCACTGTGCATGCGCGGGAAACTGTTGGCGGCCGCTGACGCTCCCGCGCATGCGCCGCATTTCCGCGCCAGCTGGCGGGGCAACAAACGCCATTTCCGCCAGCTGGCGGGGCAGAAATCCCTCCGCCGCCGGCCTAGCCCCTCAATGTTGGGGCTCGGCCCCCAAAGATGCGGAGCATTCCGCACCTTTGGGACGGCGCGATGCCCGTCTGATTGGCGCCGTTTTTGGCGCCAGTCGGCGGACATCGCGCCGTTGGAGAATTTCGCCCCACATTCCCACCAGGTTTCGTGTTGCCGGCAAACTTGGAAATATTACATTTGATTCCCAATGCACTCTTGATTTGTCTCCTGCATTCTAACCCCCCCCCCCCATAAATTTGAGAACATCCAAAACTCTGCTGCCTGTGTCTTAATGTGCACCAAATCCCTTTCACCTCTCACCCCTGTCTGGGTCCGCTGACCTACATTGTCTCCCAGTCAAACAGTGTCTTGACTAGAAAATTCTAAAGCTGCTTCTCCCTGCGTGGTCTTGCTTTTCCCCATCTCTGTAATCTCTTTCAGCTCCGCAACCCATCAAAATGTTCGCACTCCTCTAATTCTGGCCTCATGATCATCCCCGATTTTAATTGCTCCTTCATTAGAGACTATGCCTTACACTGCCTGGGACCTATGCTCTGTGCCTCTCTTAGTCCCTTTCTTCCATTAAGATATTACTTAAAAACCTACCTCCTAAGTAAGTCTTTGGTTATCTCACCTAATATCTTGTTAGATAACTATCAGAATTTGTTGTAAATGTTTCTATGAAATGCCTTCAAACATCTGATTGTTAAAGGCACATATGTTGCTGTATGACCATGTGCACCATCCACAAGATGCCCAGCAGTAACTCGCCACGGTTCCTTAGACAGCACCTTCCAAACAACCGCTAACGTCGAGTAGGACAAGAGCAGGAGATTCCTGGGAACCCTACCACCTGGAGGGTCGTGGGTGTGTCGCCCCCCCCACTCACCACCCTGACGTGAAAATATAGCGCTGTTCCTTCACTGTCGCTGGGTCAAAATCCTAGGAGTCCCTCGCTAACAGCACAGCGAGTGTACCTATACCTTGGGGACTGCAACAGTTCAATGAGGCAACTCACCGCCACCTTCAGGAAGGCAATTAGGGATGGACAATAAATGCTGGACCAGCCCACATACCGTAAATTATTATCTTTTTAAATTCCTTAAATATGGAGACCAAAACTGCCCACTGGCATATACCTGGAACAAAATCCCATTAGCTTTTGAAAGGGAATTGAATGAATACTTGAGGGTGAAAAATTTAAAGGATTATGGTGGAAAGAAAAGAGGCTGGAGCAAAGTGGATATCTCTTTAAGAACCAGCCAGGTGAAGTTGGCTAAATGGCCTCTTCCTGTGCTGTACATTTTCCTGATTTGCAAAGGTTTACTGTGTTCAAAAGTTCTCTAGAATTGGCATAATTATTTAACCGTTTTGATTAATTTCTTCAGCAGCCCCCTTATGTGAGGCAAATTTGCATTCCCCTCAAGTGTGTGTTCAACTGTTCCTGTAGCTGTCTCGCCAATTGATTTTTGGAATAGCTTCTGTGGAGAAGAAAGGAATGAATACAGCTAGACATTTCTAGAGAGTTGCTCAGTAACTTAGCAGCAAAATACCATTGCTGCAACTGTTTTGGATGAAAAGGATTTTGTCTCCACGTGGTTACAAGGTGCTTAGTTAATCCAGCTGTGAAACTGTTTGGGGGAAAGCAGTGCTGCTTTCATGATACTGCTGGAGGCAAGCATTCATTTCAGTGGTGATGGTTTTTCTTGTATTCATTGTGAGTCACAAATCCTTTGCATGATGTGCCTTATTTTTGAAGTGGGTGGAGTAATCCGCTGCGTGGTGGTCACAGCGGGAGCTGGGGCTCAACATCAATAGGGCTGCCAGCACCTGTGCCTCAGATTAAGCTGGACTCTGCCCCTCCTCAGCTAGCACACTGACCAACAGCAAATTGATAGTCTGAAGAGAATTATTTGATCTTTATCCATCCAGCAACTAATAGCTTCCAGCTTTACTGTGTGCTACACAGGCAAGCACCTAACCATCCATCAGCTTTAAAGTTACACCATGCAAAAGCCAGCACAATTCATCTTCAGGGCTTCCGTTAAACTATTCCGCCTTGTGCAATATTCCATTTGGTTATTTTTGTGCAATGCAAATGTTAGGTAAAACACGGACAGCGTGTGAACACGTCAGGAAAGATTTAATTTTACAAGCCGCGAATTTCTGTTTGACTCCGGTTTGGTTTGCAGCTCAAAATATGGTCCGAGTATTTTCTGCGACAGTTAATGTGTGTGACGTCAATCTACTTGTCTTGAAATTCTGCACAGTGACAAATGACATAGATTGCTTAACTTGTGTCATGCATTCGCTGTATGCAGTTTTAAGAACAACACTAACCTGATGATTTCAGTATAGCCAACGAAACAACAATGCTCAAATAACGTGGGTGGCAAAAAGGAATCAGTAAAGAAGGTTTTTTTCCCAGCAAGTTGTTACGAACAGGACCACACTGTCTCAAAAAGGGTTGGGAAACAAATTCAGCTGTGACCTTGAAAGGGGAATTGGAAGGGAAGAAAATTTACATGGCTGCGGTTAAAGAGGGGAGTGGAATAGTCTTTCAGTGAGCTAGCCCAGCACAATGGGCCGAATGGACTTCTGGTAAAGTGTAAATCCGTGATTCTAATTTCGCTTCAGGATCATGGACTGAGGGGTGATGCATTGTGATGACCACAACGACAGCAAGTTTAAAATCTGGAAAATGAGTATGCTGCTTAACTGTGTCCAAGGGAGGGAAAAGTTCTCCAGGGTTACTATTGTTGCTCTCAGAAACTGGATTAAGAGCAATCTTGCTGGGGGCATGAGTGTGGCCGCAGGAAGGTGCCATGGGAGCTGGAGCGTGCGACTTGTAATAGGGGGAGCCAGGGGTATAGAAGAAATGGAAGCCTTCCATATTGTGAGGAGCAGGAAAGAAAAGTCTGCAGCAGTTGAAGCTAGCTTTTCTGCTTTCTCCGTGACATCCTGGTATGGGTTAAATCTATTTTAAAAAAATATATATTTGATTTGAAATCTACATTGTCGAGTTTACACAGATTTTGACCATCGTTAGATTTCAAACAGCAAGTTAAAAGATTACTCGAAATCCAGTCCAATTATTGAGTTATGGCTCTAATTTCGGCATTAGAGCCACACACCTGATTCTAATTCACGTCGAGAAATTTAGGGTCCCTGTTCTCAGAAGCTCCTGTGGCTTAGCAAGAGTACCAAGCCAAGTAGAAAACACAAGGCCCACGCTTGTAAAACTCAATCCTCTCCTAATTTGTTTGGATATTAATTTTTAAAACCGGTTTTTACACTTTGGGAGAACATCTGTGAGTGTAGAATTTTGCAGGAGTTGAAATTGTTTTGATCTGCGCACTGCGAGTATGTTTGCTGGCTTTTGCATAGTGGACCTTCAAAGCTGATGGATCGTAGGCCCTCTCCTCTGTAGCGAGCCAAAGCTGGAAGCTATTAGTGACTGGATGGATAAAGATCAAATAATTCTCTTTAGGCTGTCAATTTGCTGCTGGGCATTGCGCAAGTATTGACTGCTTTATAGATGATAGTTGAGGTGCTTTGATCTCTGGTCTGGCTTTCAAAAACCTCGACTGTTGCATAAAATTTAAATACATTGTAATCAAAAGGTCACGTGGGAGGTGATACATGCGAGGAATTTCAAGTCTTCCCACTTTTCTTCCTGCTGCTGTGGGTGAAGGTAAAAGGGGATATTTATTTTCCAATATTTTTGCCCATTTATTTCTGTCTTGGTCCATGAAAGTGGCAATCTCTTGTGGGAGCCTGGGTGAGTAAATGCTGGCAGGCTGATCAACTAATAATAATACCACTTATTGTCACAAGTAGGCGTCAATGAAGTTACTGTGAAAAGCCCCTAGTCGCCACATTCCGGTGCCTGTTCGGAGAGGCCGATACGGGAATTGAACTCGCGCTGCTGGCATTGTTCTGCATTGCAAGCCAGCTGTTAAGCCCACTGCGCTAAACCAGCCAATTTCTGTGAGGGAAGCCAGCACAGCCTAACTTTTTTTTCTATTCGTTTTCGGGAATGTGGGCCTCCAAGCAAGGCACTGTTTACCCGGGCTGGTTGCATTGATTCGGTGTCGGTTCAGGGAGGAGTTAATTGTCAGCCATGCTGGTGTGGGGCTGGAGTCACAAATAGGCCAGCCCTGGTAAGGATGGCAAGAGTTCCTTCAGTAAGGGATGGCAGCGAAACAGTTGTGTTATTTCAACTCTTGCGTGCCACCTTTTTCTTTCAACTAATACCAGCCTTTTGGGCTGAATTCAAATTCTCAAGCTGCCATGGTGGGATTGAAATTCACCTTTCTCTGGATTACTAGTCCAGTAATGTAGCCACTACACTACAGTGTGTCGTCTTCCTCGTCCAATGAGCACTTGGGTGGTCATGAGGTAGTCATCAAGAATGGGGGGTTTTGGCTGATTTTTCATCTCCCATTTCCCTAACCCAGAGGTGCCGTGGTCATTTGTAGCACCCCAATAGTTGTCCAGACTGAGGTCAGCCCATGCTGCGAATTGAACTCCGAACCTACCTGGTTTTTATTATGGCTCGTAAACACAAAAGTTGTGTTTCCCTGCTGAGCCACTGATTTCTGGGAGGTGTTGAATTCTGAGCAAAATTCACAGAATTCCTGAGGTTCATCTGACATCAGATGGGGAAAAGTGTAGCCATCTGGGATGTCCACTTCCCGATTACAAAATGGACACTTTGCAAAGATTGCAGGGAAAATGGACAATACTGAGAAAGCAAGCAGGTGCAGGGTTTGTCTGTTGATTGGAGCCGCAGCTCCCAGACAAGACCGAAACTGTAAAGCCATTACCATACTAATGAGCCATTTCCGGGGACAAAAGAGTAACATTTAAGTAAACGATACCAAGGCAGACACCCCGGCGCCAGAGGAGACCAGAACAATGCAGGCCAACAACCACCTAGGACATGCCCAGCCATCAGGGCACCCATCCTTTTATTGGAGGAAATCAATAGGAATGATTGAGAAACGGCCCAATTAATTGGGGCCAAGTTCAAGGCCTGCGCAAAAGCGCGTGAAGCCCCTTTTGAGTATAAGAAGGATCCCCCAAGAGAGAATCGTTCTCTTGGCTCCGGCTCTCACCGAGGAAAGACCTACCCAAAAGCTGCACCAGAACAAGTAAGTCCAAGGTCAACGCACACTACTGGAGAGACGATCTTAGCTGTTCCCCATCACCACTTCAACCCCAGCAGCCTCAGAACCGAACAACGACCATTGTTCCTCTCACTGAGTGGGCGCCCGAAGCTAAGTATAGGCTTTAGCAGTAGTGATAGCTTAGTCTGTAGTATTTGTGCATGATTATATTTAACTGTGTGTGTAAATAAATCAGCATTTGACTTTGAACTAACTAACTGGTGTATCGAGTCTTTGATCAGTATTCGGTTTGAACCTTGTGGCGGTATCGAAAGATACCTGGCGACTAGAGCAAAACGTAATTGGAATTAAGGAAGGCGACCATATTGGCCGCCATATTCAGAGCCAAATAAAGAGAAAAATAAATTAGCAACAAAAGGAATCTTTTGCAGAGCATAGCGACCACACTGCATTGTTACACAAATATTTGCAGAGCGCACCCTCAGTATACTTGTGGAATCATCGCAGTGCGTACCCGTCCGTATCTACTGTTCAAGCAATCTTCACAGTGGACCCATCAGTCGATACTGTTAGGACAACCCTTGCAGAGTTCATTTGCTGGCTGAGGGTTTTTTGACATATTTGGGGGTGTTTGGAGAGCAGCATTAACATGGACAGTGCTGGGACTGGTCTGTATTGCTCAAGTTCCCTTAAATAGTTCTGTCTTTTTTGGACCCTGATCAACTAACCTGATGCTGGTTAACAACATTTGATGTTTTTATTTCAGATTTACAACATTCACACCTTTCCTGCATCCCTTCTGAAAGCTTTCATGAATATACCAATTAACCTGCCTTATTTTCTTTTGAAGAATCATAGAGTTTAAAGCACAGAAGGGAGCTATTTTATGTTCCTCATAAAGCTTGTGGCTAAAGGCGTGAACTATGGTAACTTGGAGGCTATGATCAGGGTCGTCATTGGATTTCTGATGTATTTATTGATTGGGGGAAATGTATTCCACTATGACAGTCTTGAGCAAGCTTTCCTTTCATGTAGCAATGTGCACTGTTTAATTCCCATTCACGTGAGTGCAATACAATAGCAGTTTTTTAAAAAGTTAACATCTGTTAGAACTTTGTTCCCAAGTCTTCTGTTCTTTTTCCCTCTTCTCCCTTTTTTATTTCTAGTTTTATCCTCTTCTTGCCTGTTGGGGACTCTCTGGGCATCAACAGTCCTTAGATTCTATAGAGTGTACAGCACAGAAGCTGGCAGTTCAGCTTATCTGGTCCATGCTGGTGTTTACGCTCTACATACATCGCTTCCCACCCATCCTCATCCAATGCCTATCAGTATATTGCTCCATTCTTTTCTTCCTCACATGCTTAGCTAGCTTCCCCTTAGATGCACCTATGCTCTTTGTCTCTCTTACCCCTTGTGGTAGTGCTTTCCACCATTGAATTCTCTATTGGATTTATTAGTGATTATTATTTATTTATGAGTTCCAATTGTGGTCTTCCCCACCAGTGGAAACATTTCTCTACATTTACCCCATCAAAACCTTAAGTCTTAAAGTTCTGCATCAGGTCACCCCTCGACCTTCTCTTGTCCAGAGAAAGGAGCACCAGCTTGTTTAATCTTTCCTCCACGGATGAATTGTTTCATCCTTTTGAATGTTTTTCTCCCATTTTATGCAGTGACTGCGTATCCCTTTTATAATATGGCATCTCAGCTGGCTGCTGGTATCTTACTCCTGTTCCTTCTTAATGCTTATCACAACTCTGTGATGAATCGGTGGTGGTGAATCCTTCCAAGTTTGTGGTAAAGTCTACTTGTACTCCACGACTGATAAAATCGGTCCAAGCCAATATTTCAGTTGATAGGAAAATCTGACGTCGCTGACCTCGGGCAGACTTTGCTCTGCGCTACTGGGAAAATACCAGTCTCGCGACACCACCGTGCATCTGTTTATTGCACATTAAAAGGGGTAGGTACAGTGACAAATTGTGAAGGGACAAGTAATGGGACACTCTGCTCCTCACATCACTGGAAGAACATAACTCGTTGGCAGAATATCTCAGTTTTCCCTCAGAGTTGTTTTTCCTCTTTTCCTCCTAAACTATATGTCTGTTTACCACTGACTTTTCAAGGATGTGAAAATAACACTGTATGTAGGAGGTCAGCAGAAGTGGCCTTTTGGAGAACCTTTTAGTGGCTTTAGCCATCTGTGGTAATAAGGTATAAAATAATGGAAGCATAGCCTTGAGAGTTGGGGTGTGGATTTGAGTGTCTCTAATCTTTAGCAAATACAGCTGTTTCATAAGTAGATATGAATGACTGTAACCTTGAGGGGTCTGTATTTATCCCAGTGTTGTACTGTGTGTCCTCGTCTCTCAATTACATTGTAAGCAGAGAAAGCTAATTGCAGAGCGAAATTGCGGTGTGCATGACTGATCAAGCACTGCACATCTTTAGCCAAGACAGGCTCAGACAGAGTGTCCCATCTCCCCTGCGCCTTTAGGGGGAAAAGAGCTTATACGAAAAAAAAGTTTGAACTTTTTCTCTCGATTTAAAAAAAATAATAATAAATTCTTGCATATAAATATATGCACGCAACTTTGCGAGGTTTTTAAGTGTTTCCATTTGGAGCCCCTTTTGTCATGTGATCCCAGTGATTGTGTTTTGCTTCTGATTAAATCAGCCAGTGTAAAATTGACATTCTTGCAGTGTTAATAATTCAGGGATTGAAGTGCATTTTTTCCTATGAAAGGACTCTTGAGAGAGAACTAATTTTTAAAAATATGTTCAGAATCGTCTCACCAATGTGATTTATTTTCTTTTTGCACAATTGCACCTAATTAACAAAATGTATGAGTTTTCTTTGGCTTCCGTTCTCAAGAAAATGGCATAATACAGTCAAAGCCACAAGCACTGGAGAGCAGGTGAGGAGTCAGACCAGAGGTCAGGCATTCAGGCGAGCTTTCCCACAACAACTTAATGTCCGCCAGTGATCCTTGCTCTGTAAAACAGACTGAAGGGGGATTAGCCAGGATTAGCATCAGTATTAGCCACCAGAGTGTAGGTCTTAATGCTCCAAGGGAACCTACTGAGGCAGTAAATCTACTTTATCTAAAGGGGGTCTAAGAAACCTTGAGTGCATTCCTTCAGAAAATGAATCTGAAAACTTCTCAGTGTGAAAAACGGATTAGTAAATAATCCTATCGTTTGTGACATTTCCCAAAACAAGACATATTGCTCGGAGCTGCCGCGTCTGTTCCCCCTGCCTCCCCCATTCTCCAGAGCAATTATTTGACAAAGGTGTGCTCAGGTGAGCATCCCTCTAACTCAACCCAGTCTCTAGATATTTAGAGCTGGTGTCAAGAAACGTCGCAAATTGAAACAGTTAATTATATGTATATAAATATATATATATTGCTAGAAACAATTGATTCTGAGATTTTGTGCCCTCTTTGGCCATCTTGTGCGGCTGCTGTCCTTTTACAAAAACCACAACAATGACTCATCAAGCACCAGGCTTCTTGGCTGTCATGAAGGATAAATAAATAAATTAAATAAATAAATACTCTTTATTGTCACAAGTAGGCTTACATTAACACTGCAATGAAGTTACTGTGAAAATCCCCGAGTCGCCACATTCCGGCGCCTGTTCGGGTACACAGAAGGAGAATTCAGAATTCTCAGCTGATACGGGAATTTAACCCGTGCTGCTGACCTTGTTCTGCATCACAAACCAGCTGTCTAGCCCACTGAGCTAAACCAGCCCCATTAGGGCTAGAGTGTGATATCGACAGAAGTTTCTTCTATTTTTCTTTAAATTTAAATACCCAATTCTTTTTTTTCTCCCAATTAATGGACAATTTAGCGTGACCAATCCACCAACCCTGCACATCTTTGGGTTGTGGAGCTGAGACCCACGCAGACACGGGGAGAATGTGCAAACTCTGCATGGGCAATGACCCGGGACCGGGATTGAACCCGGGTCCTCGGCGCAGTGAGGCAGCAGTGCTAACCACTGCACCACCCGGACGTTTCTTCTATGATGAGCTCTGGAATTCCTTCCTTAGTCTCTTCTCCTTTAAAACCTACTTGTTTAATCACTTGTCCCAATATCTCCTATGTGGAATGTAAGGAATAGGAGCAGGAATAGTCCATACAGCCTAATGAGCCTGCTTTATCAATCAAGATCATGATTGAACTTCTACACCAACTCCACTTCAGTGTTGACAATGCTTTATATGTGACATTTAGTGGAGTTAAAATTGTACCTTTAATGTCGATAATATTCTAAGAAGCTGCATAGAAATGTGATAAAAATGAGCAATGACACCGATAATCCAGAGAACCTTGTTCAGTTCTCACCATGGCAGTTTGAGAATTTGAATTCGGTTTAAAAGAATAAAATAAATAAATAAATCTGGAAATTTAAAAAAAACTGGTCTCAGTATAAATAACCATGAAGCTGTTGGATTACTGCAAAAATCCAACTTATTCATTAATGGCCTTAACGGGAAGAAAACCTACTGTCCTTATCCAGTCTGACCTGCAACTGACTCTAGGCAATAACATAGAAACATAGAAAATAGGAACAGGAATAGACCATTCAGCCCTTCTAGCCTGCTGTGCCATTCATTGTGATCATGGGTGATTATCTCAGTTTAGTAACCTATTCTCGCTTTCCCCTATGTCCTTTCATCCTTTTAGCCCCAAAAACTATATCTGACTCCTTCTTGAAAATCTACAATGTTTTGGCCTCAACCGCTTTCTATAGTAGCAATTTCACGGGCTCACCACGCCCTGGGTAAAGAATTTTCTTCTCATTTCAGTCCTAAATGGTTTATCCTGTATCCTTAGACTGTGACCCCTGGTTCTGGACTTCCACGCCATCAGGAAAATCCATCCTGCATCTACACTATCTAGTCCTGTTTGAATTTTATAGGTTTCTATGAGATCCCCCCCCCCTTCATTCTTCTAAACTCCGGTGAATATAATCCTAAACAACTCAATCTCTCCTCCTACATCAGTCCCTCCATCCCAGGAATCAGTGTGGTAAACCTTCACAGCACTCCCTCTATAGCAAGCAAATCCTTCCTCAAAAAAGGAGACTGAAACTGCAGACACTATTCCAGGTGTGGTCTGACCAAGGCCCTGTTTAATTGCAGCAAGACATCGATGCTCCTGTACTCGAATACTCCTGCTATGAAGACCAACATAACATTTGCCTTCGTTTCCGCCTGCTGCATCTGCAAGCTTACTTTCAGCGACTAGTCTACAAGCACACGCAGGTCTCGTTGCACATTCCCCTCTCTTAATCTATAGCCATTCAGATAATAATCTGCTTTGCTTTTGTGACAAAAGTGGATAATCTCAGCTTTATCCACATTATACTGCATTTGCCATGCATTTGCCCACTCACTCAACGTGTTCCAATCACAGAGTATCTCTGCATCCTCTCCACAGCTCACCCTCCCACCCAGGTTGTGTCATTACAAATTTGGAGATATTGTATTTAGTTGCCTCATCTAAATCATTAATATATGTTGTAAATAGCTGTGGTCCTAGCCCTGATTCCTGTGGGACCCAACTTGTCACTGCTTCCCATTTGGAAAAAGACCCGTTTATTCCTACTCTTTGTTTTCTGCCAATCCGTTTTCTATACATCTTTATGTACTACCCCCAATCACATGCTTTTTAATTTTACATGCTAATCTCTTATGTGGACTTTGTTGAAAGCCTTCTGAAAGTCCAAATAAACCACATCCACTATCTCCCCCTTGTCAACTCTGCTAGTTACAGACTTGATGGGCTAAATAGCCTCCTTTTGCACTGTAACAATTCTATGGATCTGTATGAAGATTGAAGTCACCCATGATTACAGATGTTCCTTTATCGCATGCATCTCTAATATCCTGTTTAATGCCATTCCCAACATCACCACTACAGCTTGTGCAGGGGGGGAGGGGAGGGTCGATGTACAGCTCCCACTAAAGGTTTGTGCCCAACAGTGTTTCTCAGATATACCCATACAGATTCTACATCGTCGGAGCTAATATCCTTCCTCCCTATTGCATTAATTTCCTCTTTAACCAGCAATGCAACTGCACTGCCTTTTCCTTTTTGTCTGCGCTTCCTGAATACTGAATATCCCTGGATGTTCAGTTCGTATCCTTGGTCACCCTGCAGCCATGTCTCCATAATCCCAACTCTATCATACCTATTTGCATCTATTACGTGATTAATTCATCCACTTTATTGCAAATGCTCTTAAGACTTGTCTTTTTAACATTCCTTGTCCCGTTCCCATTGTGGTGCTGTTTGATTCTCTCCCTTGATTTCTCTGCTGGTCACTGTTCTTATTCCTCTTTCTGTCTTTTGTTCTTGTCCGTCTTTCCCCTTCCTCTGACTCCTTGCATAGGTTCCCATCCCCCTGCCATTTTAGTTTAACCCCTGCCCCAACCACTTGCAGATACTTCCCCAAGGACATCAGACTGCCTCGGTGTAGCTTGCACAGTTTGTACTCGTCCCTCCACCGAAACCCCTCCTGTACCATCTCATCAACCGCATGTTCATCTGACATACCCAGCTATTAACGCTCTGACTAGCACGTGGACCAACTGGTAATAATCCTGAGATCACTACCTTTTGAGACCCGACTTTTCAGTTTATTTCCTCATTCCTTATATTCTGCTTTTAGAATCTCATCCCTTTCTTTTTACCTTCGTAATTTGTACCATAACCACTGGCTGTTCACCCTGCCCCCTCTCGAATGTCCTGTAGCCACTCAGAGACATCTTTGATCCTAGCATCAGTGAGTAAACATAACATCCCGGAGTCTCGTTTGTAGCCACAGAAACTCTATTCCCTTACAGTTGAATCCCCTGTAACTATTGCTCCTACCCTCTGCAGCAGAGCCAACTGTGATGCAAAACATTTGGCTGTTGCTGCTTTCCTTTGAGAGGCCATTCCTCGCAACCGTATCCAAAGCGGTTTATCTGTTTTGCAGGAAATGACTGCAGGATATTTCTGCTCTGCATGGTGGTCACCAATCCCCTTCTTTCCTGTGGAATCTTAGCCTGTGGTCTGACCACCTCTCTGTATGTGCTCTCCACGATACGCTCTGCATTGTGGATGCTCCGCAGTGTCCCCGGTCACTGCTCCAGCTCCACAACATGGCTTTCCAGGAGCTGCAGCTGGAGAAGTTTCCTGCATGCCTGCTGATCTGGGCACTGGAAATGTTCCCGGCTTCCCACATAGAGCAGGAGGAGCACACCATGGCGTTGAGCTCTGCTGCTATGACTTACCCCTTTACATTAAACCTTTGGAAAATACTTAAATCATATCCATTACTCTCTAGCCCTAGGACAGCATGGTGGCGCAGTGGTTAGCACTGCTGCCTCATGGCGCCAAGGACATGGATTCGATCCAGGCCCCGGGTCACTGTCCATGTGGAGTTTGCACATTCTCCCCGTGTCTGCGTGGGTCTCACCCCCACAACCCAAAATGATGTGCAGGATAGGTGAATTGGCCACGCTAAATTGCCCCTTAATGGAAAAAATGAATTGGGTAATCTTAAAAAAAAAATTCAAATTCAAAAGAAATACTCTCAAGCTCTTCTTCTCTGGTCCTTGTAACGACAGAATATATAGCTCTTCCAAACTATAATGCCACCCTTGCCAATGCCACACACATCCTGAGAATGAATGGAGGAAATAAACCTGCTGCTGTCCTGAGCATACTGATTTGGAACTTGTGGGTAGTGAACACATTGCCTTCATTCGTGTTTCTAACATTACCCACCTCTGTCAAATCTTGTGTCTAATTGATGTTCTTTAAAGATAAAAAGGTCCTTTGTCTGGTGGAAGAATTCAGTTGGAACTTCCTGTGCTAGTTTGTGCTCTGGGGGAAGAGGGTGGGCAGCATCTGCCCGATGCCTCTTGCCTGTGCCCTTTTTGAGTGGGATAATTGCTGAGGATTGAAATCGGGCACATTTACTGAGACTTGGGACTGTGTGAAATCCACATGAGTCAGTCAGAGGTGATTTGAGAGAGTACTGAGGTTGTAAGAGAAGGTTTGAAATATGTCTTCAAAATTATGCAAGGATTTCATTGGGTGGAGAAACTGTTTTCATTTGTGGTTGAATCCTGAAAAAGTGGAGGGTGCTTAAATAAAAATTAGTTGCTAATTGGTCATTCAACAATAATCAAATCATTCGCAGGCGGGTGGTGAGAATATGGAATTTGTTGCCAATTGAAGTAGCTGAAACAGAGTGTTGATGCATCTCAGAGGACGCTTGATGTATTTTTGGAGGATACAGAGGCAGAATCGGTGGAGGCTCTTTTGGGGTCTTAACACCAGTATAGCCCAGATAGGTTGAATGGCCTGTTTCTGTGCTGTACTCTCTATTTGTTTGTAATCTAATAATGAACTGTATGCAGGCTGCTAAATAGTCTCTGCCAAGAGTGCCCTCCCAACCCTGGGCCCTCGGTGGTGGTTTTGAAGCAAGAATTGTGTAAGTCAGTGCTGCACAGGTAACTTTAGTTTTGGCCTCCAAACAAAGAATGCCACTGCATCTTTGAAACACTTAGCCTTCTGCAAGTTAGACACCTTTTAGTGAACCACAGTTGCTGAAGCACGGATTTAATGTTAGGCCTATGCTGCCCATTGTGAACCTAGCATATCGCTAACTCTTTGAGCCCTCAGCAGGCTCTAAGGTGGAACCACAGAATTCCTACAGTGCAGAAGGAGGCCATTCGGCCCATCAAGTCTACACCAGCCCTCTGACAGAGCACACTACCTAGGCCCACTTCCCCTGCCCTATCTCCGCAGCCCCACCTGACCTGAACATCTTTGTACACTAAGGCAATTTGGCATGGTCAATCCGCCTAACCTGCATATCTGTGGGAGGAAACCGGAGCACCCGGAGGAAACCCACGCAGACATGGGGAGAACGTGCAGACTCCACACAGGCAGTGACCCGAGGCTGGAACTGAACCCGGGCCTCTGGTGCCATGAGGCAGTGGTGCTAACCACTGTGTCACCGTGCAATGGTCACCCTTCGTACAGGTACCCTTTATTCCTCTGATGAACGGCACGGCAACTAATATAATCGTGAAATATTGTTAACCTTTACTCGGTTGTCAGAAGATTACTGATTCAAGCCAAGAGTCTTGAGGCGATGATCCAGACTGATCCTTCAGTGCAGTACCGTGGAGTGCTGCACTCAAAGGTGCTGGCTTTTGGATGCTCCCATAGCACTACTGTTTGAAGAAAATAGGGGACTTTGTGTCCTGGCCAACATTTATGCTTTAGATACCTTCACTGAAACAAATTATTTTCTCATTCATTTAATTGCTATTGGTGAAGCTTTTGTGTGAGAAAGTTGGCTTCTGTGTCTCCTACATTGCAGCAGATACTGGAGTTGAAGGTTGTTAATTGGCTATTTGACAACCGTGGTGCTTTGAAATTAATTATTTTATTTATTCATTTACGGGATGTGGGTGTCGATTGCAAGATCAGCATATTTGCCCATCCCTAGTTGCCCTTGAGAAAGTGGTGGTGAGTGGCCTCCTTGAACTGCTGCAGTGCCTGAGATGTAGGTACACCCACAGTGCTGTTAGCGAGGGAGTTCCAGGAGTGTGACTCAACGACAATAAAGGAATGGCGATATGTTCTAAGTGAGGATGGTGAGTGGCTTGGAGGGCAACTTCCAGGTGGTGTATTCCCAGGCATCTGCTGCTCTATCCTTCTAGATGGTAGTGGTCGTGGGTTTGGAAGGTGCAGTCTAAGGAACCTTGGTGAGTTCCTGAGATGCCTCTTTCAGATGGTACACACTACTGCCACTGTTCGTTGGTGGTGGAGGGATTGAATGCTAGTGAAAGGAGTAGCAATCAAGTGGGCTCCTTTCTCCAGGATGGTGTTTTCAGAGCTGCACTCATCCAGGTATTTGCAGAGTATTCTGTTACACTTTGAGGAGTCAGGAGGTGAGTTACCCATCTCAGTTCCTAGCTTTTGACCTGCTCTGTCAGCCATGGCTAGTCCAGTTCAGTTTCTGGTCAATGGTAACCTTCAGGACATAGAGAATTCAGCCAAGATAATGCCGTTGAACGTCAAGGGGCGATGGTTAGATCCTCTCTTGGTGGAGATGGTCCTTGTGTGACACGAATGTTATTTGCCACTTGTCAGCCCAAGCCTGGATATAATGAAATGAAATGAAAATCGCTTAATGTCACAAGTAGGCTTCAAATGAAGTTACTGTGAAAAGCCCGGCGCCTGTTCGGGGAGGCTGGTACGGGAATTGAACCATGCTGCTGGCCTGCCTTGGTCTGCTTTCAAAGCCAGCGATTTAGCCCTGTGCTAAACAGTCCCTTAACTGGATATTATCCATGTCTTGCTGCATTTAACATGGACTGCTTCAGTGTCTGAGGAGTCGCAAATGATAATGAGCATTGTGCAGTCATCAATAAACATCCCCACATCTGACCTTACGATAGAAGGAAGGTAATTGATCAAGCAGCTGAAGATGGTTGGGCTGAGGCCACTTCCATGAGGAACTCCTGCAGTGATGTCCTGGAGCTGTGCTGATTGACCTCCAACCACCACAACCATCTTCCTTTGTGCCAGGTATGACTCCAACCATTTGAGCTTTGACAAAGAGTCATCGGACTCGAAACTTTAGCTCTTTTCTCTCCCTACAGATGCTGCCAGACCTGCTGAGATTTTCCAGCATTTTCTCTTTCGTTTCAGATTCCAGCATCCGCAGTAATTTGCTGACTCCAACCAGTATGCCTCACGGTGCCGAGGTCCCAGGTTCAATCCCGGCCCTGGGTCACCGTCGAGTGGAGTTCACATTCTCCCTGTGTTTGCGTGGGTTTCACCCCCACAACCCAAAGATGTGCAAGCTAGGTGGATTGGCCACACTAAATTGTCCCTTAATTGGAAAAAATGAATTGGGTACTCTAAATTTTTTTTTTTTTTTAAATGACTCCAACCAGTTTTCACCCGATTCGCATTGTCTACAGTTTAGCTAGGGTTCCTTGTTGGCCATGCTCTATCAAATGCTGCCTTGATGTCAAGGGCAGTCACTTTCGCTTCACCTCTGGCATTCAGCCTTTTTGTCCATGTCTGAAGCAAGGCTGTAATGAGGTCAGGAGCTGAGTGACCCTGGGGAACCCAAACTGAGCGTCCGTGAACAAATTATTTTATATTTCAACGGTGTGCCTAGTACTCTTGTGAATGTATGTTTCCTCTTGAATCCTCCCTGTTTCCCCTATGCCATTCCCTCTCCTTTTAAACCATCACTTCAAAAAATCTCGTCCCTAAAAATTGCTGGCTGCTGAAAGAGAGATTGTAATATCAGGTTAAAAAATGATAAGCAATTTGGTGTAGATGGCACAGCCAAATTATTAACCTTTCATCTTCACAGAAGGTGGCTGGTTGACAATATTTTCTGTTCACGTTACAGATTTGCTGCATTCTCAGTCTTATTGTTCCCTTCTAGATTATCGTCGCAGTAGTTTCTGGTACAATGAGGAAGATTTTGATGGCACTGGATTTTGTAATCCGAGTTTGTGATGACTCTTGACTTGGTCGGGTTCATTAAGGAGAGGTTGTTTCCTCAGCAAGGATAGTTAGTGATGGACAATCAAATTGAAATTGTCACCAAGGGTGGGTGGATCTAAGTTAGGATACATTTATTTGTGCAGATTGTTGAAATATGGAACTCGGATACCGGATGTGCTGGGGAGAGAGAGAGAGAGAGACGGGGGGCGCGATTTTCTGCGCCGGTTTGGAGAATCGCCTGGTTCGCCAAATTTTCCCGCCACGCCGGTCCGACGCCCTCCCGCGATTCACGGAAGCGGCCAGATCGGCACAATCGCGGTGAATCGCCCGAGACAGCCAAAATGGCGATTCACCGGTACAACCGCGATTCTCAGTGCCGGATTGGCTGAGCGGCCTGCCCAAAACGGCGGGTTCCCCCCCCCCGGCTCCGTCCACACCTGGTCTCTGATGGCGGGAACAGCGCGGGAACGCTGGGGGGGCGGCCTGTGGTGGTGGAGGGGGGATCCTGCACCGGGGGGGGGCCTCAAATGGGGTCTGGCCCGCGATCGGTGCCCACCGATCGTCGGGCCGGCCTCGCTGAAGGAGGACCTCCTTTCTTCCGCAGCCCCGCAAGATCTGTCAGACATCTTCTTGCGGGGCGGACTCGGAGAGGACGGCAACCACGCATGCGCGGGTTGGCACCGGCCAACCCGCGCATGCGCGGGTGACGCCAGTTATGCGGCGCCGGCCGCGTCATGTATGCTACAAATAGTATCAGCGGTTGGTTAGGTGGTAGCACTCTTGCCTTTGAGGCACAAGGCTTTGGGTTCAAGTCCCATTCAACGCTACTGAGGGCGGCACTGTCTTTCAGGTAAGACTTTAAAACCAAGGCCCTGTTGCTGTGGTGGATTAACCAGATCCCATGGCACCATTTCAGTTCTCTCCTGCTTGTCCTGACCAATATTTACTCCTCAATTAACGTCGCAAAAACAGATGATTTGGTCTTTTTTCACAAATCTGTTTGTGGGAGCTTTGCTGTGTGCAACTTGGCTGCTGTGTTTCCAATATTACAGCGGTGACTGCGCTTCAGAAGTAGTTAATTGTCTGCAAAACACTGAGGTGCCTGGTGGTTGTAAGAAGTGCTACGTAAATGCAGTTGTGTTATTTTTAAAACCTTGTGCCGTACTATAAATTGCACTCTGCACTCCTGAAACTTTACATTCCCACATGCAGATAATTTGTAAAGCTCATGAGCCTTGAAGTTTTTGCTTTAATCTGGAAATTGGTCACACATTTACAAATCTCTTGGATTTCCAGAGTTGTTTCTAAGAATCTGTTCAACTGGCAGATGGGAATTGGCCATATGTTGGTTTAGATTTTTTGACTTGTTTCCAAACGTTATAGGATTTGTCAAATTTGGGTCTCCCAACTTTCTAACGTGAAGTACTACAACTTATAATCGCAAGTATGGACAACAAAAATCTGTGAAGATCAAACTTGCTGCTTGGTGATTGTGCAGCAAGAATCAAGTTGACAGAGTTGTGCATCTCTTCATGTCGCTGGTGTGCTCCGTTGTTTCAGGAGGACAGAGTTAGGAATTATCAGTTCCTCTGGAAAATCCGACCCTTGCCAGGAACAGGAAAGAGAGGAGTGGGAACGTTTGAAGAATGGAAGAGGAGGAGGAATCTGAATGGTTCATGGATGGAAGAAGAGAGTGGGAAAGAGTAAGAGGTTCATAAATGGGAGAGAGGGAAGGAATAAGAATGTTTCACAACTAAATACATTAGTTCCTTACTGAAGTAAAGTTCAGAAGATATCAAAACTACACAATTTTCCAGTTTGTGTGGAGCTGGGGGAATTACACACTGTTTAAGAAATTAGCAAAAATAAACTTTAATCCTAATGCTGCCTGCCTTCTGAAGCAATGCTTCTTCATGCCACCCGTTGTAAAAAATAATCTCTCCTGTTCCCTGTAAAGATGGTTACACTTTGATGTTTACTGTTTTAAATTTTTTTTTAACAACTAATCGGTTTTTTGTATCTTTTCCCATTTTTTTCCCCCTCAGTATTTACTAGAAATGAAAAGTTTAATTTTGCCTCCAGAACACATTCTGAAGCGGGGAGACAGTGAAGCAATAGCATATGCTTTCTTTCACCTTCAACACTGGAAGAGAGTAGAGGGGGCCCTTAACCTATTGCACTGTACGTGGGAAGGCAGTAAGTATCCTTTTGCTGTTCGTGTCAAAGCTCACTAACCTAATTCAAAGCGATTTTCAAGTGATCTTATTTAATTGGATGTTCTGAACACTCCAAGACTCATGCTGTTTTTGTAATGAAGATTAACTGGAATGTGAAGGGTTTCCCTGAGTTTTAAACTTCTGTCTGATGTGATTATTTTCTAGCATGTGATTCTTTATTGGGAGATTTGTCGAGGGGAATAATCTTGATCAAGGCTTTTGAGACCTTTATTTAGTTTAAAAAAAACATAGTGAGCAGTGTCTTACTTCTCATTCCAACCTTGCTGGTTGTTTGTATTTTAACAGCAATATTTTATACAGTTTCAATTTATCTGTGGACTTGTACATGTTATCTTTGAGCTAGGAACTAAAAATGTGGATACAGCCAACAAAGACTCTGTACTATGGGATGTTCGACCCATTATACTGATACCAGTAATAGCTCCACGTCAAACGTTATCAACATTAATCCTGCTTTCCATTCACATTCTCGCGGCTCTATGTCCAGTAGAATAACCACTAGGCTATTGTAAGCCAGCGATGTGACCAAACTGCTGAATGCACTGAGGAAGATCAAGGACAGAAGCTGATTAAAATAGGTGCAGGTGAACATCATGTGCATAAAGAAATATTTGATGATCCCAGCCTGCCATTTGAACACCCCCGATATCAGGGGGAAATATGCATAACTTCCAGATAAAGCTTCGCTTGGTATTGCAGGGAAGGGGAGGTGGCTGGGTGAAGAATATATGCACCCCTGTCCAATGCCTCTCGCACTCTATTGGTGATAAGTCCTATTGGTAATGAGGATGGAAGTATGGGTAGTAGTTATGTTACTGCATTAGTGAGTGGAGTAATAATCCAAAAATCACGACTTCACATCACACTGAGGAGGTTGCAACACATTTTATCAGAAATTAAGTAATTTTGAACTGTGGCAATGTAGTGAAACACTTTGGCTAATTTTCACATCGCAAGGTCCAACTAACACTAATGTGGGGGTGAGCAGTTTTACTGATGTTGATTGTAGGATAAATATTGGCCAGGATACCGGAGAGAACACCCCTGTATTTCTTTGAATAGCATGTTATACTGGGATGAAATCAGACCTCATTATGCATGATTTCTTGACTTATGACCCATAATTTCTGGGTTTCCCAGCATCGTATTTAGGGGATACCTCAATGATGCACTGGGGAATCCCTCGAAGAGGTTCTTGTATATGGGTTTACCTGGCAATTACCCAGAAGCGCTAACTTCCTCTGGACAATTGCGCTGGTCTGGGAACCATCCACCAAACAATTTAAATCGCTAACTTCGGATTGTTCTGCCAGTTTTGCCCAGATAGTTACTCTGAAAGAGTTAGAGGAAAAAAATACTTCTAACTGCAGAGTAACTATTTTAAAAATCCAGCCAGAGCCTCGCATTGGACAACCCCCCCCCCCCCCCCCCCCCCCCCCACCAATCACACACACACACACGATCCCCCAGGGGAACCATCCTCACCCTGACCAGACCCCCAACCCCTCCTCTCTTACCAGATTGAACAACCCCCACCCATCCCCGTCCCCCATTGTCTTTTTAATTGTCTCTTTCAACACCTCCTTTATGGCAGCTATTGCTATAAAAAGAGGGCGTTTCTTACCTCTCTGAGCCCCAGTTACTGCACGCCAGTAGAGCCAGGGGGTACATCGCTGCTCCTGCCTCACCCAGCCTGACTGAGGAAGGTTGGGTGAGACGGGGGCTTTGGAATCCCAGCATGGGTAAGTATACAGAGAGTGGCAAACCACCGGAGATTGCCTGCCCCCTCCAGGAAGTTACAGGCCGTTATGTAATCCGAAGGAAGTAAATTCTAACAAAATCCTGCTTTATGCAATATTGAATGAATCCTATTTTAAACTATAATCTAGTGGCCTCTGTGGGGTCGGGGAGAGCTGTGACGATACAATGCCTAAAAGCTGTTTTTCCACAATCTTTCACCAATCACTCAACTCCCCACCTCTTTTTTTGGGTAAATAAATCATCACAAACCCCCATTGCTCATTCGCTCCCATCAGCACCTAAACATTCTTCTACCACACTCTTCTTCATATAAACACACTTTTGTTTCCTTCCTGTACACAAAGCCCAAGGGCACTATAAACATGGGCCTCAGAAATTTGATTAAAGGTAGTTTCAGCTGGCAGGGTGAGGGGAGGGTGGGCAATTGTGTCTTCGATGTTAGCTTTTTTAGAATGTAAATTTCATTGCCGTTTCTTCTCAATCTTAATGACTGGTAATCAGAGGCTGTAAAAGCTTGAGGGATTTCTTTGGAACGGATTAGGTTTATTGGGAGCTGTTTAGTATGTGCTAACAGATTCATTCTGTCCAATGTGCATTAGCTGCTGTTTTGGCATATACACATGAATTGATTGAAATATAGTTATGTCCACTGCAAAAATTAGAAGAGTATATTTTTACATTCTTATTGGTCTATAACATGACTATCTGAAGTCCCTCTATTATGAGAAACTACTAAATACTCGCTCAAATTAACTGTGTTTCCTTAAATCTTGGTGGTTGCATTGTACAGGTCGGTGCATTTTTTTGTTCTACTTGGGATACTGAGACTTGGAAAATCAAACCATTCCTTCAGTTACCCTATAATTAGAGCACATTTCAGTTGATCGCCACATTAAACTTCATCTGTCCAGTCAAAACCAGTTGTAAATCAGACTCTAAAAGGTAGATGTGCAGAGAAAAGAGATTATTGAATATTGAAAATACAATCAGTCAGTATCTGAAAGAAAAAGGAAATATTTTGGCTGAAAAGAGTCCAATATTTTATGTGAAAGGTATAATATAAATACAAATTATAGTCACTGACTTGGACATGTATCATTGCTCTGCCTCATCAATAAGACATTGTAACTCAAAAGTGTGAAGCAGTTTGACGGACAAGTCATTCCTATTCTGTCATGGAAAAAATTAAAGAACTTTGCCCCCAATAAAAATGGAGGTGGTGCATGTGCGCTACTGAATTTGCCCATCGCAAAGATGGCCGTCATGCCTGCGCCGTTCCCACCTTGCCAGCTGCAAAGAATGTCTCCCCTTGCCCTAGTGCCTCAAGATTCTATCCTTGTTTTTAAATTCTTCTATGATTTTTCCTTTGTTGTCTCTGTAACCTTCTCCAGCCCCTTTTTGAGCCCTCTGACTTCAACCTCTTGTACATAGCTCTTTCTCATCATTCCACCATTGTGAACAGGGCTTTCAGCCGACGAACGTTCATAGTCTGGAACCATCTTCCTCAATCCCTCATCCCCATTCTTCTCTTTTAACAGGCTGCTGAAATTCCATCGCACTTAATATTTTCTTTAGTGTCCTGTAAAGTACCTCGGGATATTTTTCTGTGCTAAAGAACAAACATTCTTGGGGTACGAGCATTACTGACAAGGCCAGCCTCTATTGATCATCCCTAATTGACTTTGAACAAGTGGTGAATGAACAGCCTTCTTGAACCGTTACAGTCCATATAGGAACACAGGAGCAGGAGGAGGCTATTTGGCCTCTCAAGCCTGCGCTGCCATTTAACTAGATCATGGCAGCTCTTCTACCTCAATGCCATCTTCCCGCACTATCCTTGTATCCCTTGATGTCATTGGTATCTAGAAACCTTCAATCTCTGCTTTGAGCATACTCAATGACTGAACCTCCACAGGTTCACCCACAATGGTTTTGGAAAGGGGGTTTCAGGATTTTGGAATGGCGACAAAGTTCCAGTCAAGACTGTGTGACTTGGAGCGGAACTTGCAGGTGGAGGGGAACTTGCAGGTGGAGGTGTTCCCATACATCGGTTGCCCTTGTCCTAACTGATAGAGGTCGCATGTTTGAAAGTTGTTGTTAATTGCATCTAGATGCAGAACTGTTTAAGCTAACACAAAAGGCAACCAGAAGGGAAGTTTATGTAAATTTTGCACAGTTAGTG
The DNA here is from genome assembly GCF_047496885.1 of Scyliorhinus torazame. NCBI lineage: Eukaryota > Metazoa > Chordata > Chondrichthyes > Carcharhiniformes > Scyliorhinidae > Scyliorhinus > Scyliorhinus torazame. Next base: position 20,638,997 of record NC_092723.1, on the reverse strand, counting down.
TCCATTAATTGGTGTACTTTTTTATTTATTAAATGAGAGTATTAGTGCAGGGAATGATGTGCGTTTCCTAATTGTGGTGCCTTAAGCATTATCAGACAAGAACAGCTCGGGTTAACATCTGCCTAATGGAACTTAGTTTGGTTGGTGCTGCCATTACTTGTACTTTAGGTGAATGTTGAAGCAACCACACCATCATTTAAGAAGAAGAGCAGTAATTCTCCTGTTATTGCTATCTTCCTTCCCTCAAGCAATCAATATCACCCCAAAAACATATTGTGGAATCTTGCTGTGTGCAAAAATAATAGGCTGGTTGAGAAGTGCAGTAATTGTTATGTGAACATTGTAGTTCTTTGTATGTGAATTACATTTGTGCGAGGTGTGGAAATCTGACTTTGAGAGCATTTGCCGATGATACTGCCAACATACTGGCTTCCCCCTGTCTACTTATCCATCTTGGCCTGTCTGAATTAGTTGACTCGCTGTATGTGAGTTCGCTGACTCATAATGATCCTTTCTTTGCTCCATCTGAACATGCATTTCAATTTTGGGTGAGGTTGTCCAGCAGTTTCCCAGGGCTAGGGAGGAAATAATGAAGTGAACCCTCATCTTGCTGTCTGGTAAAGTGTGTTAGTGCCTCCACCATGGGATGCTTGGGGTGTAAAAGCCAATGTTGGGTTGAAGCTACAATTTCTCCCAACGTACATAAAGTGGAAACACGGGTAGAGTTTGGATGCTCTGATCTGAATGCAAAATTTTAAAGTGAGCAAGATCGGTGTGCCATAATTTAGGAACGGGCTGCGACTGATCAAATATCATGAAATTGGGGAATTGAATGTTACATTTCTTTCTCATTTCAGCTGTACAGTTTTGTATTTTTGCCTGATGAAACACAGTATCTTTGTGCCTTTGTATACCTATGGTTGTGTACGCTCTCCATCGTTATAAAATTATGGGTGTCTTCTCCAGTTCTCTTTCACTCTCCTCCTTCGCTTCAGGTCTGTTCCTCTGAGACTTAAAGCCCCATAAATGTCGGAGGCTGGCTGTGACTGGAGGGTGGCACGCATGTGGGCCCTTTGTTTTCTTGCTGCAAGAACTGGCATCACTGCCTGACTAATCTGTCACCTTTCATTCTGTGCTCTCTGCACATGGGCCTTTTTTGAACCATTTATTAGATGGGCTGCTAGAAAACATGAAGTGAAGAATGCAGGCCGAGCTTTGGGCACCCTCGACATCGAGCACAGGAAATTGGATTGCATTGAAACATAAGAGCTGCACAGCAGTGCAAGTCAATTTGAAGAATGATAAGAGAATTAATATGCAAAATAACTGATTTTGCGGTTGTGATTAGCTCCATATTTCATCAGGTTATGTAGACTGCACTCTTTGACATACGTGGCACATATCAAGCTTACCTTGTCTGAGGGTCAGTCATTTAAAGCTAGAACCATTTATTTTACTATAATTGCTAATACCCAGGATCTCACAAGGAGACAATCATTCACTCTGGAGACTGCTGCATTGCTGGAACATCTGTGGTTTATTACAGTGAATGTTGTGTATCTTATCTGTGTTACTGTTCTACTTTCAGCTTTTCGAATGATCCCATATCCCTTGGAGAAAGGTCATCTTTTCTATCCATATCCCAGCTGCACTGAAACAGCAGACCGAGAGTTACTGCCATGTACGTTTCATGATCCAACCTTTTATTCCTTGATAAAGAATGTGGCTTTTCTCTTCCATTAAATGAGACCTTAAATAAAGTTTTTAAAAAAGTAACTGTCATGTTTTAATAAATTAGTAGAATGCATTATGTTCCTGCTCCACCTGCCCCTACCTCTTCCTCAGTGCTGCTGAAACCTGATCCATGCTTTTATGATCCCAAGGTTTAACTTATCAAATGCTCCCTAGCCACATCCATCCTCTGCGAGCTACAACTCCTCCAAATGCTGCAACCTCTGTTCTCATCTATGCAATGTCCCACATTCTCCTCCTCCTCCATTGCCCGTCTCTGTAGAATGTGGATGTAGTCCAGGTTGACTCCCATTGAGGGACTACTGCACTGTCAAAGGTGCCAACTTTCAAATGGGACATAAAACTGAGTGTCTGCCTTTCAAAGTGGACCAGAAAAGAAAGAGCTATTCAAAAAATAGCAGTGCAGTTTCCCATTGCCCTGTACAACATTTAAATTGGCACTATAAATTAAATATAGATTAACTGGTCATTCATGTCATTGCTATTTGTGGAACTTTGCTACACTTGCTTACCCAACATTGAGGTCACACTTCAGTCATAAATATTTGCCTATGCAGCGCATCAGGGCGTCCTGCAGATGTGAAAGGTACTATATAAATGAAAGTTCTTTCTCTCCAAGAGTTCCATCCCAGAAACTCGTCCTCGTTTGTGTAGACCAGCTCCTTGCCTTCTCCACTACACCACTACCTGTCCCACTTATAAATATTGCATCTCTATCCTTTGGAATTTTATCCTTAACTCACTCCCATCTTGCAATCTCCTTCCCTGCTTTTGAAAGTCTTCACCGGCTATGCTTTTGAAATTTCACCCTAACCTTTCTGCTTCCTCACCCCCACCCTCCCCCACTCTACAACCTCGCAATGCCATACATGAGAAACATTATAGAAATGTGAAATTGTTCAGATTAAAAAATAAAGAAAATTGGCAGTAAGAGTTCATAAAGTTCTGAAGAAAATGACAAAAAATACATCCAGTTTTCATTTGCAGGTTTAGCTTTTGAGCTTTTCTCCTATAATTAGGTTAAAAATGTGCAGAGAATTCCCATTGAAAATTCCTGGCATACTGCAAGGTAAAAGGGTTCACAGTTTTACTGTTGAGTAAATAAATGTTAAATTACACTCAGTTAAGTTAAGTGATAATTTTAATCAGTCAACGGGTAAGGTAGGATTCAGGTGCCTGTCATAATACTTTAAGTTATTTTAATGGCTTATGTATTATTATGAAGCTTAGAATCTGTGTCTTATCAGTGCAGGAACTTGGTACTCTGCTTCAGTTTGGAAAGGAATTGCTTCAGGGCACAGATACAGATTCCATCAGAGACCAGGGCTCTCTTGGTATTCATAATGCGTTGAATTTGTGAAAGTCTTTGCACATTCTCCCCGTGTTTGCGTGGGTTTCGCCCCCACAACCCAAAGATGTGCAGGGTAGGTGGATTGGCCACGCTAAATTGCCCCTCAATTGGAAAAACGAATTGGGTACTCTAAATGTTTTTTTTTCAAAGAATTTGTGAAAGTCTCCAGCTCAGCATACAAGGTTTCTATTTGATTTTGCTTGTGTGCTGTTAGCAGTTGTATAGCTCTTGTTGTCCCATGTTGTGATTGGAAGGGTGTGCCTTGTTGAAGGATTTGGAGTGCCTGCGGGTGACCTTCCTTCATAGGCATCCACAGAAGTAGATCATGGGTTTGTGGTTTCCCGGTTCCAAGCAGATGATGCTTTGGGAGGAGGTAAATTCCTACCTGAGACATTGGGTCAAATGGTCGCTCAATTAAGATGATCTCATTGCTCAGGAGGAATACCCCCAGGGACTGATTTCTGCATTTGAATAGAGAAAGAACAGTCCCTGCTCTTTATAGTTTAATTTGCACCGTAAAGGAACAGTGCCTCCCAACTTCTGTCAATTCAGCCAAACACAGCTCCATCAGGTAATATAGAATTGTATATAATTTACAGCACATAAAAGGCCATTCAGCTCGACTGGTTTGTGCCAATGTTTATGTTCCACACGTGCCTTCTCCCACCGTACGCCATTTCACCCTGCCAGCATAACATTCTATCCCTTTCTCCCTCATGTACTTGCCGAGCTTCCCTTTGAACCCATCTAAATGATTTGCTCCGACAATTCAATATGATGGCGAGTTCCATGTCTTGACTACTCTTGAGTAAAGAAAGTTGGAAGCATGACGGTGGTTAAAGCAGCTGCCAGCTACCTGCTTTCTTTAAAAAAAACAATCCTTGAAGCTGTACCACTGATCTTCCAAATGACCAATGGAAAAACACAGCCACCGGCTAGTTTGGAATTATAATGTTGATTACTTCATCTATTATTTCCATTTTAAGAACAGCATTTAGAAGAACTAAAAGGAAAAATGAAAGTATTTCAAGTGTGCAACCATTCATTAGAATGGAGGGGAATAGGACATTAGGTGAAACATTCTGTCCCTTCTTGCTCAATCTGAATACCATTCCAGTCTCTCCATATTCCTCCAATCCCTTCTCTCCATACTCTCCCAAACCCTTCTTTCTATATTCCCACAACCCTTCTCGCTATATTCCCCCAATCCCTTCTCGCCATACTCTCCCAATCCCTTCTCTCTGTATTCCCCCAATCCTTTCTCTCCATACTCTCCCAATCCCTTCTCTCTATATTCCCTCAACTCTTCTCTCTATATTCCCCCCAATCCCTTCTCTTCATATTCCCCCATCCCTTTTTCCCATATTCACCCAATTCCTTAGCATGATAGAATTTTACATCACAGAATGAAACTCTGGCCTGCTCATTGGGCTGCCTCCTCAACCCATTGAAATTTTTCCAAATGCTATCAAAGAAGACTGAACAGGCTGGGAAAAGTGAAGTCTTGGAGGTGACCTGAAATTAGAAACGTGTTTGATAGGGTTGGCAGAGAGAAGATCTTTTCACTGGAGGGAAAAATCATAACTAGAGTCATAAATATAAAACTGTCCCGTAAAACATTCAACAAAAAATCCAAGAGAATTTGACCCAGAGAATAGTGAGAACATATGGAATTGTTGAGGCTAATAGGCAGCGATGCATTTAATGGAATTCTCCGTAGTACACGAGCGAGAAACAAACATAACTCTTATAGGTGGAGTTGAAATAGGGTATGGAGTGATCTCTTCCTGCGCTGTACATTCTTTATAATTAATCCATTTCTGTTTCCACTATTATTCTGGTCAAGTCTATATTCAGTGTCCAGATAAACTATATTAAACAAAATCTGCAAAACTGTCTTTTACTGATTACCGTAACTTTGTGATTACTGACAAACCGAGGAGTGAAATGTTCTCAAATTACCTCATCAACACCCTCAATTTCTGAACACCTCCAAGAGATCGCCTTTTCATTTACCCTGCTGCAATGAATATCTACCCAGTTTCTCTAGTCTCTCCTTATACCAGAAGTCTTTCATCTTTACTTTGGCAACTGTTATCAAAACCAGGCTTACCTTATATAAAATAAGAACAGGATATGCTGGCAAAACTCAGCTGGTCTGACAGCATCTGTGGAGAGAGAAACAGAGTTAACATTAACAAGACTCGGCCTCTCCTTCGATAGCTCAGTTGGTAGAGCGGAGGACTGTAGATGATTAAAACATTAACAAGAGTCTGTCCGACTCTTCTTCTGAAGGCGACATACGGACTCCAAACGTTAACTCTACTTCTCTCACCACAGATGTTACCAGACCTGATTAGTTTTTCCAGCATTTTCTGTTTTTATTTCTGATTTACAGCATCAGCAATATTTTGCTATTATTTCAGTTATTATTTTAAATCACTGTGATTTTTTAAAAAAGCCTCATCACCTCCCCTCATTTAAAAAACAAATTGTGTATTTCATCCACACAACAAAATCTGCCTCTTTAAAAAAAAGTTTTACTTTGTGTGTTTTCTTTCTCTCATTCCCTCCCACAAAACTGTTTCACTTTGCGTTTGAAATTACACCTGAGCACCTATCTGTCCAATCTTATAACCTGTTTGTGCTTTCTGAAATTGGCAATTTATTGATATAAAACGATTAGCATTGGGGGTTTAGCATTTCTGTGTCTCGGTACAACATTGAGCTCTATGAGACTTGTTACTAGCACACCAGATTTTGAAATATTAGAAAGAAAAAACGTGTATTTCTATAATGCTTTTCACTACCTCAGGATACCCCAAATCAATGTACTTTAGAAGCATAGTCACTACTAGAATGTAGGAAACAGCTAGTAGTTACCTTTAATTTATATGTAGTAGCAGCCTTCTAAAAATCCTTAAGGGTGCATGAAAGTCTGTAGCTTTGGGTGCAGGGGGGGGGCTTACAGTTTCTACATATTTGAGAAAATACACACGGTCGAACTGTTATTGCTTAGAAGCTCGACAACCAATTTGTTGCAATTCACAACGCCAAAGTTGGAAATGTATCAAAAAGAATGGAAAAATTGAGGAAAGCGAAAGAACCCAAGCAGAGAAAGAAATAAACTTCAGAAAAGATGGAGGTTGGACGTTAACCCTCAGGAATGGTGGGGTGGGTTTAAAATTCAAAAACAGGAAACCAAACCTGCCCATCTTTGGATTTTATTGGGGTTGGTGGCGGGTGATTAACCTGGTCTCCAGAGGCAGGTTTAATTATTTAAATATTTAATGAAGCTGTCTCAAATTATCGCTTTGTTTTAAATTCATTGACTGCACGCGGGTTATCCAGGAGACCCATCAGGTGAGGGGGGGGGGCGCAAATGTATCTGGATCCAGCAGCAGCATTCGCCTTGGCATTGCCCACTTCTTCCATCACCTCAAGCACGTCTGTTGCACACTCCCCAGTCGGAGCTCCACGAGCTACCTATCTATGCACTCTCTCTCCGTTTCTCCTCCAACCCACTCCTGGTCTATGACCTGGAGTAGCAGATATTCCTGCCTGGCAGTCTCTTTTTGGTCTGCAGCCAGTCAAATAATGAGGTCCAAGAATGTAAAATAGATCCTGCAGTTAAATTCAATATTTCCTAGCTTTCCCTTAAATATAGGATCCAGAGAAACCGTAACAGTGCCGAAGGAGGCTATTCAGCACATCAAGTCTCTCCGGAGCCGCCAAAAGAGTACTCCAACTTGGCCCACTCCCCGCAACCCCAGGCATTGATCATGACCAACCCACCTGACGTGCACATCTTTGGACAGTGGGAGGAAACCAGAACAGCCAAAGAAAACCCACGCAGGCGCTTGGAGAACATGCAGCCACCACACAGACAGTCACCCAAACCCGGGTCCCCGGTGCTGTGAGGCAGCAGTGCTAACCACTGTGCCGCCCACAAAAGGGGAGCGTCAGGAGTGGGCCATAAAGTAAGGAAAGAAAATGGGAAAGAAAAGCTATTTGAAAGTAATTTGCAATATTGTGTGAGATTATTAAGAAATATTTGCAAGCAGGGAAGAAAAATGAAGCCAGAACTAAGAGTGCTGGAAATAATGCATCTGTTCATAAGTGTCTGAAAGAGAAACCTGCAGGTTAAGGTTTCAGGTGTGTAACCACCTTGATTAGAAAGGTAAGCAAATTTGTTACTGATTGAGTGTTCTCTACGGCGAGATTCTGATCCTGATATGATAGCACTCCAGACTAGAATGTGGCTGCAGCCACACCAGGAATCATTTTGCCTTCACTTTGACCAATTATGGTCTCTCGAAAGTAAATGCTTTGCTCCAAGAATTTTGACGTAATGACTGCAGTCAAGCAGGGTCACTATTTAGTTTCTCATTTTGCTCGTGAGCAGTTATTGGAGAGGAAATCCCCTCCTCCCTGACTTGGTTTGACCGTTCACCTGAGAGGTCAGAGGGGGCAGCATTGTGTCTGCCAGATTGGACAAACCTTCACCTAAAGGAAGTGATTTTTGTCCTGAATTCTGTATACTTGATCTGTTTTTTAAAAAATGTTGCTTTTACAAGGATAGCAACAATTTTGGACAAACACATTTGCAATTTAGATTAGCGCTGCTTTGTGGAGTTTGCACATTCTCCCCGTGTCTGCGTGGGTCTCACCCCCACAACCCAAAGATGTGCAGGACAGGTGGATTGGCCACGCTAAATTGCCCCTTAATTGGAAAAATGAATTGGGTACTCAATTGTTTTTAAAAGATTAGCGCTGTTCTTATTGTAACTGCCACGGCGCACTTGTGGTGAACAACATGAATCAGAATGATGTTGGTTCAAATTCCTGGCTCATTTGTGTTGTGCTTTTATATTGTGGGGAGGTGGGAGTCATATGAACGTACGTGTTAGGAGCAAGAGTAGTCCACTCAGCCCCACAAGCCTGCTTTGCCATTCAATAAGATAACGGCTGATCTAATTGTAACCTCCCTCCTACCCCTGATACTCTTCACTCCCTTGCTTACCAAGCATTCAACCACCTCTTGTCTTAAAAATATTCAAAGTCTGCTTCCACTGCCTTTTGAGGAAGGGTGCTCAATAGACTCACTACCCTCTCAGTGAAAAATATTCTCCTAATTTCTGTCTCTTAAACGGGCATAAAACATTGATCTCTAGTTCTCGATTCTCCCACACGAGGAAACATCCTCTCCACATCCACCCTGTCATGACCCCTCTGGATCTTTTATCTTTCAATCAAATCACCTCTTACTCTTCTAAATTCCAGGAGATTCAAGCCTCGCCTGTCCATTTCCTCATGACACCCTGCCCATTCCTGGGGCGGGATTCACCGTAATCGGGAATTGGCACAACGCCGGCACCAAGAACGGCGCTGGAGGGGTTGGCGCCGCGCCAGCCGGCGCCGAAGGAACTGCGCGAGTTGGCGCATAAGCAGAACCGCCGGCATGGTTTAGCGCAGACCAGCTGGCGTGTTCTAGCGCATGTGCAGGGGGGTGTCTTCTCCGCACCGGCCATGGCGGAGCCCTAAAGGGGCCGGCGCAGAAGGAAGGAGTGCCCCCACGGCACAGGCCTGCCCGCAGATCAGTGAGCCCCAATTGCAGGCCAGGCCACCGTGGGGGTCCCTCCCCAGGGCGGGATCCCCCCGCGCCCCCCCGAGGACCGCATCAGCCGGCATACCAGCCAGGTCCTGCCATGTGGGACCATGTCCAATCCACGCCGGCGGGACTAGCCAGAAACCGACAGCCGCTTGGCCCATTGGGGCCAGGAGAATTGCCGGGTGGGCCGCTGCCAACAGCCGGCGTGGCGTGATCTCCGCCCCCTCCCGAAAACCGGCGCCAGAGAATATGGCAGTCGGCATTGGAGCGGCGGGACGGAGTTCTCGCCGCCTCCTGGGGATTCTCCGACCCGGCGGGGGGGTCAGAGAAACCCGCCCCTTGTTCAGTAAACCTTCTCTGAACTGCTTCCAATGCATCTACATTCTTCTTTAAATAAGGAGACCAATACTGCACACACAACTGCCGATGTGGTCTCACCAATGCCCTGTATAACTGAAGCGTAACAACCCTACTTTTACATTCAATTTCCCTTGTAAAAAGCAATAACATTCTATTAGCTTTCCTATTTGCTACACCTGCATAACCGCATTTTGTGATTCATGCAGTCGGACACCCAGATCCCTCTGCATCAGAGCTTTGCAATCTCTCTCAATTTTGATAATAGGCTCCTTTTTTTATTCTTCCTGCCAAAATGGACAATTTCTCATTTTTCCACATTATACTCCATTTGTCATATATTTGCCCACTCACTTAACTTGTCTATAATCCCCTTGTAGTATCCATATGTCATCTTCACATCTTACTTTCCTACTTATCTTTGTGTTATCAGCAAATTTCGTAGCCATACTTTCAGTCCCTTTATCCGAGACCTTTATATAAATTGTAAAAAGTTGATGCCCCTCTACTGATCCCTTTGGCACAACCAGAAAAATACCTATTTCTGGCTACCCTTTATCTCCTGTCAGCTAGCCAATCTTCTATCCATACCAATATGTTACCCCCTACAACATTATATTTTATTTTCTGTAATAACCTTTGATGTGACACCCTTATCAAATGCCTTCTGTAAATCTAAGTTCAGTACATCCACTTGTTACCCTTTACCCACAGCACAGGTTACTTCCTCAAAGAACTCCAGTAAGTTGGTTAAACTTAGAGCACTTAGAATTATTTCCCTTTCACAAAACCGCGTTGACTCTGCCTTATTGCCGTGACCTTTTCGAAGTGCTCTGCCATAACCTCTAGTAATAACTGCCAACATTCCTACTTTCTGTCTCCCGCCCTTTTTAAATAAAGGAATTACATTTGCTATTTTACAATCTAATGTACCTTACCCAAATCCAAGGAACTTTGGAAAAATTAAGACCAACGCATCAACTATTTTGCTGGACACTACTTTTAGATCCTAGGATGAAGTCCATCAGGACCCAGGGATTCGGCAACTTGCAGTGCCAACAATTTGCTAGGTACCACTTCCCTGGTGAATGTAATTTTCCTTTGTTCCTCCCTCCCTTCCATTTCCTGATTTACAGCTATTTGTGAGATGTTACTTTTATCCACTCTAGTGCAAAATACCTGTTCAATTCATCCACCATCTCTTTATTTTCCATTTTTAATTCCCCCGACTCACTTTTTCTTAGGAGCAAAGCTCACTTTATTAACTCTTCTTATTTCGTATCTATAAAAACTCTTACTATCCGTACTTATATTTCTAGCTAGCTTTCTCTCGTGCTCTAATTTTCCCCCTCTCATTAATCCTTTTGCTGTTCTTTATATTTTATCCAATCTTGACATGCCACTGGTCTTGGCATAATTATATGCTTTTTCTTTAAGTTTCATGCAGTCTTGGACGGCATGTGGCGCAGTGGTTAGCACTGGGACTGCGGCGCTGAGGACCCGGGTTCGAATCTCGGCCCTGGGTCACAGTCCGTGTGGAGTTTGCACATTCTCCCCAGGTCTGCGTGGGTTTCACCCCCACAACCCAAAGATGTGCAAGTTAGGTGGATTGACCATGCTAAATTGCCCCTTAACTGGAGAACCAATAATTGGGTATTCTAAATTTTAAAAAAAAAGGAAAAAAAACATTTGATGCAGTCTTTAGCCATTTTAGTTAACCATGGATGGTGGAATTTTTCTTTCTCGTTGGAATGTAGCTACTCTGTGTATTCTGAACTATCCGTTTAAATATCTGCCGCTGCATCTCTAGTGACCTATCCCTTGACCTCATTTGCCAGTTCACTTTAGCTAGTCCTGCTTTCATGCCCTCATAATTGCCCTTAATTATGTTTAAAATACTAGTCTTGGACCCACTTTTCTCTCCTTCAAACTGAATGTAAAATGTAATCATATTATGATTGCTGTTACCCAGAGATGTCTTCACTATGATGTTATCAAATAGTCCTATCTTGTTGCACAGTATCAGGCCTAATATAGCAAGCTCTCTGTTGGCTCCAGAACTTACTGCTTTAAGAAACTATCCCAAAAACATTCTACAAAACCCTCATTTACGCTACTTTTGCCCACCTGATGTTTCCAGTGTTTTTGTAGATTAAAATCTCCCAAGAATATCACCGTACCTTTCTGACAAGCTTCCATTATCTCTACCTCTCTCCCTTTATAATCTGTCCTACTATGTACTTACAATTAGGGGACCTGTACATCGCTCCCACAAGCGACTTTTTGCTTTTATCATTTTTCATCTTGACCCACACCACTTCTACATCCTGGTTTCCTGAACTTAAGTCATCCCTCTCTAATGCAAACACACCACCATTAATCAGCAGTGGCACTCCTCCACCTTTTTCTGCATCCTGCCCTTTCTAAATGTCCTGTACCCATCAATATTCAGTTCCCAATCTATGTCATTTTGCAGCCATGTTTCTGTAATGGCTATCAGATCGTACTTATTTGTTTTTAGTATAATAGGACAGTTCATCTTCAGTTTCCCAACTGAAGGAAACAGAAAATCAGTAAGACTGCATCACTGGGCTGTGATGGAGTGTCCCCAGGTATCCTGCTGAAACAGTTTTGCAAATGGTTCGCCATTAAACTAACCAGCTCTTGGTCAAAAGGCACGGGGGCTCAAAGAAGTACATGTATGCTTAATAATAAACAGGCACACAAAATCATCAAAAAGCCTTATGGAATGTTAACCTTTATATCTCAGGGGCTAGAGTACAAAGGAGGAAGTTTGGCTACAGCTGTACTGAACTCTCGTTAAGGCCGCATCTAGAGCACTGCGTACAGTTCTGGGGACTACAGCTTCGAAAAGATAAATTGGCCTACAGCGCAGACTCACCAGAATGTTACCGGATCTCCAAGGGTTAGATTAGACAGAGAGACATAAATTCATGTTCTCTTCCTGGGAATATAGAAAATGAGGAGTGATTTGATTGAGTTTTCTGGGACTTTTGGAGAAATTATTAGGGTAAATAGAGAGGACTTTTCTTCTGGTAGGCCAATGGGACTTCACCTTAAAAACAGAACCAGGCTGTACAAAGGGGAAGCACTTGTCCAAATGGTGGTAGAGATACAGAGCTCTGTGCTCCAAAAAGAAGCAGATGCTGGTTTCAGTTAATAATTTTAAATCCAGGATTGATAGATTTTTACTAGGTAAAGGGTGTAAAAAGATATTGTACCAAGGCAGGCCTCTGGAGCTAGTACACAGATCAGCCAAGATTTCATCGAAAGGTGGAACAAGTTTGAGTAGCTTAATGGGCTGGGTGTTTTTTTTCAATGTTGCTACCTAACATCACAAGAACTGTGGCACATAATATAGTAAGTAGAAGCAGGAGTGGCACATACAGCCCATCAAGCCTGCTCTGCCATTCGATATGATCATCGCTGATCTTGGGCGTCAGCCCCACTTTCCTGTCCCCTTCCCATTAGCCCTTGATTCCCGAAGACACCAAAAATATAATTCCCGCCCCAAAGCTTCGCCAGGGCTACTCTGAACAGGCAATAATGTGAACAAGATTTCTTAAATTAAAATCATGAAAGTGTTTGTATTATTCATCAGGTTGTATTGCATTTTTAACACCGAGTATCCTTTGTTATTTGCCCTTCTAGCTTTCCACGAAGTTTCCGTTTATCCTAAGAAGGAGCTCCCGTTCTTCATCCTGTTCACCGCTGGACTATGTTCATTCACTGCGATGCTGGCACTCCTCACACACCAGTTTCCGGAGCTCATGGGCGTCTTTGCTAAGGCTGTACGTATTGCCGGTGAAATTTCCAGGCACTTGTAATTTACAGCTCGCTTGTGAACATATTCTGTTCTGTAACCAGCGTTACTAGAACTTGGAAACTTTAAGCAGGTAAAAGGCTGGGGCTGGATTCTCCATTTGGGAGACTAAGTTCCGATGCCGGCGTGAAAACGGTGGTGTTTTACGGCAGGAAAACTGGTGCAAAACGACCACTGGTTCCCCGCTCCGGGTGGGGGGGGGGGGGGGGGGGGGCTTGCAGGGAGACAGTGTAAAGTTCACAGCTCTAGCTGCCGATATGCCCCAGAGCATTGCTGGGTCTGCGCCACGCTCGTGTACAGCGGCGGCCTGCAGCGACCGCGCCGTGCTTCATTGCGGATCCAGACCGCAAAAATAGTACCCCCCCCTTCGGCCCCCACAGTGCCCCCCACCCAAATGAAGCCCCGCCTGCGGATCGGCCCTCCCCCGACTGAGTCCGCAACTGCCACGCTACCTTCACGACGGGTGAGACCATACGTGTCCCACGCCGTCGGGAACTCAGCCGGTCGGGGCAGAGCATCGCAGGGCGGGCCCCAGGGTATGGCCTGAGGCCGTGGATAAGGCGTCAGGAGTACGCCGCTTTTCAGGGGGCGGAGCATCGCGAAAGCGGCACCGTCCCCGATTTGGGCGTCATTGGGGATTCTCCGCCCCCTCGCCGAACGCGATTTCGGCGTCGTAGATCGGAGAATCCAGCCCAAGGAATTTGATTAAAATTCTAAATGCTGCAAACCTGAATCAAGAAACACGGAGTTTCTCCATCCGCATCTGAAAGGGGGAGATGGGGTAACATTTTAGCTGGAGGCTTTTACGTTTTTAGGTCTTAGGAGTGTAGGATCAGGAGGAGGTCATTCAGCCCATCGAGGCTATTCCCAATAATCAGTGAGGTCGTGGCTGATCAGTATGTTAACTCCATCCACCTGTCTTGGCTCTGCATCAATTTACGGTCTAGCAAGAAATCCATCTCCAATCTAAAATTTGTTCACACCATTGTTCCTGGAACTGCGGGCGAGATTCTCCGGCTGCTTTTGCCCGGTGACCGGAGAATCCCGCCCGAGGTCAATGGATTTTTCCATTGTCGGCGTCTCGCCTGTGGCATTTCCGGTGGGCGGGGCGGGAGAATCCAGCCCTATATGTCAGTCACACTCTCCAGGGTAATGAACAGAATAATTACCACTATTTTCTCTAGCTTCTGGAATTGAGCTTCTACGAAATACCTCTTCAGATTTATGCTGAGAGGCGGTTTCTCTGGCTGGAGAGTCGGGTACGAGGGAATCATAGTCTCAGGACAAGGGGTTGGCCATTTAGCTCTCCGATGAAGAAGGGTTTCTTCACTTGGAGGTTTCTGAATCTTTGAAATGCTCTAGCCCAGAGAGCTGTGGATGCTCAGTCATTGAATACGTTTAATGCTGGGATCAGTTGATTATTTTTCTCAACTAAGGGAATGAAGGGATATCGGAAACAGTTGGGCAAGGGGAGTTGATGTAGAAAATCACCTTGCGGGGGCGGCACGGTAGCACAGTGGTTAGCTCTGTTGTTTTTCAGCGCCAGGGTCTCGGGTTCGATTCCTGGCTTGGGTCATTGTCTGTGCGGAGTCTGTATGTTCGAGGGTGTCTGTGTGGGTTTCCTCCCACAAGTCCCGAAAGACGGGCTGTTAGGTGAATTGGACATTTTGAATTCCTCCTCAGTGTACCCGAACAGGCGCCGGAGTGTTGCGACTAGGAGATTTTCACAGTAACTTCATCGTAGTATTAATGTAAGCTTACTTGTGACAATAATAAAGATTATTATTTTAATATCAGCTATGATCCTATTGAATAGAAGAGTGGGCATCAGGGGCTGCATAGCTGATTCCTGCATCTATTTCGTATGTTGTTTTACATGATAGAACTTCATTTTTTAAAAGTTTAGAGTATCTAATTTATTTTCCAATTAAGGGCAATTTAGTATGGTCAATTCACCTACCCTACGCATCGTTTTGGGTTGTGTGGGTGAGACCTACACAGATACTGGGAGATTGTGCAAACTCCACACGGATAGTCACCTGGGACTAGGATCGAATCTGGGTCCTCTGTGTCGTGAGGCAACAGTGCTAACTACTGTGCCACCGTGCTGTCCTACGATAGAGCTTCATAATATCCAACCTTGTTTGAACCTAAAGCTATTAAGGGAATTGTTTTAACCAAAAGTGAACTGGGAAATTTTTTTTTTTAAATTCCAATTAAGGGGCAATTTAGCACGGCGAATCCACCTACCCTGCACGTTTTTGGGTTGTGGGGGTGAGATCCACGCAGACACTGGGAGAAAGTGCAAACCACATGACAGTGACCCGGGGCCGGGATCAAACCCCGGTCCTCAGCGGCGTCAGGCAGCAGTGCTAACCACTGCACCACCGTGCCATCCTATGAACAGGGAAATAAAAATTAACAGTCATGCATTTGATGCTTAAATATAATTGAAGTGGAAACTTCTCAGTAACTCCATGAAAGGGAAGACTAAAATCTAAATGTTTAAGCTGTCCCTTTGGAAATGTTTATATACACAACTTTCTTTTCTTGAATGTTTAACCACGGAGGTGGCTGTATAAATCTGATCCAAAATAGATCTCTTAAATTCCAGACCAATTGTAACAGCTACAGCTCCTTAACTATCCCCACAAAAACAGTTAATGTAACTTCCTGGATTTGAAAACTGTTGGTCACATTAGAAAATAACTCTCTTTGACATATGCATGGTTGCACAAGTCACGCAGTCTGTGTTTATTCGAAAGTAGCTTGATGTCTCTCATAAGCTGGCAGGCAATTGATGAACCTTGTAGCATTTATGCTCAGTTAAATCTGCGACACAATTGCAATTCAATTTTTTAAAACTGCTTATAGCTTGTGACTGAATTAAAGGACTCTACTCAGCTACTCATCAGTATTTGCAGTAATAACTCAGTTATCTGTTGGTACGGTTGCAGTAAAGAAAGAAAGACCACTTGCATTTATATAGGGTCGTTCACAACCTCAGGAACTCCCAAAGTCAGTGAAATACCTTTGGACTGTGGTTACTGTTTAACTGTAAGAACACGGTAGCCAGTCTGTACACAGCAAGATCCCACGAGCGGAATTTGGGGTATTTTTGTTCATGTTTAAGGGTTAAATGTTGGCCGAGACATGAGGGGAACTCCACTGCACTTCACAGCCACAGAGCTGCTTTGCAAAGTTGAGTATGGCTGCAATGTAGGATTTACTGATCAAATTTCCTCCAGCAAACTTTGAAAAAAGACCAGGGGTAGGATTCTCCGACCCCCCGCCGGGTCGGAGAGTCGCCGGGGCGCAGCGTGAATCCCGCCCCTGCCGGCCGCTGAATTCTCCGGCACTGGAGATTCGGCGGGGGCGGGAATCGCGCCACGCCGGGCCCCCCTCGGCGATTCTCCGACTCGTGATGGGCCGAAGTCCCACTTCTGCTATGTCGGTCCCGCCGGCGTGAATTGAACCAGGTCCCTTACCAGCGGGACCTTGTGGCACGAGCGGGCTCAGGGGTCCTGGGGAGGGGCGCGGGGCAATCTGGCCCTGGGGAGTGCCCCCACGATGGCCTGGCCCGCGACCGGGGCCCACCAATCCGCGGGCGGGCCTGTGCCATGGGGGCACTCTTTTACTACTCTTCGGCCGTGCAGGTCTCCGCGATGGCCGGCGCGTAGGTGACCCCCCCCCCTGCGCATGCGTGGGGATGACGTCAGCAGCCGCTGATGCTCCCGCGCATGCGAGGACTCCCGGCGGAGTCCCTTCGGCCCCGGCTGGCGTGGCGCCAAAGGCCTTCCACGGCAGCCGGCGGGACGCCAACCACTCCGGGACGGGCCTAGCCCCTGAAGGTGCGGGCTTGGCCTCCTCCGCACCTTTGTGGCGGCCTGACGCCGGAGTGGTTCACGCCACTCCATCCCGCCGGGACCCCGCCCCCCGCCCCGCCAGGTAGGGGAGAATCCCGCCCCAGCATTGTCCACACAACTAGCAGTCACAAAGCCAGTGGGCTAACTGGGACATGTTTTACCTGAATTCATCAACAAAATGACGTTCTTGTATCAGTGAAACAGCAGCGCATTAGGGTGATGCAACAGTGCAGAAGGGTGCAAGCTCTCGCACTGTAATACTAATGAAGGAGGTAAAGAGAGTAGATGAGGAGTGGCTGTTCTACAGTAAAGAAATCGTGAACACCTTCAGTTTTAGAATACAGCCAGTTAAAATTAAGTTCAGGAAATCATTTCTTCACACATCGGGTCATGTGAATGTGGAACACTGACCGCACTTGAAGGCCCTGCATGCAACAATTGAGATGTCTAAGCATACTATAAAGACAAAAAAGGGTTTGGATAGATTTAGATGAAGAATGACAGGAGGAGGCTAACATGAAGTATAAATGCCACATTGTACTGCCTGGGCTCAATGGCCTGTTGTTCTGCTTTCTGTTCTATTTTGTCGTATGATGGTATATTTCCTTTACTTCTCAAGTATACATCAGCTGTAGCTTGCTGGGTAGCCTTCTCACTTCTGAACCAGAAGTTTGTGGATTAAAGTCCCACTCCACAGATTTGAGCGCATAATCTAGGCTGACTCTCCAGTACGGTTGCTGAGGAAGCACTGCACTGTTGATGGCAAGATTAGATTAAGATTTAACCGAAGCACCGTTTGCTCTCTAAAGTGGATGTGAAAGGTCCCATGGCATTATTTTCAAAGAAGTGGCAAAATGGCTTTCATCTCTTCCTACAATCCCCAACGTGAGTGCTTGATCTCAGCTGAGTGCTGCATGAAGACATTGGGCATTGTCCATATTTCCCCTGCAAGGGAAGTAGAGTGGCTGCGAATGGAGATGATCTCTTTTGGGTGGAACTCCACTATTCTTTTGTTACAGTAATTAAGGGAAACGGTGAAATACAGCACAGTACCCTGCTAGTAATCTTCAAAACGTAAACACAACCGGAATTTCATTCACTTACGAAATCACTGTAGTGCTTTCTTTACAAAATGGTTGAAAATTGAGTTGGTGAGGGGAAACAAATTCAGTTATTTGAATTTATCTACGTAAACAGGTGTCAGCCTTCCCGCTAAGGGGGATTCAGGACAGGGTAGTTTCCAGAGGGTGGATAGAAGAAGGGAGCATCTCGGACATTTACAAGGTACTTATGGGGTCAGAGGAGACGCAGAACGAGGAGCTGAAGCGCAAGTGGGAGGAGGAGCTGGGAGGTGAGATAGAGGATGGTCGATGGGCAGACGGGTTGAGTAGAGTCAACGTGTCCGCAACATGTGCCGGGCTCAGCCTGATACAATTTAAGGTTGTTCACCGGGCTCACATGACAGTGGCCTGGGTGAGCAGATTCTTTGGGGTGGAGGACAGGTGTGCAAAATGTGCGGGAGGACCAGCGAACCATGGCCACATGTTCTGGGCATGTCCGAAGCTTCGGGGATTTTGGCAGGGGTTTGCAGATGTCATGTCCACGGTGTTAAAAATAAGGGTGGCGCGGAGTCCAGAGGTGGCGATTTTTGGGGTGTTGGAAGACCCGGGAATCCAGGAGGAGAAAGAGGCAGACGTTCTGGCCTTAGCTTCCCTGGTAGCCCGGATACGGATACCGTTAGCTTGAAGGGACTCAAAGCCCCCGAATTCGGGAGACCTGGCTATCAGACATGGCTAGCTTTCTCTGTTTGGAGAAAATCAAATTTGCCTCAAGAGGGTCACTTTTAGGGTTCGCCCGGAGGTGGCAACCGTTCGTCGACTTCTTCGTGGAAAATTAATCGTCAGCAGAAGGGTGGGGGGGGGGGGGTTAGTTTAGCTGAGAGTAGGGGGTTAATAATAGGTGGGACCTGTAAGGGAGGGAGATGACTTTTGCACTATGTTTATAGTTTCATGCACATTGTTTATTGTGTTGTTGTTATACCAAAAAATACCTCAATAAAATGTTTATTAAAAAAAAACATGCAGTGCAGAAGGAGGCCATTCGGCCCATCGAGTCTGCACCGACCCACTTAAGCCCTCACTTCCACCCTATCCCAATAACCCCATCTAACCTTTTTGGTCACTGAAGGCAATTTATCATGGCCAATCCACCTAACCTGCACATCTTTGGACTGTGGGAGGAAACCAGAGCACCCGGAGACACGGGGAGAACATGCAGACTCTGTACAGACAGTGACCCAGCGGGGAATCAAACCTGGAACCCTGGCGCTGTGAAGCCACAGTGATAGCCACTTGTGCTACCCTTGGCACTGGATGGTGAAATAAGGCAGAGGGACAATTCATGTGTTGCTGCTGGTAATTCTGTAATAAATCTCCTCTTCACAAGGGGGATTGGCCAGGGTGCTAGTTAGTGGCCGAGTCAACAATCCAAAGAAAGCGGGTTGGGGGGAGGAATCGAACTCTCTTGAATGTGCTGACTCCACTTCATAGCCAGTGTGAAACTAACCAGAGCAGCCTCGGGAGCAGGAACCAGATCCATGCACCAGTCTGTTGTGCGGGGGGGGGGGGGGGCAGCAATGCTGCTCACTTTGCTTCTGTGTCTCCACAGTTTGGGTCGAGGCTTTGTCTGATTAATGGGAAAACGCTGGGGCCTTTTTCGTACTGAACCAATAGAGATTAGGTTTTGCTAAATATGAGAGTGTGTATCAGTGGAAAGAATACTCTGTGAAAAGACAGTCAGGGCTGGCAAGTCAGCAGATGCACAAAGGAACTGGTTTAAATAAGCCCATCTGTTTTTTATAAATATGATTTCCACCCCATTGGGAAAATTACAATGATAGTTAGTAATATTGTTCCACTTAGAATCGTCCTATGTCTATTTATTGACTTTTTATTTTAAATGAGTGTAACATTCCACCTGGCAAGTATGAGTTTTATTTCTAGTCTTCAAGAGTTATAAATCTCAGCTGTAAGCACTAACTTCTGTGTGCAGTGATATAAGGAACAATTTGGAGAGCCAGCAAGAGCACAATGGGGCTGGATGGCCTCGTCCTGTGCTGTGTCATTCAGGGCAGGTGTCAGGAAATAATATTCTGGGAAAAGGCTGTTGAGACCAAGCCTAACAAACCACTCCGTGCTGTATCGTGAAGGCAGCAGAGATACTGTATTGTTGGGATGAGAACAAAAGGTGTTTCGTTAACAGTTGTGTCGGCGGTTGTCAAAAAGGTGATACCACGGGTCATTAAGCAAAGAATCTCACTCTTGAACATAATTCACCAACATGAACAACTATGTTGCTGCTTTTCCTCCTTAAGGACTGAGTTTAGGAGGAACTTCTTCACCCAAAGGGTTGTGAATCTATGGAATTCCTTGCCCAGTGAAGCAGTAGAGGCTCCTTCATTACATGTTTTTAAGATAAAGATACATAGTTTTTTGAAGAATAAAGGGATTAAGGGTTATGGTGTTCGGGCCGGAAAGTGGAGCCAAGTTCACAAAAGATCAGCCATGATCTCATTGAATGGCGGAGCAGGCTCGAGGGGCCAGATGGCTCACTCCTGATGTTCTTAAATGCAGAAGGGCTTTTGAAGGGTCTTTCTTGGTAGTGTGGGGCGCGGAGGCGAAGGTAGGAAGATGTATGGAGAGTTATGGTGAGGATAGAAGTTATTCAAAGTTTATAGTGGGTTGAAAGCAGAGAGAGAAATGGCAGGACAAAAGTGGTCTAGGCAGGGGCAGGAGTCAACGAGCAGCCATCAGTGGCGAGACTGAGAGACAGTGAATGTATATGGGAACATAAAACAGGAGGAAACCACAAAGGTAAAGAGAGATTGAGAGAGAAGCTGAGAATTTTGAAGTCCGTTCACTGTGGTGTAGGTGATGCAGCTGGAGCTTCAAGAGACCAGAGGACGGCAATTCTGGACTTATGCAGATGAGGACTTGATATAAGTTGAACCTATACACTAGAAGTGTGTTGGGGGACATTGAGCCTTGGAATAGACTGGAATTTTGTTGGTCACTGATGGAAGAGATGTTACAGATGTAGAAGAAAGTGTTCATGGTAACGGAGCAGAATGTGGATATGGTTTGAATTTTTATCTAGGAACAGATCCACTGGTTTACCATAGCATCCCTATAGTGCAGAAGGAGGCCATTCGGCCCTTCGAATGAGCAATCTTGCCCATTTACGAGTGTCCACCCCATAACCTAACTCCCTGGACATTAAGGGGCAATTTAGCGTGGCCAATCCACCTAACACGCACATCTCTGGACTGTGGGAGGAAACCGGAGCACCTGGAGGAAGACACTAGGAGAACGTGCAAACTCCACACAGTCACCCGAGGCCAAAATGGAACCTGAGTCCCTGGCACTGTGAGGCAGCAGTGCTAACCACTGTGCCACCCCCCCCCCCCCCCCCCCCCCCCTCTACATGGTCCACATGAGTCTCCTCCCACCCTTATATATCTCAAAATATCAACCTATCCTTCGATTCCTTTTTCCCTTGTGTTTATCTGGCGTCCTCTTTAAACTACATATCTGAACTACATTTTGTGGGTACAGATTCCACAGTCTCATCACTCTCTGGGTAAAGATGTTTCCCCGAGTTCCCTATTGGATTTATTAGTAATCACCTTATATTTATGGCCCCTAGTTTTGGACTTGCCACAAGTGGAAATATCTTCTACACGAACTTACTAAACGCTTCAATTGAACCTGGTTTTTAAATAACACTTAGTTGAGTATTTAATTATTAAAATCCAAAAGCTATTTTTAAATTGGAGCAAAACTCCTGCTGCAGATTCCATTTAGCAGTCGAAATCTTCAGGATTTTTCATATCTCTGGTGATTATGTAAGTTGTGGTTTTTCAATGAAAAACCACAAAGGGAGAGATGCTGAACCTTTGTAAATCGCTTCCCAGCTGGAGAATTGTGCCCAATTCTGGGGACATAGAGCATACACCCTCGGCATAGAGAGGGTGCAGAAGAGCTGTAACACAATTAAACCAGGGATGAGGATCTTCAGCTATGTGAAGAGACCAGAGAAACTGGAATTGTCCT
This sequence comes from Scyliorhinus torazame, assembly GCF_047496885.1. Classification (NCBI taxonomy): domain Eukaryota; kingdom Metazoa; phylum Chordata; class Chondrichthyes; order Carcharhiniformes; family Scyliorhinidae; genus Scyliorhinus; species Scyliorhinus torazame. Next base: position 20,617,105 of record NC_092723.1, on the reverse strand, counting down.
CCTCTGAATAGAGGCGGTTAAGCGAAGATATAATCCGCTGATGTATAGCAGAAAGAAACTGTTTCCACCAACAAACGGGTCTGAGACCAAGAAGGAACAGATTTAAGATGATTGCAAAAAATCCCGGGTCGGGCTGGGGAGAAAGGTGATGAGAATTTATTTTGCACAGTAAGTTGTTACGATGAGGGATTGGCTGGTTGAAGCAGATTTTAAAAGAAAACTTTCAAGAGGAAAATAGACAAATACTTAAAAAAACAAACTTGCAGAGCAATGGGGAAAGAACAAGGGAATGGACTTTTTGGATAGCTCTTTCAAAGAACAGTACAGACAGTGGGCCAAAAGGCCTCCTCTGTTGGACATTGATATGGGTCAGGATTGTAATGTTTCACTTTCACTATTTTATGATATGTCTGAAGTTCGATTGTGTGAGTGGATGTCAAATTTATTCGGCATTGATGTTCAGCTGCAAAGTTCTCAGACGGGCAAGGAGTCAATATTAGGGCGAGGAAGTTAGTTTAGCTTAAACCAGTGTTCTTCAAACTTTTTTTCCGGGGACCCATTTTTACCAACCGGCCAACCTTCGGGACCCAACCCGGCTGACCTTCGCTACCCACCATTTTCTCTTACCTTGTTTGCTGCTGACAAAAATGTAGGAAATGGTTTTGGGTCCCTTTGGCCCTCGTACACGCTCCTCCAATGGAACCTGTTGGATGAAGGTGAAGCCTTCTGGTGTCGGAAAGTATGGAGTCTCCATCTGTCCAAAGTTCTGAATTTTTTTCCTGAAAAATTTTATCAAATACCCTAACCCCTCCGAACTTGTAAAAAAAATGAATAAAATTAATGAAAAAAATTAATAAAACCCCCCCCGAACTTGTAAAAAAAAAAATTAATAAAATAAATGAAAGAAATAAAAATTAAATAAATGAATAAAAACCACTACAGAACTTGTAAAACAAAAAGCTGCAATCGTTTAAAAAAATAGCGGTCACACTGCGCATGCGTGCCCGATTATCGGCGCGCTTGTGCATGTGCGTCGATCATCATGCATGCATGCGCAATGCGGCCAAATATTTTTTCTTTTTAACACGTTTGCGGCCGCTTGCAGCCGGCGTTATGAAAAGCCGGCCGCTGCGCGGGGATTTGCGCGATCGGGAGCGCCGCGGACAACGGCTCCGCGACCCTCCCGACACCCGCTCCCCTGACTTTGAAGAACACGGTCTTACACTGACGGATTGCACGTCACTATGTGATTCGCAATGCACCAGGGTCAGAAGATAACAGCCTCGAATAAAACTTACTTATGTTTCAACCGAATGAATGAAATTGCCATTGTTTCTAGTTAAATATTTTAGTAAAAGTAGTACAATCCAAAATTAGCCACAACTGCCCCACTGCTCTCCCTCTAAAATATTTATCCATATTTTCTTTAAAAGATGCATGAACCTCTACTTCAGCCACTCTCCATAGCAAAGCATTCCCTGCAATAATAATAGCTTATTGTCACAAGTAATCTTCAATGAAGTTACTGTGAAAAGCCCCTAGTCGCCACGTTCCGGCGTCTGTTCGGGAGGCCGGTACGGGAATTGAACCCGCGCTGCTGGCCCTGTTCTGCATTACAAGCCAGCTGTTTAGCCCACTGTGCTAAACCAGCCCCTAAAAATCCTGGTGTTAAAAAAATTCCCTCCTGACATCTCGGCAGTGATATTGTCTGTGCTAGTAACATGAAATGGGTTCCCAACGTTTAACAGCCTGATTTATATTGCGACCATTGACTTCCAGTTAGCCAGCGTTTTGTCAATTACATCAATCACCCTGAAGGTTACCTTGAGAAATGCAACACAAACATCAATACCTGGGCGACCCTTGCTCAGAGGAGACCTACTTGGAGGAACCTCCTTCTTCAAGGACACCCGACGGTAAGAGGAGGCCCCGAAAAGTAGCCTGAGAAGGGCATGGCAGCGATCTGGAGTCCCAAGGACCAATTCCACCTTCCGGAAATACCCCCCAAATCTGCTGTCGAAGATGTGGCCTGAGGATCGACCACAGAACCCATGACCAGTAACTCAGAGTTTCTGAGGTGGACAATGATATTGCATTTGAGTCCCTAGGCTTCGTTGTTCATCTACAGGCCGCCCTTTCAGCATTTTCCCATCATGTATATGTTCCCATTCATGATTTTCCTCCTACATAGTACAATTCCATATTTATTCACTAAATTGGTCCCCAGGATGAGGGAGTTGGTCTTAGATGAAAAGCTGAGTAAATTGGGTTTGTGTTACCTGGAGTTTAAAAGAATAAACAATATGGTAATCTCATTGAAACCTACAAAATTCTGAAAGGGCTCGGTGGGGTGGACGCTGAGAGATTGTTTCCGCTGGTCGGGGAATGTAACACAGTCTCTGGATAAGGGCCTGGTCGTTTGGGTCCGAGGTGAGGAGAGATTGCTTCAGGGTGGTGAATCTTTGGACTTCTCCGTCCCAGGTAGTTGTGCACACTCCATCATTGAATCCATTTAAGGCTGGGGATAGACAGATATTTGGGGGTCTCAGAACAAAGCGATCTGGAGAGCAGGCAGGAAAATGAAGTTGAACAGCCAAGATCATGTTGAATGGTAGAACAGGATCAACAAGGTTGTGTGGTCGACTCCTGCACCTTGTGTATTCACATGTCTCACCCTGAAATCTTTAACAATCTGCTGGCTGTTTAACAGAACTAATTTCAGGATCATGCTCTCTACGCCAAAGTCCAGACCATCTAGATAGCTGCACCTGGAGTTTCCTCCCCATTTGAGCCCCAGATACGTTTGTTTAAAAAAAATTGCTGTTATTTACCTGACCCGTTTAAAATAAGCTACACCGCTGGAGCTTTGTGAATTCCAATGAGTGTGTACGTTGGGGTTTGGCACTTTTAAAAAAAATGGAAATTTAGAGTACCCAATTCATTTTTCCTAATTAAGGGGCAATTTAGCGTGGCCAATCCACCTAGCCTGCACATTTTTGGGTTGTAGCGGCGAAACCCACTCAAACACGGGGAGAATGTGCAAACTCCACACGGACAGTGACCCATAGCCAGGGTCGAACCTGGGACCTCGGCGCCATGAGGCAGCAATGCTAACCACTGCGCTACCGTGCTGCCCCGTTTGGGACTACTTTGATAAATGATTTTAGTGTTTATCAGTGAAACCATTTAGTTCTACTTTCTGGTTTTGCATTTTGATCCTGGACCACTTTCAATGGAGTCCATTTGCAACCAACATTTACAATGGTGTGTTCCAGAAGTACAAGATAGTTGCTAATAAATCCAACAGGGAAAGGAGGAGAAATATCATTACCCGGAGAATGTAGAACGCTCTCACAGGAAACGGTTAAAGGAAATAACTTAGATTCTTTTCAAAAAGAAAACTAGACAGGTACATGAGAGAAATGGGAATATAAAGATATGCTGAAAGGCTGAGATGAGGCAGGTGGAATGGGAGGAGACTCACACAAAGTATTGATACCACAGATGAGCTGGGTCAAATGGCCTGATTCTGTGCTGTACATTATGTGCAGTCAGCCTGCTTCAGATTTTTTTAAGTCAAGGTTATGAATGTCAGATTGAAATAACAAAGAATGTCGAAAACTTCAGCTTCGGCTGTTAACACACGAGAAAGAACTGAGACATGTGCAATAAAACATGGGGTCAGTTGCCAATCCTTTTTTTTAAAGAAATTTAGAGTACCCAATTCATTTTTTCCAATTAAGGGGCAATTTAGCGTGTTCAATCCATCTACCTTGCACATCTTTGTGTTGTGGGGGCGAAACCCACGCAAACACGGGGAGAATGTGCAAACTCCACACGGACAGTGACCCAGAGCCGGGATCGAACCTGGGACCTCAGCACCATGAGACAGCAGGGCTAACCCACTGCGCCACCATGCTGCCCTTCAGTTGCCAATCCTACGTATGAATCAGGAGTGGCCGTTGTTAGTGTTAGCCCTGAGCAGTGGAATAGTCTGCACCAGTGATGGACAATCTAGGCTAGTGAGTGGGCCGCATGAGTGACCCTCCCTCATCTCAGTGGGCCGCAAGGTTTAAATCGAGCATGTTCACTGACCATGACCCCTTGAATAAATAAGTTGTAGAAAATGCTTAATCATTCATATATTTATAGAGCGGTCAAAACCTCATGGTAAACGCAAAAGAAATATCTGTGCTTAGATTGGATGCAGAGGGAGCACACAGCTCTCCCAGTCAGTGTTGTGTGAGCGCAATCAGCACCCACCTTGCTTTGTGACCCATCATTTTAGTCATACCAGTAGGAAATCTATGTGGATGGGCACCAGTGGAATCTCGCAGCCCTGCGCATGGACAACGGTGAACAACAAGTCTTGGGGTCACACTCTGAACCATGATGCAGCCCCCAGGCTGCAGGTTTCCCACCACTGGTCTGAACCGTTCCTTGGAGTAAAACTTTGGGGGACATTTATTTTCCCAGGTAAATGTTCAGTGCTCCCAGCACTCCCTCAGTGGGAACATCAGCCTTGATTGTGTGCTGAGGTCATTAGAGCAAGATTAGAATCCATAGCCTGCTGACTCAGGCGAAAGTGCTATCAACTGAAGTACTGCTGGCACCATGGGCAATAGCTAACCTTGAGCTGTCTGTTAATGGTGGACATTGAGTATTTCAAAGAAGATAAATTTCCTTCTAGCAAAACAGCTGGGTTCTAAAAAGATCGCCTGCCCAATCTGACGTGCATGCATCATCTAATCTAAAGTGTGAGCCGCGAAAAAGACTGATTGATTGTATTTTCATCTGTAGCTCGCAAGATACAGTAAATACATTCATATAGAAGAAGTGTACAGTTCCACCGTCTCCCATTGTGGAATCCACACAATCTTGGAATCATTTAAACCTTCTGCTGTGGACGTCTTTGTGCAAAAAAAGGATACATATTGAGCAGACTAGTTATCAGTCCTTGAATAACAGTTATTTTCATAATCTGGAAAAAAAGAGGGGTAATATTTTAAATGATTTTGTTTACTACTTTGCAAAGAAACATAACAATAATGCCCTGTTAACATTCATCTGCCAGTATCACAAACAATTGTTACAGTTCTTTTTTACAGCATTCTAATTCATCAGCTCATTCCAGAGCAGTGCAGGCAGTGACAGTCGACAAAGCAGGAGTCAAATAGTTTTTTAAAATACAGCAAGGCATTTCCCTTGAAGGTTTGGTGGGTGTGCCTTTGGGTTTGTAATGCTGTTCCTGTATGTTACTCAATCAAAAGACATGTCTCTGACTCTCACTTCCTTACTGTTTAATGTCTTGCAGTTCTTCAGCACGCTCTTTGCACCCTTCAACTTTGTGATGGAGAAGATTGAGAGTGTCTTACCCTCCAGCTTCTGGCACCTGCTGACCCGAATCTGACACAAATGGTTCACAGAAAACAGATCCAACACTCTCTCCTTCCCTTAAACCTCTCTCTCTCTCTCTCCCCCTCCCCCCCCCCCCCCCCCTTTCCTGGACCTGTCAGTGTACAACAAAACACTGCCCAGGCTATTGAGACGAGGGAGGGAAGGGCCGAGGAGAACATTACTACTGCAAGTCGTAGACACTGTCACTTCTGCCAAGTCTGGGTGCTTTAAACCTTGTAACAAAGAACTAAGAGAAGAATTTATTTCAGTTTCTCTTTGCCAAATGGGGAAACAGACAAAAAAAAAAATCAAAAGGGGGAAAAAAAATAAAGTTAAATTTTGTGCATTCTTTGTGTAGATGAACCCCATTTTATTTCTGTTCGCTAACTTGTGCTGCACTCGCTCAGAGAATCACGGAATGCAGAAGGCCATTCAATTCATCTCAACTTATTTATCAGAAAATTCCAACTGCCCCTTGATATTGGTGCTCAATTGTTTCTCAAGTGATTTTGACAACTTCACCTCTGCTACTCTATCTGGAAACTTATTTTGTATGTTAGTTGTTGATTGTGTAAAGAAGAATTTCCTGACACGAGTCCTAAAATTAGCCTTCTCTTGTTCATTTAATGTTCCATGCCGTTAAAAGTTTTATACACCTTGCTAAAAGGGCAGTGGAAGTTCATCCAACCACCAAAAGGGGATGGACGAAATACTTGAAGGGAAAAAAATTGCAGTGTTCTGGAGAAAGTGGAGGGGAGTGGTACTAATTTAGATTTCTGAATGTCGTCCTCTTGTGCTGATGGATTCTACGATGAAACTACTTTTCAAGCACCTCTTCAAAACCCAAGCCTTTCCAGATTTTATAAGGATCAGCCTGATTCTGCTGATAAAGATTTGCAGTTGCTCCCTGTGACCGTTATATCTGACTGTGATTTGAACAAAGGCATCCGGTGAGTTGTAGGCTACAGTACTCCAACACTCTGGGAATAACTCGGCTTTCTCTTTCTGATGCTCATTGACATTCATTGCTTTTACAGGTTCTCATCTTCAAATATTTAAGATTCCCAGAGCTCTTGAGTCGGGAAAAGATTGAATGGTTTTCCGGAATTAAGGACCTGTTTTAAATGTCAGCAGATTTCCTGGCCGAGAGGCAAGTTGATTGGCTAGCTGTCCATTGTGCTGGAAAGCAGCCGGTATACAAGTAGCAGCCAAGTCCAACATGGTTGGGGAGGGGGGGGGGGGGGGGGGGGCGTCAGGAGAATTGGACGTGGGAGAGAGGCGGAACATAGTGGGGTGTTTAAACTCTGTGGATTAGTGGATAAACTCCTGCTCCTCTTACCCGCATGTAGTGTAATGAAGGCACTTGACTCATGGATCCATCTCCACTTTCAACTACAGGTACTAAAAATAAAACTGGAGTTCAAATGGAAGCATGCGATTTCCTTAAAGGGTTCCAGTGGCTGACGTGAAAGTGGGTTTCCCCCTGCCCCTATTAAAACTGGAAGTGGTCGTGCTTCCATATTTTAATTTCAACTCCCAATTCAACCTGTCCTTGTGGGGTTATTAACATTTGCTTCCTAGTGCCCTAGTGTTTGTCACAGACATGGTACCAGGGGTGAGGATCTCATCTCAAGAGACTAGAGAAGCTGGGATTGTTGGCCATGGATCAGAGATGACGAAGGGGAAGTTTACTAGAGGTTTTTAAATCAAAATGCTTAAATGTTCGATGTGACTCAATAAGTGGGCAGCACTTGCTGAACAATTCGGAGTGTGCGAATAGCAACACTAGCAACCAATTTAAATGGAATCCGTAACGTGGTCCGTTTACACTTTATTAAAGTGACATGCATTCATATGTAGCGACCCATTCTCTGCAAACAAATGAGATTTGTTCAAGCCTTGCACCTTTTTGAATTACCCAGGCGTTTGGGGAGCCGATAGCTCCCTGTTGCTTTCTCCATGGCAGTGCCTACGCCAATCAGAGTCAACTTGCCAACCAATCAGCATCCTTTCCTTCTTTAGTGTAATTTGATGTCATCATTTGAAATTTGGCATTCTTGCATTTGCCCCAATGAATTCAAACCAAAAAGCTTCAGCAACATCTCTTTTCAGTAATACCAATGGTCAGATGTATGTTGTAAATGACTGGGATTAACTTTACATCTATAATTCATATGATACAAATCAGATTTGTGGAAAAATAATCCTGCTTTCATCAGACTCCAAATAGACTGCAGTTGTTGCAGTTTGCAGAGACTGCTAAAATATACACTGTATTCTGTAAAATAGACTGAACCCTGCCCGAAGTTCTGCTCCGCTTCCAAATCTGCCTGGAAGTGGCGCGAATGCTCAACCCGTCAACATATTCAGGCTCTCCCGTTCAACATTTCCCCCCCCCCCCTTTCTAAGCAATGAATGCCAGGAACTCACCCGTGTGCTTTCAGCAGTGGCTCATTTGGTAGCGTTCTTCCACCGGAGTCAGAGGTTGTTGGTTCAAATCCGCACTCCAGAGACTTGAGCACAAGGCATCTCAGCTGAACATCCATATCCTCATATTTACATTAACATGCATCCAGCTTGGTCTGCAAATGTTTTGGACGTTTTATTTTCACATCTGGTCCTGTTTTATTACTTTTCTACCTCACTTACCTGAGCATCTTTATCTTACCTCGTCGTAGTTGCATCTTCTGCTCTCCTTTCTGCCTGCCACATTAGTTTAGCCTCCGTCTCGTGGAACTAGTTTTCCTTATCGTAGGGAGATAGATCCAGCAGTACTATTTGAAAGGGAACACAGGCAAACTTCCCAATGTCTTGGCTAATATTCAGCCAACATCACCAATACAAATTATCTGGAAATTAATCTAGGATGACGCTCCACTTTCTGATGGATTTCCTTAGATTGCCTGACATGCATTTTTCTTTTACCAATTAAAACCTTGCCTTACAGGAAACCTGCACGTCTACACCTGCTCTTTACACCTTTTAGCCAGACAGGAATGGATAAGAAATTTGAGTGAAAGGTACAACACCATGAGTGTCAGAAGATGCTGAATGCCCCAACGATTAATCCTTACTTTGCATTGATGATTTGGATTCAGAAATCTAAACATCTGCAAATTTAACCAAACTGGTTGACCAATTGCCCCATTTAACAATTCAATATTGTGTCCAGGTTCATGATTTAATGTTTATTGCAGCCTGTAGATTGTCCAATCTCTTCCCATTAAATTGAAGTCCATAGCATCTGTTCGCCCTTCATTAATGTTCATGATCCAACTCCTTTTTCCTGACCTGGTGCCCTATAACAGATGTTCAATTTCCTTCTTGTCAAATGCCGTCTTCCTGGCCAAAGTCCATTTAAACCTGGACCATCTCTCTTACAATCCAAGTTCTCACCCCAGTTAGTTTCTACCAAGTTTTGAAATAATCTGTTTTTCTGCATGGTCTGTAACATTTGATCTATCCAAATGGTATTGAACTTGTTCTCTGATGCCTATATCATCATACCCATCTCTGGGAGAGGCCTCTTGATCTTCCATTTTATTCCTAAGGCTCCTAGCATTGAAATATAGAACATTGAGGACTCCCATTTCCACATGGGATTGTTTTGTCACTATTATCTTAATCATATCCTCGTCTATGGCACGTTTATGTGCTGCATCAGTTGCTTCTATTCTGTATCATAATGTCTAGCGTCAAGACCTTTTCAACCTCTAATGCTCTTTTATTTCCCCCTTACCATTTATGCTGTGTGTGCCCTTTCTGGACAGTTTCATTTACCGTCTTTGCTGGTGCGTCTGACTTACTTTGTCTCTGTAGAACTAAAACCTTCCATTCCATGCCATCTTTACAGCCACACCATCTGCACACCATTATGACCCACAAGGTCTTGTAGATATATTCCTGGATACTTTGCAGTTCAGTGAGGTACAATTTCATTCACATTGCACATGCAGTTGCCTAGCTCCTCATCGTGCAATTGCTATACTCTTGCTGTTTTGTGCTGCTCTGGACTAATCAATACTCCCAATCCAAGGGAATGAATCATAGACCAATCAGTAATCCCAGAACAAAGGAATCATAGACCAATCAATACTGTCACTGCAGGAGAATCATACTGGTTGGTACTCACTTGTAACTGCACTGGAACCAATTTGCTAAGCAATAGAGAGTTCCAGAAAACGTAATCATCTATATAACAGATGTTAAAAAAATTAATATGGCAAAATAAAATGCATTATGAAGGCCCCTGGGATGTGATTTATATTCCTCGCGGCTCCAACTGTAACTCTCTCACAACTTGAGTGATCATGAGTTATCCGGTCAGTTCACTTGTGGGAGATAAATTATATCCTTTGGGTCTTCATAATGTACCGTTCATTTACAACCGCTGATCGACTGTGCTCCAAACCACATACTTTAGCACAACAGGCCAAAAAGAAAAATTCTCCTTGAGCTTGCACATCAGGGAGTGGAATAATTTATTTAAATGTTCACTAAATATTAAGTGCTTTCAAGAGAGGCAGCAGAGGATTTAAATCTTCTTTTGCACTGCGTGCTATTTGCCAGGCTATCCACTCTGTGGCCAAGCGTGATTTGCCGCGGCTTTAACATTCATTTTCAGGATGTGGGCGTTTGCTGGCACGGCCAGCATTTATCCCTAACTGCCCTTGAGAAGATGCACTCAGTTGCCTTCTTGAACCACTGCAGGCCGTGTAGTGAAAGTACACCCACAGTATTGTTGGGGAAGGGGGTTCCAGAATTTTGACCCCGTGGTAGTAAAGGATATATCTCTAAGTCAATGGTGTGTGGCTTGGAGGGGAACATGGGGATGACGGTGTTCCGATGTGCCTTCGGCCCTTGTCCTTTTAAGTGGCGGTGTTGCGGGTTTAGGAGATTCTGTTGAAGGAGCCTTGAGTTGCTGAATTGCATCGTGTACGTGATACACACTGATGCACTGTGCAGCTATGGTGGAATGAATTGTAAATGTTGCTAGAAATAATGCAGCATGGTAGCACAGTTGCTTCACAGCTCCAGTGTCCCAGGTTCGATTCCCGGCTTGGGTCCGTTTGTGCGGAGTCTGCACGTTCTCCCCATGTTAGCATGGGTTTCCTCCCGGGTGCCCCGGTTTCCTCCCACAGTCCAAAGATGTGCAGGTTAGGTAGATTGGCCAAGCTAAATTGCCCTTGGTGACTAAAAAGGCGAGGTTGAATTATGGGGATAGGATGGAGGCACGAGCTTAAGTGAAGTGCTCTTTCCAAGGGCCGGTGCAGACTCGATGGGACGAATGGCCTCCTGCTGCACTGTAAATTCTATGAAAATTCTGCCATTAGGTTTGAAGCAAAGGTATCATCCCTCTTTCCTCCCATCATAAATAGCACTTTTGAGTTGAAGACAAGAGTTTGGATTTATAGACCGCCTGTTGTGTCATCAGGCCATCCCGAGGTTTGCAGATGTTGAATTAAATTTGAACGGTAGTCGTTGCTTCCAGATAGGCAAGCATGGAGACCATTTTAACCCCAGCATTGATATAAATGATTGATTACTCTGTATTGATTCAGTTGAGGGTAGATGACAGCCAGGGGACTAGGATAAAGCCCATGCTTTCTTTCAACTATCATAGAGCATATATACAGGTGACCATTTGGTCCATTGAATCAGTTTTGGCTTTTTGATAGAACTATCAAATTAGTCCCATTCCGCTGATTATTTCCCTCACACCTCTGCATATTTTCCCTTTGAGTAGTCATCAAATTTCCTTCTGAAAGTTAATGTTGAACCTGTTCCACTGTCCTTTCAAATTGTATTCCATATCACAGCAACTCCCTGTGCAAAAACATTTATCTTCATGCATCTCTGGCTCCTTCAAATTTTAAATTCTCACCCTCGTTTTCAAATACCCCCCATGGCCTTACCTCTCCCTATCTGTAAAATCTCTCCAAACCTCACAACTGTCCGAAACATCTGTACAACCACTGTTGCTCCACCACTGGCTGCTGTGCCTTCAGTTATCAAGACCCCAAGCTCTGGTATATTCTCCTTGCACCTCTCTACCTTGATTTCTGCCTTTTAAGGCACTCCTGCAATCCAAACCTTTGGTTATTTGACCTCCAATGTCCTTTTGTGGCTCAATTGTTATGGGCCAGGGTTTAGAGAATCCCAAAGTGTATCATGGAGTTCACCTGACCCACAACTTTTAATAGATTGTGGTATGGGGAGCATTCAGCTCACTCTACAGGTATGGTACAGCAGAAATGGACCAGTATTTTAAAAAAAAAACAATGTTTATTGTATGAACTCAAGTTAACCTTTCTAAAACAAACAGTGAACCTCTTAGCAACCAGTAAATCAAATACACCCCCCAAAGAATACAACACTAAGTAATCTATGCTGTCCTTTTCACCCAGAAGACTTAACAAACCTTTAAACAGAAGCACATCAGAGTTTACATTCAATACTGAAAACATTTATAATTCTGAATTCACCAAATGATTTAAGAGATAGTCCTTCATGGCAGAGAGCTCAACAATACAGCTGTTTTGGCTGACTTCAGCTGCAACACACTGAAAAATGAAACCAAAAAGACAGAGAGACACACCCAAGCTTTTCTCAAAGTGAAACTAAAAAGCAGAACCAGAGCTCAGCTCCACCTACATTTCTTAAAGCGACATTCTCATTACACAATGTCTTGTTTTATAATGTGCCTCTGAAGCATCTTGGGACATGTCATTACGTTAAAGGTGCTATATAAATTGTTGTTTGCCAATTACCTTATATCGGTGTCCTCTGGATTCTCCTACCAATGAAAACTATGTGCATGATTTAACCACTGTGTTGTGCCAGTGCAGATCTGAGTGCGCTGGTTAAATAGCAGAAAGGCCATAATCGAGATTTGCGCTGGGTACACATCAGTTTGCTATCTAACTGGCCCCTTCCTGATGGAGAGTTCTGAATCACACCCAAATATAGTGAGCATATCATTAACCCTCATCTGCATTAATTTCTATCTCATTAGCGAGATTGAAGTCCAATGCAACGGCCTGCTGAGAATTAACCCGCTCCCCAGCGGGAAATCATGCGGGCGTCGTTTAGCATTCCTTTCTAAAAACCTGAAGCTGGGGCAATGGCTGATGAAGGGAGGTGAGCAGCCATTTTTGTTTTCCAGCATGCTGCTCAAGGGCAATGGAGCTGTTGCCCCAGTGCGTGGTTGGGGGGGGGGGGGCGGGGGTTAGGGAGGGAACCCCTCAGGGGAATTGAGCTTGTTTGGGGGGGCTGAAGTGTTGCAGATTGGGGATCGAGCCTTTGCTGGGTGAGGGGCCTCATCTGTGAGGCCTTCAAGCCACCTTTAAATATTGTGGAAACCCATTACCGGGGCAACTACAGCTGCTGCCTGCCTGTCCTACCAAACACTGCCAGGACAAAACCCTGCTCTTGGTTCTATGCTGAAGGTCACTTTCACTCCCTTTGACTTGGAGCAGCCACTAACGTCACAGCTGAAGACTATTGCTAATGAGGAATTGGCCTTGTTAGCTGTGAGAGCACTTCACAGCTGTATATTGTGTTTGCTGTTTTCTCCTGCTGGTGGCTGCAGATACCTGGAGGCTGCTGTTGCTGTTTCCTTCCTTTTCTGTGGCCAGAAAGAAGGACAATTTTTTGAGAGATCCCTGGGTCCTGGAATACTGGGCTCAGGGGTATGGTTGAGTCCAAAAGACAATCTGGTTTGAAGCAAGAAGACGTTGCGAGACCTCGTGCACGACATTCACCCAAATGGGCCACCTGCTAACACCGTTGAAGAAATGCTTTGGCAGATTACTGATGCTTTTGATGCGGGTGTGGTGAATGCTGCGTGTAACTGGCACATCCACCGCGGGTTAAACACGCTGGAAGTCAAGGATGTCCAACTGCACCTTGAGTGCCAGTGGAATATGTTGATGCCAAGATTTGGTTCCAGTGAGATTGGGCCGTGTGGGAGGGCCTGCACAGCTGTGCATTCTGGACGGTGAATGGCACTGTTATGTGGAACAAGTCACACATTCATGGAGATATCATTTCTACAACAAAGCTCAGACATCACATATTCTTAGGTTTATGCTCCTTGTCTGTTGAGGAACCTGCAAGGGATAATACAGTGTTTTTTGTGAAAATGAGCTGATGTAGCTTTGCATTTCTACCAATATGGAACGGCAACGTTTCCTTGTTTAATGGTTAGTGTGGTATGTGGAGTGTTACGCAGTTGATTTAAAAATCTTTGTTACTATTAACCGTTAAATAAAAAATTATTCTCAAGTGACTTCTCGTGGGTACACGTGTCATGTCTCAGATGGTGATTATTGTATTGCACTTCAATCAAACGTTGAAGCCTGAATAGTTTGCCTGAACTCTAGAAGAATCAGTACCATAGAGACAGTAGCCAACAATCAAGCACTCAAGAACTGGGCTTCAGCACTGGGGATAGCCTCGAGACCATATAGGTAAGTGTGTGGATCAGTGTGTGAACCTGAGCTGCGGTCTAGTGGCTCCTGCTACGGCCGGGGGTGAATGCGCAGAGTGAGGTTTTTCAGCACAATTGACTCAATGGATGGCACTCTGAGAGAAGGCAGGACTCATAGGGTGGGGGAGGCTTGGGGGATGTAAAGGTCCTGGGGTGGAAGCCCCAACTCATTGTCAGTCAGTCTCCTCCAATTCTTGCAGATATAACAATATGGCTGGTTATGTCAGTCCCACAGAGGCTGCCCTCGCGGTGCTAGTGGGAGTGCACACAGCGAGAGGCCGGAGAAGGCAGCAGTGTCGATGTGGGCTGGAGGCAGCACCCCATGTACAGGGAACCGCCGCACATACTGAAGACCCGGCCACCAATCAGGCTGAAGAGGTACCCAGAGTTGGAGGCCAGCGACAGGCTCAAGGTGTACAGGTGTCGTTGGTCTTTTGAGGAGATGACGAACAGCATGTGTCACAGGAGACTCCGTCTCAACAAAGAGACAGTGTGGACCTGGCACCCCATTGAGGAGGAGGGTACCTGCTGCTGGCGGCCGTGAAGGTCACAGCAACCCTGAACTTCTATGAACCAGATCATCCCAGGGCTCGAACGGAGACTTGTGCGGCATATCACAAGCTACAGCCCACATGCCGTGTGTGCCTGGGCATCAGACTTTATCAACTTTGACGTGGACAAGGCCCACCAAGATACCTGGGCTGCAAGATTCCTCACCATCGCTGGGATGCCCCAGGTCCAAGGGGTTATCGATGGCACGCATGTCTCCCTGTGTGCACCAGGGCATCAGGGAGTGCGCTTCATTGGCAGGAAGGGGTTACACTCCTTGAATGTTCAACTCGTGCGACCGCCACCTCCGGATCATGCACATGTATGCACGCTTCCATGACATGGCAGCTACATCCTGGGACACTCGACCACCCCAGGATGACGGGTTGGCTCTTAGGGGGTAAGGTGAATTCGCTGAGGTCCTGGCTGATGACGGCAGTGTGGAGACCTGGTGTAACGAGGCCCAAGTTGCCACCCGTGTTGTCATTGAGCAGTGCATTGGACTGCTCAAAATGCAGTTCCGCTGCCTGGACCGCTCCAGTGGTGCACTGCAGTACGCCCCGGAGCGTCTCCCACTTTTGTGCCCTACGCAGCCTGGCACAGCAGGGAGGCAACATGCTGGAGGATGAGGGACATGCGGCCTCATCTGAGGAGCAGGCGGCAGACCAAGAGGGGATGAAGGAAGAGCTGGGGAGAACCCGTAGGAGGAGCTTGATGATGGAGGACAGGCAGCAGCAAGGGTCTGGCATGCCCAGAGGACCAAGGGGACACTCATCCTCACCTGATTCTCCTCGAGTGAGGCTTTGTCCGTCAGCTCACCTCTTCTCTGCCCCAATACCACCCCCCAACTACCCTGCTTAACCCTCCAGGGGTCTGTGTAACCATCTTGTTGACTTAAATGGATATTTTCCAGGTTGACAAGATGTATCGGGGTAGGAGGGGACAAGATGTGCCACAGGGGTCAGTGCTGGAACCTCAGCTGTTTAGAATTGATTCAAATAACTTGGGAGGAAGGGCTGGTTGCCAATTTTGCTGACGACACTGAAGTAGGAAAGTAAGTTGCGAAGGGGACATATAAATGTTGCCACCGTCCCAGAGGACCATAGACTGCTATCCCCTCAGAGAGAGGGAGAGAGCTGACAGGTGGTAATTTAACTTGAGGATCACCACACCTCAGGCGAGGGGCAAGGTTGAGAAGGCAGGTCCTTTATGAATAACCTCGGCCGGTATGGGGAATTGAACACGTGCTGTTGGTGTCGCTCCGCATCAGAAACCAGGTGTCCAGACAACTTAGCTAACCAACTCCCATAGAGGACATAAGGAGGTCACAAAAATATATAGATAGGTGAGTGAGTGGGCAAGGATCTGGCAAATGGAGTATAATGTGGGAAAATGTGAAATTGCCCATTTCGGCAGAAAGAATTTTAAAAAGCTTATTATCTAAATTGTGAGAGATTGCAGAGCTCGGAGATGCAGAGGGATCTGGGTGTCCCAGTGCATGAATCACAAAAGTCTAGAATGAAGGTACAGCAAGTAAATAGGGAAGCAAATAGAATGTTGTAATTTACTGAGAGGGGAACTGAAAATAGAAGTAGCGAGGTTATGCTTCAGTTGTACAGGGGACTAGTGAGACCACATCTGGAGTACTGGGTACAGTATCAGTCACCTTATTTAAGGAAAGATCATAGAATCTACAGTGCAGATGGAGGCCATTCAGCCCATCGAGTCTGCACCGACCCTTGGAAAGCGCACCCTATACCTTCACCCTATCCCCATGAACACTAAGGGGCAATTTAGCATGGCCAATCCACCTAACCTGCACACCTTTGGACTCTGGGAGAAAACGGAAGCACCCGGAGGAAACCCACGCAGACATGGGGAGAAATGCTTTGAAAGCAGTTCAGAGAAGTTTACCAGACTAATACCAGGAATGGGTGGGTGATCTTGTGAGGAAAGGTTAGACAGGCTGGGCTTTGTATCAGCTGGAGTTTAGAACAGCAAGAGATGAATTGATTGAAACTTATAAGATCCTGAGGGGTCTTGACAGGGTATATGTGGCGAGGATGTCTCCTCTTGTGGGAGAATCTAGAACTAGGGGGCCACTCTTTAAAAATAATGAGTCGCCCATTCAAAATGGAAGTTTTTTTTTTGCTCAGAGGATCGTGAGCCTTTGGAACTCTCTTCCTGAAAAGTTGGTGGAAGCAGAGTCTGAATAGTTTTACGGCAGAGGTGGATAGATTCTTGGTAAGCAAGGAGATGATAGGTTATCGGGGTAGGAGGGGTGCAGATTTGAGGTTACTGTCGGATCTGCCATGGTCCTATTAAAATGCTCGAAGGGCTGAATGGTTGACTCCTGTTCATTGTTAATATGCACTCCCAAGAATTAGGAGCAGGCTCTCCTCTGCACTATTTCTAATGCCTTGACATCCTAAGATTGTCCAATGTTGAAAATTGAGCATGATACATCAGCCGAGGCTTAACAGGTACTTTGGATAGCTTTTGCAAAATTATATTCCCTGATTAACAAAGAAAATCATATGTTTTTTTTCCACAGAACCTCTCACCTATCTGTTGCTGCACATTTACAATTGAACCATTTGTCCTCTCCTCATCCTTCCCAAATATATCACTTCATACCACTCCACATTAAATTTATGTGTCTGTGTATTTCTCCATCCTGTCTCCTGAAATCGGCTACCAACCTCCTTGCTGTTTAACATATTTTTTGGAGATAAGTTCTGGTTTTCTGTCAATAAGTGACAGATCTTTAATCTAATTCGTGAGACGGGTTTTGATTTGACCTCATTCAAAAAAGCAAAGATCTCTGATAATTCTGCACTCACTTTAAATTGTAGCTTGATCCCTCAATCTTCTAACTCGGGAACAACAACGGCGGCACGGTAGCACAGTGGCTCACAGCGCCAGGGTTCCAGGTTCGATTCCCGACTGCGTCACTGTCTGTGCGGAGTCTGCACATTCTCCCCGTGCTTGCGTGGGTTTCCTCCGGGTGCTCCGGTTTCCTCTCACTAGTCCAGAAAGACGTGCTGTTAGGTGAACTGGACATTCTGAATTCTCCCTCTGTGTACCCGAACAGGTGCCGGAGTGTGGCGACGAGGGGCTTTTCACAGCAACTTCATTGCAGTGTTAATGTAAGCCTACTTATGACAATAAAGATTATTAAGATCGCGTGAATTTTCAGCTCCCTAAGCAAGGAGAACTTGGTCCCGGCCATGTTATGTGTATGGCTCAAGCAATAGACCTAGTTACTAAGCTAGCGGACCTGATTGAAATGAGGGATATGTTTTAAAGTTAGCGAGTACCTAATTATTTTTTTTCCCCCAATTAAGGGGCAATTTAGTGTGGCCAATCCTCCTACCCTGCACATCTTTGGGTTGTGCAGACACTGGGAGAACATGCAAAGTCCACACGGACAGTGATCCGGGACCAGGATCGAACCCGGGTTCTCGGTACTGTGAGGCAGCAGTGCTAACCGCTGCATCACCATGTTGCCTTTTAAAGTTAGCATTCTTCTGTGAATGCTGTAACCATGATAGAGAAAACAAGGAGTGTTACTGGATTAAGTAATCTAGGCTATTACATCAGTGTAACACAGAGTGCTGCATTGTCAAGCCCCATTTCTAGGATGCGGTAAACATTCCAATTCCCTACTTGGTTTGTTAGGTGTACTGTAATGTTAAACCGAAACCCGGTCATCTGTACCGGCTGAAGTTATTGATGAAGGACGTGCCTTCTCAAGCTAGCCCCTCGCCTGTTAAACCAGTCTGCCCTCCCCCACCCCCAAATCTGGGACTATATATATGTTCCATGTACACATTTGATGAGATGTCACAAGCCCCAATGTCCTGACCAGCATTCATACCACAACCAATAGGGCTTAAATGGGCCCATTGGTCACTTAGCTCATTGTTGTTTGAGAGAGCTTGCTGTGCACAAATTTGCGGCATTTGCAAAGAGCAGTGACCGTACATCAATAATTAATTGGCTGGATAGCTGATGGGATGTTACATAAATGCTAGTTTGTTCATGTTTTGAAGGCTTACATCATTGAGCCAGTGTGAGCTAATGGGACTGCCCTCCCCTGTATTTAGAAGAAGTTGTGTGTGCGGCCTATATTTATGCTGTATTTTTTCCCCAGTGTTCTGTTTGACAGATGTCAGTTTGTCAAAGCATTGCCGTGATTAATTGGCCTGTTGTGCACATTTAGTTTTTCACAAAGCCCCATAATATGCGGCTTGAATGCTTTTGTATATTGAGTGAGTTCCAGGAGTGTTCTGCAGGGTTATTATTGGAAAGGCTCGACCACGTATGGTCCAGTTTGCTGGGACGCTTCACTCGTCTGCTATGACAGAGATGCTGCAACGAAGCAGATCACTTTCAGCAGGAGTCCCTATTGCCAGGGTTCTTTGGATGAATGAATAGCGCACATATATAGCTGTGAGTGACTCCGTGCCTTGGGGGAGTTTGATAATCTAGTCTAGTATTAATACACAGGCACTGCAACAGTCCATCCCTAAATAGTCATCAGACCCAAAGCTTTGCTAATTGAAACAAAGAGTGGTAAACATTTAACAATTAACCTTCTAGGTAAGATCACTCCTTTATTTTTCCTGGCAGCAGAAGTAATTCATTTTACTGTTAATTCATTTTATTGTTTTGAAATGTTATTATTTTAAAATCAAGTTCTCTCTACTCTCGCTCCCTCTTTCAGTCTTCTCATTTTGAGAGAATTAGTTTCTACTAACCTTTCCTCATACCTCTGACAGCCTCACACATGGTAACATCCTGCTAATCCCGTGTTCTCAGGCATTAATCACTTTTGTGTTGGAGGTTCCCTGTTAGGCTTCTGGGTTGCTGTAGTGTAAAGAAGACGAGTGTTCTGCTTCTCCACAAGCCACCTTTATTCCTTTGATCGAACTTCACACACAAATCTCCACCAACAAATAGTGCCACCTTTAACCCCTTTATGTATCAGTGACTTCTATTGGATATTTGACATCTAATTAGTATTTAATTAGAAGGTCTCTTAACCCATTCCTAACATTCCAGAATTTCAGACAGGAATCCAGATGTGGACTCTTCCATGCTCGGTAGGCACCGTAGGGGTTGGACTGTATTACAGACCCTGATTTTCATATTTTGGTTTGAAGGGTTTTAAATTTCCGTTTCCTTTTGGGATGTGCTCCGTTTGTTCTTTGAGTGTGGCCCCTTTTAATTTGTCCATCAGTTTAATTTGTGTTCTATTTAGCTGTTGGGCCTTATAAAACCAATCCAGATGTGGATTAATTGTACTGGGGCATCATGATCTCTTTGTTTTATGCATTCAATTTCTCTCAATATAAGCCCACTTGCCTCCTTCAAAGATTTTGTCACTCCACTCACTTTTAAGGATTTCAGTGTTTATGTTACGATTTCAAATTTGCTCCTGCGCTGAAGTGGGAAATGTACCATTGAGCAGAAATGTCCAGTCTTTATTCTTTCTTCCCTCTCACAATGCATTACACCTTAAACTGCATCTGCTGCTTATCCGCCCATTTCCCTCCTCATTTTCAACATTCTCATTGACCGTCTGCAGTTCCTCTCAGCATGGCCTTATCAGTAAATAAAGGAGTAAAAAGATGGAACAAAATTGGCTGTAGTATGCTTCATCAGCCAGTGTCTGGTATCTCCAAAGCCTTTTAATGTGTGCTGTGAAGCTATCCATCCATGCTGCTTCATCCCAGGAATAAAAGCTCAGGAGAACCCGAGGCAGGGCATGCGGTGAGTCAATATGATGCATTTATTTATTTATTTTAATTTAGAGTACCCAATTCATTTTTTCCAAATAAGGGGCAATTTAGCGTGGCCAATCCACCTACCTGCACATCATTGGGTTGTGTGGGGGGAGCGGGCAAACCCACGCAAACCCACGCAAACACGGGGAGAATGTGTAAACTCCACATGGACAGTGACACAGAGCCGGGATCAAATCTGGGTCCTCGGCGCCGTGAGGCAGCAGTGCTAACCAGCTGCGCCACCGTGCTGCCCCCATATAATGCATTTATAAAGCGCCTGTAATGTCTACATCAATAGGTGCTTCAAAGCAGCATTATCAGAGACACAGAAGACCACAGTCACACATGTAGGATTTAAGAAACATCTTAAAGGAAGTAGTGAGATAAAGAGGTTTAGGGAGGAAATTAAGTTCTTGCTAACTGAAGGCACAGCCGAGTGATGGAAATCAGAGATGGAAAAGGGGCTGCATACTGATGGATTGTTGGGGAGGTTTCAACTCCTTCCATCCTGGTGCAACCGAGATGAAATTGGAGTTGAAATAGGAGGGGATAGACTTCTTCCATTCCTGTCCTGCAACCTCACACCAGTTGGGATGCTGACGTGAATCAGCCTGTTTTTTTAAGTATAGATTTAGATGATCCAATTCTTTTTTTTTCCAATTAGGGGGCAATTTAGCATGGCCAATTCGCCTACCCTGCACATCTTTGGGGGTGAGACCCACACAGATACAGGGTGAATGTGCAAACTCCACATGGACAGTGACCCGGGGCTGGGATCGAACCCGGGTCCTCGGCAACTTGAGGGTGAATCAGCCTGGTTAACCTACGGATATTGGGAGGCGGGATTCCAATGGGGGTATGTAGGACACTAAACTAATCTTAACAGCTACTGGAGTCCCAGAAGGTGTGCTTGTTAGGTAATTTGGACATTCTGAATTTTCGCTCTGTGTACCCGAACAGGCGCCAGAATGTGGTGACTAGGGGCTTTTCACAGTAACTTCATTGCAGTGTTAATGTAAGTCTACTTGCGACAATAAAGATTATTATTATTATATGGAACTACAATATATAAAATGTAGTTATGTAGCAAAAGAAGCCACAAACATAAGGATATTGGATAGTTCTGTCAAAGTACTGGGCAACACGGTGGCACAATGATTTGTACTGCTGCCTCACAGCTCCAAGGACCAGGGTTCGGTTCTGACCTCGGGTGACTGCGTGGAGTTTACACATTCTCCCCGTGTCTGCGTGGGTTTCCTCCGGGAGCTCTGGTTTCCTCCCACAGTCCAAAGATGTGCTGGTTAGGAGGCTTGGCCATATTAAATTGCCCCTAGGTGGGGTTATGGGAGCAGGGTGGGGGATTGGGCTTAGGCAAGGTAGGATGTTTTTTCAGTGGTCTGGTGCAGACCCGATGGGCCGAATGGCCTTCTGCACTGTAGGGGTTCTATACTAGTACAGGTATGATGGACCAAATGTCCTCTTTCAGTGCTGTCTCAATCTATGATCCTCCAATCTAACAGGTTGAAGAGGTGCATGCTATAAAACAGGGGTTTTAAAAGTGCTGGTCGTGACTCTTTGGTGGGTATTGGGAGGGTCACGGAACGATTGGTCGTGCCATTCCCACGATCGTCCCGATCGCGGGAGTAGCGCCCAACGGCCGCGACTGCCTTTTACATTGAGAATGACGATCGCTGCCACCTTTTAAATGAAAATAATCAGGCTGCATGATGTCTTCCGGCCAGAAGCGGCAACAGAGAGCTGGTCACACGCCCTGCTGGTACACTTGACATCAAGTGCCTTGCATGTGCTTTTGGCGCCAATTCACAGAGCTGAGTTGTTTCCATTTTCTAGCTGCTCGACAGAGGACTGTGAAGATATTGGGCTGGATTCTCCATCCCCCCCGCACCTGATTTGTGGTTCAGCACACCGGCGGGATGCTCCGTTTCGCCGGCTGGTCAATGGGGTTTCCCATTGGGGGGCAGCCCCACGATGTCAGGAAATCCCAGGCTGCCGGCAAAAACAGAGAATCCCGATGGTGGAGAATCCAGCCCATTGTTTTCTTAAAAGTAAGAGATGGCCAGAGACACAAATAGGTAGTGTACCTATGGGACAGTATCTCACAACAGAATTCCCTGGAGAGAGCTGCACAGGAGAGCCCAGGGCAGGAGAGAGCAGTGCTGGTGTGATCTCTGTGCAGAGCTCCAGAGCCACTGGTTACAGCCTACAAAGAAGAAATTAATTTGAGAACAAAGCAGTATAAAGATGATTTCTTGAGGTATATTTTTGTCACTTGTGCCAGTGCAAATAAGGATGCAAAGCCCATGTGTGTTATATGCAGGGAAGTACTGGCAAATGAGAAGAGAAGTTTCAGATTTTGAAAAAGAAGTGGTTGGTGAAAAATTCCTTTTGAGCTTGAGACCCTAGAGTCAGTTATTAACTTAGAACTGACTCCAAATTAAAAGACTACGCTGCTGTAGCTGACCTGTGATACAACATTAGAAACATGCCAAAAGCCCATGAGGCTGTTAGCATTCTGGAGTAGCATCTCCCAGGAGTATCCAGTGCTGAGTAAAACAAGCATTTTGTTGTTATTGCCCTTCATGACGACCTAAATGTGCGAGGTTGGGTTTTCATAAAGATGAAGATGGCATAAAGGATCTGGCTGAATCCTGCACCTGATATGATTACCTTCTCCTCCTTTGAGCCTAATTCGAGTGAGATTGTGAGGACCAAGCATGCTCCCCTTTTGCCTTAAAAGGTAAGCAAACGTGGTGTTAGGTCACAAAGTTTGGCCAGTGTGGGTCCCGAAAGTCATCTGGTTGGCAAAAGTGGGTCCCGGGAAAAAAAGTTTGAAAAACACTGCTACAAAGAGCAGACACTCACTGCACTATCATCTGATTTGATTGTCAATGGAGGTCCCTATGCATAAATATAAATGTCGCTGGAGGACCGTAGGCCGCTCTACTCTTCGAGAGAGAGCCGACTGGTGGAGATTAACCTGAGGGTCACCATACCTCAGGTGAGTGGGGGCAAGGTTGAGAAGGCGGGGCCGTCATGAATAACCTCAGCCGGTACGGGAATTGAACCTACGATGTTGGCGTCGCTCCACATGACGAACCAGCCATCCAGCCAACTGAGCAAACCAACCCCTATGTACCCCTATGTTCCGACGTACATTATATGGGAAGGATAATTGTTGACAGCCATTCCATGCCGAAAGTATTGAGCTACACCACATTGCCACTGCCTACTCTTAGCTGTGGATTACAAGTCACCTGTCAGTCAGTCCCTTGCCTATTATATATTGTATTTCACAAAACAACACTGCTTGTCCTCTGTGACATTGTGCATTGGGATCTGAAAGACTATGTTCAACCTTATGTTCAAGGCAGATATTGTCATTACTATCTTAAAGGTTTGGTACCATGGACAAAATAATGGGGATAGATTTTGACAATGAGTAAAAGGAATGATCATGAATTGGCAGCATGTTTTATATCGCTCCCCACTTTTACTTCCATTGACTTCAACAACTTCCAAATTAACGAAAATCTTAACAAAACACCACAAACCCCAACACATTCGAAATCACCACCAACCTCAGAACCTTCCACAGAATGATTAATCCCGTTGAGTCAGAACTGTATGGAGATGCAAAGTAGCCAGGCATTTGCTGGGATACAACCTCCCTCCACCCTGTGTTTCCCTGTGAAACCCAAAGCCTAAAAGGAAATTCGAAACCGCTGCCAAAATAGTTTTGGCAATTTGTATATTATGAGATTTTTTGAAATCAGGAAATTATGTTTCTGATCAATTGTGATCATTTTATATTCAAGCAAATGTTTATTTTAATAAACAATTTTTAAAATGCACTTAGACACAAGAATGACTTCACACAGGTATGTACTTTAAAACAATTCCTAAAAGGTCTTAGCTTAAACTGCACTCAGAGCTAACCTTCCCCTTTATGATGGTGAGCACAGTAACGCCGGCATCTCCACATCATTTTCTAATGGTAACAGCCTGTTACAACCCCAATGAGAACGACAGGGAGACCCTTGTTCATTTCCCCGTAAGATTCATGGAATACAAGCTTCCCAGATATTATCCCTCATGCGTTGCTTGCCAAAGTCGACATGGAGCTTCGGCGCCTGCATGATCTGAGGATCATACACCTGGTACAGTTTGCGGAATGGGCCGCATCCGTTGTGCCAGTAATGAAAGCCAACAAAAGGGGAAATTACTTTAGGTACTTGTACGCAGACAGGTCCCATCCTTCCCACGCCTCCCGCCAATAGGGATCCAGGACAGAATAGTCTCTAGAGGAGAGGGTAGAGTCTCGGATATTTACAAGGTGCTCATGAAGGGGGAAGAGTCCCAGACAGAGGGACTGAAACTCAAATGGGAGAAGGAACTCGGTGGGGGGGGGGGGGGGGGGGGGAGAGATGGAGGATGGGGTATGGGTGGAAGCCCTGAGTAGGGTAAATTCAACCGCAACAAGTGCCAGGCTCAGCCTGATTCAGTTTAAGGTCATTCACCGGGCCCACATGACGGTGGCTCGGATGAGCAAATTCTTTGGGGTAGAGGACAAGTGCGCTAGATGCGCGGGAGGACCAGCGAACCACGTTCACATGTTTTGGGCATGCCCTAGGATTAGGGGGTACTGGGAGGGATTTGCAGAGGTCATGTTCCGGGTGCTGAAAACAAGGGTGGTGATGAGTCCAGAGGTGGCAATTTTCGGGGTTTCGGAAGACCTATCATAGAATGTACAGAGCAGAAGGAGGCCATTCGGCCCATCGAGTCTGCACCGGCTCTTGGAAAGAGCACCCTACCCAAGGTCAACAGCTACACCCTATCCCCATAACCCAGTAACCCCACCCAACGCTAAGGGCAATTTTGGACACTAAGGGCAATTTATCATGGCCAATTCACCTAACCTGCACATCTTTGGTCTGTGGGAGGAAACCGGAGCACCCGGAGGAAACCCACGCACACACGGGGAGGAGGTGCAGAAATCCGCACAGACAGTGACCCAAGCCGGAATCGAACCTGGATTATATTTCTAAAGTGTGAAATGGATGAATACTTCAGAATGGTCCAGTTGTGGACTTTTAAAATAATTTATTGTAAAATGAACTGCTGATTAGATCTTATTTTTCTGGAATTGTGTTTTTTTTTCAGGTACAGGTTTATGCCATTGAATGTCAGAAAATCTGAGACCAAAGCAGCTCAGTCCATAATCTGAGAGTTTGTGAAGATCGTAGGTTTGGAAAGAAACAATTGTCTATTAGTGTTCAAACTCAGGTGATAAGAGGCCAGGGTGCGGTATGTTCTTTTGACAAATGGAGCAAAGGAGTCAAATGGACACGTGACAGGCCCATTACGAACACCTCAGGCATCCTGTATTTTATGGGATGCGTGGAGCCTTTTCCCCACTTCACTGTTTTGCTGGAGGCGTCTTTCGTGATCTGTTCGCCTGTATTCTCTCTCCATCTGGTTTGTGACCATTCCAGGGAGTGTTCATTGCGCTGCTGCTGTGAATTTTCCGAATTGTATTCGGATGTTGTAATTTTGCAGTGACACTTTCGGCATGCTTTTTTTCTGATGGCGAAATAGGCATGGCTCTTTGTTTGTTCCTCCTGCCCGCCCCCATCTCCTGACCCCCCTGTCTGACCAGATGTGGAGAACAAACGCAAAACACCTTTTTTACATTTGTCATTTTAATAAATCCCATACTTTCTTTTGAATAAAAATTCCACGGTTTGGAGTGGAAAGAATAGCTGATTGGCTGCCCGATCTGCACTGTTCAAATTAAATTGAGAATCGGCTGGTAGCCCACCCTGTATTGCCCATCCTGTACTGCCCACACTGTATTGCCTGTACTGCCCACCCTGTATTGCCCACCCTGCATTTCCCACCCTGTACTGCCCACCCTGTATTGCCCACCCTGTATTGCCCATCCTGTATTGCCCACCCTGTACTGCCCACACTGTATTGCCCACCCTGTACAGCCCACCCTGTATTGCCTGTACTGCCCACCCTGTATTGCCCACCCTGTATTGCCCACCCTGCATTTCCCACCCTGTACTGCCCACCCTGTATTGCCCACCCTGTATTGCCCATCCTGTATTGCCCACCCTGTACTGCCCACACTGTATTGCCCACCCTGTACAGCCCACCCTGTATTGCCTGTACTGCCCACCCTGTATTGCCCACCCTGTATTGCCCACCCTGCATTTCCCACCCTGTACTGCCCACCCTGTATTGCCCACCCTGTATTTCCCACCCTGTACTGCCCACCCTGTATTGCCCACCCTGTACTGCCCACCCTGTATTTCCCACCCTGTATTGCCCACCCCGTACTGCCCACCCCGTACTGCCCACCCTGTATTTCCCACCCTGTACTGCCCACCCTGTATTGCCCACCCTGTACTGCCCACCCTGTATTTCCCACCCTGTATTGCCCACCCCGTACTGCCCACCCCGTACTGCCCACCCTGTATTGCCCACCCTGTATTTCCCACCCTGTATTTCCCACCCTGTATTTCCCACCCTGTATTGCCCACCCTGTATTTCCCACCCTGTACTGCCCACCCTGTATTGCTCGCCCTGTATTGCCCACCCTGTACTGCCCACCCTTTATTGCCCACCCTGTATTGCCCACCCTGTACTGCCCACACTGTATTGCCCACCCTGTATTGCCCACCCTGTATTGCCCACCCTCTATTGCCCACCCTCTATTGCCCACCCTGTATTTCCCACCCTGTGTTGTCCACCCTGTATTTCCCACCCTGTATTGCCCACCCTGTATTGCCCACCCTGTGCTGCCCACCTTGTGCTGCCCACCCTGTATTGCCCACCCTGTATTGCCCACCCTGTGCTGCCCACCCTGTATTGCCCACCCTGTATTGCCCATCCTGTATTGCCCACCCTGTATTGCCCACCCTGTACAACCAGACTGCCCACTTGGAAAAGTCAGAAGTCACACATTCAGAGTTTAGTTTGCTGATTATCCCTCATTACTGGATAGTCCGGGATACATTGTTTTGCATCCAACCAAGTACTTTTCTCAAGCGTGGTCGGTGTTAAAATGTAGGAAACAGTTGTTCTGACATGCACACAGCAAGGTCCCACAAACAATAGTGAGGTTTTCATTTTTTCTTTTGAAAAATATTTCATTGAGGCATTTATATTATAAATTTTAACACAATAGAATGCAACACACTCCCAAACCAGCCAACATGGCTTTACAGGGACATTTTCTTTATTAATTTACGGGATGTGGGTGTCGCTGGTCAGGCCAGCATTTATTGCCCATCGTTACTGCCCTTCAGAAGGTGGCGGTGAGCTGTTTTCATGAACTGCTGCAGTCCTTGAGGTGTAGGTACACCCACTGTGCTGTTAGGGACGGAGTTCCAGGATGTTGCCCCAGCGACAGTGAAGGAACGGCAATATATTTCCAAGGCAGGGTGGAGAGTGACTTGGAGGGGAATCTCCAGGTGGTGGGGTTCCCAGGTATCTGCTGCTCTTGTCCTTCTAGATGGTAGAGGTTGTGGGTTTAGAAGGTGTTGTCTAAGGAACCTTGATGAGTTACTGCAATGTACCTTGCAGATGGTACACACGGCTGCCACTGTTCGTCGGTGGTGGAGGGTTTGAATGTTTGTGGAAGGGTGGCAATAAAGCGGGCTGCTTTGTCCTGGATGGTGTGGAACTTCTTGAGCGTTGTTGGAGCTGCACTTATCCAAGTAAGTGGGGAGTGTTCCATTACACTCCTGACTTGTGCCTTGTAGATAGTGGACAGGGTTTGGGGTGACGGTCAGGAGGTGAGTTACTCACCGTAGGGTTCCTGGCCTTTGACCTGCCCTGGTAGCCACAGTATTAATGTGGCTAGTCCAGTTCAGTTTCTGATCAAAGGTAACCCCCAGGTAGTTGATTGTGGGGGATTCAGGTAATGAGGTAATGATCAGACAATTTATTTGATTTGAAATAAAAGAGCAAAATGCTGAAATCCTCCACAGGTCTGATAGCAGTCACGGAGAAAGAAAGAGAGTTAATATTTCAATTAGCTGGCTGTTCTGATGACAGGGGATTTGAAAGACGAAGCATCGACTGGACTCTCTCTGCACCATTTTTGCCTGACCTGCCGAGTATTTCCATCTTCCAGCACCTGTTCGGATACACTGAGGGGGAATTCAGAATGTCCAATTCACCTAACAAGTACATCTTTCGGGACTTGTGGGAGGAAACCGGAGCACCCGGAGGAATCCCACGCAGACATGGGGAGAATGTGCAGACTCCGCACAGCCAGTGACCCAAGCCGGGAATCGAACCCCCTCCCTGGTGCTGTGAAGCAACAGTGCTAACCACTGTGCTGCCATGCCGTCCATAATGGACTCATTAGCTGTTCCTGACCTCAGCCTCGTTCAACATTCACAGACAGCTCAGTGAACAGGAGTGGGAACCTGCCATCATTTCCTATCTCAGCTCCCAGACACAGAGGCCAATTGTAATGCTGACCCATCTGGCCTGGATAGCTCATTGTTTCACTAAACCAACCAAAAACAGCTATGTTACAGGATTAATAATCCAGGGACCTGCTCTAATGATCCCGAGACATTGAGATCAAATCCCACCATGGCATCTTAAGTACATCTGGAATTAAAAGTTAGTATCAGTGATGGTAATCAAATAACTAGCGGAGCAGAATTGAGGGGCTGAGTAATTTCAATTGGAACCACCATATTGTCATTGAAAACCCATCTGGTTCACTAATGTCCTTTAGGGAAGGAAATCTGCCGTCCTTACTTGGCCTGGCCTACCTGTGACTAGAGCCACAGTGATATGGTAGACTCTTAACTGCCCTCTGAAATGTCTGAGCAAGCCACTCAATCGTCAAGAAGGCGGCTCACTATCACCTTCACGAGGTCAACGCGGGGTGAAGAACAAATGCTGACTTCACCACCAGCTTGCACGGGCTTTGAATGAACGAGTGGAAAAAAAGGTACCATGGAGCATTAGGCAGGGGCAGGGGAAGAGGGTTATTGGGGGACGGATGGACACTTGGGAAGAGTATTGTACATGACCTTCTTAGTCAGTCATTCGATGAGCTCAAAAAGCCTACGAATAGTAACACGAGGAGCTATTTCAGTTAATGCCAGGAGCCCATGCAATGACACTGCCAGTAATAGGTTAGGTCAAGTGTGGGAGATAAACTGCTGAATTATTTTTGAAATCCCAACCCCACCCTCGCCTCTATTATCCCAACATCTGTTTGCCAACCTCCAAGTTTGCCTCCCACATACCATTTATTTATTTTAATTTGCTCATTAAAAGGAAAGGATGGTGAGAAATTAACTCTAGTGGAGAAACATCCCCACAGCATCAGAGCCAAGGGATAAATAAGTAAGACTTGCACTTATATAGTGCCTTTCACATCCTCAGCAGATGCCAAGCATTTTGTAGCCAATAAAGTACTTTTAAAACAATGTTGTAGTGTAGGAAATGCGGCAGTCAATTTGTGGACAGCAAACTCTCTCAACCAGTAATGTGATCATTATCCTCTAATCTGCATTTTTTAGTTGGTTGAGAAAGAAATTTCTGACCAGAAATTACTGGGAAGACATAGTGCCAAAGGATGCATTATATCCATTTGAACAGTCGAAGGTGCTGTCAAAGGAACCTTTGTGAATTGCTGCAGTGCATCTTGTTTATGGTACGCCATGCTGTGCACCAATGGTGGAAGAAGTGCTGATCAAGCGGGGCTGATTTGTCCTGGATGGTGTTGAGCTTCTTGAGTTTCGTTGGAGCAGCACTCAGTCAGAGAAATGGAGACTATTCCGTCACACTCGTGACTTGTAGATTGTGGACAGGCTTTGGGGAATCAGGAAGTGAGATACACACCGCAAGATTCCTAGCCTCTGACCTCTTGTAGCTAACAGTATTTATATGGCTGCTCCAGTTCAGTTTCTCATTAATGGTAACACCTAGAATGTTGATATTGGGGGAATCAGAGATGGTAATGCCATTGAATGTCAAGGGGACATGATTAGATTCTCTCTTGTTGGAGATGGTCATTGCCTGGCATTTGTGCGGCATTACTGTTACTTGCCACTTATCAGCCCAGGCCTGAATGTTGTCCAGAACATGCTGCATATGGACATGGACTGCTTCAGTATTAGAGTTGCAAATGTTATTGAACATGTGCAATCCTCAGTGAACATCGCCATTTCTGACCTGATGATAGAGGGAAGGTCACTGATGAAGCAGTTGAAGATGGACGACACTGCTCTTGGGAACTCTTGCAGTGATGTCCTGGAGCTGAGATAATCTTCCTTTATGCTGGAGAAGACTTCAACCAGCGGAGAGTTTTCCCCTTAATTCCCATTGACTTCAGTTTTGCTGGGCTCCTTGATGTCAGCACGGTAGCACAGTGGTGAGCACTGTTGCTTCCCCGCTCCAAGAACCCGGGTTCGATTCCCGTTTGGGTCACTGTCTGTGCGGAGTCTGCATGTTCTGCGTAGGTTTCCTCCGGGTGCTCCGGTTTCTCCCACAAATCCCGAAAGACATGCTTGTTAGGTGAATTGGACATTCTGAATTCTCCCTCTGTGTACCCGAAACGGCGCCGGAGTGTGGCGACTAGGGGCTTTTCACTGCAACTTCATTGCAGTGTTAATGTAAGCTTACTTGTGACAATAATAAAAATTATTATTATTATGTCATACTCTGCCAAATGCTGCCTTGATGTCAAGGGCAGTCACGCTCACCTTGTCTTGTCAATTCAGCTCTTTTGAACCAACGCTGTAATGGGGGTCAAGGGTTGGGTAATGCTGGCAGAACCCAAACAGAGTCCTTTAGCAGGTTATTGCTGAGCGAGTGCTGCTTGATAGCACTGTTAATAACCGCTTCCATCACTTTGCTGATGATCAAGAGTAGCCAAATTGGGCGCTAATTGGCCAGATTGAATCTGACCTGTTTTTTTGTGGACAGAATATACCTGGACAATTTTCCACATTGCTGGCTAGGTGCCAGCATTGTCGTTGTACTGGAACAGCTTGGCCAGGGGCGTGGCGAGTTCTGGAGTACAGGTCTTCAGTACAATTGCCGGAATATTGTCAGGGCCCATAGCCTTTGTAGCATCCAGTGCCTTCAGCCATTCCTTGATATCACGTGGAGTGAATCAAATTGGCTGAAGACTAACATCTGTGATGCAGGGGGACCTCCGGAGGAGGCTGAGATTAATCATTCACTCCGTTCTTCTGATAGAAGGTGCCTGGCAGCCTTGTCTTTTGCACCAATGTGCTGGGCTCCCCCATCATTGTGGGTGTCGATGTTCATGGCGCCTCCACCTCTGTGTAGAAGTTTAATTTTCCACCACCATTCATGAGTGGATGTAACAGGACTACAGTTTTTAATCTAACCTCAGTAGTTATGGGATCGCTATACTCTGTCTACCATTTGTTGCTTTTGCTGTGTGACACGCAAGTGGTCCTGTGTTGTAGCTTCACCAGGTTGACACCTAATTTTTAGGTATATCTGGTGTTGCTACTGGCATACCCTCCTGCCCTCTTCATTGAGTCAGGGCTGATCCCCAGGTTTGGAGGTGATGGTAGGGAGGGGGACACGGCAGTTCTTGAAGTTGCAGATTGTGGTCAAGTACAATTCTGCTGTTGCTGTGGCCCACAGCACCTCATGGATGCCCAGTTTTGAGTTGATAGATCTGTTCGAAATCTATCCCATTTAGCACCGTGATGCTGCCACACAAAACAATTGCAATCGAGACTTCTTAATTACAGGATTGAAACAGAAGTCCTGGGTAGTTATTGCCAGGTGGATCTGTAATGTTCTGGCGAGAAGGCAGGAAATTGGCATCTTGTAAAATTAGCACCCCCCCCCCCCCTGAAAGGGCCTTACATTTGGTACAACCAAGAGGACAAGATATCACCTTCCAAATCGGCAACATTTCTCACCTAGGAGGACAAGTGCAGCAGCGACTGGAAACACCACCGTCTGCAAGTTCCCCTCCAAGTCACCATCCTGACTTGGAAATATATTGCGCCGTTCGTTCACTGTCAGTGCGTCAAAATCCAGGAATTCCCTCCCTAACAGCACTGTGGGTGTACCTACATCACGTGGACTGCAGCGGCTCAAGAAGGTGGCTCGCCACCGCCTTCTCAAGGGCAATTAGGGATGGGCAATAAATCTTGGCCCTTTCAGCATTGCTCCAAACCCATGAATGAATATATCAAACGGCCTCTTCCTGATGTAAAAATTTTGAACTTCCAACTTATAAACGATATTAAATTATTGTCAGTGCCAAATAGTGGCTGTTTGTTGCAAAAGTAATTTTTTGAAATATAAAATAGCCAGGAGATGTTCGCTCTCTGTTTTCCTGTGCCATGAGACTCATTGGGTTTGAATTTACTGCCGTGTTGCTGTGGACGTGAGGCTGGGGGCGGCGGTGAGAAGGGGAGGAGGGGAATTTTCTGCATCGATTAACAAGCTGAAGCCTCCTCCTGGGGGCACAGTTCCTATCGAAGGTCCTTTCAGTATATTGCATGGGAATAATTGGGAACTGGAAGAAGACCATTTGGCCCGACCCGGCCATCCTGTTTATTTGTTTGATGCACATCAGCCGACACTTTCCCCCTGTGTTAAACATCACACTGAAATCTCTGAAGCTTACACATCCCCATAAATCTGGTCAGTCAGCAGCTGCAGCATTTCCTGGTGTTTGATTTGTCTGTCTGGACGCTAAGCTCTGGAATTCACTCCCTAACCCTATTCGCCTCTCTACCTCTCTCTTTCTCTCTCCCTTTAAAGATGCTCCTTAAAACCAACATCTTTGAATCATCCTTTGGTCTCCTGTCCTAACGGCTCAGCGTACAACCTTTTTTGGTGAAGCACCTGGGGTGGTTTTAACCACATTAAAGGCGCTATATGAATGCAAGTTGTTGTGTGATCTACATATTTGGTGAGGTGGGGCTGTTGTTTCAACGCCCAACATAAACGCACCAGGCAGTGACTGGCAAAAACCTGCCAGGCTCTGCTCTTGTGTAATTTGAAAAATGCAATCCTTGCCCTGTCGCAGTTCCAGAACTGGGTCGGCTAACTGCAGCTAGCCCAAAGGTAACTAATTCCGGCAGCAAGATGTTTCGTGAATAATTTGCTACGTGTACTATTTCTTCCCTCATTGATCTGAAATATGCACTGGAAAGATTTATCTGCTTCAATTTGTTGCAGGAGTTTGATTGTGACCGAAGATTCTCTGGTGCTGCGCTGTTACTGTGTTTGTCTGGGAGCTTAGTGTGGTTCAGTAGATTGTATTTGATTTCACGAGTCACCAAGTGCGCAATACTAAACGAGGTCCTCTTACAAACAATCGTTTGTTCCAAGTTTTTCGGATTGAATGCGATGGGTTTTCACGCAGTACAAATATTTGCTTAAAATGTTCAGCCTCGTCTATGGTTGCTTCTTTGGGATTTTTGTTTTAATTCCATTCCTGCAAAAATCTCCCAGTGGAATTTTTTCTTCCCCCCCCCGCCCCCCCCGTCCCTCTCTGTCTTGTCTGTCCCGATTGGAGTGAGGAATGTCAGTGGTGGGCGCGGGAGAAGGAGGGATGGGGATAGGAACTGAGGGATTGGGGAGGGGGGGTGGAAATGGAACATTATTCCGCTTTGCAAGCATATGTAACCCCGCCACTCTTCCCCAGCTCCCTCGGCACTTTAAGAGGTCAAGACGCAGCAAAGGGTTTGCATTGGTTGGCTTTCCCGACTGATGCTGTGCGGCGAAGTGCACAGACATGAGAAGCATCTGCAGGGTAGTGTCTGAAGCCAGGGGGGTGCCTGGGGAGCGAGTCTGGTCTGGTTGGCTCCAGCCATCATCGTCAGATTACAGAGGCCACTTGTTCAATCACATCCACCAGGACTCCAATTAATGTAGACCCAAGCTGCTGGTTAAACTATGGCGCCTTTTGTATGTTTTCACAGAGGGATAATCTTTATTCCAGATTACACAACACACGGAAATGAAATGCAACAACCAAAGGAATCCTTCTACATCCCGCTACTGGCAATAGGATCGGCTGCGAAGCAGCTGTGAGGTTGTTGTTTTTTTGGTCAATAATCCCACAGTTCCTAACTCCACCCTCCGAGCTGCAACAAGTCCCATTCCCCATCAATACTGACTTCTAAGCCCATGTGGCGCTGCCAATTTTAAGAGTAGTTTGTGCGTGATGTTGTGATGGATGGAGAGTGGCAGCTCAAGTTGGATTGTATCACCGACCTCCAACCACCCCACCTCCCATCATTGGTCAACTGGCCACCCGCCAGGCCCATCCCAGAGTCAGCCGGAAAGTTGCCAAACTGTTCAATTGGCCGATTCTTCTTTCCCCCCTCTGTCTTCAATAATCGATCAAAGCATTCTTTACTTTTTTTTTAAAGTACACAATGTTACTTTAGTGTCCCTTTGATTTTGATTTTTTTTCCCAGGGTTACTTTCGGCTATGTCCAGGAGAATCCCCAAGGCCAATTCTGGAGATTTGGTAACACTAATTGAGACTGCGGTGAACTCACTGTGTGGAGGAAGGATCCTTGTGGAAGTGCGAACGGATTTCAATCCCATTTTCTCTGGCTGGTTTCAATCCCAGGTATCTGATAGTGGAAGGCGGTTATCCGATTCACTAGATCCTCCTGAGATGTTGCCCGATCAGAAATTCCAAAACTATTTACTGTGCCAACCGAGCTGAGATAATAAATAGTAAGTGTTCAAATAAAATACAGATAAAAACATTTGTTTTGATGCCTCTATGGTTTTCTCCTGGACTCTTGTTTGTAGCAGTGTCCTGAAGATTAAGGTAGCATTGTGGATAGCACAATTGCTTCACAGCTCCAGGGTCCCAGGTTCGATTCCCGGCTTGGGTCACTGTCTGTGCGGAGTCTGCACATCCTCCCCGTGTGTGCGTGGGTTTCCTCCGGGTGCTCTGGTTTCCTCCCACAGTCCAAAAATGTGCAGGTTAGGTGGATTGGCCATGCTAAATTGCCCTTATTGTCCAAAATTGCCCTTCGTGTTGGGTGGGGTTACTGGGTTATGGGGATAGGGTGGAGGTGTTGACCTTGGGTAGGGTGCTCTTTCCAAGAGCCGGTGCAGACTCGATGGGCTGAATGGCCTCCTTCTGCACTGTAAATTCTATGATAATCATCAATTCCTCAAAACTCCCGGAAAATCCTGGTGGAGTGGGAGTGGGGGAGGAGGTTAGCAACCCTCGTCAAGTCAAATGGAGAGAAAATAAGGTATGAATATAAAAAATAGGAGCAGTGAGTAGGCCATTCAGCCCCTCAAGCCTGCTCCACCATTCAATAAGATAATGGCTGGTTTTCTGCATTGACTCCACTTTCCCACACCAACCACTAATTCCTTAATTTCCTTAATGTCCAAAAATCTACTGATCTCAGCCATTAATATTTTCAATGATACAGCTCTCTGGGGTAGATAATTCCAAAGATTCGTAATCCTCGGAGTGAAAAGATTTATCCTTATCTCAGTTGTAATTGGCCGATCCCTTATTTCTAGACGATGGATTGGATTCTCCATTTGGGAGACGAAAGACTGGATTCTCCAATTCTACGGCTATGTCCGCAGGATCCGTCTGGTCTTACGATCAGAAAGTCGGCGCTGCCCCCGCACTGATCCTTCGCCCGGTGGTGGGCCAGCAGCCACGCCGCGTAAAGCCCCCAGCTTTACCTGCGGCGGCCACGCCGTGCAACATGGCGCCGACCCCGCACAGACCCGGCCTAACAAAAACTGTCCCCCTGTAACCAGCCTCGCCACCCCCCGGACCACCCTCCATCAGTCACCCCAGCTCTCGCTGAAGCCCCCCCCCTGCCAGCGGAACGGGTCCCCCCCCCCCCAACATAAACCGTTTATGTGGGGGCAGAGCATCGCAAAAATCGCGCCGCTCCCAATTCTGGCATAAAAGTGGATTCTCCGGCCGATCGCTGAATGCGATTTCGGCGTCGGCGATCG
The DNA here is from genome assembly GCF_047496885.1 of Scyliorhinus torazame. Taxonomy (NCBI): domain Eukaryota; kingdom Metazoa; phylum Chordata; class Chondrichthyes; order Carcharhiniformes; family Scyliorhinidae; genus Scyliorhinus; species Scyliorhinus torazame. The sequence goes on along the minus strand of NC_092723.1, from coordinate 20,580,856 downwards.
GAGAATCCAGCCCTAAGTTCCCCGCTAGTCCCCCTCGCCCAACCATCAGAAAGGCCAGCTGTTTTTGAGAGGGTTTTTTTTTTACCCACTCGCTCCCCCTCAGCAGCCATGGCACCCAGTCCCTGCATGTAAACACTTGCACCAATTCGCGTCCGTGTGACTTCTGCCCGAGAGGGCTGGAGAATGACGTATCTAGTCCGCTAATGACGTTGAAATCCATACAAATGACCAGAGCATGGCGTCAGAACGGCACAGGGCACAAATCGCGAGTTTTCACTTCCGGGCTATTCTCTGCCCGATCACAATTACCGTAGCCAGCGGCAGAAAACGGAGAATTCAATCCCATGTCTCCGAGTTCTATACTCTCCCGCCAGGAGAAATGGTCTCTCAGCCTGTCAATCCTTTTTTAAAGAGTTGATTTTATATTAGTTGGTTTTTAGAGGACTTTATATGTTCCAGTGAAATCATCTCTCATTGTACTGAACTCCAAAGAATACAGGCCACATCTCGACTGAGCAACTGTGTTGGTGCCAGGTTTGCTTTTGAAGGTCTTCAAGCTGTAGAAAGGCAGGTGATCGGGAGTTACACTGGGCTCCAGGCTTTGGGAAAAGGGGACTCAAACTGAGGCTGCCAGCTCGCTCCAGGATGTCTCCAAAGTATCCAAGGAGAACAGTCACAGGAGCGTCACTAACATCGTATGAGGGTTTTCATTTTCTTTGAATGCTTTCATTTATTGATGATTAAACATATTGGATATAGGAATGCGGTGTGACTAATGGTCCAGAATTATTCAATCAAAAGCAAAGAATGTGTTCATTGGGGTGGGAAGGAATTATGCCACAAGGATAGATGGATCGCCTGATCAGTGGCAGGCACGTGGGATGAGACCTGGTCTGGGACACTTTGAACCAATTCCAACAATAGTTGGAGGGTTGTGATGAGCCATGGTTTGGACATGGTGAGCGATGGGGATGAGAAACGTCCTTTCAGTTAAAGCCATCCATCCCACCGGTAAGCTAAATAACTGGGTCTGCAGTAACTGACCAAAAACACAGCCAGTCGTAGAATTATAGAATGATGTAGAATAGGAGACCATTCAACCCATCCTGACTGTGTCAGATCTTTGAAAGAATTCTCCATTTAGTCCCACAACCCCAGTTCTCTCTCGAGCAGCTGCTTGAAGCGAGGGTCTGGACAATGGAGTCTTTTAATGTGGGGGGGGGGGGGGGGGGGTTGCCCTGCAGCTACCACACAGGGGGGGGGGGGGGGTTGCCCTGCAGCTACCACACAGTTCTGGCCGATCAGGGATCTCTCCAGCTCTTGCCGCCTTGCCAAAGGCGTAACATAAGGAGTCATAGGTTGAGAATCAACCTCCTTGGCCACACCACAAACGATAGTTCCGTGGCAGTCAATCCTGGGGTGGGACTCAGGCCCAGAGTTTCAGCTGCGCACCGCACCACAAGACCTCCCTCATGACCCCAGCTACTCTCTCCCCCATAGTCCTGCAAATTTTCAGTGCATTCCAGAACACGACGACCGGTCGTTTGAAGACTCTGTGCCATATTCGCACGTTGCACCCCAAGGGGTTTCAGACAATCTGTGTTTATGTTTGCTTTGCCCTGACTGAGAGTTAAACCTCGGGAGAATGCAATTAATGGATTTCTTTTCAGGTTAAGTGGGGGGATGGCCCGGGAGGTCTGTGAAGTGTTGCTGACCCAGCAGGGGATCTTGTTTCATATCCTCCCAGTGGGCCCGTTCAGCAGCAAAGATATGACTCACCGACACTAACTTGCTCCTCGCTAATCTTCGTCAACTCACTTCCAGCCAATTACTACCCCGTTTACAAGGGATGGGGAATGGACAGAACTGCACAAACAAAGCAGGTTACCTTTCCGCCCCTGAGGGACTATATACAGACACTCTTTGCGGTGGTTAAAAACAGTCCTGTGCTCCCGGAAAATCATGTGGTGAGTTTTTTTGCTGCCGACATCTGAAGCCCAGGCCCCATCTCCGCTCCCCACCAGCAGCACCCCACCCTCATCAGACATCCTCTGGCAGAAATACCTCACAGATTTAGGCACAGGTTGATGAATGAAACCTGCCCCCCCCCCCCCCTTCTCCTTCAGAACTGCAGTCATCAATCTTTATCTGAGCTGTGATTGCCTGAAGCTTTTTGTTTCAGTAAAAGATGAGCCGAGGGAACATTATAAAAGTGTCAGGTTCCACTTTTTAAAACACTCCTTCAGATTTCATGCTCTACCCCCCCCCCCACTCCTCTGTTGAAGGGGTTGTCTCGTGTTAATTGGGGCTTATTGGTGTCGGTACCCAACCCAAACTGGTCATTATGAGTGGACTCGCTCACTGATTTCCATTTTAAGTTGCTTATCCCCTTGTCTTCAGATCTTTCTTTCATGGCCTCGCCCGTCCCTGTCTCTGTAACCTCCTCCAGGCCTACAACCCTCTGAGATCTCAGCTCCTCCAATTCTGGCCTTTTGCGCTACCCGAATTTTCATCGTCCCACCATTAACACCCAAGCCTTCAATTACCTGGGCCCTAAGCTCTGGTAGTCCCTCCCTAACCCTCTCCATCTTTCTCAGATACTCCTTAAAATATGCTTCCATGATCAAGCTTTTATGTCTTGCTGTCAGAGATTGTTTGATGATGTTCCTGAGAGGGCTTTTCACTGAAGACACAATATAAATGCAGGTTGTTGCCGCTGTACACGCTTTGAAAATCTCGATGAGAGTCAAGTCTGTAATTCACTCCCAGGTACCTGTTATCCGATATATACAAACCACCTGAATCCCTCGACTCGATTATGATTCATCTATGTATTGTTCCTGCATTCTCCAATCGTAGAGTCAACCCCCTTAATTGAAATCTACTTAATTTATATCCAATAATTCAAATTGTCATTCAAATCCCCTTTTAATTTAAATTATTGGGTAATTCAAACTTTTAAGTAATAAAATTAATTTAAATAATCGGAAGTCTGGATGCTGATTTCTTCACTGGTGATGTAATTCTACCTGGTCCGCTGCTATTTTTGGTCCTTTGATAACGCAAGTGCTGATTTGTTGTCTGATTCCAAATGTGACCTTACTTGTATTTCAGATCACCAATGTTCCTCTAATTTCCATCCCTCCATGACCTCGCCTCTCTCTCCCAATCTCTTTAGCTCCTCTAAACCACAAATGTGAGACATCTCTGCATCCCTCAAATTCTAGTCTTTTCAGCGTCCCTGATGCTCATGATTGGTGGCAATACCTTCAGCTGCTTGGGCCCTATAGGCTCCAGAATTTCTTTCCTAAATCTCCCTGTGTCTCCCTCTTCCTTTAGCACACTCCCTAAAACTTACCTCTTTGACCAAACTTTGGGCCATCTGTCCTAATTTATGGCTTGGTGTAAAATTATTAGTGTAGAGTCATAGAGATCTACAGCACAGAAAAGGGCCTTCGGCCCATCATGTCTCCGCTGGTCCAAAATACCCACTGAACTATTCTAGTCCCATTTTCCAGCACTTGGCCCATACACTTGTATGCCTTGGCATCACAAGTGCCTATCTAAATACTTCTTAAATGTTGTGAGGGTCTCTGACTCCACCACCCTTTCTGGCAGCGAATTCCAAACTCCCACCCCCCTCTGGGTGAAAAGGATTTTCCTCACATTCCCTCTAAACCTCCTGTCCCTTACCTTAAATCTATGCTCCTAGTCATTGACCCCTCCACAAAGTGGTAACATTTCTTCCTGTCTACTCTATCTATGCCCCTCATTTTGTCCCGTATCACTCCTGTGAAGTGCTTCAGGGTGTTTGACTACATTGCAGGTGCTATGTAAAGTCAAGTGGTTGTTGTTGCTGTGAGACCAGAGTCTGGTTGACTATTTCCAGAACTCCCTGTAACTTCAGTGCCTGGATTCAGAATATCAGAAAACATGGAATATGAAAAGACAATTTCACCTTTCCAACAACAATCTACATTTATGAAGCCCATTTAACATAGTAAAGCCATAGTTGTGTAGAATCTCCATGGTGAGAAAATCTTCCTAACCATTGCAATCTGTGCAATTCATTGTTTCACCTTCATTGTGCAGTACCTAATCTCCAATGATATCTTATAATCTGCAGTTACAACCTCCAAACCCTTTTAAATATCTGATATGAAGATAACTCCCAGTTCCACCGTACAGAGCTCCACTCTTTTGGTTCTGGTGGGAGCCAGCGCCTTTAAATGGGGAAGATCTCTCGAGATTTAATGGCCTCGTCACGTCACCAGGTCGGGCGCAACAAGGCCGTTCGATCGTGCCCGAGATTTCAGCTAGTCGGGCATGCTTTTCAAAGGAGACTTTTAAAAATTATGACTTAGAACTCTAGACATCGCTGCAGGAATTCCTCAGGTTGGTGTCCGAGGCCCAACCATCTTCAGGTGCTTCAGCAATTACCTTTCCTCCATCATAAGGTCAGATGTTTGTTGGTGATTTCACAATGTTCAGCACCATTCGCTACTCCTCACACACTAAAGCAATTAAAAAAAAAACATTTAAATTTAGAGTACCCAATTCATTTTTTCCAATTGAGGGGCAATTTAGCGTGGCCAGTCCACCTTCCCTGCACATCTTTGGGTTGTGGGGGCGAAACCCACGCAAACATGGGGAGAATGTGCAAACTCCACACGGACAGTGACCCAGAGCCGGAATCGAACCTGGGATCTCGGCGCCGTGAGGCTGCAGGGCTAACCCACTGCGCCACCGTGCTGCCCCTCTAAAGCAATTTATATCCAGGTGCGGCAAGACCTGGACAATTTCCAGTCTTGGCCTTATAATTGGCAAGTAATATTTGTGCCACTTAAGTGCCAGGCAATGACCACCTCCCCATGACATTCAATTACATCACCATCGTTGACTGTCCCACTACTAACATCCTGGGGCAACGATTGACCAGAAATTGTACTGGACCAGGCATACAGTGGCCACAAGAGCAGGTCAGAGACTGTGCATTCTGAGGTGAGTTACTCATCTCTTGAAACTCCAAAGTCTGAATACTCTCCCATGGCCTGGATGAGTGTGACTTCCAACGATGCAAGAAGCTCAACACCATCCAGAACGAAGCGATCTGTATGATTGGCACCCCATCTATCACCCCAAACATTCACTCCCTCCATCACTGGCTCCCAGTAGCAGCAGTGTCTACTACCTATAAGATGCACTGCAGAGATGCACCAATGCTCCTTCAACAGTACTTTCCAGATCGGCTATCTCTGCCAGCAAGAAGGAGGAGGGCAGCAGATACATGGGAACACCATCATCTGCAGGTTCCCCTCCAAACAATACACCATCCTGACTTGGAAATTGATCACTGTTCCTTCACCTTCACTGGGTCAAAATCGTGGCATGCCCTTCCTCACTGCATTGTGGATGTTCCTACAAAACATGGATAGTTCAGGAAGGCAGCTACCATCAACCTCTCACGCGCAATTGTGGATAGGTAACAAATTATCTCATCCAAGAATATTTTATAAACTGCCACGTCAATGTACAATTAATCAAAGGTATGGATTTTAATCCAGAAAATGAGAGTTCAAATCCTCCAGTGTTGTGTTCAGTTCAATAAAGGAACCATCATAAGAATCCAGTGGTTCATTAATGTTCTTCGTGGAAGGAAAGTTCCTGTATCTATCTGGTCTGGTCTCTGTGACTTTAGCCAAAATGGTTGACTCTTAATTGCCTTCTAAAGCCACCTAGTGAGCTAATCACTACCATCTCAATGGGCAATAAGTACTCACCTCGTCAAAGAAATCACGCCCCAATAACGAAGAAAAAAGTTAACATTTCTGCCACTTCCAATAAATTCTTAACCTGTGAAAGGAGATCTTGGGCACTGTGGGAAAAGTGATTCAAAAATGTCAGAAATGAGGATGAAATGAGAAAAGGGGAAGAAAGAAGTTAAAATAAACTGATTAAAGTTTCTATTTGTTAAAGACTCAAATGTCTGGGCCTTTACTGTTCGTGGATTATCGTGCTCTATTATTGCTTCACTGACTGATCAGTGAATACCAGAAGCTCAGTCATTTGAAATGTTTCAGGACTGACCTGCCGACAGTGCTGATAGAGACAGTGTCAATACGAGCACAGCAGTATGGATGGAGGGAGGAATTCGCCCCTAGACAGCAGAGAATGAAATATCTGATGTACTTGAGAATGCTCTGAATCAATGCCAATACCTGCTCGCTATATTGTAGAAGAAACTTACCATTTTGCCCAACTGGTCTCTGCCAGTCTTGATATTCCACTTGACCCTTCCTACTTCCACTCTGCCCCTGTATCCCCCTATTCTCTTCTTCCTCAAGCATGTATCAAGCCAACTTTACCAATGCTCTGCTTCTGCACTCCATGTAGTGGCTGTATCTACATTCTCCCCTCTCTCTGTGTAAAGAAACTCTCCTAAATCCTTCCTCTGGTTCATTCAGTGGCTATCTCATATTAATGCCCAATTTGTTCTGGAATCACCCACAAGTGGGAAAATAAATCTCCACATCCATCTTATCAAAACCCCTTTGTTAACTGAAAGAACCTGGGGGATGGCATGGCGGCACAGTGGTTAGCACTGCTGCCTCATGACGCTGAGGACCGGGGTTCGATCCCAGCCCTGGGTCACTGTCCGTGCGGAGTTTGTATATTCTCCCCGTGTCTGCATGGGTCTCCCCCCACAACCCAAAGAGGTGTAGGTTAGGTGGATTGGCCACGCCAAATTGCCCCTGAATTAGAATTTTTAAATAAATAATAATAGTTTGAAAGAACTTTATCAGGTCCCTTAGTCTGCCTTCTTCCAGCACTGGTGATCCCCAACTGTTCAACCTTCCCTGATATCTGCGTCCGTTCAATTTAAGTAACATCCTTATAAACCTGTTCTGCATTTTTTTCAACGTTCCGCTATTTTTCTGCTGAGAATGGAGCCAATTTATAGTGCAATTCCTATCAGACTGAATCTGGACTCCCAGATGACACCACGTTGCAGAATTTTTTTTATTCATCAAGTGATTTCTCTCTGGCAGCAAGGTCAGCCTTGACTGATGTGACGGATTCTCCTTTGCCCAACGGTTGCAAAGTTGTTCATGAAGTGAGTTTGGTAAAGTTTAAGTGAGTGGGTATGAGCATAAAATACAAAATTGTCTGATCGAGCGTTCAGTGTGGAGCTGAGGTGGTGCTGCACTGTCGGAGGTGCTGTCTGTCAGGTGAGATGTCTGCTCAGGCGGATATAAAAGATCCCATGGCATTTAGATGCATTAACGGCATTCAAAAAGCATCTCGAAAAATACATGGATAGGATGGGTATTGAGGAATACGGCACTAGGAAGTGCTGAGGGTTTGGGCCAAGGATGGTATCATGACCGGTACAGGTTTGGAGGACCGAAGGGCCTGTTCCTGTGCTGTATTGTTCTTTTTTCGTTGTATTATTTTGATGAACAAGGAAGTTCTCCCCAGTTTCCTGGCCAATGTTTATTCCTCAATCAACATCAATAAAAATCTGATTATCTGGTAATTAATCTTTGTCATTTGTGGGACACTGTGTTTTAATGGCATAATTACATAAAAACCGTGACTTACATAAAGAACCCCAGCCAAAGGCAAAGACCCAGTTTAGACAGCTTCACCCTAATAACGAGTTATGATTATGAACATTGTTAACAGCCTTATATGAAGACCTTCACTACAACACAGACCCTGACAATAACCATTTCAGCATCACCTAATACAGAACCCTTTAAATAAACAGCATTACCCCAATACGGAACCCCTCAATAAACAGTATTACCCCAATACAGAACCCCTTAATAAACAGCATTATTCCAATATAGAGCCCCTTAAATAAACAGCATTACCCCAATACAGAACCCCTTAATAAACAACATTACCCCAATACAGAACCCCTTAATAAACAGCATTACCCCAATGCAGAACCCCTTAATAAACAGCATTACCCCAATACAGAACCCCTTAATAAACAGCATTACCCCAATACAGAACCCCTTCAAAAAACAGCATTACCCCAATACAGAACCCCTTCAAAAACAGCATTACCCCAATACAGAACCCCCTAATAAACAGCATTACCCCAATACAGAACCACTTAATAAACAGCATTACCCCAATACAGAACCTCTTAATAAACAACATTACCCCAATACAGAACCCCTTAATAAACAGCATTACCCCAATACAGAACCCTTAATAAACAGCATTACCCCAATACAGAATTCCTGAATAAACAGCATTACCCCAACACAGAACCCTGAAATAAACAGCATTACCCCAATACAGAACACCCTCAAAAAACAGTATTACCCCATTACAGAACCCCTTAATAAACAGCATTACCCCAATACAGAACCCCTTCAAAAAACAGCATTACCTCAATACAGAACCCCTTAATAAACAGCATTACCCCAATACAGAACCCCCTAATAAACAGCATTACCCCAATACAGAACTCCTTAATAAACAGCATTACGCCAATACAAAACCCCTTAATAAACAGCATTACCCCAATACAGAACCCTGAAATAAACAGCATTACCCCAATACAGAACCCCTTCAAAAAACAGCATTACCCCAATACAGAACCCCTTAATAAACAGCATTACCCCAATACAGAACCACTTAATAAACAGCATTACCCCAATACAGAACCCCTTCAAAAAACAGCATTACCCCAATACGGAACCCCTTAATAAACAGCATTACCCCAATACAGAACCACTTAATAAACAGCATTACCCCAATACAGAACCCCTTCAAAAAACAGCATTACCCCAATACAGAACCCCCTAATAAACAGCATTACCCCAATACAGAACCCCTTAATAAACAGCATTACCCCAATACAGAAGCACTTAATAAACAGCATTACCCCAATACAGAACCTCTTAATAAACAACATTACCCCAATACAGAACCCCTTAATAAACAGCATTAGCCCAATACAGAACCCTTAATAAACAGCATTACGCCAATACAGAATTCCTTAATAAACAGCATTACCCCAACACAGAACCCTGAAATAAACAGCATTACCCCAATACAGAACACCTTCAAAAAACAGTATTACCCCATTACAGAACCCCTTAATAAACAGCATTACCCCAATACAGAACCCCTTCAAAAAACAGCATTACCTCAATACAGAACCCCTTAATAAACAGCATTACCCCAATACAGAACCCCCTAATAAACAGCATTACCCCAATACAGAACCCCTTAATAAACAGCATTACCGAAATGCAGAACCCCTGAATAAACAGCATTACCCCAATACAGAACCCCTTAATAAACAGCATTACCCCAATACAAAACACCTTAATAAACAGCATTACCCCAATACAGAACCCTTTAATAAACAGCGTTACCCCAATACAGAACCCCTTAATAAACAGCATTACCCAAATACAGAAGCCCTTAATAAACAACATTACCCCAATACAGAAACCCTTAATAAACAGCTTTACCTCAATACAGAACCCCTTAGTAAACAGCTTTACCCCAATACAGAACCCCTTAATAAATAGCATTACCCCAATACAGAGCCCCTTAATAAATAGCATTACCCCTATACAGAGCCCCTTAATAAACAGCATTACCCCAATACAGAACCCCTTAAATAAACAGCATTACCCCAATACAGAACCCCTTAATAAACAGCATTACCTCAATACAGAACCCCTTAATAAACAGCATTACCCCAATACAGAACCCCTTAATAAACAGCATTACCCCAATACAGAACCCCTTAAATAAACAGCATTACCCCAATACAGAACCCCTTAATAAACAGCATTACCTCAATACAGAACCCCTTAATAAACAGCATTACCCCAATACAGAACCGCTTAATAAACAGCTTTACCCCAATACAGAACCCCTTAATAAACAGCGTTGCCCTAATACAGAATCCCTTAATAAACAGCATTACCCCAAACAGAACCCCTTAGTAAACAGCATTACGCCAATACAGAACCCCTTAGTAAACAACATTACCCCAACACAGAACCCCTTAATAAATGGCATTACCCCAATACAGAACCCCTTAATAAACAGCATTACCCCAATACAGAAACCCTTAATAAACAGCTTTACCCCAATATAGAACCCCTTAGTAAACAGCATTACCCCAATACAGAGCCCCTTAATAAATAGCATTACTCCAATACAGAGCCCCTTAATAAACAGCATTACCCCAATACAGAACCCCTTAATTGACAGCATTATCTCAATACCGAACCCCTCAATAAACAGCATTACCCCAATACAGTGTCGTGTTAGGTACACTGGTCTAACACTGGCTGCAACTGTATGCAGCTTAGATCAGAAAGATACTCCAGACCTTGAAGTTAGTTCAATCAGGTTTATTGAACTAATAGCACAGTTAGCACAGTTCTCTGTGAGTTTGACTCTCTGCTATCTTAAGTGTGATTACTCTGTCTGACTGAGCCAGACTAGCTCTTAGCCACGTGGTGGATGTGTGAGATTGTAACAACACCGTTGACTGACTCTCTCGATGTTCATCAGTGGAAAGAGGCGGAGTGTGAGTGTCTTGTGTCTTTTGTAGTAAGATCTCACCCCTGAGTGTCCTGCTTGCTTATTGGTCATGTTCTGTTCTCTGTGTCCATTAGCTGCTTGTCTGTATCTCATTATGTGTGTCTGCATATCATGACATACAGAACCCCTTAAATAAACAGCAATACCCAATACAGAACCCCTTAATAAACAGCATTACCCCAATATAGAACCCCTTAAATAAACAGCATTACCCCAATATAGAACCCCTTAAATAAACATCTTCATCCCAATACACAACCTCTTAATGAACAGCATTACTCCAATACAGAACGCAGAAATAAATAAGATTATTCCAATACAGGATCACTTCAGTATAAAGCATTGTCCCAATACAGACCCTCTCAGTACCCATTCCACCCTAACCGACCCACCAAGATATGAGCAAATCCACACTATGCAACAACAACTCAAAGAAAAGGACAGTGCTGCAAACTTAGAATTCTGAAGCTTCGAGCCACGCGCCACGCTTGCGGACTGAATGGTGGTCACCCAATCTGTGCCTGGTCTCCCCAATGTCGCAATGTCGAGGGGGCCACGAATGCAGTATACTAGATTGAAAGAAGAATTTGTGGCCTTGGACTCCTTCCAGATAAACGGTGTTAGGACGGGAAACCATATGGGCCCGATTATGCCTGTTTTTCAGTGGACTATATGAAACATTCCTTGTTCGAGTCCTACTCAACTCCCCCCATCTATCAACCCCCCCCCCCCAATCATTTTCTGGTAGGTTGGTGACTTCATCAATGCCATTTTCTGCTCTCATCCTGAACTGGGTAATCTAAACAACTGTGCTTCCTAGCTTGCACCCTTCTCACACTTTCACGTGTCCCATCTTCACACTGTCACGTGACCCATCTTCACACTTTCACGTGACCCACCTTCACACTTTCAGGTGACCCATCTTCACACAGTCACGTGACCCATCTTCACACTTTCACGTGACCCATCTTCACACTTTCACGTGACCCATCTTCACACAGTCACGTGACTCATCTTCACACAGTCACGTGACCCATCTTCAACACTTTCCTTCACTTCCTTGAATTCTCTGTCTCTATTTCTGAATGTGGAGATGCCGGCGTTGGACTGGGGTGAGCACAGTAAGAAGCCTTACAACACCAGGTTAGAGTCCAACAGGTTTGTTTCGATGTCACTAGCTTTCGGAGCGCTGCTCCTTCCTCAGGTGAATGAAGAGGTCTGTTCCAGAAACACATATATAGACAAATTCAAAGATTCCAAACAATGCTTGGAATGCGAGCATTAGCAGGTGATTAAATCTTTACAGATCCGTCGACAACCCGAATGAACGGACATCGCGCAACAATCGCCAGGCAGGAATGTTCCCTTCCAGTCGGGGAACACTTCAGCAGTCAAGGGCATTCAGCCTCTGATCTCCGGGTAAGCGTTCTCCAAGGCGGCCTTCAGGACCCGCGACAACGCAGAATCGCCGAGCAGAAACTTATAGCCAAGTTCCGCACACATGAGTGCGGCCTCAACCGGGACCTGGGATTCATGTCGCATTACATTCATCCCCCACCATCTGGCCTGCAAAATCCTACCAACTGTCCTGGCTTGGTACAATTCACACCTCTTTAACCTGGGGTTACCCCATCTCTGGATCTGTAAAGATTTAATCACCTGCTAATGCTCGCATTCCAAGCATTGTTTGGCATCTTTGAATTTGTCTATATATGTGTTTCTGGAACAGACCTCTTCATTCACCTGAGGAAGGAGCAGCGCTCCGAAAGCTAGTGACATCGAAACAAACCTGTTGGACTTTAACCTGGTGTTGTAAGACTTCTTACTCTATTTCTGAAGATAGATTATCGATGAATAGACGCTATAAACCCACAGTTCCCACATCCTTATGGACTACTCTTCCTCATATCCACTTCCTGGAAAGACTTTATTCTATTCTCCTGGTTTTTCTATTTGTGTCCCATCTGCTGCGACAATGCCACCTTCTACACCAACACTTCTGATATGTCTTCCTTTTACCTCAATGATGATTCCCCATCACTGCAGTTGACAGGATCCTCCACCTTTTCCTTCCCATTTTCCTGCACTTCTGCTCTCTCCCACAGCCTCAATAAGGTTGCCCTTATATCAATTCCCAGCTTACCAGCCTCCACATCCAATGGGTCATTCTTCACCGTTTTCACCACCTTCAGTTTGATTCCACCGCCAAACTCATCTTTCCCTCTCCTCCTCTTTCAGAATTTGGGAGAGATTGTTCCCTCTGCAAACCTCTGGCCAATTCTTCAGACACCGCCAGCATCCCCACCCTTTCCCAGTGCACCTTCCCAGACAAAGTGCAGGCGATGCAATGCCTGCCGTTTCACCTCCTCCCTTCCCACTGTCCAAGACTCCAGATAGAACAGCAACTTACTTGAACTTGGTCACTTCAGAATACTGCATTCGCTGCTCATGATGTGGCCACCTCTACATTGGGGAGATCAAACATAGATTGGATGATTGCTTTGCGGATCACCTCCATTTAATCCGCAAGGATAACACTAAATTAGGTGGGATAGTAAGTTACAATGAGGAAATAAGAAATTTAAAATGGATATGGATACGTTAGGTGAGTGGGCCAAAATTTGGCAGATGGAGTTCAACGTGGATAAGTGGGAGGTTATCCATTTTGGTCGGAAAAATGAAAAAGCAACTTATTATCGAAATGGAGAGAAACTTCAAAGTGCTTCAGTGCTGCGGGATTTTGGGTGGTTCTTATTCATGAATCACAGAAAACTAGTGTGCAGGGTCAGCAGGTAATAAGGAAGGCAAATGGAATTTTAGCCTTTATAGCTAAAGGGATTGAATATAAAAGTAGAAAAGTGTTGCTGCAACTGTACAAGGATTGGTGAGACCGTATCTGGAGTACTGTGTACAGTTTTGGTCCCATCGCTTGAGGACGGATGTAGTTGCATTAGAGGCAGGTCAGAGGAGGTTCTCTAGATTAATCCAGGGAGAGAGGTTTGCCTTACGAAGGGAAATTAAGCAGTTTAGGCCTATACTCTCTCTTGGGTTTAGAAGAACGAGAGGAGATCTAATTGAGGTGTATAAGATGATAAAGGTATTGACAATGTAGACGTCGAGCGGATACTTCCTGTTATGGGGCAATCTAGAACGAGAGGGCATAGGTTTAGGTTAAGGGGGAATAGATTTAAAACAGAGATGAGGAGAAATTACTTCTCTCAAAGGGTCGTGAATCTGTGGGATTCACTACCCCAGAGTACGGTGGGTGCCAGGATTTGAGTAAATTCAAGGAGGAGATGGATTTTTGATTAGTTGAAGGGTTATGGAGATTGGGCGGGAAAGTGGAGTTGAGGTCGAGAGGCAATTGTCATGATATGCACGCATGCACATAATGAGATGCAGACAGGCAGTGACAGATACCCAGTACAGCCAATCAACACACAGGACAGAACACAACCAATCACCAGGCAGAACACCAGAAGGTGGTCTCCCACTATATAACACACGAGGCATCAACACTCTGCCTCTTCCCACTGGTGACAACTGTAGAGACAGGGTGTATATATCAGTTAGCACCTTCTACACGTGGCTCAGAGCTAGTGTGGCCTAGTTAGTTATAGTAAGTATGCTTAGATTAGTAGAGTGTCAAACCCACAGTGAACTGTGTTCACTGCTTAACAAGTTCATTAAAGCGTATTGAACTAACATCAAAGTTTGGAGTCTACTTTCAAGTACAACTGCATCCAGTTGCAGTCCGTGTTACTCCAGGGTGATTAACACGACATGGTTGCCAGCAGTCTACTATCTCTAAGTGGTTTACCTCGAGTGATTCCGTGACGACCAGCAAGTGCCTTCCAGCGGCATGGAGAAGATCCAGGCCCCTCCACAGCTATGGATCTCCGGCAATCTCGGCGCCAACTGGCGGGTCTTCAAGCAAAGGTTCCTTCTCTACATTGAGACCTCAGACCTCGAGGATGAGTCTGATGCCAGAAATATCGCGCTGCTCCTATCAACTGCGGGGGACCAAGCCATCCAGATTTTCAACTCGCTTAATTTTACCAACGGCCCGGACAAGACCAAATTCAAGACTGTTTTGGAGAAGTTCGACAGTCACTGTGAAGTCGAAACAAACGAGACCTTTGAGCGCTATATCTTCCAGCAACACCTTCAGGGTAAGGATGAACCTTTCCAATCCTTTCTATCTCATCTCCGTATATTAGCACAGTCCTGCAATTATGGTGCAACCGCTGATTCCATGATCAGGGATCAGATCGTGTTTAGGGTGCACTCCGATTCCTTGCGAGAGCGACCCCCAAATTAAGCTCATGACCCTGCCAGTCGCAATTGAGACGTGTATAGTGCGCGAGCATGCGAGAAATCAGTATTCCCGTTTCAAATCGGCAGAATACGAAAACTTGCCTCCCACGAAGCAGAGAGTGTACAGCCCATTGCCCGGATACAGCGCCTCAGTATCGATGGAAGCAGCCATTTCGCGCGCTTTTCCCGGGGCCCCACGCATGCACAACACGAACAGGAGAACGAAGTGGGCGAAAACCAAATGCGCAGGTGCGAATGTCGGCTGACCGCACTGCGTATGTGCGATGACGCACGGAGCGTAACGACATCAACGTCATGACGTGCCCGAACTGCGGCACCGCCCACTTAAAGTGGCAATGCCCTGCAAATGGCAGGTGATGTTTAAATTGCGGTAAGCCTGGACATTATGCAGCCTTGTGCAGGTCTGCACTGCCAGTCAAGGGCCAGCGATCCCAATTCCACGCAAGCGCGCTCGATGTGTACAGCAAGGTTTACTGGATTCTGATACTGGTAGCACTACGGATCCAGAGGACGACTGCCTGGAGTCCCCCTATTGTGTGGGCATCATCACTACATGTGAGTTTGCCTACTCAAATATAGCAAGATGCCTATCTATCCTCAATGTGGATTCCGCGGACGAATGGCGTGCTGTCATACACGTAAATCAATGCAGCATCCAGTTCAAGCTGGACACTGGTGCTTCTGCCAATCTCGCATTAAAAAGCATTTTGACCGCATTAAAAAGTAACCCAAAATTCTTCCGCCAGCCTGCCAGCTCCTCGATTATAATGGCAATGCCATAACTGCACTAGGATCTTGTCATCTATTGGTCTCCAACAAGACCATCAATGTCACACTGCGATTCAAAATCGTCAAGCCTGATAAGGCATCCCTGCTTGGTGCCTATGCATGCCAGCTACTCAACCTCGTACAGCGAGTCCATGCCATGTCTTCTTCCAATGTGGATCTTCAGGCTGACATTGATGACATCCTTGCTCAATATCCAGATGTGTTTGATGGAATGGGCACTCTGCCAAACTGCTACAAGATCCTACTCAGGCCTGATGCCACGCCTGTAATCCATGCACCACGCCGGGTGCCGGCTCCTCTGAAGGAACGTTTAAAGGCACAGCTACAGGAGCTCCAAGACCAGGGCATCATCTCCAAAATGACGGAACCGACTGACTGGGTCAGCCCGATGGTCTGTGTGAAGAAGCCCTCAGGAGAGTTGCAGATATGCATAGATCCCAAAGATCTTAACCAGAACATAATGCGGGAACACTACCCGATCCCGAAGTGGGAGGAACTGACCAGTGAGATGGCACACACCAAATTCTTCACGAAGCTAGATGCATCGCGTGGTTTCTGGCAGATACAACTGGACGAGTCCAGCAGGAAGCTCTGCACGTTCAACACACCATTTGACAGGTGTGTTATAACTGTATGCCGTTCGGCATTGTCTCAGCCTCTGAAATCTTCCACAGGATCATGGAGCAAATGAAGGAGGGCATTGAGGGTGTGCGTGTCTACGTAGATGATGTAATCATATGGTCCACGACCCCTGAGGAACACATATCTTGTCTCAAACAAGTCTTTCGGCGTGTCCATGCAAACGGCCTCAAGCTGAACAAGGCCAAGTGCTCCTTTGGCATGTCAACCATCAAGTTCTTGGGCGATCAGATATCCCAGCAGGGTGTGAGACCAGATTCGGACAAGGTCAAGGCCATTAACGCCATGAAGACCCCAGAAGACACAAAGGCGGTACTATGCTTCCTCGGTATGGTAAACTTCTTGGGAAAGTTCATTCCCAACTTGGCCTCACACACCACGGCTCTCAGGCATCTGGTGAAGAAGTCCACTGCATTCCAGTGGCTACCCACGCATCAAGCAGAGTGGCTCGAGCTCAAAGCAAAGCTCACCACTGCTCTAGCGTTTTTTGACGCGGACAGAGAAACAAAAATCTCCACGGACGCAAGCCAGGACGGCATTGGTGCGGTGCTACTCCAGAGGGATGACTCCTCGTCTTGGGCTCCAGTTGCTTATGCGTCAAGGGCCATGACTCCTACTGAACAGAGGTACGCCCAAATAGAAAAATAGTGCCTGGGCCTCCTAACCGGCATTGTAAAGTTCCATGACTATGTCTATGGTCTACCAACATTCACAGTCGAGACTGACCACAGACCCTTGGTCCATATCATTCATAAGGACTTGAATGACATGACGCCCAGGCTTCAGCGCATTCTCCTTCGACTCCGAAGGTATGATTTTGAGTTAGTATACACACCTGGCAAGGAGCTGATAATTGCAGGTTCCCTGTCCCGCTCCATCACCTCACCCTGTGAACAGGTTGACTTCATCCGCCACATTGAGGCACAGGTGCAGCTGTGTGCCAGCAACCTCCCGACCTCAGATGAAAGAGTGATCAGCGCTCGTGAAGAGACTGCCAAAGACCCTCTTCTGCAGCGTGTAATGCACCACCTTGCAAATGGCTGGCAAAAAGGACAATGCCCTCAGTTCTTTAATGTGAAGGACGACCTGACAGTCGTCGAGGGGATCCACCTCAAGCTCGATCGTATCGTTATTCCTCACAGTCTGCAGAGCTTAGTGCTCAAACAAATCCACGAGGGACACTTAGGTCGAAAAGTGTAGGCGCGGAGCCCGGCAGGCTGTCTATTGGCCTGGAATCAGCCAGGACATATCCAACATGGTCCTCAATTGTGTGACCTGCCAGCGTTTCCAGCCTGCTCAAACAAAAGAACTCCAACAACACGCGATCGTGACCTCTCCGTGCTCCAAGGTGGGAATCGATCTTTATCACGCCAATGGGCGTGACTATGTGCTCATCATAGACTACTTGTCAAATTACCCCGGAAGTGGTGAAGCTGTCAGACCTCACATCAAGGACAGTCATCAAGGCCTGCAAGGAGACATTTGCCAGGCATGGTATTCCACTCACTGTCATGAGTGACAATGGTCCTTGCTTCCACAGCTAAGAGTGGTCCAATTTTACCACATTACCTCAAGCCCACACTACCGCAGCCCAATGGGAAGGTTGAGAAAGGGGTCCATATAGTGAAGCAACTGCTCTGCAAAGCTGCAGACTCTGCTTCTGACTTCAGCCTTGTGCTGTTGGCGTACAGGGCAACCCCTCTATCCACCGGTATGTCTCCTGCTCAACTCCTCATGAATACAGACCTGCGGACGACTGTTCCAGTCATACACTTACCAGATCTGGATCACCTCCCAGTGCTGCAAATGGTGCAGCAACTCAGGAACCAGCAAAAGCTGACGTACGATGCTCATGCTACCGATTTGCCTGTGCTATCTCCGGAAGATGCTGTTCGGATCCAGCTACCTGATGGAGGCTGGTCAGCTCCAGCTGTTGTTGTTCGACAGGCTGCTCCCAGATCGTTTGTAGTTCGTATGGCTGATGGCTCCATTGTCAGGCACAACAGAAGGGCACTACGCAAAGTTGCCTGCCCACCAATAGATCCTACTTTTCCATATGTTGTTATGCCTCCTCCAGATACCTCACACCACGAGGCCACCAATCTGGCAGCAATCCCGCCTGTCAAGGCGCCGTCATCCCCACCTCCACCTCTCAGGCGGTCGATAAGGATCAGACGCAAGCCCCAAAGATTGGACTTATAGACATTTATCTTGTAAATTTTGTTCTGTATCTGCATGCTAGACACCTCTTATGTATATATTCATCCATTCGCTTTCATCCACTCGCCATTTAATGTAAATAGTTCTACATGTAAATACAGTCGCATATACTCCAAGCAACCAACATTTATTTTTTTAAAGGGGGAGATGTCATGATATGCACTCATGCACATAATGAGATACAGACAGGTAGTGACAGACACCCAGTACAGCCAATCAACACACAGGACAGAACACAACCAATCACCAGGCAGAACACCAGAAGGTGGTCTGGCACTATAAAACACACGAGGCATCAACACTCTGCCTCTTTCCACTGGTGACAACTGTAGTGACAGTCAGGGTGTATATATCAGTTAGCACCTTCTACACATGGCTCAGAGCTAGTCTGGTCTAGATAGTTATAGTAAGCACGCTTAGATTAGTAGAGTGTCAAACCCACAGCGAACTGTGTGCACTGCTTAATAAGTTCAATAAAGCGTATTAAACTGACATCAAAGTTTGGAGTCTACTTTCAAGTACAACTGCATCCAGTTGCAGTCCGTGTTACCCCAGGGTGATTAACACGACAGCGATCAGCCCTGATTGTATTGAACAGTGGAGTGGGTTCAAGGAGCTGAATTGCTGACTCCAGCTGCTAGTTCTTATGTTCATATTCTATTACAACAATCAATACACTGCAAAATAATATAATTCAGTTCAAAGTACTTTGAAACATCCTGAGGTTGTGAAGGGCTATGTTAACGCACATCTTTCTTTCTCAAGATCTGTGTAAGCCTCCATTCTTCTCCTCCCCATTTCTTGCATTTCTACTGTTGTGGTAAACTGGCATGGATACTTCTTACTATGTGACCGCAGTGTTGGGTGTCCGTAAGCCGCTCAGTGGAGTGGGGACCAGGATGTATCCAATCATCCCTTCTCTATACACGTCCTGTGTTCAGCTGAAGTAAATGGACAGTGATGGGGATGTAGTAATCCCAGGAGCATTGAGCCTCTTTGCTTCACCTTCACTACTATCTTGACTGAGGATCAGCTAACACAACACAGATTAGGGATGGAATCTGGGGCTGTTGGTGATAGGATTCAGCACCACACCAGGCATAGCATCAGAGGAACAGGAAGGAGCGGGAGTAGATCATCGAGCTCCTCGAACCTGCTCTGAAATTCCTGTTGTGGGGCAATCTAGAACGAGGATCATAGCTTTCTGATTGTCTACCTCAGCTTCACCTCACACTATCCCCATGCCCCTTTGTACTCAAAGAGCTAGCACCCTTCATCTTGAATCTACTCATTGATTGATTACTCACAGCTCTCTGGGATAGATAATTCCAAAGATTCATAACCCTCTGAGTGAAGAAATTTCCCCTCAGCTCAGTGCAAAATGCCCGACCCCCTTATTCTGGGGCTATGACCCAGTGAGGAGAAACATTTTCTCACATGATCATTGTGGTACCCTCAATAACGACGCTTAAAGTGTAAACAGTAAAGAAGGCTTTAATAAACTAAGAACTAGACTGGTGCTGAGACGTGTGCTAACAGCTGCACTGCCCACAAGGCGGCCCCTTATATACGGCTCCCAGATGGGCGGAGCCGGAGGCGGAATTCCCCAGGGTTCCAAGCCCGGTCTTAAAGGGGACATCACCTTACATGATGACATTACATGATGTTACAGTAACCGTTCATCACAATCATCAACCCTGTTAAGCAACTTTATGAATTAGATATTTTTTAATGAGATCACCTCAAGTCTGTTGCACCATTTGAAGACTGGCCTGTACCTCGATTCCTCTCAGTGGCCATTGCTTCATACCCTTTCACACGACAAAAAAAAAGTCCAACCATCTCAGCCTTGAACATTTCAATTTCTAGTTTCCACAGTTTTTTGAGGTGGAAGGTGTAGTGGGTTGTAGATTTCCCCTACCCTTAGTGTAAAAACGAAATTCTAATCTCACTTGCAAATTGGCTGAATTGTAATTCGAAGATTGTACTCCCTCCACCTCTGACTGGAGATGGAACCTAGAACACACATTGCAGAACGTGGGCTTCAGCCGAACTATTTTGCGAAATTACAAACAGAATACTCCAGTGGGGTGCCTTCAGACCACAGTACAAGGCCGAATTCATTTTCTTGCATCAGCTTATGACTGTAGGAAGGCCCCTTGCAGACTGCCAGACATTAACATACTGATAGCAGCGTAAGCATAATTACAATATTCTTTTTATTAAAAAAAAACATTCTTAAACCATAAAAAAGTTCAGGTGAGTTGCACTATTGAAACCAGCAGCAGCAAACCAGAGCTAAACCTCATTCTTAACGTCTTCACAGGCTTCCCATTACAGTTTGAAGGCCGTAGCTATGGACGCGAGTTAGAATCAACGGATAGATTAGTCGGAACCAGGCAAGTCACTCTATCCCTCACACTCGCTTCCTCTCCCTCTCTGCTATCCTCTTGTAGCTAATGTTCAAAGTGCAGGTTGTCTTGTTAATACAGAGTTATACAATTGCCTTCAGAAAGTGCAGGCCCTTGTTGCTGGTACAGAATTGCAGCTTCACATCCTCTGGCTGACCGTTACGAGTGGTCAGCAGCTTTTCCACTCAATAATAAGGCATTGACGTACCAATAATAATTTTTTAAAAATCAAAAAGAAATACCAGGTTGGAGAAATTAGTCGCATGCAACCGGTGTTACAGGGAGGTCCTCATCACTTGACAACTACAGAAGCCGTGCTGTGCTTCACCTTACATAGTCTCTCGTTGAATGGGCAGTTGCACTGTCCCACTCGAAAAAAAATTAACATTGCGAATGATAAGGTTCAGGATTTATGCTTTATATTGCAATTCCCCCTATCGATAAGGAATATGCGATGATTACTGAACATGTCCAGCGGTTCACCATGGTCCCCTGGGAGGTGTAGTCCATTCTTTAGTGCTTCACAGGGTATTAATTAAAAAGAAAAGCCATGCAGCTAAACTACAACTCCCCAAAATGCCACGCGCCTTCACGCATATCCCATATTAAGGCGGCTTTGCTCGCTGAAGTCATGTCTGGTCAAGCCAGTCTGCACGTTTGGGCGCTTTGCAAGTGTGGAAGTCGACTGTCTCTTGGCACTCTTTACACTTGACTGCACAGCACCAGTGGAACTTGCACTCGCACTTTGTGACTCGCGCCACCCGAGTGGTGTCATAGCCCCGGCCGCAGCACATCACTTCGCATCCATCTGTGTCCCTGGAGGACTTGTTGCACATTCTTCCCGCTGTGCCCAAAGACCCTGAAAGAAAGAAAAAGTGGGACTGTTGAAGGATGATAACTGCACTGAGCCACACAAGGCCTTTGCAAAAGTTCTATGTTAAACAGAGGTTAAGTAGCTTTGGAAACCAGGTGACTTTAATTGAGATCACTCATTGGCCAGGTCGTAAGACCATAAGACATTGGAGCAGAATTAGGCCATTAGGCCCATCAAGTCTGCTCCACCATTCAATCATGGCTGATATGTTTCTCATCCCCATTCTCCTGCCTTCTCCCCATAAACACTGATCCCCTTATTAATCAAGAACCTATCTATCTCTGTCTTAAAGACACTCAGTGATTTGGCCTCCGCAGCCTTGTGTGGCACTGAGTTCCACAGGCTCACCACCCTCTGGCTGAAGAAATTCTTCTTCATCTCCGTTTTAAAGGTTCGTCCCTTCAGTCTGTGGCTGTGCCCTCGGGTTCTAGTTTTTCCTACTAGTGGAAACATCCTCTTCACGTCCACTCTATCTAGGCTTCTCAGTATCCTGTAAGCTTCAATAAGATTCCCTCTCATCCTTCTAAACTCCAATGAGTACAGACCCAGTGCCCTCAATCGCTTCTCATATGACAAGCTGTTCATTCCAGCGATCATTCTTGTGAACCTCCTCTGGACCCTTTCCAAGGCCAACACATCCTTCCTTAGAAATGTGTCCCAAAGCTGCTCTCAATACTCCAAATGGGGTCTGACCAGAGCCTGATCCAGCCTCAGAACTACATCCCTGCTCTTGTATTCTAGCCCTCTCGACATGAATGCTAACATTGCATTTGCCTTCCTTTTTTAAAAAAAAATATATTTTATTCAAGATTTTTTGGCCAAACATAACAGTACATGGTTTTTCTTTTAAGCAACAATAAAGCAATATAAATAACAGTGGCCAGTTTTAAACAAGTAAATAAATAATATATAAACAGAAACAAAAACCAAACTAAATGGCAACTGCCTTGTCAAAAATAGTTACTCTCCAAAGATACAATCCAACAGTCCAATATACATTACCTAAAACAAATGTCTATACATATACAATGACATTCCTAAGAGCCCGCCCGGATCCTCCCCCCCCCGGGTTGCTGCTGTTGTCTTTCTTTCTTTTCATTCCCTCTATCATTCTGTGAGGTAGTTGACGAATGGTTGCCACCGCCTGGTGAACCCTTGAGCCGAACCCCTTAATACGAACTTGATCCGTTCTAACTTTATAAACCCTGCCATGTCGTTTATCCAGGTCTCCACGCCCGGGGGTTTGGCTTCCTTCCACATAAGCAATATCCTGCGCCGGGCTACTAGGGACGGAAAGGCCAAAACATCAGCCTCTCTCGCCTCCTGCACTCCCGGCTCTTCTGCAACCCCGAATATAGCCAACCCCCAGCCTGGCTCGACCCGGACCCCCACCACCTTCGAAAGCACCTTCGCCACCCCCACCCAGAACCCCTGTAATGCCGGACATGACCAGAACATGTGGGTGTGATTCGCTGGGCTTCTCGAGCATCTCCCACACCTATCCTCTACCCCGAAAAATTTACTGAGCCGTGCTCCAGTCATATGCGCCCTGTGTAGAACCTTGAATTGTATCAGGCTTAGCCTGGCACACGAGGACAACGAGTTTACCCTACGTAGGGCATCAGCCCACAGCCCCTCTGCATTTGCCTTCCTAACTGCCGACTGAACCTGCATGTTAACCTAAAGAGAATCTTGAGGTTGGAGTACTAAGTCCCTTTGTGCTTTTGAATTCCAAAGCCTTTTCCCGTTTAGAAAATAGTCTACGCCTCTATTCTTCCTACCAGAGTGCATAACCTCGCACCTTTCCACATTGTATTCCATCTGCCACTTCTTTGCCTAATCTCATAGCCTGGCCAAGTCCTTCTGCAGCCCCCTGCTTCCTCAATACTACCTGTCCCTCTGCATATCTTTGTATCATCTGCAAACTTAGCAACAGTAACCTTAGTTCCTTCTTCCAGATCATTAATGTATATCCTAACACCGACCCCTGAGGCACACCACTAGTCACCGGCTCCCAGCCTGTAAAGGACCTATTTATCCCCACTCTCTACCTTCTAACAGTCAGCCAATCCTCTATCCATGTCAGTATCTTACCCTTAACACACGGGGCTCTTAACTTATTTAACAGCCTCTTATATGGCACTTTGTCAAAGGCCTTCTGGAAATCTAAATGGATCATGTCCACTGGCTCTGCTTTGTCTAACTTCCTTGTTACCTCCTCAAAGAATTCTAGCAGATTTGGCAGGCATGACCTCCCCTTGACGAAGCCGTGCTGACCCAGTCCTATTCCAAGTCCTCTGCAATCTTACTCACTCTTCCAACTTCTTCCATCGGGCAGAAGATACGAAAGTCTGGGAACACGCACAAACAGATTCAAAAACAGCTTCTTCTCCGCTTGTGGACCTATTATGTATTTTCTTTTTCTTTTATTTTATTTTCGTATGCTAAATGATCTGTTTGAGCTGCTCGTAGAAAAATACTTTGCACTGTACCTCGGTCGGTACATGTGACAATAAACAAATCCAATCTCATCTTTTTTTAAAATATGTATTTATTCCAAAAGTAGTCAAAAATACAAAAACATAAATAAATCAGAGAACAATCTCCACATCTCACGGTTATAGTTTGTACAAGTTTTCCCACAACATCGGCCTTCCTTCCCTCCACCAGCTCCGGCATTTCCGATACTCCAAAAATCGCCACCATAGGGTCCGGCCCAGCCTCTACCCTGACAATCTTTACTAGCATCCTGAATAACCCCTCCCAGTATCTCTCCAACTTCTCACAACCCCCGAACACCTGCACAAGGTTCGCCGGTTCGCTCACACTTCTCACACTCGTCCGCTACCCCTGGAAGAACCCACTCATCCTCGCCTGAGTCATGTGCACCCTGTGTACCACCTTAAACTGTATAAAACTCATCCTCGCACCTGAGGAGGCAGAATTCATCCTGCGCACCGTCTCACTCCACACTCCCCAACCTATCTCCCCACCGCAACTCCTCCTCCCATTTCTCCTTAATCTTCACCACTTGCATACCCCCCTGCTCCACCAGCCAACCGTATATGTCCCCAATCCTACCCTCCCCTTCCACATCCGGGAGCAACAACCGTTCCAATAAGATTTACTTTGGCAGCTTGGGAAATCCTCTCCATATCTTTCGCACAAAGTCCCTCACTTGCAAATACCTGAATTTGCTTCCCTACAGAAGCTCTACCCTCTCCCGCAGATTTTCCAACTTGTAAACCTCTCCTCCAGGTATAGATCCCTCGCCCTCACCAGCCCCAACTTTCTCCACCTCCTTTACATCTGACATGTGAGAGTGCCTTTAAGAAATGGATGTTTAAGCAATGTACCTTTAAGAAATGCAGTGATGTCAGAGCGTGTGTGGAGCTGGGTTTTAGATCAGCCATTTTGCAGTTTTTAGTTTTCAGTTTTGAGGAAAAGAGCTTGTGTGTGTGTCTGTGTTTGCAGTGAGCTGGATCTGCTGTGATCTCTGCCATGAAAGACTATCTCTGGATCATTTGGGTGATTTAAACTCATAAAAGAAATGCCTTTAACCTGATATGTTTCTGTTTAAAGGCGTTAAGCCTCTTGGATGTCGAAAGGAATAACTGAAGGATTATTTAGTGTTGTATTATTTTCGGGGTTATCTTTGAAGTAAGGGGTGTTAAGAGCTCCAATGTTTATTTAAAAGGTTAAGTTGAGTTCATGGAATAAACATTGTTTTGTGTCTAAAAACCCACGTGTCCATAATTGTAATCCCACACCTGGAGAACAAGCCGTGTGCTCGGAAAAGCAACAATACATTAAAGGGGGAGGTTGGTTGAACTCCATGATACATTTTGGGGTTCTGAAAACTCCTCTCCCATAACACATCCCATCCGTCTCCCCCGGCTTGAACCCGTGGTTCCCACAAAGGGGTGTTAACACCGGTATCCCCTCCATCCTAAAGTGTCTCCTCAGCTGATTCCACACCCTAATTGTGGACTGTATGACCAGGTTCTCCGTATACCTCCTCGGTGCCAGTGCTGTCGTCACCATGGCCCTCAGGCTGGACACCCTACAGGATGCCCCTTCCATTCTAACCCATTCTAACCCCTATCCTTCCCACTATCGCCTCACTTTCTCCACATTCGCCGCACAATAATAGTGCAGCAGATTCGGTAATGCCATCCCCCTTTCTGCCTCTGTAGCGGGGCCTTTTTCACCCTTGGCATCTTCCCCGCCCATATAAACTCCAAAATCGCTGCATCCAGTCGGAATGACTGGAATGAAGACCGGGAGGGTGTGGATACATACATAGAACATACAGTGCAGAAGGAGGCCATTCGGCCCATCGAGTCTGCACCGACCCACTTAAGCCCCACTTCCCCCCCATCCCCACAACCCAATAACCCCTCCTAACCTTTTTGGACACTAATACAAATAAGGATCTTGGCAAGACATTCATTTTTACCATCTAGACCCTCCCCATCAGGTCAGGTGTAACGTATCCCATCTCCTAAAGTCCTCCTTTATCTCCTCCACTAACTTTTTTTAGGTTCCATTTGTCTATCATTGCCCACTCCCCTGTCGCCTGGATCCCCAAACACCTTAAACCTATCCCTGGCGACCCTAAATGTTAGCACCCCCAAATTGGCTCCCCGCCCCGCCTCATTCACCGTAAACGCCTCGCTTTTTCCCACATTCAACTTATAGCCCGAGAAGACACTGAACCTCTCTAATAATCCCATAATTTCACAATCTCATCTTTAATAATGGACTCTAAAATCTTAAAAAGTCAGCTAACCGGCCTATAATTTCGCTCCTACTGCCTCCCTTGCTTCTTAGACAAGGGTGTTACATTAGCCATTTTCTAGTCCTCTGGGGCCCTTCCTGCCTCCAGTGATTCCTGAAAGATCACCACCAACACCCCCACAATCTCCCAGCTATCTCCTTTAGAGATAGTTCATCTGGTTAAGGGTATTTATCCACCTTCAGATCTTTCCGTTTCCCCAGAACCTTCCCCTTAGTGATGGCCACTACATTCACCTCTGCCCCCTGATTCTCCTGAAGTACTGGTATCTCACTAGTGTATTCCCCGTGAAGATTGATGCAAAGTAACTATTCAATTTCTCTGTCATTTCTTTGTTTCCTATTACTACTTTTCCAGCCTAATTTTCCAGTGGTCCCATATCTATTCTTGCCTCTCTCTTACCTTTTATATAGTGAAAAAAACTCTTGCTATCTTTTTTTTATGTTACGAGCTAGCTTACACTCATATTTCATCTTCTCCCCCCCTTATTGCTTTTTTAGTTGTACTCTACTCACTTTTAAAGGCTTCCCAATCCCTGGCTTCCCACTAATCCTCGCCACCTTGTATATTTTTTCTTTTGCTTTTATTCTGTCCCTGACTTCCTTCATCAGCCATGGATGCCTTGTCCTCCCCTTGGCATGTTTCCTCCCCCTGGGATGAATTTCTGTTGTTCCTCCAGAATAACCTCCAAAAATCCCTGCCACTGCTGTTCCACTGTCTTCCCTGCTAGGCTCCCCTTTCAATCAACTCCGGCCAGCTCCTCCCTCATGTCTTTGTAGTTACCTTTATTCAATTTAAACCGTTACATCTGATTCCAGCTTCTCCCTCTAAAACTGCAGGTTAAATTCGATCATATTTTGGTCACTGCCTGATCAGGGTTCCTTCACCTCAAGTTCCCTAATCAGGTCTGCCTCATTATCATCACCAAATCCAGAATTGCTTGTTCCTGAGTGGGCTCTACCACAAGCTGCACCAAAGAAACGGTCATTTCTGAGAATTTCCGACTCTACCTCAAAAACAGTGTGACAAAATTACATCCAGCTGAGTAGGAGATAGAGCCATGCTCTAATGTCTTCTGACTCCCTCAGTACCCACCTTGGCCTAGATTTTGTGTTCAAGTATCATGGGATTTGAACCCACACCTTTTTGATTCAGAGACAAGAGTATGTGCAGCTTAATAGACTGGACTTTGATTTATACACTCGACAGCATAGATATGGATGGTCAAAGTTCCTGTGGAACAGAAAGAGTCCATTTCAACTGAGCTATAGGAAAGTCAAGCTGAATAATAATAATCTTTATTGTCACAAGAATAATAGAATCATAGAATTTACAGTGCAGAAGGAGGCCATTCGGCCCATCGAGTCTGCACCAGCCTTACAAAGAGCACCCTACTGAAGCCCACGTATCTACCCTATCCACGTAACCCAGTAACCCCCACTTTACATTTTTTGGACACTAAGGGCAATTTAGCATGGCCAATCCACCTAACCCGCACATCTTTGGACTGTGGGCGGAAACCGGAGCACCCGGAGGAAACCCACGCAGACAGGGAGAACGTGCAGAATCCGCACAGTGACCCAGCCGGGAATCAAACCTGGGACCCTGGAGCAGTGAAGCAACTGTGCTAATCACTATGCTCCCATGCTGCCCGAAGAAGGCTTACATTAGCACTGCAATGAAGTTACTGTGAAAAGCTCCTAGTCACCACATTCAGAATGTCCAAATTACCTAACAGCACGTCTTTCGGGACTAGTGGAAGGAAACCGGAGCATCCGGAGGAACCCCACGCAGACATGGGGAGAACGTGCAGACTCCACACAGACAGTGACCCAAGCCGGGAATCGAACCTGGGACCTTGGAGCTGTGAAGCAACAGTGCTAACCACAATGCTACCGTGCGGCTTGAATAATAGAATGTTCCACAATTTCATGTTACTGAAATATATTGAGAACCTTGAAACATAAGAAAGGGCAAAAAACAGAAAAGATAATTAAAGTTCATCCCTCAAATACTGCAATTGTCTGTTGACAGCATCCAGTTCCATTCAAAATATCCTTCATAAAAATATCTTTTTTTCTCTCCTATCCTGTACTTCAAATAAATCTAAATGCTTAGTTGAGTCAAGAATTGTTCCTAACTATCTATTTAAAATTTGTTTCTCACTAATTTCTATTTTTACCCTAGTCTTCACTTAATTACTGTTGAAGATCTTGACGTTCAAACACTTAACTTGCGCAGGCCTCATGCGGAGTAACTGTATTCAGTTCTGGCTAGCATGTATCGGGAAGGATGTCTTAGGGGATACAGCGGTGATTCACCAGCATGATAACAGTGTTTAAATTATAAGGACGGGTTGAATAAAATCTGCATGCACTCATGTGAGTTGAGGAAGGGAGCCCACCACCACCTTCTCAAGGGAAATTAGGACGGTGAGTGGCCCCCAGATCGCAGGAACGGATTTGAGGAAAAAGGGTTTGAGGGTGATAAAATCAAAGTTTTTCAAATGGCACAGGGATACGAAAAAACAATTTCCCCTGATGTGGGGAATCCAGAACACGATTGTATCACCTTAAAATTAGAGTCTGAATTAGCGCAGAAGGAGGCCATTCGGCCCATCGTGTCTGCACTTGCTTTCCAAATGAGCAATTTACCTCACCATTCGTCCCCCCCCCCCCCCGTAACCCTGCACATTCTTCCTTTTGAGACCTCTGTCCAATTGCTTTGTGAATGTTTTGATTGAACCAGTCTCCACCACATTCTCAGGCAGCACATTCTGGACCTTAACCACTCGCTGTGTGAAAATGTTTTTCCTCCTTTTGCTTCATTTGCCAATTACTTTAAATCTATGTCCTCTCGTTCTCGATCTTTTCATGAACGGGAACAATTTCTCCCTATCTACTCTGTCCAGATTCTCATGATTTTGAATAACTCTATCAGACCACCTCCAAGGAAAGCAGACCCAACTTCTCCAATATATCTTCATTTTTCTTAAAAATTTAGAGTATCCAATTATTTTTTTCCAATAAAGGGGCAATTTAGCGTGTTCAATCCACCTAGCCTGCACATCTTTTGGGTTGTGGGGGCGAAACCCATGCAAACACGGGGAGAATGTGCAAACTCCACACAGACAGTGACCCAGAGCCGGGATCGAACCTGGGACCTCGGCGCCGTGAGGCAGCAGGGCTAACCCACTGCGCCAACGTGCTGCCCCCAATATATCTTCATAACTGAAATTCCTCATCCCTGGAAACATGCTCGTGCATTTTTTCTGCACTCTCTCTAGTGTCTTCATACCCTTCCTAAAGTGCGGCACCCAGAACTCTGCACAATATGTCAGCTGAGGCCGAATCAGTACCTTCTACAAGGTCAACATAACCTCCTTGTTCTTGTACTGTCTTTCCCTATTAATAAAGCCTTGGATGCTGTTTACTTTATTGACCACTCTCCCAACTCATCCTGCTATCTTCAATTACCTATGGACAGTTAGACACTGCTCCCTCTGCTGCTACAACCCCTTTAGATTTGTATCCTTTATTTTATAATGTCTCTCCGTGTTCTTCCTACCAAAATGAATTGCTTCACATTTCTCTGCATTGAACTTCATATGTCCTCTGCCCTTTCCACTAACTTGACTATGCCCTTTTGAAGTTCTATATACCTTACAGTTTCATATCATTTGCAAATTTTCAAATTGTCCCCTGTACACCAAGGTCTAGGTCATTAATATATATCAGGAAAAGCAAGGGTCCATAAACTGATCTCGGGGAAACTCCACTACAAACCTTGCTCCAGCCCAAAAAACATCAATTAACCACTACTGTCTGCTTCCTGTCACTCAGACAATTTTGTATCCAGGTTGCTGCTGTCCCTTTTATTCCATGAGCTAAAACTTTGTTCACAAGTCTGTTGTGCGTCACTGTGTCAAATGCCTTTTGGAAATCCACATATGCCACATCAACAGCATTACCCTCATCGACCCTCTCTGTCGTTACCTCTTCAAGAAACACCAGCAAGCTTGTAAAACATAATCTTCCCTTAAGAACTCCATGCTGGCTTTCCTTAAGTAACCCACATTTGTCCGTATTTTGTCCCAAAGTATTGTTTTTAGAAGTTCTCCACCACTAACGTTAAACTGCTGCACTTTTCTTTACAGCGTTTTTTGAACAGGGGTGTAATGTTTGCAATTCTTCAGCCCTCTAGCATTACTTCCGCGTCTAAGGAAGATTGAAAAACTATGGCCAGTTGCTACCGCAATTTCCACTCTCATTTCCCTCAGTATCCTTGGATGCATCTGATCGAGACCTGGTGCTTATCCACGGTAAGTAGACAGCCTATCCAATACCTCCTCCCTATCGATCTTAAACATTTCTAGTGTCTGAACTACATCCTCTTTCACTATGACCTAGGTAACATCTTCCTTGATGAGGATAGATTCAAAGTATTTATTTCATACCTCAGCTATGACTGCTCCCTGCAATCGCAAGTCCCTTTTTTTAATCCTTTGTTGGCCCTATGTTAATTCTGTGATCATCCACCTGGCAAAAGAAGAAAGTGGAGCCAGTCTGTCTACGACATGGGTTTATTCACAAAACCCAGTAAAGTTTAAGTGTGAATTATTTTTTCCTTCACTAGTTCCTCCACACAGATGGAAACCGCTTCTTATATATGTGCCCGAACCTTTCCCCAATTAGTCTCAGCTGCTCTTAATCACAACTAGAGCGTGCACTCAATTGCCACAGCATTAAGACCCTCCTCCACCCTTTTGCTTTTATATGCCCTTTTATGTTAACTGCTGGTCTCTTTTCATGCTCCCTCTTTGCTTCTCTTATTTGCTTTTCCATCTCCTCTCTGAATCTTCTATATTCAGCCTGCTTCTCAATTGTATTCTCTATTTGATATCTGTCAGAAGCAAACATTTTCACCTTGATCTTGATTCCTAACTTTTTTTCACCGAGGGAGCTCTGGATGTGTTGGCCATACCTTTACCCTGTGAGGGAATATATCTTGACTGTGCCACTGTCTCCTCTTTGAAGGTAACCCATTGTTCAGCTATCATATTTCCTGCCAACCTTTGACTCCAATTTATTTGGCCCAGATCCGTTCTTACCCCATTGAAGTTGGCTTTTCTCCCGTTAATAATTCCCACTCTGGATTGTTCTTCATCCATTTCCATAGTCAGTCTAAACCTTATGATAGAATGATCACTGTCTCCTAAATTTTCTCCCACTGACACTTAATCTACTCACTGCCAAGAACCAGGTCTAGCAGTGCCTCCTTTATCATTGAACAGGAAACATCCGGATGTTGAAAATTTTCCTGAGCACGCTCCAGGAACCATTGCCACTCTCTGCCCTTTACACAATTACTATCTCAATCTGTATTCAGATAATTATGGTCCCTCATTATAGCTACTCCATAACTCTCTGTAATCTTCTTGAAAATCCGTTCCTCTACATTTTTCCCATTAGTTGGTAGCCTATAGACAACATCGAGCAATGTAATTGCATTTTTTCTTTTTTCTTAGCTCAAGCCAAAGAGATTCTGTCCTTGACTTCTCTGGAACAGCCTCTTTCTCCACCACTGCAATGTCCTCTTTAATAAATACCACCACCACTCATTCTCTTCGTGTAACCATAAAACCATTAGGGTGTGCAGAGGAGATTCACTAGGTTAATCCCAGAGTTGAGGGGGTTGGATTACGAGGAGAGATTGAGTAGACTGGGACTGTACTCGTTGGAATTTAGAAGGATGCGGGGGACCTTATAGAAACATATAAAATTATGAAGGGAAAAGATAGGATAGATGCGGGCTAGTTGCTTCCACTGGCGGGTGAAAGCAGAGCTAGGGGCATAGCCTCAAAATAAGGGGAAGTAGATTTAGGACTGAGTTTAGGAGGAACTTCTTCACCCAAAGGGTTGTGAATCTATGGAATTCCTTGCCCAGTGAAGCAGTTGAGGCTCCTTCATTAAATGTATTTAAGATAAAGGTAGATAGTTTTTTGAAGAATAAAGTGATTAAGGGTTATGGTGTTCGGGCCGGAAAGTGGAGCTGGGTCCACAAAAGATCAGCCATGATCTCATTGAATGATGGAGCAGGCTCGAGGGGCCAGATGGCTTACTCCTGCTCCTAGTTCTTATGTTCATAGGAAAGTTATGGCATAGAAAGAGGCCACTCAGTCCATTGTGTCTTTCCTGAACATCTTGTATCCAAGAATATTTAACACCCAGTTCTGGGTCTTCTTTGAACTAGGTCTCTGTTATCACCACAACATCATGGGCGCAATCTACCCGAATGGGGACAGAGTCCCTTAGCGTGTGAGATTAGCCGGGTGTTTCCCGAAGCTCGGAGCACTGAGAAACACCCTGCTAGCTAACGGCCCCATCCGGGTAGATCGGGGGCGTCAGCAGGGAAGGCTCAGCCGAGGCCGCACTTAGCCCCGTTTTCTGCCTCGGGTCCTAGTGTGCCTCGTTGTTATATGTCAGTGCAAGGAGACACTATAGGGGATCTTGGTAATGTAGAAGCTGGGTACCGGCAGGAGAGACTTACACACTCAGCTTCCTCTTTGCAGTAAGCTAGTTAGTGGCAGTGGATCATGGAACTACACTTGACACATAACAGCACACCGTGGCAAAGCCATTGACGCACACGCAGAGACACAAAGCTAAGAAGGGTAACACCAGGCTACAAATGAATTTTTTGCTCCCGCGACCGAGATGACGGCAACAAGTGCTGCGTCGGACTGGATAAGTATCAGAATGGAATAACAATTGTTACAATCAAAGGTGCCATGGGGCTCATTGCTGAAGACATGGGAATGTTTCCCCCAGAAAGCAACCTTCCTGCGCTGAGTCACTAGGATTGAGGTTGGACAAATATTCTGCAGTTGGTGAAAATTCAGTATGTTTTATGACCTTCCCGTTTTACCATCCAGCTGAGGACTGGTTTCACCTCCTAACTAGTCTGAGATAAGAAGAGAAATTCTTGAAATACCCAGCAGGTTTGGCAGCCTCTGTGGAGAGAGAAACAGAGTTAACGTTTCAGGTCAATGACCTTTCATCAGAACCATTTGGTGAATGGATGATATCCGTACACCCAAAGGCCTCATGTACAGTGAGTTGGCCCCTGGGCCACAACCACCCGGGCATCGATACGTCTGTCGCCAGGACACTGGGACATAGGGAACTATGATCACTCCCCTAAATATAAGGCTTTCAGATGGATTATGGCTGGATTATGGGAATGACTGCCCCAAAGAATAGGCAAGAAAATTATTTCGCGGCCACGAATTATTTCGCGATGCGCATGTGGTGATATTGACACTGAAACCTGGAAGCCAGTCACTGACAGCTGTGGCCTCTGGAGGCTGACTACTGGGAAGGGCATTGGAAGAGGAGGGCAAAAAAACGAAAAGCGCAGCCGGCCAAGAAGAGGGTCTAGAGAAAATCGAGACCAGCGAATTGTATACTTTCACAGACCACTCTCTTCCTCGGCAGCAAAGCAGCACAGATTGGCATGACAGAGTGAAGCTCCTGAACCACATCAGGCGATGCTTAACACAGAGGGGACCACCAAGGCACAAACCATCATCGTAAGAGATGGAAGCGTGCCACACGGTTGAGTCGTTGAGAGGGAACATTTTGTAGGATCGGATTTGATAACCTTTTTGATTAACATGCTTCATTTGTCTTAATGTTCTCATTACGTGCTTCTGAGTATTTGTGCAGACCTCCCTTGGCATTTTTTGAAGGCTCATTTTCTAAATTGAAACAACGTGCGTTGAAACATTAAGAAAATTCAATAATCTGGAGCTGAAAACTAGCCTTGTGCATGTCAAATGTTTGATCTAATACATGGATCGAGTGATTCTCACTTTGTGCGCTAATCTTTACATTCAAAACCTACAAAGCCTGATATGCCAAACCGCCCCCCAGTGTGGTTCTGTTAACATAATGAGTCTAATTCTTGCTTTTGTGCCAATTTAACATAAGACGCAGTAAATTACAAAGGTTACACGTCAGATGCAGTACATTGTGAACTCAAACTGCAGCTTTAATAAATTTGAGCAGAAGCCCTTCAAATATGCAGTCATTGCTAATGGTGCAGATGCACTGACCTCAGGGTGCGGAAACACTGATTTAGGGGATGTAGATACACTGACCTGGGGGGGGTCGCGGGGAGCACATTCAATGATCAAAGGTTGCAGATACACTGACCAAAGAATGCAGACACACTGCTTTAGGGGGTATAGAACAATTGATCTAGGTGAGGAGTGCAGATGTAGTAATCTTGGAGTGCCGATACATTGACATGACAATACAGATGCAGTGATCTGGGAGTGCAGATATCACTGGTTCAAGGATGCAGATACGCTGATTTAAAGGTACAGATAAACTGATGTAGGGGTGGAGATAGAGGGATCCTTAGGGGTAGATATGGTGATCTAGGGGTACAAATACACTGATAAGGGGTGGAGACTCATTGATCATGTGGTGTAGGTAGACTAATCTAGTGGTGCAGATAAACTGATTTACTGGACCAAAAATAATGATTTATGGATGCAAATACATTGGTCTGGGTGCAGATACAGTGATCTAGAGGTGGAGATACATTAATCTAGGGGTGTAGATACACTAATCTAGGGGTGCAGATGCAGTAATCTAGGGGTGCAGATACAGTGACCTAGAGGTGAAGATACATCAATCTAGGGGTGCAGATACACTGATCTAGGGGTGCTGATACAGTGATCCAGGGGTGTAGATACAGTGATCTAGATGTGGGGATACATTAATCTAGGGGTGCAGGTACACTGATCTAGGGGTGCAGATATAGTGATCTAGGGGTGCAGATACATCAATCTGGGGGTGCAGATACAGTGATGTGGGGCACAAATGCACAGATTTAGGGGGTGCATATATACTAATGTAGGGGTGCAGATACACTGATTTGGGTGCAGATACACTGATCTAGGGGTGTAGATACAGTGGTCTGGGGCACAAATACATCGATTTAGTGGGTGCAGATACACTATCGAGGGGTGCAGATACATTAACCGGGGTGGCGGGGGTGGGGGGGTACAATGATCTAAGGGTGCAGATACACTGACCGAGGAATGCAGATACACTGATCCAACAATACAGATGCAGTGATCTGGGAGTGCAGTTATCACTGGTACAGGGATGCAGTTACACTGATCTAAAGGTGCAGCTGCACTGATGTAGGGGTGGAGATATAGTGATCCTTTTTTTAAACAGGTTGAGGACTTCTTTACTCGCTTGCAGGCGCTGTTCCAACACAGAAACATGTCAGTTTCAGCCGTTTGACTTTCCCGTGCTTTTGTACACTATGCTGCACTTAACTTGAGGCATTTTCTTTTACTGAAAGCATGTGCTGCTTTCTGTGTTCTCTTCCTTAATTTGTTTTTTGTAGAAACTCCTGTTTTTTTTTACTTAAGATCTATTTTTTTAAAACTTAAAGCCACACTCTGGGTTTTCAGGGTTATTTTCTCTTGATATTTTTTCTCTATATGTTTCTAAACTTTTGACTGTACGGCCAGTTGAGGTTTGTTCTATGTCTGTCCCTCAGGGCCTGGCAATATCTCAGTGTATCAAATGGGTGTATTCGCCCAAAGAGAGACATTCGGGTTTGTACTTTTTTCCCCAGACTTCAATTAAAACAGGATACTCAAAGGTGTCAGGCTAGTGGCAAAGTCACAATAATTTTATCCTCATTACCAGATGCAATGATGCATTTTCACAACATTCATTTTTGAAAACAAAAAGGATTTATTAATAAGAACTGTTCTGCAGCCTACAGAAACCGCATGGTTGTATCTATGACTCTATCTAGGGTCCTACATGTCTCATAGAGGACTCCAACCCCTGAGGTGACTACCCACTCCCCCAAGCCAGGTGACCCTTACTCTGCTGTGTTGCCCTTAAAGGGACAATCACCACAAATCACCACACTGATCTTGATGTCCAGGTACACTCACCTAGGGGTACACAGACATTATTTTAAAAATATAGAGACACCGATCTTGGAATTCAGATGTATTGATCTAGAGATTCAGATTTAGCAAGTGCAGATACACTAATCTGGAGATGAAGGTACACTGATCCACAATGCAGAGAAACGTGCCTGGAGATGCAGATACATTGATCTATTTGTGCAGTTACACTGATCTGCTGATGCAGATATCCTGATCTAATCGTGCAGATCCTAGGTTTTATAGCTCGTGGCCGCGAAATAATTTTCTTGCCTATTCTTTGGGGCAGTCATTCCCATAATCCATCCATAATCCATCTGAAAGCCTTATATTTAGGGGGGTGATCATAGTTCCCTATTTCCAACTACAAGATAGTGTAACACAGGGGGCCAGGAGAAATATCCGGGAGGATTCTCCGTTCGTGTTGGAACTGAATCGCTTCTGGTTTGCGCCGGCATTGGGAATGACTCCCAGAAGTGATTCACGGTCCTTGCCGTGTAAATATATACGCGGAGGGAATCACAAGGGATTTCCCTCACAAATCTGGCTATCGGGCCAACAATTTGAGCAGGAAGCCCGATAGTGAGGTCCATCGGCTGGCACCCCTCCCCACAACGTGAATTCTGCCCCCTCCCCGATAAGTAGGGGCATCCTACTCCCCCTTCACTACAGGAATTACTGGCTCACTCTCCCCACAGTATGCATGCATTGCTGTATGTAGGTTCCTACATGTCTCAGAGAGGAGGACCCAACCCCGCCACGACCCCCCCCCCCACAACCAGATCCTCCATCGGACCCCCACAATAGACCCCATAAACATCTAAGAGTTAAGTGCTTTCACCTCTTCTTTCTCTCAGTGGAAAGTACTTAACTGCTTTTGATATGATCAGGAGCTGTCAGTCATACCTAGATGTTTATAAATATCGTGGTTAGTTTCACAACAGGCTACTTGAGATCCATTCAAGCCTGAAGGAAAATGAAATAAAACAATTTAGACATCTGCCTGTCTGGAAGCTGTCAATTACAACCTAGTAAATGCTATTTTCCTTTGAAGTGAAGTCTTGCAGATTAAAGGATCTGAAGAGGTTTAAAGCCTTGTGATGTGGTTTTCACTTTCTATGGATTTAGAGCTGCTACTTTCTAGACATCTGCCTGAGGCAGCAGCTGTAAGGGATAGGTGAGTGAAACAGCAGTGATTTTCTTTTCACTGTTTCTGCCTGGACCTCTCTTTAGCTCTCAGACTGGGCTATTGCACCTCAGAGGGCCGGTTTAGCTCAGTGGGCTCGACAGCTGGTTTGTAAGGCAGAACAAGGCCAGCAGCGTGGGTTCAATTCACGTACTGGCTTACCCAAACAGGCGCCGGAATGTGGCGACTAGGGACTTTTCACAGTAACTTCAGACTTGTGACAATAAAAGATTATTATTATTATTTTAGGCATCAGAAAACCAAAATTAGCAGTGATGCTGTCATCATTATGTGTGAAATACTTGACATATTAGTTATAGAGGCAGCAGCACAAACTACCAGGCAGTCAGAGGTCTCAGACATGGGGGGGGGGGTCTCTGGTGGGGAAGTCTCTGTTATAGGGGGCATCTAGTGGGGGGTCTCTGATATGGGGGTCTCCCCTCCCCCCACAATCCTGCCACCCCACCTCCAGCAGACCATCCATCAGACCTCCGCCACGATTCCTGGTCCCCCATTGGCGGTGGCATCGGGGTTCGCTCCCTACGCCCTGCACCAGCGGGAGGATGCGTGAAGGTCACGTTGATTCATTTACATCCTATTAACGGGCTGGACACCAGATTCTCCATGTCTCCGTGATTCTCTGGCCCTCTGGGCCGTGAGCATCGAACAATACAAGTATTTGCCTGTGTGGCCCTGGTGCGGTGGACCAAGGAGGTACGTATTTAATGTAGGTGCCCACAAAGTCCATCGGAGGGCTACCCTCCCCCACAACGCAAATCCTGCCCCCCCAGCCCCACCAGACTCCCCCACCAGACCCCCACGAGATAGTCCCACCAGACCCCTCGCAGCAGACCCCCCCTCACCTGAGACCCCAGAAAAGGCCCCACCAGAGGCCCCAATAAAGGTTCCCACTAAAGGCCCCCACCAGAAATCCTCAAGCAGAAACCCCCACCAGAGACCACTTTGGGTCAGAATTGGAAACGGGTGCCTATCCCGTTTTTTCCGTGAGCCTGGGTCCTCCGCCGTATTGGGAACACCGCTACTGGTGGCAGAGAATCCAGCCCACTATCTCCTCATGACATGAGCCGGATATTTGTACCTTTTGCATGTATATTTCTTCAACCTAATAAAGGGTAGACTGAGAAAGCACTTAGGCAGCATACCAGATGTGAATCATTATATGGTTTTATTTCTCAGCAAGTTAAAATGCGTAACAAAACTTCTCATAAAATTTACTAAATTCAATCAGTACAACTTGTCTTTGCGTAATAATCGGTGAAAATGAATGTACTGCAATGCTTCGCATCAGCCTTACTTGACGTAAACAAAAGGATTGCGAATGAACTCCCTAAATTCCCCTTTGCAGTCGAGCCTAAGTTTTCCCTTGCAGCTTTTCACTTTAAAATCCGATTGCTTTTCTGTGTCTCATCTCTCTCTGCTCATAGCCATGAGGGTCCGGGGACCTCCAATCAGCATGGGTATGTGATGCTTAGCAATTGGACAGACAGGCTAACAAGCGGCTTATATAGTCTAAGGTGAAACAGTCTCGAGGCTCAGTTCGTTAATATTTCAACCATCTAACATCGCTGTATCTTTCTTAATATTATGTGGAGAGACTTTTCTTTAGCAACCAAACATTTAACACAGGAACATAGGCATTAGGAGCAGACGTAGGTGTACATATGTGTCATAATATCCACTCATGCATATAATGAGATGCACACAGGCAGTGATTGACACACAGGATGACCAGTAAGCACACAACAGAGTGCAACCAATCACCAGACAGGACACTACAAAGCCAGAGGGCACTAGGTTTCCCGCTCTCTCTGGACCCAGCCACTGAGTCCCCGAGCTAGCAAGTGCAAACACCATGCGGTAGCTAGTAAGTCTGGTCAGGCTACTACAAGGTCTCCAGTCAGTTCAGTATAGTGTCGACCCACAGCTGAATATGTATATCAGTTCTATCGTTGAATAAAACAGTGTTGGATCTTCTCCAGTGTTAGACGTCTGTTTCTAGCTTCCCTGCATCGCGCGCAGTCCACATCAAACCTACCTGCCTAACACATCAATATGTATGTATGTATGAATGTATCTATCTATCTATCATTTAAAAATGATTCAACATTTTTCCTAATCATTTTTATGGAAGAGATATTGTCCTAAAATCCTGATTTGTGGTAGGGGCATGACATAACAAAAGCGGGAAACTTGTGGTGAGGCAGTGGGTACAGTTTTGCCCAGCTGGCAAACGTCTTGTCTCTGAGTGACAATGCTCTGGGTTCAAGTCCCGCTCCGGGGCTGGCACAGAAATATCAAAGCTGACACTCCATGCTGCACTGTGAGAGGTGCTGTCTTTTGGATGAAACCGAGCCCCCATCTGGCTGCTTGGGTGAATGTAAAAGATCCCATGGAACTATTTTGAAGAAGAGCAGGGAAGCTATCCCGAATGTAGAGTGTAACGTTGATCTCATAGGAAAGATCATTGGACATTGGCTGACACCTGAGATGTGACAATATGCTTATATTTAGCAAACTTCAGAAACCAGTGGTTATGTTGACTGGATGAGAAAAGGTTAGGGATGAATCTTAAGAGGAATGTTCAAAATTATGCAAGGGTTTGAGAGGATAAATACGTTATTCATTGTATCATACGCCACTGAAGGAGACCATTCGGCCTGCCGAGGTTGTGCTGGTCCTTTGCTTGATCTACCCATTTGTTCCACTCCTCCTCTCCTTTCCCACAGCCCCGTAATCTTTTTCTTTTTCAAATATTTATCTTATTCCCCTTTGAAAGTTACAATTTAATCTGCATCCATAGCCTTTATGGACAGCGCATTCCAAATGAGAAGTTGCTTCTTCAAAAAACATTTTCCTCATCTCCCCTCTGGTACTTTCATCAATTATCTGAAATCTATGTCCTCTTGTTATTGGCCTACCTACCAGTGGAAGCAGTTTCTTCCTATTTACTTTTCCAAAATATCTCTTAAGTATAGCTGGGGAGGGGGGGGGGAGGGGGAGTGTGGGAGATTTGGGGAGCAGCTTCTCTAAGCTGCAATTCCATCTTTAGTATTCATGACCTGTTCAAAAAGGGTGAAATGCAGGCAGATCCATATCATGTGATATGACTTGTCTATCAACTGCTTCTCATGGCACCACTAACCACCACCACACAACACGAACTGCCACATCAAAGAAAATACTTTCTACTTGAAAAATCAAGAGGTCATTTCCCTCTACTTTCTCCCTATTTTACTCCCAACTCTCCTTTTTCCTCCAAATCTTCCAGCAATAGAAACAATGCACAGGGTGCAGGCACAAGGCAGGGGAATGGCATTGGGTCATGATGCTCGTTTGGAGAGCTGGTGCAGAGACGATGGGCCGAATGGCCTCCTTCTGCGCCGTAACCATTCTACGATTTTGTAATTCCCCTCAGTCTCTGGGTAGACATCGAGACTCACTGTAAGGTCAAATGTGCTGACCGACATGTTGCCTTGGCCATTCACTTTGAGTGGAGAGGGTCAGGCTCCATGATTCAACAAAATGCTTTTATTCCTTCAGTTCCAGGTGAAAGATTTAAAGTGACTCCTATAATATTGGCTTGCTGCGAGTTCTGTTTGGCCCCTCTGAAAGGGGAGTTTAAGTTGACAGAGTTCAGTGATGGGATCTGCAATACGCTGTTGCTATGGTATGTTGCTGGGATTTATTAAGGTCCTGGAGACGTATCGGAGCAGCTGCAAGGTCATTGTCATTGTGTAACACGTCCTATCTTGCCACGGAAATGTAATCATGCTGCATGCATTGGGAAATTCAGTTGATCTTGTATTTGGGCAGAGAGAAAATGAGGTGTGTTTAATTTAAAGCAGCAATTGTGCTGTTTTCTAAATTACATTCAATATATTCTGGAAACTTTTAATTTCCAGGACGATTAGCTGTGATCATGTTGGAACTACGGGAATTCCATTCAACTCCCTCCACCACCACCACTATTTTACCCAGACTATCCCAATCAAAGAAGAGTACTCGATAGACGCTTTTACTCAGTCCATATTGTGATGAATGGTTACTGTACCCTGAACACCATGTAGGTGATGCCCCTTTAAGACCGGGTTTGGAACCCTGGGGGACTCCGCCTCTGGCTCCGCCCACCAGGGAGCCGTATATAAGGTGACGCCCTGTAGGTGGCACTCAGTAAGCACACATCTCGGTCACTGACTAGTTCTCTGCTTATTAAAGCCTTCATTTCTCGTGTCGTTATTGAGGGTACTACACATATACAATCACAGGGTCGGCCCCAATTGAAGTATTGCGTCCAATTCTGGGCAGCACACGTCAGGAAGGATGTGAAAGAAGTGGAAGGGGGTGCAAAAACGATTTACCAGAACAGTTGCAAGGATGAGAGACTTCAGTTACATGAATAGATTGGAGAAGCTGGGAATCTTTGCCTTGGAAAAGAGAAGGTTGAGAGAAGATTTGATTGGGGTGTTCAGAATCATAAGGGTTTTGGGCAGAGTAGATAGGGCGAGACTGCTCCGTTGGTGGAAGGGTTGAGGGCCAGAAGACACTGGTTTAAGATGACTGGCAAAAGAACCAAAAGCACCATGAAGAAGAACAGCTTTTTGCAGCGAGCGGTTAGGATCTGGAATGGACCACCTGAGAGTGTGGTGTAGAGGCGGAGTCAATTGTGGCTTTCAAAAGGGGATAGGATGAAGAGAAATTAATTGCAAGGCTTCAGGGTAAAGGCAAGGGAGGGGGACTAGCTGAGCAGCTCTTCCAGGGAGACTGGCATGGCCATGAGGATCTGTAACCGTTAACCATTAAGACCATAAAACGTAGGAGCAGACAAAGGCTATTCAGCCCATCAGGCCTGCTCCACCATTCAATGAGATCATGAACTCATGTGACAATCCTCAACTCCACTTTCCCGCCTAGTCCCCATAACCCTTGATTCCCTGACTGATTAAAAATCTATCTCAACCTTGAACATACTTAATGACCCAGCC
Source organism: Scyliorhinus torazame (assembly GCF_047496885.1). Taxonomy (NCBI): domain Eukaryota; kingdom Metazoa; phylum Chordata; class Chondrichthyes; order Carcharhiniformes; family Scyliorhinidae; genus Scyliorhinus; species Scyliorhinus torazame. Next base: position 20,538,020 of record NC_092723.1, on the reverse strand, counting down.
CCATCACAGGTCCAACCTACTCAACCTCTCCTCATAAGAAAATCCTTCCATAGCCGGGATCAGCCTAGTGAACCTTCTCTGACCTTCTCCGTCTCTGCACCACGCTCTCAGGCAGTCCATCTGTGAATCTATGGAATTCCTTGCCCAGTGAAGCAGTAGAGGCTCCTTCATTAAATGTTTTTAAGATAAAGATAGATAGTTTTTTGAAGAATAAAGGGATTAAGGGTTATGGTGTTCGGGCCGGAAAGTGGAGCCGAGTCCACAAAAGATCAGCCATGATCTCATTGAATGGCGGAGCAGGCTCGAAGGGCTTCTAGTTCTTATGTTCTTATTCCAGATCCTAACCGCTCGCTGCAAAAAGACACTCTTCTTCAAGGTGCTTTTGGTTCTTTTGCCAGTCATCTTAAATCAGTGTCTTCTGGCCCTCAACCCTTCCACCAACGGAGCAGTCTCGCCCCAACTGAATCGCCAAAAATGACTCAGTTGCATCACCACAGCCGGAGCTGGCCGGGTCTTAAAGATCGTAGTTGCTGGACTGGGACTGCGGCAGGTGGTGAGGGAACAAACAAGAGGGAAAAGAACACTCGACCTCGGCCTCACTAATCAGCCTGCCGCAGAAGCATCTGTACATGACAGAATCGATAGGAGTGACCAGCGCACAGTCCTTGTGGAGACAAAGTCCCATCTTCACATTGAGGGCACTCTCCATCGTTTTGCTAAATGCGACAGATTTCAAACACGTCTAGAAGTTCAAGACTGGGCATCCATGAGGTGTTGTGGATCATCTGCAGTCGCAGACTTGTATTCAACCACAATCTGTGACCTCATGGCCTGGCATATTCCCCACTCTACCAAGCTAGGGGAGCAACCCTGGTTCAATGGAGAGGGCAGCAGACCATGCCAGGAGCAACTCCAGGCATACCTAAAAATGAGGGCCGTAATTCTCCAGACATTTGCAGGTGCCGGGGTTGTCTGGTCCTGCCGGCAGCGCACCCCACCTGTGGGTCCCCCTGTGGTGAGGGGTGGCTTTGATTGGAATTCCCATTGACTGCGACGGGAACAGAGAATCCCGTCTCCAGCAAACGACATGCTGCCTCCTACTGCCGCGAAATACTTGGATGGGTGGTCGTAGACTCCCACCCGTGGTGTCAACCTGGTGAAGTCACAACATAGGGCTACTTGTGCGCCAAACAGCATAAGTAGCAAGCGCTAGACTGAGCTAGTAATCTGTAAAGTGATGGAATGAGTCATCAATATATCGGCATTGCTTCACTGTCGCTGGGTGAGAAATCCTGGAACTCCCTCCGTAACAACACTGTGGGTCTACCTACACTTCATGGACCACAGCGGTTCAAGAAGGCAGCACACCACCACTTTCTCAAAGGCATTAGGGATGGATAATAAATGTTGGTCTAGCAGGTGAGACCTCATCCCTGAAATTAATTTTAAAAATAAAAAAATTCACATTGCTGCTGGGGTGAGCTTGCTGTACTCAATTTGACTGCCATATTTCCCAGCATTGTTATACTGGCTGTGAAAGACTTAGGGACGTCCGGATGGTTGGGAAAGGTTCTGTAGAAATGCACGTTTGTTCCCTTTCTTCAAGTCTGTCAATAGTTGTAGCGCACAATGACTTACGAGAGACGAGAAGTGATGAAGTCGATCCAGGCTTTATTAAGCGATGCTTGTCCCCAGCAGCTCAGCAACAGAATGAAGCTGCGGGGAGAAGCTCGGGTTCTTATACTCCGCCTTCAGGGCGGAGCCAGGAGTCGGCAGCCAACCAGGACCTGGAATCTGTTAGCCAATAGCATCTCGGCTTCACAGTCCCACGTGACCCCTAATACATACCACCACAATAGTGCAGTTGAAGGCCTGGAACATAGCCCTGTGCCTGCATACACTCGGTTCTGGTCTTGGCTGAGGAATTTTGTCAGGGAATAAACCGTAACCTTTTCTCCTGCGTGTTGGAGATCAGCAGGCAGATCCTACACTGGAATTTCCCACTTACCCAGCCTCATTGATACCTGATGCAACTGTGGGAACACGGTAGCACAAGTGGCTAGCACTGTGGCTTCACAGCACCAGGGTCCCAGATTCAATTCCCCGCTGGGTCACTGTCTGTGCGGAGTCTGCACGTTCTCCCCGTGTCTGCGTGGGTTTCCTCCGGGTCCTCCAGTTTCCTCCCACCGTTCGAAGACGTGCAGGTTAGGTGGATTGGCCATGTTAAATTGCCCTGAGTGTCCAATAAAGGCTATGAGGGGTTATTGGGTCAAAGCTTTAACAAAGGGTCATCTGGACTCGAAATGCTAGCTCTTGTCTCCCCCTACAGATGCTGCCAGACCTGCTAAGATTTTCCAGCATTTTCTTTTTGGTTTCAGATTCCAGCAGTAATTTGCTTTTATCCAGTGTCCAGGTCTTCCAGCCTTCCAACTCCCCAGTCTTGTTTCTCAAACACTAGTTTACAAACACCAGCTAGGACAAAGGCTCCAAGGGCATTGTGTTTTGCTTTGACCATAGCTCACTGACTCTCCTTGACCTCTCCATCAGTTTGTTGGCCACTCCATTCTCTTTCCCATCCTTCAGCTTTCCCATGCTCCATCTTCATGGTCCCGCATTCTCCCAAGTCCTCCTATTTATCATCCACAATCAAACCAAAACTATTCTTTTCAGTTTCCAGCATCAAGCATCTGATTCCACCAACTGCAAGCTCCCTGGTTTCACATTGACTGTAACACATCCGGGCCTGAGCTGACCCTGCTCTCGTTCGTCAGCTCAGGCACTGATTCTGCATTCTTTCACCTCCAGAACATTCATCTCCACTTGTCCCCGCTAAAAATGAACCCAAGTCCATATCTCGATATCTCTGTACCAAGTGACAGTTTCTACCCTGTGTGACGTAGTCTGGATCTTACCTGCTGCCTTGTCCAGGACGCAATAATCGGGTGAGTTTTCGAAGTACACCAACTCATTTTTGATCAACCTGTCTGAGTGTCTGTTGGTGACAGTGAAACCTGTCCCATCTTGGTTCATGGTGACCTGAATTGCCAGGTTGTATTTTTTCCGCAGGTAATCTCCGGTCTTTCGAAAGTCCGACATTGCTAACCAACAAGTCCTTAGCGTACACGATCCACTGACTCCGTGGCATTTACACTCCAGCTTCATGAACCTTTTCACAGCCTGCCGGGTTGGAGAGAGAGACAGAGTTATCACAAGAGACACAAACCTTCCGTCACTGCCCTTAGAGGATTTTCAAAAAAGAGAGGACGGGACCATGGAGATGGAGCATGGGAAAGCGGAAGGATGGGAAAGAGAATGGAGTGGTCAACAAACTGATGGAGAGGTCAAGGAGAGTCAGTGAGCTATAATCAAAGCAAAACACAATGTCCTTGGCGCCTTTGTCCAAGCTGGTGTTTGTATGTGAGTGTTTGAGAAACAAGGACTGGGGACTGACCATTCTGTACTCCTATCTTTGTCTGATGGAATGCCTCTGGCGGGCAGCTCTGGAACACAGCAGTTCTAGAATATTGCAGCTCTGGAACACCGCAGCTCTGGGCCGCAGCAGTTCTAGATTATCATAGGTCTGGAAAACAACAACTTTGTTCAATGAGTTGAAGCTGCTGCTGGTAAGGATCCACAGACTAACTTCTTTAAGTGGAGACCTGGCAAGGATGTCAAGTGTATTGTGTCAGCCTTGGTTCACTGGGAAACTTTATTTTCTCTGAATCACATGCTTGAGGGTTGAAACTCCACACCAAGAGATTTAAGCACTCCAACACTCCAACAGAATACTGTGGAAATTCACCATGATTTATAGGAGTTGTCACTGAAAGGAGCAAGTAACCTCCCTTTGTGCTATTGAATCAATGTGGCATGTCTTGTCTGAATATGTTATTTGCATTCATGGTCTTTGATCTCTCATGAGGAATTTGCCCCGTCTGAACTTTCTTTTTTTTGCCTCTCCTGAGAGATGCTAAATCTCACTGGGGTACAGCAAGTACTGAGTGCTACATGCTCTCTGGGATTTCATGCCATTATTATTCATTAATGTTAGCCATGGCCCAGTGAGGAGCTCTTTGTTTCTGGGCCAAGAAGCCATTGGTTCAAGAGCTTCTCCAGAGATGAGTGCAAGCTACAATAAACACAGCAGTACCGAAAGAGTGCTGTGCTGTCAGAAATGCCAGCTGGAGGGTGGCATAGTGGCGCGGTGGATGGCACTGCTGCCTCACAAAGCCGAGGACCCGGGTTTGATCCCGGCCCGGGCCACTGTCCGTGTGGAGTTTGTACATTTTCCCCGTGTCTGCGTGGTCTCATCCCCACAACCCAAAGATGTGCAGGGTAGATGAATTGGACATGCTAAAATGGCCCCTTAATTGGAAAAATAAAAAGTACCATCTATTGGAAGAGATGTTAAACCGAGGTCCAAACTTTACTTTCAGTTGAATGCAAATGATGTCAAGGCGCTATTTGGAGAAGAGAAGGGGCGTTCTCCTGGTCAAGATTCAGCTCTCAACCAACACTTAAAGCAAATGATCTGAGAATTTGTTTCATTGCTATTTCGGGGAGCTTGCTGTGCCTTTATGCACTAGTTTACAAAATCAACTACATTGGGTGTTACTGGCTATGAAGTTCATTGGAATCTCCTCAGCTCATGATAGGGCTCTGTGTGCAGGCTGACAGAACAATTAGCATTCAAAGTACAAGAATACAACAAGGGGGGTATTGAATCCTGGATATAAATAGTTAAAAGTTGGAAATGAAACACCAATACAGGGATCTCAGAAAATATTTTAAAAATACTAAGTGAGGAACTGCTGAAAGGCTAATAGTGCAGGGAGAATGGCGAGAATGAGAAAATAAATTTCAAGGGACTTGTGGGCGAATGAAAGCAGATATGTTGCGGGGCTTATTGTTGATAATCAGGAGAGAAACATTTTGAAATTTTATTTTTTAAAAATTCCACTTTAGGAACAGGGAGGTTACCCGACGGAATCAGAAATTAATAGAACAAAAAGTGGCCATTTGGATGGTAGCTCTCAAACCAGTGCAATTTACACTGATCCCACTACGCTGCATCAATCCTGGAGTCTTTTATAATCTATAGAACTGATCTTTTTTTAATTCTTCTCCCCACTCCCTTTTAAATGGCATGTTACTGTCTTGTTGCAAAGCATTTTAACAACCTTGAAAACAATTCCTCTAACTTTCCCCCTTTGCTCTCCATTGGTGGGAGGGTTGAGAACATGTTTAAAACCATTGGCAAAAGAACCAAAGGCAACGTACCGAAAAACCTGTTCACGCCGCGTGTGGCTACAATATGAAATGTGCTGCCTGAAAGAGTGATGGATGCAGATTCAACTGTGGCTTTTAAAAGGAAATTGGGTAAATACCCCAGAGAATTTTTTTTACAGAGCTTTGGGACAAGGGAGAGGCAGCTGGACTACTTAAACTTCTCTTGCAGAAATCCAACATGGTTTCAATGGATTGAAAGACTTCCTTCTGTCCATTCACAAATACACAAACTTGAAGATTGCTGAAAGAATGACAAGCTATCAAAGTTTTCCATCTTGCACGCATAATGACAGCTCACAAGAAATTGCCAACAGTAATGGGGATTAACAATTTATGCCGCATGAGAAGACAGTGCTGATCAGTTGGCAAGAAGGCTCTGATTGGTGGAAAGTGTTGCCATGGAGATTGCTGAATGGAACAGTTAATTGCTCAGTTTTGATCAAATTCAAGCAGGGCAGGTCAACTCTGATTGGTTCAAGCACTGCCCTGGGGAGTGAACCAGGGAATGGCTGTTTCCCCCAAGCTTTTGTTCAGCTGGAAAAAGTGCAATGTGTTCACCCAGGGCAATGCCTTGACACATTGGTAATTTCCTGCGAGCTGTCCTGGTAATAATAACAATAATAATAGCTTATTGTCACAAGTAGGCTTCAATGAAGTTACTGTGAAAAGCCCCTAGTCGCCACATTCCGGCGCCTGTTCGGGGAGGCTGGTACGGGAATTGAACCCGCACTGCTGGCATTGTCCTGCATTCCAAGCCAGCTGTTTCGCCCACTGTGCTAAACCAGCCCCTAACTGGTGAGTCTGAGACAAAACGTTTTGATAGTTTATCTCTTTTTTTCAACAAAGCTCAATTTCTGCACTACCAAACGACAATTTAATTCTATAAACCTATAACTCAATGAAAATTTGAAACTCCTTCACCCAACAATAGATCTTAAACCTTACTTCGAAAGCCAAAGGAAAGGAGCTGCAGATGTTGGAAATCTGAACTAGAAACAGAAAATTCTGGAAATGCTCTGCAGGTTTGGTGGTATCTGTGGACATGTTAACTCCGCTTCTCTCTCCAAATATGCTGATGCCTGCTGAGATTTTTAAATTAAACCCTCTCCTCTTATGACAGTGTGACATTAGGAGATTTGTTTCAAAGTTGCTGCTATTTACTAAGGTGACAAGTTTCTGATGCTGGACAGTTTGGATCCGAGACCATCCTTCCTCCTCCACTCACATCTAGATTCTTAAGAAGCAATGAACAAGCGGGGATAATGTCCTTTATTAGTCAGATTGGATCAGTAATAACCAGAACCTGAATATGATGCCCCAAAATATCTAAAAGGACAGCACAATGAGTGAAATATTTCTTTATATTTCCTTTGAGATTTTTTGAGTTCTTTTTACTGTGCTATAAACTATACAATTGCTGATGAAATACGCTCACTATGATAACTGGTGCAAATTGATTTAAAAATCATTAACCCCTTGAGGTTAGTGTTTCCTCTGCATGTTTCGAACATGTGGATGTCGTCTGCTATACATCTGATACCAATCTCACTTCGCTGGCCCATTGCCCGATACAGAATTCAACAGATTTTTAAAAGAAGTCTATTAAAGGCTATTTTTGTCTCTGAACAAAATGTAAGAGGATGGGCAGGGAGTCTCACAGCTGGGCAGGAGGAGGCTATCCAGTCCATCGAACACATTCCACCATTCAATGCAATCATGGCTGATATGTAATCTAACTTATCTACCACCGTTGCCCCACTTCCCTTAATACCTTTGGCTAAGAAAAATCCATCAACCTCAGATTTAAAATTAACAATTGGTACCGCATCAATTGCCGTCTGCAGAAGAGAGTTCCGAACTTCTACCACTTTTTGTGTGGGAAAGTGTTTCCTCATGTCACTCCTGAAAGATCTGACCATATTTTAGACTTGGGACTCTAGTCCTTGACTCCCCAACCAGTAGAAATAGTTTCTCATGATCTAATCAACAGTGCCGCTTCATATCTTGAAACCTTGGATTAAATCACCCTTTAATCGGAGATCTGTGGAACATGGGCAAGGCAGTTCCAGTCTACAGTTTCCTGGAACCCAACTATTGTTTTAATTGGGATAGAGTGTTATAAGAATATTATGAGTGGGAGTAGATCATTCAGCCCCTCGGGCTTCTGACCTTCAACTAGATCATGGCTAACCTGAACCTCTACTTTATTCATCCACCTTTGCTCCATATATTTTGCTATCTTTACCTAACAAAAATATCTGTCTTGAAAGATTCAGTTGATCCCCCCACCTCCCTCCCCCAGCCTTTTGGGACAGGAAGTTTTAGATTTCTGCCGCCCTTCACGTGGAGACGTGCTTCCTGATTTCCTCTCTGAATGGTCTAGCTCGCACTTTAAGCTTGTTCTTCATTGTTCTGGACTCCTCCTGCATCTGGGAAAAATAATTTCTCTCTTACCAAGTCCGGAATTCTCCGGCCATTGCGAGTCACTTTTCCCATCGGCAGTGTACGCCCCACCCGTTGGTTTCACGTGGCGCGGGGTAGGCTCAATGGGAAATCCCATTGACAAGCGGTGGGAAGATAGAATCCCACCACCAGCGAATGGTGCGGCGCCAAGAAACACCCGGTCTGGGAGCTGGAACCCAGAGAATCCTGCTCCCAGTGTCTACTATCTTTTATCATATTAAACACCCCAATCAGGTTTTTAAAAAAAATCATTGACGGGATGTGGGAGTCGCTGGTTAGGCCAGCATTTATTGCCCATCCCTAGTTGCCCTTCAGAAGGTGGCGGCAAATTGCCTTCTTGAACCGCTGCAGTCCTTGAGGTGTAGGTACACCCACTGTGCTGTTAGGGAGGGAGTTCCAGGATGTTGCCCCAGTGAAAGTGAAGGAACGGTGATATATTTCCAAGGCAGGGTGGAGAGTGACTTGGAGGGGAACCTCCAGGTGGTGGGGTTCCCAGGTATCTGCTGCTTTTGTCCTTCTAGATGTAGTGGTCATGGGTTCGGAAGCTGCTGTCCAAGGAATGCAAAGGAATGCAAATCCGGGCAGCATGGTAGCGCAGTGGCTAGCACTGTGGCTTCACAATGCTTGGGTCCCAGGTTCGATATCCCACTGGGTCACTGTCTGTGCGGAGTCTGCAAGTTCTCCCCGTGTCTGCATGGGTTTCCTCCGGGTGCTCTGGTTTCCTCCCACAGTCCAAAGATATGCAGGTTAGGTGGATTGGCCATGCTAAATTGCCCTTAGTGTCCAAAAAGGTTAGGAGGGGTTACTGGGATAGGGTGGAAGTGAGGGCTTAAGTGGGTCGGTGCAGAATCGATGAGCCGAACGGCCTCCTTCTGCACTGTATGTTCTATGTTATGGTACCTGTCATTTAATTTAACCCTCTAATCCCTGGTGTTATTCTCGTTCAATTCTATCTTCGGGTGAGGTGAGGGACAAAACCAAATGGGGACAGATGAAATGGGGCAGAGGGAGGGAATGTGATGTTTGTTGGTGTTGAAAGGTATCAGAAGACCTTAATGTCTTTTTATGAATAACTAAAACCTTTACATCAATAAATTAGGACTGTACATCAATAGCTATATTAATAGCCTGCATGTTTGCTTCTGGGGCAGAGTTGATGAGCTGATGCTCCATCATCCTTATGGGTCAGGAGGGCAGAGTTAGGACAGGTCTGCAAACCCAACCTGGAAAAAACTTCCCGGGGACTTCAAATTCTTGGTTCAGGAAGATGTGTGAAGATGGGACTTATGATAGGAAAGAGTTCAGAGACTGGGCAGAATGGCTACCCCGGTGGCCCAGCATCTTGGCGAAGACAGCAAAAAATGGATAAAACAAAGAACAATCTTCCAGCCTTCACCCCTCAGACCACCTTACCCCACCCATACACTCCCAGTGCCCTATCTCCTCAAACCCATGCTTCTTCATGCCCTTCATGCCAACCTATGCCCCTCCCCATAGTCCTTTATAGCCCCTATCCCAATCCCAAGGCCCATTATAGTCACTCTGCCAACTTAATGCCAACTCATGTCAACTTATGCCCCCTACCACCCTTTGCCCTTACACCTACTTGTCAACTGACTGAGTAGCCACCATAGGTAGATCTAGGGCCCATGCTGAGACCCTTAAGTTACTCTAATTGATAAAAATCTAGTCACTATATTGGCCATTCATAATTTCCCTTTAAAAGGTGGGTTTGAGTCGTCTTCTTCGACACTGCAGTCTACGTGGTATAGGTACGGCCACAGTGGTTAAGAAGATAGTTCCAGGATTTCGACCCAGTGGCAGTGAAGGAATGATGATACATTTCCAAGTCAGGTGGTGTTTGACTTGGAGGGGAACTTGCAGGTGGTGGTGCTCCTATGTATCTGCTGCCCTTGTCCTTCTAGATGGTGAGGGCCATGAGTTGGAAAGGTGCTGTTGAAAGAGAGTTGTTAAGTTGCTACAGTGATCTTGTATATGGTACACACTGCTGCTACTGTGAGTTGGTGGTGGAGGGAGTGAATACATAAGGTGGTGGATTGTGTGGCAATGAAGCGGGCGGCTTTGTCCAGTTTCTGATCATTTGGTACCCCCCCCCCCCCCCCCCAACCCAGGATGAGATAGTGGGGGATTCAGCAATGGTAATGCCATTCAAAGTCGGGGAAGGAGATGGTTAGATTCTCTCTTGTTGGATATGGTCATAGCCTGGTACTTGGCATGAATGGTACTTGCCACTTAGCCTACATATTGTCCTGGTGTTGCTGCATATGGACATGGACTGTTTCGGTATTTGAGGTTGTTAATGGTGCTGAACATTGTGCAATCATCAGCGAACATCTCTACTTCTGACCTTATGATGGAAGGGAGGTCATCGATGAAGCAGCTGAAGATGGTTGGGTCGAGGCCGCTACCCTGAAGAATTCCTGCAATGATGTCCTAGGACTAAATGATTGACCTCCAACCATCACAATCACCTTCCTTTGTGCTCAGTATGACTCCAACTAGTGCAAATATTTCCCCCCAATTCCCATTAACTCCAGTTTTGCTAGGGCTCTTTGGTGCCAAACTTGGTCAAAGGATGCCTTGATATCAAGGGCAGTCACTCTCACCTCACCTCTTGAGTTCAGCTGTTTTGCCCATATTTGGAACAAGGCTGTAATGAGGTCAGGAGCTGAGTAGCCCTGGCAGAAACCAAGCTCAGTATCAGTGAACAGCTTATTGCTGAATTGGGCACCTTCCATCACTTTGCTGATGATTGAGAGTAGACTGATGGGGCGGTAACTGGCCTGGTTGGATTGTCCTGCTTTTTGTGGGTAGGACATATCTGGGCAATTGCCGGGTAGATGCCAGTTTGGTGGCTGTACTGGAACACTTGGCTGGAAGCGCGGGGAGCACAAGTCTTTAGTACTATTACTGCAATATTGTGAGGTCCCGTAACCTTTGCAGTATCCAGTGCCTTCAGCTGTTCCTTGCTATCATGTGCAGTGAATCGTATTGGCTGGTGACTGACATCTGTGATGCTGGGGACCTCAGGGGGAGGCCGAGATGGTTCATCCGCTCGACACCTCTGGCTGAAGATTGTTGCAAATGCTTCAGCCTTGTAATGTTTTGATTGTTCTGGACATCCCATTAGCCAAAATCAGATCTGACTGAGGCAGCTGCACTTTAACATGTGTATTTCCTCTGTGAATCATGGATGTGCACATTACAACCCGGCCCCATTTTCTCTCTGCGGAATTGGTGGGCACCGGATGCGGGGGCAGGACTTTTAGATCCAGGCCTCCGCTCCCATTTGACTAAGATGGAGAACCTTCCCATCTGCACAGAAAGCCTGAGCTTAAAATCAATAGATCGGAACATTTCCTCAATAATTAAAAAGGCAATAATAAATTCTTCCTCCTCTTGCGCCAGGCTTAGCCTGACACAATTTAAGGTTCTTCACAGAGCGCATATGACAGGGGCGAGGCTGAGCAGGTTCTTTGGGGTGGAAGACAGGTGTGTGAGGTGGTCAGTGAGCCCAGCAAATCACGGCCACATGTTCTGGGCGTGCCCGCCGCTGGATGGTTCTGGAGGGGCGTTGCGAGGACTGTGTCTAAGGTGATGAACACCCGGGTTAAGCCGACCTGGGGGTTAGCACTATTTGGGGTATCGGACGTGCCGGGAGTGCAGGAGGCGAAAGTGGCCGGTATTCTGGCCTTTGCGTCCCTGGTAGCCCGGCGGAGGATTCTGCTACAGTGGAAAGATGCGAGGCCCCCGAGCGTGGAAGCCTGGGTCAGCGACATGGCAGGACTCATTAAATTGGCGAGGGTAAAATTTGCCTTGAGAGGATCTGTGCAAGGGTTCTTCAGGCGGTGGCAACCGTTCCTGGACTTTTTAGCGGAGCGTTAGGAGGTGGGCAGCAGCAGCAATCCGGGGAGGTGTACTTTGTGTTTACTACTGTGGTTATTATGGGGGGTTTGTATATTGGGGGAATTCGTGATGTAGTTGTAATATGTTTATTTATGTGTTCTTTGTTTTTCTTTTTTCTGTAAGGGGGGAGGGTTTGTTGAAAATATGTAAAAATTTGAATAAAAATATTTTTTTAAAAGTCAAGAATGAATTCCTCGATATCCGTTGGAGATGATTTAGTCTCAATAGTTAATAACTTTATTCCAGTAGTTAATATTTTCCTTAATAATGACTGCATATATTAATAATTTGTTGCTTCAATTAACTACCCATATTATAATCCCAATAGTTGTTTTTCCATCACTAATTGACACTTTTAGATCAATTATTAATGATTTAATCACTCTGACTATACATTTCAATAAGTAATACCTTAATATCAAGTTAATATTTTATCCTGAATAATTAACACTTTCAAATCAATAATTCAGGCTTTGATGTAACAACTAATAAGTTACAATGGATACCTTTACAGTGGTGGTGAATGACTTTTCCTGAATAATTTGGTGTGTTGCATCAATTATTGATCTCATCACTTCAGAAACTGCTTTTCCGTCAATAATTAACACACTGATATTACAAAACATGGAAATTAATGGAAAATGCAGCAATTTTAAAAAAAAGGTTATTGCTGCATAGAAATCATAGGAATCTTAGAATCCTACAGTGCAGAAAGAGGCTATTCGGCCCATCCCGTTTGCACCGACCCTCCGAAAGAGCACTCCGCCTAGGTCCACTCCCCCACCCTCTAATCCCCTAACCCCACCTAATGTCTTAGACACAAAGGGGCAATTTTATCACGGCCAATCCACCTAACCTGCACATCTTTGGACTGTGGGAGGAAACTGGAGCACCCGGAGGAAACCCACGCACACACGGGGAGAATGTGCAAACCCCACATAGGCAGTGACCCGAGGCCAGAATTGAACCCGGGTCCTTGGCGCTGTGAGGCAGCAGTGCCTCTCACTGTGCCACCCTGCATAGTTTACATCTTATTTCCAAAGCCTGGTTGAACTCTGGACTGGTTGGCTGAGTGCCAGTTCGGTTTTGTGGATGGAATGTACCTGTAAAAATTGGAGGCCATGTGCGGTTAAGTCTGAATGTGAGCTTATTTCAAAAAGAACCTGATTGCCATGTAAGGTTTCATTGGAAAGGTCTATCTATTATCTGCTACTCACCGTCCTGCCACATCGGTTGTTGTGGAGGTTCATCAGTGCCCTGGCGTCCTTCTCCTTCTTCTCCTTGGCGTCCACAAAGGCTTTAGAGAACTTGATTCCATAGTTGATGTTGTCGCTGCAGCCTCCCCAGTCAAACTCCCCTCTCAGGTCCCGGGCTTTGCCCCTCTTGCGCGGGTCACAATTGCAGCTGTTCAGGTCTCCCTGGCTGCAGGCCCGTGTGATAGCGTACACAACCCCAGCGGACGAAATCGCATAGACAAAAGCTGCCTCTTGGCTACCTGAGGGGTGCAGGAGGAAATAGGGGGAGACATGTTTATAAATCGGATAATTGGGCATTTTCCTTTCCTAATTTAGAACATGAGTGAGGAACAATCAGGTCCAGTTTCCTTTATCTTATTCATTCACAGACATGGCATCTCTTGGCAAGATTGATATTTATCGCGTCTGCACAGTCACCCTCGAAATGGTGATGGTTTGTTTTTGTGGTGATCTGATCAAGGTGATCTGAGAGAATAGATAGTCTATTTCCTCTGTGGGAGAAGGGGTAAAGTGAAGAACTGGAGACTTAATCTTAAAATAACGGCCAGATTGTTCCGACTTCACCTTTTCACATGAAGGCTGCTGGAAATCTGTGAAAGTCTTTTTCTCAAAAGGTTGAGTGTGCGGGAGAACGACTGGAGCTTTCAAACTGATGTTGACGGATTCAAGGGACAGGAAACAAAGGTAAATGATGTGGCGATGGCGACCAGTTATGATCTAACTGAATGGTGGAATAGGCTCGAGGGGGTGAAACTCCTTCTATTCCCAATGTTCCCAAGGTGCTCCCACAATTCTGTTATGTCGTTGCAGGGTTTTGGTGCAGCGAAGGTGAAGGAATGGCGATGTGCGTCCAAGATGTGTCCAGGCTAGGGTGGTATGGGTGACTTGGCGGCAGGAGGGGGGTGGGATTTAACTGTCGGTGGCTGTGTCCCCACATGCCTGCTGCCCCTGTCCTTTTAAGGTGGTGTGGTGAATGTTATCACCATAGTATAAGCTGTCTGTGTAGCACTGTGGCCCAATGGTAATGTGATCTCCTTACAGCTATTGTACTGGAACCTGGTGGACTCCGCCTCTGGCTCCGCCCCCCCCTCAGACAGTATATAGACCGGCTGCCTGGGGGCGGTGCTCATTTGTACAGCAGACACAGGCCGGCAAGTTCTTGGTTAATAAAGCCTATGTTCACTCACTCTCATCGTCTTGCAGTGAATTAATGGTACATCAGGTGGTAGATGTCATAAACTTTGGGAAGGAGCCTTGACCCCAGTTGCTGGAGAGAATCCGCAGATAGCTCAGACCGCAGCCACAGTGCTCTGGCAATGGAAGAAATTAATGTTTTGCTGAGTGGGTCAGCTGCTCGTCAAATGGACTGTTTTGGATTCAGGAAATGGACAGTTTGATAGCTCAGCTATGTGACAGAAGTTGAAGTAAACATGAATGCAGTTTTACCCTCTCAATAACCGCAGCTGGATTGCACAATTGAGTGAGTGTGTTGGAGGGGGTGAGTTTATTTGGAGTGAGGCAATGTTTTGTTAAATAGCCCATGATAGGCGTTCTGAAAGCGTGAAAAATTAACCATTGTACAACAGCTTCAAATGCACTGATCACCAGTATCCCTGGGTATAGTGATTAGGATGATGTGGAGCTACCTGATGAAGGAGCTACGCTCCGAAAGCTCGTGATTCCAAATAAACCTTTTGGACTTTAACCTGGTGTTGTAAGATTTCTTACTAGAAACGGTGAGACTGCCTCCAGCATTTAACAACAATGACAATTAGTGTTAGTATTAAATTACATCTTTAACATCATGAAGCCTCCCATGGCTCTTCACAGGCATGTTACCAAACAGAAATTTGACACACAGACACGTAAGGAGAACGGGTGCCGAAAGGTTTGGTAAAAGAGGTGGATTTTAAGGAGTGTCTTAAAGGAGGCGGGAGGAGCGAGAGGCGGCAAATTTAGGGAGGGAATTCCAGAGTTTAGAACCTCGGCAGCTGAAGGCATGGGCATCTATGGTGGACGATTAAAATCGGGGATGCTCAGTAGGCCTGAATTTGATCAAGTGCATGAGGGGCATAGACAAAGTGGACAGTCAGAGATTTTGTCCCAGGGTAGAGGGGTCAATTACTAGGGGGCAT
Organism: Scyliorhinus torazame; assembly: GCF_047496885.1. Taxonomy (NCBI): domain Eukaryota; kingdom Metazoa; phylum Chordata; class Chondrichthyes; order Carcharhiniformes; family Scyliorhinidae; genus Scyliorhinus; species Scyliorhinus torazame. The sequence goes on along the minus strand of NC_092723.1, from coordinate 20,522,950 downwards.
ACGTTTAAGGTGTGAGGGGCAAGGTTTAGAGGAGGTGTAAGTTTTTTTAGAGGAGAGGCAAGTTTTTTACACAGAGGGTAGTGGGTGCCTGGAACTCGCTGCCGGAGGAGGTGGTGGAAGCAGGGACAATAGTGATGTTTAAGGGGCATCTTGACAAATAGATGAATAGGATGGAAATAAAGGGAAACGGAACCGGAAGTGTAGAAGATTTTAGTTTAGATGGGCAGCATGGTCGGCGCAGGCTTGGAGGGCCAAAGGGCCTGTTCCTGTGCTGTACTTTTCTTTGTTCGTTATTCTTTGATCTTGGAGGCTTGTAGGACTGGAGCAGATTACAGGAATAGGGAGGGGTGAGGCCATGGAGGGTTTTGAAGTCAAGACGAAAATGTTAAAGTGCTATTTAACTCGGGGGAAATGTAGGCCTGTGAACAGATGCGTACCACAGGCAAAGCTTTAAATAGGAACATTTAATGGAACTAATATTTTTAAAACATAAAATAAGATGCAAAAGAAAAACGTATTTCCATTCCATTTTTCCCACACACGCAGTCTTTTACTATTCATTTTCTTGTGAAAGGTGTCAGGTTGCGTGTACATAATTTATTGAGGGCAACTAACTGCTAAGAAGGAAGCATAAACAGCAGTAAATCGGCAGGAGTCCCTCACTCACCAGTGGACACGTTATGTCACATTCTGATTTCACAACACATTCCGTCTATCACTGCTCTGTGCGAATGCTGTCATTTCACCGTGTTCCCACTCTCAGATTGCATCTGTCTCATCTATGACTGTTTTTATACTCTATTCCTCCCATTTGTTCTGATCCTGTCCTATTGCCAACACACACTTTGTGCACAGTTCCATAGGTCAGTAAAGCATTCTTCAAAACTGTCCTTTCCCTGTCTTCCGTTTTCCTTTACTCTTATCGGTCAGAGATCCAAGATGTTATCCTGGAATCCTGATACACTAGAAAGAAAACTTGCATTTATTGCACCCTGTGAAGAGGAGTGTTAGAGGGCAAAATTTGACACCACGTCACAGTTTATTCGAATAGGTGAGCCAAAGAGGCAGGTTGTAAAGAATATCTTAAAGGAGGAGAAGGGACAGCGAGATGAAGAGGTTTAAGGAGGGAGTTTCAAAACTTAATGGCCAGGCAACTGGAGTCATGGTCACCAATGGTAATGTGATAATTGGCTACAGTCTCCAAAGAGGCATCTCTCGCCATTAGAGAGAGAGAGAATTGAGTTATATATAGCTTGAGGGGCACCACTCCGCAAGTGTGGGGCAAAGCGAGGCGGCATGCCTCCATGAATTATCACCAATGGTTGAGTAATTAAAATTGGTGATGCTCAAGAGCCCTCAAGAATTAGAGAAGTCCAGATATCGCGAAGAGCTGTGGGAGGAGATTATAGGGATTAGGAGTGGCGACGCCATGGAAGGGTTTTCAATCAGAAACAACAATTTTAAAATTGAGTGATTGATTGATCAGGGATAAATGTGGGTTGGTTAGCAGAGGGGTGATGGGTAACACGGTGGCGCAGTAGGTTAGCACTGCTGCCTCACAGCGCCGAGGTCCCAGGTTCGATCCCGGTTCTGGGTCACTGTCCGGGTGGAGTTTGCACATTCTCCCCGTGTTTGCGTGGATTGTTGTAAAAACCTATCCAGTTCACCGATGTGTTTCAGGGGAGGAAATCTGTCATCCTTATCTGGTCTGGCCTACATGTCACTAGTCTGTCGCCTGGGGCTTATACCTTGAGCGGTGCCACTCCACATCGAGTGTGGCTGACCAGGAACCTCTCTCGCTCTTACCACAAGTCATTGGCGTGTTTGGAAGGGTTTTTCAGGTTGACACACTCAGCCTGTTAGGCCATGCTAGTAACACGTCTTCCTTGGACATCAAGTCCTAGGATGGGACTCGAACCTGGAGCTTCTGGTTCGGAGGCAGGGACGCTACCCACTGTGCCACAAGGCAACCACAGCAATGTGGTTGACTCTTAACTGCCTTCTGAAAGAGCCAGCAAACCATTCAGTTTTAAGGAAGACTGTGCACGGTTATAGGGGGAAGACAGGAGAATATATAAAGTAAATAGCTCCTATGGGTGCTGGTGCAGACATGAGGGGCTGAATGGCCTCTCTCTGTGCTGTAACAATTCTGCGATTCTGTGCAAAAGCTGTAAATCTGAATTGAGTCATTCCCAGGCCCGCACCTGTCCATACCCAACATTCAGCAAATGTACTTTCCATCCCTCTCTCCATATCGTCCTCCAACTCGATGACTCTCTGAGATATCTGCGCTCCTTCAGTTCTGGTCTCTTGACAATCCCCAAATTTTGATTGCTCCACCCTTGGTGGCTGTGCCTTCACTTGCCCTGACCCAAAGCTCTGCAATTCCCTCCTTAACACTTTCAGCCTCTCTACCGTACCTCCCTCCTTTAAGTTGACCAATCATCTGCCAGAATACCTCCTAATGGGGCCCATTGTCAAATTTTGTTTGATGATGCTCCTGTGAAGCATCCTTTTATACAATTGAATACCCTAAAGGTGCAAGTTGTTGACATACAATTGAAACATAACCTCCTCCCCTTTGTATTCTTCCCCATTGCGATGAGGGCCAACACTTCATTCGCCTTTTTGATTGAATTCGGCACCCATCCTCGAGTTTAGCCGTTTGAGTACTTGAACACCCGAATCCCTTTGCTCCCCCTACCTCCCTGCTTTCTCGCCATTTAGCAAATGCACAAGATCTTTTGTGGATCGAGCGTGGACAAGTTCACACTTCCCCACAATGAACTTCATTTACCACTTATGTCCACCCATGTCTCTTTGTAACGTTCTGCTCTGATCAATGTATTGTGTCACTGAACATAGTGTCAACGACAAAACTTTGATACAACTTACTATTCCTTCATCTAAGTTGGTGAGAAATATGAAGGAGAGCTAAAACCCTGATAAGGATCCCTGGGAACCCCAATTGTCTTCCACCACTTGGAGACTCTCCCAAAAAACTGATGACGAGTTTCACAAGATTATTTCCAACTCTGTATGCATTTAATTTTCTTTAATGATCTCTTTAATGATGGAGGTGTAGACTCCATCTACACCTCCCACTGCCTGGGGAAAGCGGGCAGTATAATCAAAGATCCCTCCCACCCGGCTTACTCACTCTTCCAACTTCTTCCAGCGGGCAGGAGATACAGAAGCCTGAGAACACGCACGAACAGACTGAAAAACAGCTTCTTCCCCACTGTCACCAGACTCCTAAATGACCCTCCTATGGACTGACCTCATTAACACTACACCCTGTATGCTTCATCCGATGCCAGTGCTTTTGTAGTTACATTGTATATGTTGTGTTGCCCTATTATGTATTTTCTTTTATTTCCTTTTCTTCTCATGTACTTAATGATCTGTTGAGCTGCTCGCAGAAAAATACTTTTCACTGTACCTCGGTACACGTGACAATAAACAATCCAATCCAATCCAATCTTGGGCAGAACCTTATCAAATTCTATTGGAAGTCGACATAGTCAACATTTATTGATAGGCCCCATTTCATCATCTTTGTGACCTCCTGGAAAATCTCAACCAGATTAGTCAGACATGACTCTTCGCAAATGCACGGCGATTCTGTTTGAGTGGCGGATGCCTGTCCTGTCCAAGTGTTCAGTCAATCTATCGCCAATGGCCAATCCCAGTAATTCCCCTATAATTCACATTTGATTAATTGCGTGATAGTCTGTTGAATGTGAAATTTGCCATGGAACCACACCAAGAGGGATTCGACTGAACATTTCTGGGGCTGGGCTGGTGGACCTGAAGGTGATGGGAGCTGAGAAAAGAGCTGCCTTTTAAAAATAATAATAATAATCTTTCTATTGTCACAAGCTTACATTAACACTGCAATGAAGTTACTGTGGAAAACCCGTAGTCCTCACAACCCCAGCATCCACAGCCTTCTGAGGCAGAGAGATTTAATTCAGTACCCTTTGTATGAAAAAATGCTTCCTGAATTCACACTGGTGTGGCGGGCTCTAATTTTAAGACTATGCTCCATTGATCTGGACTCCTGCACTAGAATGGGTGGCATGGTGGCACAGTGGTTAGCACTACTGCCTCACAGGGCCAGGGACCTGGGTACGATTCCCGGCTTGGGTAACTGCCTGCGTGGAGTTTGCACGTTTTCCCTGCGTCTGTGTGGGATTACCTCTGGGCGCTCCGGTTTCCGCCCATAAGTCCCGCCAGACATGCTTATTAGGTGAATTGGACATTCTGAATTCTCCCTCTGTGTACCTGAACAGGCGCCGGAATGTGGCGACTAGCGGATTTTCACAGTAACTTCATTGCAGTGTTAATGTAAGCCCACTTGTGACACTAATAAAGATTATTATTAAAAAATATTTGTTCGAGTCAATGATTGCTTATATTCCCTTGAGCTTAGACAGTGGATTGAATCAAGGTGCTTAAAAGGATAATAATATTCTCTCTATCTGCAGAATCAATTTACTTCACTATTTTAAACACAGAGTAGATTACCCCTGAAACAGCATTATGTCAAGTTTTAATTGCAGCTTATGCTTGGACTTTCTCAGCACCATAGCCCTATAGAATGGACAGGGGGATATCTGCCCTGTCCCCAGAGGGGTAGTGAAGTCTTTACCATTACAGTTACTGACTGGGGCCCTGCAGATTTGCAACAAGTTACTCCCTGAATTATTTCTGTTTGACTTTTCACCAGTTTGTCTGTGGAAATATTTACATCTCTTATTACTGTTTACACAACTTGGCATAAAGACATGCTCCAACTTTAGCTAGTTTAGGAGAGCAGCCCGCTGCCTGACCCCTCGTAAAACACGTGCTCCCTCTCTCGATCTCCCTCTCTCTCGCTCAGAGCTGTTTAAGCAGTGATGATACACAAATATTGATCAAAACAGCATCGATGAACATTTATGGTGTTTTCCCCTGAGCATGCTGATACCCAGAACCAATGACAACTATTTGTGTGTGAGTGAGTGTATGTCTGAGTCTGTGTGTGTGTACATATCAGTGTATGTGTGAGTGTGTGTGACTGTGTTGTATCAGTGTGTGTGTGCATCTGTGAGTGTTTTGTGAGTGCGTGAATGTTTCTGAGTGTATGTTTGTGTGTGTATATATGTGAGTGTGTGTGACTGCCTGTGTGTATATATGTGAATTTGTGTGTGTGTGAGTGAGTGTGTAGTGTATGTGTTTGAGTGCGTGAGTTTCAATGTGTGTGTGTTTGCGTGTGTGCAATTGAGTGGTGCGGTGTGTGTGTTTGAGCATGTGTGTTGTGTGTGTGTTGCATGTGTGTATGAGTGTGTGTCTTTGAGTGTGCTGTGTGCATGTGTGTTTGAGTGTGTATGCATGTTTGAGCATGTGTGTGTGTGTGCCTTTGACTGTACGTGTCTGAGTGTGCTGTCAGTGTTTGAGTGTGCGTTGTTTGTGTTTGAATGTGTGCGTTTGAATGCGTGTTTGAGTGTGCTGTGTGTGTTTGAGTGCGTGTGCATGTGTGTGTGTGTCTGCCTTCCAATTAAAATCAATGTGACATTTCTAATGTGTTAATTATTAAAACGTTTTTTAAAGCATTAGTTTCAACAGCGTCATACACAGCATGTCCCCGAGTGATTTGCAGCTAATGAAGTACTTTGAAATACAGTCACAGTTTCTCACGAAGGAAACACGGCAGCCAATTTGAACACAGGAAGATCCCACAAATAATAATCTGTTTTAGTGATGTTGATTGTGGGATAAATATTGATCAATACATTGGATAGAACCCCTCCTACTCTTCTTCAAAATAAAACCCATGGGAACTTCCACCTGCACCTGATGGGGCCTCTGTTTAACCTCTGATTAGGAATAAATGCCATCCACAGTGCAGCACTCCCCCAGCAGTTGTAGATTTCTGTGCTGAAGTCTCCTGGAGTGAGAATTGAACCCACAACCTTCTGACTCAGAGAGAAGTGTGGCCGGTAATGCAAATTGCGGCAGAAGTGACTGAGATCCTGCCCCTTCAATGTAAATGATCACCAGGAATCTGTGGCCACTGCTGATGGAACACCCTGCTCAGGCTTGTTGATGTCTTGTGCATGTTTGCTCCTGTGAAAGGAGCATTATTTACTCCAACGTGAGATTTCAATCCCTCATAGATTTCATTCCTTACACCTTTAATAAAACAGCCATTTAGGGTGGGATTTGCTGGCTGTTCACTGCGGCAGGAAAATCCCAATCCCACACCGGCACACGGGTTTTCCGGGAACGAGGGGTGCTGCCATCCCCGTTGACAAAGGCGGGGTGGTGGGGCGCCTGCCCTGCCGAAAAACATGTGGCGGGCTGGTGGGTAAATCCCGCCCTAATTGATTATGGGCGACTGATAGTTTGATCGATTGAATACCTGCAGAATATTCCGCACACACCATCAATGAGAGGCCTGAAATATAGGATAGGAGATTGCAGAATTACAGAGAATTACAGCACAGAAGCAGGCCATTCAACCCAACTGGTTCATGCTAGCATTCATGCTTCATACGAGTCTCCTCCCAACCCTCTTCCTCTCACCCTATCAACAGATCCTCCATCTTCCTCCCACCTGGGTTTTATTTAGCTCCCTCTTAAATGTATCTATGTTATTCACCTCAACTATTTCCGCATAGGGGCTGGTTTAGCACAGTGGGCTAAACAGCCGGCTTGTAATGCAAAACAAGTCCAGCAGCGCGGGTTCAATTCCCGTACCGGCCCCCCCCCGAACAGGCGCCGGAATGTGGCGACTGGGGGCTTTTCACAGTAACTTCATTGAAGCCGACTTGTGCCAATAAGCGATTATTATTATTCCTTCTCAAACTATCCCTCTCACCAGGCTGAACACTTCCCATGTCCCGAATGAAGATCTTCACTTTGTAAAAAGAATGGTTCTTTCATGTGAAGCGGGCCTCGCTGGCTGGCCCAGCATCTGTTGCCCATCCCTAATTGCCCTTGAACTGAGTGGTTCGTTCGGCCATTTCAGAGGGCACTAAAGAGGCGACCGCATTACCCTGTGCCCGGAGTCACAGTGTAGGCCACACCAGGTTAGGACGGCAGATTTCCTTCCCTAAAGGCCATTAACGGACCAGATGGATTTTTAAAACAATTGATGGTAGCTTCATGGTCGCCATTACTGAGACTAACTTTCAATCCCAGATTTATTGACTGAATTAAAATTCCGCCAGCTACCGGGGTGGGATTTGAACCCATGTCGCCGTTAGCCTGAGCCTCTGGAGGATTAGTATTCCACTGACAGCATCCACTTCTCCCGTTCGATTCTTAAAATTTGCGGATGATTTGTGTGCAGTCCCTTTAATTCAGGACGGCGCCTTTGAAGAAAACATTTCCAGAAAGTAGTGTGCTGGCCAAGATTCTGCACCCAGCAGCTCGAGGGAGCTTTTGATATTCTGCAGACTGTTGGCTTAGAGTTGCCACACTTGAAAAGCACAGCCAGCAATTCCAGCCAGGAATCTGAGTGCCTGCCATTTGCCTTCATTGCACGAGATCTGCAGCAGTGCGCATTCTAAGAACCAGCTTACAACCTGTGGCACCTCACAGGATTCAGCCATTTGGCTGCAGTAGAAACACATCTTAAATGGGGCAATGAGCTCAAATATTTAATAGAGAAAAATAATTTACATTTATGGAGGGCCATTCAAGGCATTTTTTCCTTTATTCTTTCATGGGATATGGGCAACATGGCAGCAGAAGTGGCTAGCAATGTGGCTTCACAGCGCCAGGGTCCCAGGTTCGATTCCCCGCTGGGTCGCTGTCTGCGTGGAGTCTGCACGTTCTCCCCGTGTCTGCGTGGGTTTCCTCCGGGTGCTCCGGTTTCCTCCCACAGTCCAAAGACGTGCAAGTTAGGTGGATTGGCCATGATAAATTGTCCTCACCAAAGAAGGTGAGGAGGGGTTATTAGGTCACGGGGATAGGGTGGAAGTGAGGGCTTAAATGGGTCGGTGCAGACTTGATGGGCCAGAGACCTCCTTCTGCACTGTATGTTCTAAGTTCTATGTTCTAACACAGGAGGGAAACAGTCGCTCATTGGGGTTTTCACAATGATTGGCCTGCGGATAGGGCAGTGAGTGAGCTCTCGGATATAGACCGTCAATTAAAGGTCTTTGTGCTTGGAAAGGAATGGCAAAATGCCACAGTGGGTAAGGGAGGGTGCGCTTCAATATGGAAGCACCAGCTCTCCACATTTTTCAAACCTCAATTAATAAACAGTTTTTGCGCCTTGGCCACCACTGTGGGAAGGGGGGTGGGGGTTAGGGGGGGGGGGGCGGGGGGCATTTGTAGGGCAGCCTGTGGCTACTCCTGCTCCCAGGCAAAGGGCTGCCTGGAGCACTGGTACCCGGCCGGTTGCTGGGAGGCCACGGGCTGGATTCTCCGCCCCAGGATGCCTGGAATGCGTTCCCCGTTGGGACGGAGAATCGGGTGTTGGGGCAAAATTAGGATCGGTGCTGGGCGCCGACCTGAACGTGATGCTCTGACCTCTCACTGGCAAGGTGAATGAGTTCATAATGACCCATTTGCATCTATTTAATGGGCCCAGCGCCTTATGCTCTGCTCTCCCGTGATTCTCTGTTCCCCGCCACAGGAAATCACATGTGCGCGGTTCACGTGTGGTCTGTATTATCGTGGCCCTGGCATGCTGCACCTCCACCATGAGCTCCCCCATGCCAGCGTCACGATGGTAGACACCATCCGAGCCCATCTGACGGCCCAAACCCCCCTGCATCGCACATCAACCCCGCTCTCCCCACCCCCTGACACTGCACAGCAGCCCTCAACCACTGGATTGCCTGGATGTGCCAACCCCACCCCCAAGGTCAGGGGTGACCCAGCCCGCCTCCTGCAGGGACCCCTGTAATAGGGAAACGCCCCCCAGAGACTCCTGTGATAGGGATCGCAGTCTAGACTGGGGCAGCGGGAAGCATTATAGCTGAAATATAGCAGTTCCATGTGTCCATTCCTCGAAGGAGAGAAGCTATACCTGTGTCTGGTTCCCATAGGTCCACTATCTGCAAGCCATTCATAGCTTTTGAGTAGTGGTCTGTGATTTACAACTCATAAAAACCATCTGCAGCTTTGATCCAGTCATATTCTATCACACTTCAGTGGCCTAAGTGGTGAAACCCCAATGTTTTTAATCATTGACCACATCAAAGAGATGTAAGTGCACTAAGTGCATTCCAATTGCTCAAGAGTATAATTTTACTGCACTTTTCTCAAGGTGGCGGCCTGATATTGGGAGTCCCTGGGAATCCTTCCTAATCCACACCATGCATAAATTTTCATGACGTGGAACACTGAATTATATCCCACTTTACGAATGTGAAGGGGATGGTAAAACTGGCGCAACTCAGCTCCGGCAGTAGAACATAGTCTCCCAAATGAAGAACCAGCCCCATGTTCTGGGCATCAAAATGATTTCTTGCTGCCTGTAGAGTCTGATGACTAACTGGAAAAAACACGTTGAATTCAGCTCAATAGGCTCTTAATGAACGTGATTTGTACTTCTTGCTACACCCAAATTATCTCTGCAAAAGTGCCCCAGAGGCCTTAAGCCGCCTTTTAACTAGCGTGCCTGTTTTTTTAACGGTTGTCCACCACTGATTCCGGCCTTGGCAGAGGTTCAAATCCAACCCTATTTCTTTTGTCAGGTTTTTCATTACCTGTCCTCACGTCTTTGATTTTGGTTTGATGGCCATTTTGGTCTGAGTCACCGTCGATGGGACATTTTTCAATATTTAGGGAATTATATAAATGTAAGTTGTTGCAATGTGGGTAATCATGGCAACCAATGTGCAGGTCAGAAACATCGCACACACAGAAATTAGATAAAGGAACAATTGGGCGGCATGGTGGCACAGCAATCCGCACTGCTGTCTCACAGCACCAGGGACCCGGGTTCGAGCCCGCCCTCGGGTGACTGTACGCGTGGGTTTCCTCCGGGTGCTCTGGTTTCCTGCCACATGAGCAGGTTAGGTGGATTGACCATGCTAAATGTCCCTTAGTGTCCAAAGGTTGGGTGGGGTTACAGGAATGGGGCAGGTGTGTGGACCTAAATTAGGTGCTCTTTCAGAGGGTTTGGTGCAGACTCGATGGGCCGAATGGCTTCCTTCTGCACTGTAGGGATTCTATGAATTCATCTGTTTCAGTAATAGTGATTCGTTGATAAATGTTAACCAGGACAGATAGAAACCCCCTGCTCTTCTTTGTATACTGACATGGGATTATTTATGTCCACCTAAACAGGCAGATGGAAGCCTCAATATAACATCTCAACCAAAAACATCTCTTCTGATAGTGTGACACTCCTTTTATACTGCATTGAGATATAAAACTTAAGAACCTACACTGCAAAATTCCAAAATACCACAACCCATCCATGCTCTTATAAATAAAGCCACCATAATCCCAGATGACCATAGGCTGCTTTTCCCATTCAGGGGAAGAGCTGACTGGTGGTGATTTAACCTGAGGGTCACCGCACCTCAGGCGAGGGGCATGGTTGAGAAGGCAGGGCTTTCATGAATAACCTCAGCCGGTACGGAGTATCGAACCCACGCTGTTGGCCTCACCCTGCATCACGAACCAGCTGTCCAGCCAACTGAGCGCATGGGGAGACATAGCGGTATTGTTTCTGGATTAGTAATCCAGGGACCCAGGGTGATGTTCTGGCGACCTGGGTTGGAATCCCACCATGGCAGATTAGTGAAATTTGAAGATAATAAAAAATCTGGAAATAAAAGTCTATTGATGACCATTGAAAGTCTAATGACCATGAGCGATTGAAGTTCACTAATAATCTGATTCACCAATGCCCTTTCGGGAAGGAAATCTGCCATCCTTACCTGGCCTGGCCTCCAGATCTGCAGCAATGTAGTTTAGTCTTAACTACCCTCTGATAATGGCCTAGCAAGCCATTCAGTTCAAGGGCAATTAGGGATGGGCAATAAATACTGGACCAGCCGGCGACGCCCACATCCGACGAACAAAGAATAACAAAACTATTTGAATCATCCGAAGAATAACATTTAGAAATTCAAATGGAATTGAGTCACCTCCTGCTTGGAAGTGAGTCCATCCCTGTTAATATTAGGGTGGTTAACTGTGGCTGGACATATATTTCTGGAGTTTCACATGATGTCATGCCTTCACATACCAATTGGAAATGGATAGACTTTTCATTACCCCATTAGATGATTCTTGATTCCCCCATCACCTATATTTTTTTTATTACTGGCAAATCATAGAATCTACACTGCAGAAGGAAGCAATGCGGCCCATCGAGTCTGCACCGGCCTTTAGAAAGAGCAACTTACTTAAGCCCACACCTCCACCCTATAGCCATAACCCAGTAACCCCACCTAACCTTTTTGGACACTAAGGGGCAATTTTGCATGGCCAATCCACCTAACCTGCACATCTTTGGACTGTGGGAGGAAACCGGAGCACCCGGAGGAAGCTCACGCAGACAGGACATGCAGATGCCACACAGACAGTGACCCAAGCCGGGAATCGAACCTGGGACCCTGGAGCTGTGAAACAACAGTGTTAACCACTGTGCTACCGTTCCACCCATTTATAAAATAAAGCTATGAAAGAGTCAAAAAAGTTTTACAAATATATAATTATTTTTCGTGACCATTTGATTTTTCACAGCAGTGTCCTGAAGTCTCCAGGGAAATCCTAGAGGGTTGGCAACCCTAGTTACTATTAATGTAAGGGTTGAGTTTAAATTGAATAGCCAAATGAGAGTTTGAGTGGGGTGTATATTAAAATGGTAGACATTTTAACACCAATGTGTTTCCTTTCTTACTCCAGGCATTCTCCAGCTTTGCTTCCTTACCATTTAATCTTGAAAGTTTTTTGGGGAAAAAAACAACTTACTACGCAACATTACTTTGCCAAATACAGTGTGGTCCCGGGCCAGGGTGCTACAGTTCCATCGATGGTGTCGGAATTGGTGCTGGCATTCACGGATCCACTCCTTGGCTCCTTCTCCAATTGACTGCATGATATCCGGGTGCTTCTGACACAGCTGCCGCTGTTTGTTGACCAGTCCTGGGATGTTGTCACAGATCACTCGTGCTCCAAGAGCTCCAATGTACCTGTGGGAGAGATCAGCGCCATTAGATCACATCACATTACGCAAACGTCCCGAATACCATTTCAAATAATCTGCTTAAGTGTTATCGAATTATACAGCACAGAAGGCAGCGATATGACCCATCGCGTCTTTGCACTCTCTTTGAAAGAGATATCCAGTTTGGCCCCCTTCCCTCTGCTCTTTCCCCATAGCCCTGCAAACATTTGCTTCCCAAGTTGGAAAGAATACAACACAGGATGTGGGCATCAACAATTTCTTTCCCCTCCTCAATGGCCTTGAACTGGGTGGCATTTCAGAGGGCAGGTAACAGTCAACTACATTGACCACGGGCCAGACCAGGTAAGGATGGCGGATTTCCTACCGAAATGAGGTTAGTGAACTAGACGGGTTTCTACAACCATTAATGATAGTATCAGAGTCACCATTACTGAGACTAGTTCCAATTTCAAGTTTTATTAATAGAATTTAAATTCCACCAGCTGCTCAGCTGGGATTTGAATCACTGTCCCCAAAATGTTAACCTGGAATACTAGTCCACTATTACCACCACACCACCTTTTAAAAGTCAACCACATTGCTGGAGTCACATGTAGGCCAGACCAGGAAAGAACAGCAGATTTCCTTCCCTAAAGGAAATTAGCGAATCAGATTGGTTTTTATAACAATGGTTGCCATTTAACTCTTAATTCAGATTTTGGTTTAATTTCCATCACCTGCCGTGGTGGGATTTGAACTCAGGTCCCCAGCGTGTTACCCTGGGTCTCTGGAATAGTAGTCTTGCGACAATACCGCTATGCCATTGCCTCCCCCTTGATGCTAGTGAATCTGCTTCTCTCGGGTAACACTTCTAAATCATAACATCTCGCACCATAAAATAATTTATCTTCCTCTCCCTGGCTTCATTTTGCCAATAATCTTCAACCCTGCTTACCAAACCCTCCCGCCTCTAAAACGTTTTGCCCTATTTATTTTACCGAGCCCCTTCACAATTATAAACTCTTAAATCTCCGCTGCGATCGACTGCTTAATGAAATGAAAAGAAAATCGCTTATTGTCACAAGTAGGCTTCAAATGAAGTTACTGTGAAAAGCCCCTAGTCGCCACATTCCGGCACCTGTTCGGGGAGGCTGTTACGGGAATTGAACCGTGCTGCTGGCCTGCCTTGGTCTGCTTTCAAAGCCAGCGATTTAGCCCTGTGCTAAACAGCCCCTAGTTTAAATGATTTAACCTGAGAAAATTATAATTAAAATAAAGAAAATTGGGGTAAGTTTTCGGAAGCGGGAGGGTGCAAGTGAAAGTGGGTCGGCTGCCCATCACACTCCCTGCTGGAGCTTTGTTCCCAGTCTTGAGTGGGGTCTATTAGAGAGACTGATGTGCTATCATCGTTTACCTCCTGCTGAAAGCAAAGACATACTCCCACGTATTCACGTGGCTCCTGCCCACTATTTTCCATTCGCAATTCCCATGTCTCCACCTATGATGGGAGCTCCTCAGATGAAAGATATCAGACTGTAATTATGTCCTCCTGCCATTGGAGGTGCTGCAGCAAGAGGGTGCATTTCTAACATGAGGGGGGAGGATTCTCTGCTGCCCGCCGCTGTTAGCGGAGTTTCCGATATGGCGGAGCTCTCGGGTTGGGCACCCATCCCGTTGCGATGCGCCGGTCCCCGGCGGTGGCGGCATCGACCTTCGTGCCCCGTGCCAGCGGGAGGGTACATATGGGTCATTTGGACCCATTTAAATCCTATTAACGAGCTTCGCACCATATTCTCCTTGCCTCCTCTGGCCCTCTGGGCCGGGATTTATGTGGGTGTGGATTGGTAAAAGTGTTTGCCAGTGTTGCCCTCCCGTGGTAGACCTTGTGGTTAGCCAAAGTATTTAATGTAGGTGCCTCAAATTCCATCAGAGGGCCCCTCCCCCCAACAACGCAAATCCTGCCTAGCCCACCCTCAGCCCCCCATTAGACCACCCCATCAGACCCCCCAAGCAGAGACCTCCACCAGACCCCCCCATCAGAGACCCCCAACCAGAGACCTCCACCAGACCGCCCCATTAGACCCCCATCAGAGACCCCGACCAGAGGCCTCCCACCAGGCACCCATATAAGAAACCCCCCCATGAGACCCCCCATATCAGAGAATCCCCATCAGAGGCCCCCATATCAGAGGTTTCCCCATCAGAAACCCCCATATTAGAGACCCCAATACAAGAGACCCCCCCCATCAGAGACCCTTCATCAGAGACCCCCTCCATATTAGAGACCCTTCCCATAACAGACACACCCCATCAGAGAATCCTCCACATCAGGGACCCCAGCTCCCCCCCCCTCCCCCCCCCCCCATCCCCTTCACAATCAGCCATTCCTGCCTGGAAGCTAAAGAGCAGTATGGGCAGAAACAGTGAAACATCATTGCTTTTTCACTCACATGTTCCTTACACCTGCTGCCTCAGACAAAGGTGCAGAAAGCAACAGCTGTTACTTCATAGAAATCCAAAACATCACAAGGCTTTAAATCCTCTCAGGTCCTTTAATCTGCATGTCTTCTATTTACTTTCAAAGAGACAAAGCTTTTAGTAGGCTGCAATTGTCAGGGTAATAGCTTCAAGACTTCCAGGTGCCTGTATTGTTTATTTTCATTTCCCTTCATGCTTGAATGCACCTCAAGAACACTGCTTTGAACCTAACCTCAATGCTTATAAACATCTAGGAGTTAAGTGCTTTCACTTTCTCTTTTCTCAGCAGAAAACACTTAACTGCGTTTGATGTGGTCAGGAGCTGTCATCATAGGGAGGGTCTCTGATATGGGGGTGTCTGTAATATGGGGAAGTCTCTGTTATGGGGGTCTCTTGTGGGATGGTATCTGATGGGGGGTCAGTGAGGCACGTCGGGTCACCCTCGTGTGCGTGGTGTGTAGCGGGATGCAGTGTGTGTAACTTGACCCAGCAATTCCCATGGTAGGGAGGGGGGAGAAGGATGCCCCTATTTGTCAGCATGGGGCGGGGGGCAGGATTTGCGTTGTTGCGGGGGAAGGGTCCAGCCGCCGGACCATGCCACAGGGCCTCCGATAGTGGGATTCAGAACGGAATCCCTTGCTCTCACAGCCATGCTTGAATTTGCATTGTTAGGGAGAGTGAATCGCTTCAGGGTACCCTGCATAGTGCCAGCACAATCCAGAAGTGATTCAGTTCCAGCAATCTCCCAAATGGAAAATGCAGCCCATGATGGTTACAGAGTTTGTATTCATTAGAGTGATGAACGGAAGGATTTGTAATACAAATACAAACAATAAGAACAGAAATTATAGATTTAAAGTGAGGACAGAATTAAATCTGGATGACTTGGTCCACTTATTGCTCACCCTTCAAGATCCTCCACATGGTACTCTGGGCAAAGTCATAACACTCTGCCTTTATACTGGAGCACAGGGACTTTTCAAAACATATTAAATGTTATAATTAATTTAAAAGAACAGTTCTGAGTAAGGTCACTCAACCTGAAACCTTGGGTGCGTTTTAATGACCTCTTCGCGCCCGACATGGTGTCGGGACGAAGACGTTGAATTTCACGAGAAGCCTCTTGTGAGATTTGCGATGCTCGAAACACCTCATGAGACTTGACAAAATTGCATTAAAATCATTTAAATATGCGTTTGCGGGATTCTCCCGGTGCCCAGGACCTAATCTGGTGCTGGCCTCAACTGCACTTTCCTCTTTGCCCGCATAACCCTTGTCTATCAAAAATCTGACTATCTCTGACTTGAATAAATTCAATAACCAGCCTCCACTGCTCTCTGTGGAAGTGAATTGCACAGACTAACAAATCTCTGAGAGAAAGTAATCCTCCTCATCCCTATCTCAAAACTCTCCTTATCCCCTCTTATTCTTAAACTGTGTCCCCTAGCTCTGGTCTCCCCCAAGAAACAGCTGCCTGGTATCCACCTTGTCGAGCCCCCTCAGGATCTTAAGGGTGTGATCTACCGGCCTTGTTCCACCGGAATCTGGGAGGGATTCGGCCGCTAGATCCTGGGAGAGGCCTCCCTCGGGATTCCTGATGGCCGTATGTCTCGCATGAACCAAACAGATCTTGTGAGACATCGCGATCTGGATCCTGTCCACTATGGGCAGGACCCAGTCTGCCACGGCTCAGTGAGCTAAGAACCCATTTAGCCGCACTGATGCCGAATAGAACGGCCGCCCGGCATCTATCGGCCTCACCGAGGAGACCTCAGCCGGGTGCCATTCTGTACTGGTACCCACACATGGGAACCAGGCGGAATGGTACCTGGGGGGTCTCTCAGGCAATCGGAGGCCCCTCGGTGGTTGGCCTCCAGGCAGAGTGGTTCCCTGGCACTGCTAGTGCCAACTGGGTACCTTGGCACTGCAGCCTGGCATCCTGGCAGTGCCACCTAGGTGCCAGCCTGGCACTGCCATGGTGCCCAGGTGGCACTGTAAGGCTGGCAGGGGAACTTCCAGGGTGCAAGGTTGGCAGTGCCAAAGTGATAAGTTGGCATTGTGTCCAAGCTGGGGATCGGGCCCAGGGGTGCCCTGCTTGTATGAGGTGGGGTGCTGGGGTGGGGGTCCGAGGATTCCCCCAAGTTGAGTTGGGGCGTTGGGGGGTTGCATCGGTGGGTCGAGAGATTGGGCGCCATTTAAAAATGGTGTCTCAATCTCATCCTGCACTGAGGAGCTCGGCGCGTTGGAGTTCCTCAGCGCAGGAAATGAAGCTAACTGCGGCCTCGGGGCGTGTTCCTCGCCGGGGCACGGAACAAGACAGACTGCCATTAGAGTGCCTCGTAGCACCTGAAACGACCACGCTAATCCCGCCCAGAATGGAGTCTGTTTATTTTGGTTAGATCGTGCCCTATATGTTTCAATCAGATCACCTCTCACTCTTCAATCTCCACTGGGTATAGGCCCAACATGTTCAACTCTTCCTCATAAGGTAAGCCCCTCAACCCAGGAATGAGTCAAATGGACCTTCTCAGAACTGCTTCTAATGCAATTAAATCCTTTTTTACAAATAAGGAGATCAAAATTGTACACAGTATTCCAGATGTGTTCTCATTAAGACCCTGAACAGCTGCAGTAAAACTGTCCTACTTTTATATTTCATTCCCCTTGCAATAAATGTGATATACAAATGAATTTGAGTGGAAACTCGAGCAAAAGAAATTTGCTTCTTGACAGGGGTCTCTTTTATGGGGCATCACTGGGAGGGGATCTCTTTATTTAAGGGGTATCTGGGTGGTCTCTTTATTTTGGTGGTCTCGATGGGTGGGTGGGAGTATCTGGTGGAGGTGGAATGGGCAGGTCTTGAATTGTGGTGGAGGGGGAGTGGCCCTTGGATGGACTTTGGGGGCAACTCCCATAAAGAGTTACCCCCTTGAGCCACTGCAAGATCCACCACATCAGGGCCACACTGTGTCCGCACCTGTAGTAACTCTCGCCCATATGATTCGCGGCCCAGAGGACCGGAGAATCGCGCGGATCTGGATAATATGGCACCCAGGTCACTAAGTAGATGCAAATGAGTCATTAAGACTCATTTGCGTCCTCCCGCTGGTGCCTGGCATAAACCTTGATCCCGATGCCAGCAGGGGGCTGGAGCATTGGAAACTCTGCCTCACTCCGGTGCGGCACGAGGAGCAGAACTTTGCCCATTAAGTCTACAATCTCTCTCAAGTGGAGATGCCAGCGTTGGACTGGGGTGGGCACAGTAAGAAGTCTTACAAAACCAGGTTAAAGTCCAACAGGTTTGTTTTGAATCACTAGCTTTCGGAGGGTAGCTCCTTCCTGAGCTGAAGGAGCCTGAGGAAGGAGCTGTGCTCCGAAAGCTAGTGATTCGCAGCAAACCTGTTGGACTTTAACCTGGTGTTGTAAGACGTCTTGCTAATCTCTCTGAAAACAGACGAAGCATACATTTCAATCAGTGCAACCTTTCACTGATTGGTACAAAGTAAAGGATATGCCACATCAGTGGGTCACCCTACTTAAGATGGTGTAGATAATTCCTCACTTGAAGCTGTAGGAGTCGAGATTGTAGGAGGTCCCTGATTGGCTTGTAAGGTGTGGAGCTGTCTTCCCTTTATAAGCCAAATGGTGGCAAGGAGACAGAACCAGGATCTGGGATTCCCGGCGCTGGGAGTACTTGCTTGATGGGACTGTGACATGGCTTGTCAGAGGATATTGGCAAAGCTGAATGACTTCTGATGCATCAGCCTTTGCAAGGGACAGCTGTGAGCTCCACTAATATCGCCACAAGCTGCCTAGATGCCCAAAGACAGTAATTAAAAAATGTATGCCTGATTCACTGATTCCAGGGAGCAGCAGGAAGCCAGGATGTCCGACCAATGACATGTAGTGGCTGAAATCTGTTGGCAAATGTTACAGGTGGGCAGCTACGAGGCACTGAAATGACCCTTGTCCCTGTCTTCTCCATTGTGGTTAGCTGCTTACCTAGAAAACCCTATAAATCTACATGTTTGGGCCCCAAGGAATGTCTTTGAACTGGTCCTCCAGATCCTCTTACTTTCTCTTTCTCCAACCTGGCTGCTAACCTGAGAGTCTTTACTTGCCTCTTCCGTGTCCCTACTTCCTGGGGCTCACTTCCTGGTGCCTCGCGCCATAGCTTGGGTGAGGGGTGGGGTTAGCGGGGATTGGCCAGAAGAGCTGCTACGCAGACTGGCTTCCTCTCCTATTCCTCTTTCAGCTAGATTCCTGAAAAGCTCAGCCGGATTAGCCATTCCGTCTCCCGAAACTGCGAATGTTTGCGGGGCGCCCTGGGGAGGAGGTACTAAGCTCATTGTTGATCCTGATGACCTTGGATAACAGTGTCAGTGTCTGGCTTTAGCAAACACTCTCCTTTTCATCCCAGTCCAAATCCACTTTGTTGTAAACACCATCAGTTAGAGGTAGCTCATCATTTTCTAAATTGTTTCTGTGTACAAACGGTGAACAGACAATTCCAAACAGTGACTACACCAAGCAGAGAATGTATGAAACTCTCCCAACATAAGAGGTAAATAGAATCTATAATAAACCCAATACCAAGATTGGCTCTCCAACAGAGAGTGCAGATGTAGGCACATACCAAGTGTGTGCACACATATAGACATGTACAGAGTCTCAATACACAGAGACATACACAGAGTCACAAGCACAAAAAGGGCAGGAACCTCATCTAAATAGATTTTAATGAATTTAAACATTATTAATGGGCCCCCTGCCGCATGATACCCCACCCGCCTCGGTAAATATACATACCTGACTGACATGATGACAGGTTTGGCCAAAAGTGAATCAGTCGAGGGGATCAATGCGGGTGCGCAGATGTAAGTAGAACCCCCGGGGTGGGGAGAGGGACATTTTCGGACGCTGTCCCCTGGCACAGGTTGGCATTGCCAGGTTGGTACAGTGCCACGCAGTGGTACATACACACTACTCACACACTTCACACAGAAATACACAAACTACACTCGCATATTACATACTCACACTACACTCACAAAGTACACAAACTCACTACACACACTACACAAGCACACTACACACGCATACTACGCAAGTACACTACACACACTACACACACAAAGTACACAAATTCACTACACACACAAATTACACACACAGTACATACACACTACACACATATTACACATGCACACTACGCACACAAAGTACACAAATTCACTACACACACAGACTACACACACTACATACACACTACACACACACTACACATGCACACACTACACACACACACTCCACACATGCACACTACACACATACACAGGCACACACTATACAGATACAAACACACACACTACACAGAAATACACACACACACTACAGACACACAGCTACACACACATTATTGTGCAACACACAAACATACACACGTACTCTGAGTGATCAGAGAGAGTGAGGCTCTGAGTGCAGTGAAAGAGCGAGGCTGAGGGCAGCATGGTGGCGCAGTGGATTAGCCCTGCAGCCTCACGGTGCCAAGGTCCCAGGTTCGATCCCGGCTCTGGGTCACTGTCCGTGTGGAGTTTGCACATTCTCCCCGCGTTTGCGTGGGTTTCGCCCCCACTACCCAAAGATGTGCAGGGTAGGTGGATTGGCCACGCTAAATTGCCCCTTAATTGGAAAAAATTAATTGGGTACTCTAAATTTATTTTTTAAAAAGAAACAGCGAGGCTGGGAACAGAGTTTAATAAGGAATGTTTGAGCTGGTTAGACGTTTACTCGGTGGAGTTTTAAACAATAAGAGATGATTTTAATTAAAATGTATAAAGATTCGGAGGGGGTCTTAAAACAGTCGATGCTGGGAGGATTCTGCCCTTTGTGGGAAATCTAGAACCAAGGGACACAGTTTTAGAAAAGGGAGTTGTGTATTTATGTCAGAGATAAGGAGGTATTTCATCTCTCAAAGGGTCATGAAAATTTAGAGTTTTCTACCCTGGAGAGCGTGGAAACTGGGTCATTGAATATACTTAAGGTCAAGCCAGACACATTCTTGAATAGCCTGGGAGTCAAAGGTTATGGGGAACAAGCAGGAAAGTGGAATTGTGGCCAAAATCACTCATGATTTTATTGAATGGACGAGCTGCCTACATGATCCTTCTCCTGCTCCTATTTGTTATGTTCTTTCCAGTTAAACAACATGAACATAAATTAATATCCCGAAATTGTAAGTGTTGAGGTTGTTCAGTCAGATGTGAAGGAACTGCAACAGGGCTTGAGTAGATTTACTTTGAATGGACACGGGCGGCACAGTGGTTAGCACTTTTGCCTCACAGCGCCAGGGACCAGGGTTCAATGTCAACCTTGTCTGTGCGGAGTCTGCACGTCCTCCGCGTGTCTGCGCGGGTTTCCTTCGGGTGCTCCGGTTTCCTCCCACAGTCCAAAGATGTGCAGGTTAGGTTGGATTGGCCATGATAGCTTGCCCCTTAGTGTCCAAAGGTGTGAAGGTTACGTGGGGTTAAGATGATGGGTGGGAGAGTGGGCCTTGGTAGAGTGCTCTTTCAGAGGGTCGATACAGACTAAATGGCCCAAATGGCCTCCTTGTGCACTGCAGGAATTCTATGGTTCTAACAACTAAATTTTAGCATGAGCATTGGGAGCTTGATTCAGGGGGTGGTTTCTGGATTGTGAATCCACTTGAGGCGGCAGAGCGCATTCTGGCTGAGTTTTACAGGTAGTGGCCAATTAGCAGGTGGTCTCTGCATTTGCTGCTCAATGGGGGACGGTGGGTTAGGGAGGCAGAAGCTCAGGTCTGTGTGGCCCATGCACGCAAGCCGGCAACATTCACTCTCTGACTCACAGCAGTGCTCCTGAAACCCAAGCAACAGGATTGGCAGGGGACGACTGAAGTCACCCATTAGCATCAGGGGAGTGAGCGACTGAGGCTTCCATGAAGATCAGAGACATCCATTCCCGGGAATTCTACACCCAATGGCAAGACTTTGACATGGGAAGACTTGTCTTTTCCTACAAGACGTCTCCAGCTGTAAGGCAGCCTTGACCTCTTCTCATTTGTCCGGGGTGAGACACACCGGCAAGGGGCCGGAGCCATATTGGCAATAATCACTGCTAAGTGACTCCTTAATTAGCTTGATTGCATTGCCATCGGGCAGGTTGGCATCACTGATGCCTGTCCAAAACGGTGTGAGGAGAGGAACAATTTTCCAAGGCCAGTCTAATGCTTTTTACTGGCAATATCTCCCGCCGTCACCTCCAACTCCAGTGGCAGTAAAGTCCCAGATGTCCATAGGCTACTTTCCCCTTTGAGGGGAAGAGCTGACTGGTGGTGATTTAACCTGCGGATCACCACACCTCGGGCGAGGGGCAAGGTTGAATAACCTTAGCCGGTACGGAGAATTGAACCTGCGCTGATGGACTCACTCTGCATCACAAGCCAGCTGTCCAGCGAACTGAGCTAAACCAGCCACCATACTGCATTGTACACAAAGAGAGCTGAGGGTCGGCGAGTGTTTGGCTGAAAATATGGAAAGTAGGTTGTTTATAAGGTGAGTAGTGGAAGGGTTTAAGGAGGGTGCTTCAGGTATATGGCGAGTCAACCTGGTGAGGAGGTTTAACCTTAGGATCACAGGAACCAAGATGGCCCAATGAGACCAGGTGCAAGGGGCAAGCGAAGGGTAGAGAATGGAGAGGGGTGCGGTTTTAGAGGAAGGAGGGAGGATACAGAGAATGGGGGAGGAGCGTTAAGTGTGGTGAAGGACAAGGTTGGCTGAAGATGTTAATTGTATATTAATTGCATTTAATTGTATGCAGGTGTTGGGCATTAACTGGGGAATCACTTGTGCTTCTCTTAATAGGGATTGACTACAACTCTGCTGATTGAGTTAAGAGATACACGCTTGTAATGTGTATCTCTGCAAATAAATGTTTACAAAAGTGTGTAAAGATTGGTTTCAGTTTTATCCTTCATCATCAGACTTTCTGGAGTATAATTGAGGACAAGAGATGGGTAGGTTGGGGGAATGAGGTGACTGGAGGTTTGATGGAAAGGGAGTTATGTAAGAGGGCAACATGTGAGGAGGACATTTGAGAAATTGTATCCAGAGGTAACACAAACATACGTATAGTTCTCAGTTCTGGAATGGCTGGGATTGAGAGAGGGGCAAGTGAGGTGACAATAGCCAGTTTTCCTGTTTGACGAGGTGTGGGGTTTGAAGCTGAGCTGTGGGGAGAACAGGGCCCCATGATTTCACACAGTCAGGTTCAGCTGAGTGAGTGGTTGGGGGAGAGGGAGAGAGTAACTGGGCGCAATTCTCCCATCGGGAGACTAAGTCCCGACGCCGGAGTGAAAACCGGAGTGTTTCACTCCGGCGTCGGAGGCCGTTCCCAGCCCCCTATTCTCGCACCCCCTGCCCCCCCCTTCCCGGGGGGGCGAGGAATGGCGCCGCGTCCTTTACGCGCGCTGGGCCTTGGCGGCGCCGCGTAAAGGACATCACCCGCGTATGCGCGGTTGCCGTCCTCCCCACGGATGCACGGTTGCCGTCCTCCCCGCGGCCGCCCGGCAAGAAGATGGTGGATCGGTATTGCGGGGCAGCGGAGGAAAGGGGGTCCTCCTTCAAAGAGGCTGGCCCGCCGATCGGTGGGCACCGATCGTGGGCCAGACCCCTTTTAAGCCCCCCCCCGGTGCAGGAACCCCCCCCAGGCCGCCCCCCCAGCGTTCCCGAGCTGTTCCCGCCAGCAGCGACCAGGGGCGTCATTCTCCGACCCCCCGCCGGGTCGGAGAATCACCGGGGGCTGCCGTGAATCCCGCCCCTGCTGGTTGCCGAAGTCTCCGGTACCAGATATTCGGCGGGGGCGGGAATCGGGCCGCACCGGTTAGCGGGCCCCCCCCGCTCGATTCTCCGGCCCGGATGGGCCAAGGTTCCGCCGATAAATTGCCTGTCCCGCCGGCGTGGATTAAACCACCTTTTGAACGGTGGAACAAGGCGGCGTGGGCGGGCTCCGGGGTCCTGGGGGGGGGCGCGGGGCGATCTGGCCCCGGGGGGTGCCCCCACGGTGGCCTGGCCCGCGATCGGGGCCCACCGATCCGCGGGCGGGCCTGTGCCGTGGGGCACTCTTTCCCTTCCGCCTCCGCCACGGTCTCCACCATGGCGGAGGCGGAAGAGACTCCCTCCACTGCGCATGCGTGGGAAACTGTCAGCGGCCGCTGACGCTCCCGCGCATGCGCCGCCCGGGGATGTCATTTCCGCGCCAGCTGGCGGGGCAACAAAGGCCGTTTCCGCCAGCTGGCGGGGCGGAAATTCCTCCGGCGTCGGCCTAGCCCCTCAATGTTGGGGCTCGGCCCCCAAAGATGCGGAGCATTCCGCACCTTTGGGCGGCGCGATGCCCGTCTGATTGGCGCCGTTTTGGTCGCCAGTCGGCGGACATCGCGCCGTTTCGGGAGAATTTCGCACCAGGTGTGGATGGCGCCGGCGGGAACCTGTCGTGTTGCGCTGACCGCTCGGCCCATCCGGGCCGGAGAATCGCCGCTCGCACATTACCAATGGCAAGCGGCGATTCTCCCAGCGGCCAGCCGTGATTCGCGCCGCGCCGGTTTGGGGGGGATGGGAGAATCGCGTGCAGGCATCGGGACTCGTGTGGCGCCCGGGCGATTCTCCCACCCGTAGAATTCTGTCCAATGGTCGGGGAGCTGATGGGGGCCAAAAGGAATGTGTTCCATTATCCTAGTGTTCAGATGGAGAAAATTCTGACTAATTGACAGCTATCTGTCTTAGCTCGACAGCAGAGAAGTGGGCCTGGGAATTACATAGAAACATTTAAAAATAAATTTAGAGTACCCAATTCATTTTTTCCAATTAACAGACAATTTAGCGTGGCCAATCCACCTACCCTGCACGTCTTTGGGTTCATAGATTATCATAGAATTTACAGTGCAGAAGGAGGCCATTCGGCCCATCGAGTCTGCACCGGCTCTTGGAAAGAGCACCCTACCCAAGGTCAACACCTCCACCCCATCCCCACAACCCAGCAACCCCACCCAACACTAAGAGCAATTTTGGACACTTAGGGCAATTTATCATGGCCAATCCACCTAACCTGCACATCTTTGGACTGTGGGAGGAAACCGGAGCACCCGGAGGAAACCCACGCACACACGGGGAGGGTATGCAGACTCCGCACAGATAGTGACCCAAGCCAGAATCGAACCTGGGACCCTGGAGCTGTGAAGCAATTGTGCTATCCACAATGCTACCGTGCTGCCCCTGAAAAATCTCTTATTGTCACAAGTAGGCTTCAAACAAAGTTACTGTGAAAAGCCCCTAGTCGCCACATTCCGGCGCCTGTTCAGGAAGGCTGGTACGGGAATTGAACCATGCTGTTGGGCTGCCTTAGTCTGCTTTAAAAGCCAGCGATTTAGCCCAGTGTGCTAAACCAGCCCAGGGTTGTGGGTGCGCAACCCATGCAAACACGGGGAGAATGTGCAAACTCCACACGGACAGTGACCCAGGGCCGGGATCGAACCTGGGACTTTGGCACCGTGAGGCAGCAGTGCTAACCACTGAGCCACCATGCTGCCCATTACATAGAAACATAGGAATAGGAGAAGGCCATTCAGCCCCTCAATCAAGTTCTATCGTCCATTTAGATCTGTATCTTGGCTCTATCTTCCTGCTTTTGTTCCAACATCCTCATTACTGTTAACCCAGCAACAATATAGAAATTACAGTTAACACTGCGCCCCCCCCACCCCCCCACCCCCACCCCCCCAGCCCCATATGGGGGAGAGAATTCCAGATTTCCACTATTGTCTGTGCGAATAAATGCTTCCTGACAACACCCCTGAAGGGCTTGGCTGTGCCTGCCTATTAATGTAAATAGGCCAAGAGGCCTCATATGGGCAAGGAAGGTGGTGGTAGAGGAGCGGGGGGAGGAGATGGAGGAATTTCAATAAGTGAAAGTGATGGGAAATGATGGCAGAGGAATCATTACCCGAGATACTTGAGCTGTGTCCTCACAGGAAGGAGCAGAACCATCCAGGGAAAACCCGGACCATCCAGGGAAAACCCAACACAGCCCGTCAGCAGAAGAGAGGCATTGAAGGGGCATTACATAGTCAGGGGTGCAGGACACTACAACTAGGAATAAAACAAACCTGCATTTCTATAGCACCTTATAACAATCTCAATCCATCCCCAAGTGCTTCACAGCCAATTAAGTACTTTTGAAGATTGTCACTGAGCGACTGCATTGTAACTAAGGTGGAGGGTGGTTCATATTGGCACCAAAGACAGATGGAGAAGGAGGGTTGGGGTCCTGCAGGCAGTGCTTAGTGAGCTAGGGTGGAATCTAGCGAGCAGAACCTCAAAGGCCGTAAGCTCCAGATTACTCCTTGCAACATGCGTTAGTGAGAATAGAAATAGGAGGATGTAGCAGATGAATGTGCAACTGGAGAGATAGTGCAAGAAGGAGGAATTTAGATTCCTGGGTCATTGGAACCACTTCTGGGGGAGATGGGGGATCTGTGTGGGCTGGAGGGGTTGCACCTGAATAGATCTGGACTAATGGCATTGCAGGGGGCTTTGCTAGTGCTGTTGGGGAGGGCTTAGATTAACTCAGTGTGTGTGGGAACTAGGTAGTAATATTGGCGAGGCAAAACAAGGTACAGAGAATGGGGAGAGCACTACTGTAGGAAATAGTATTTTATTAGGAAGGGTCAAAGTAAAAGGGAATGTAATAAGGTCTAAAGTAGGCTTACTATCCTTGTATGACAACGCATGGTGTGTGGTAATTAAGGGCGGTGAACTCAAGGTGTATATCACCATGTGGAAATATGACAGAGACACAAACAGAGAGAGACCTGACTCAAAGAAGGGCAGGACTGTGTGCTAAATATTCCTGGATACAAGGTGTTTGGATAGAAAGGGGAGGGCGGAAAGTATTAATGAAGGAGAACATTGCAGTGCTGGAGAGAGGGGGCGCCCTAGAGTGGTTAAGGGCAGACTCTATCTGGCTAGTCCTAAGAAACAACAGTGGCACCATTACACTACTGGGCGCCGACTATACAGGCCACCGACTAGTGGGAAAGATGCAGAAAGTCAAATTGACAAGGAATTTCCCGGGTACATCTCTGGCTCAATGAGGACGAGGCATTGCTGGATCAGTTCTTGAGAAGGAGCTGGGTCAATCAAATGGATCAGGTAGATTAAGTGATCGTCTGGGAACATTTAGGGAACAGTGATCATAGTACCATAAGGTTTAGGTTAGCCATGGAAAAGGACTAGGACCAATCCAGAGTAAAAGTAATTAACTGGGTGAGGGACAATTTCATTGGAGTGAGAACGGCTCTGCTCCAGGTAAATTGCGATCAAAGATTGGCCAACAAAACCTTAATAAAACAATGGGCTGCTTTGAAAGGGAAGATAGTTTTGGTTAGAGTCAAGGTTCATTATCAGGAGCTGGGTGGTAAGACCAGCAGACCCAGATCTCCCTGGATGATGGCAGTGATAGAGGATAAGATAAAGCATAAAAAGGCTGCACGTGATGGGTGTCAGGTGGATAATACAATTGAGAAACCAGGTTGAATATAGAAAGTGAAAAGAAATAAGAGAAGCAAAGTGAGAGTCTGAGAAGAGGCAGGCAGCAAACATAAAACGGAATCCAAAAATCTTCTCTAGGAAGTTTCATCGCACAATGTGAAGTGACCCTGCCTCTGAACCAGAAGCTCCGGGTTTGGGACCCACCCCAAGAACTGATGGCCAAGAAGGTGCATTTATAACGCGGTCAAACTTGCAAAATCCTTCCAAATACACAAATGGCTAGCAGTAAGAGCGGGAAAGACATACTTGATGGGGAGTGGCACCCCTCAAGCCATACGCCCCTGGTGACAGACTAGTGACCTGTTCCAGGAATAACTAACTATGGAAACAGGAAAACGTCTGCCTTAGAGCACCACTAGGTGCAGGAAGAAAATTGGAATGGAATGAAAAAATCTTCTCTAGGCTTATAAATAGTAAAAGGGTAAAAGGAGAGTGGGGCTGATTAAGGACAAAAAAGGGAATTTCTGCATGAAGGCAGCAGGGGACATGGCTGAGGTATGAAATTAGTTTGGAAGAAAGTGCTACCCAAGTCATAGTGAGAGAGGGTTTAAGATATTAAATGGACTAAAAGTTGATTTAAAAAGAATGTAATAGGAGTATTTAAACTAGTGTAGCAGGGGGCTAGGATTAGATAGGTCAGATTCAGATCAGGAAAATGGAGGTGGAACATTCTCTAGTGATATAGAAGATATAATGATAGACTTGGAATTACAGGGGAAGCAAAGTTTTAAAAAAGTGTCCGGCAAGGGAAATTGATGGGGTTAAACTGTCTATACTTCAATGAAAGGAGTATCACAAACAAGGTGGACTAGTTAAGGACACAGGTAGATACATTACAGCAGGATGTCATTGCTACAACAAAAACCTGGCTAAAGTAGGGGCAAAATTGGCAACTCAGTATCCCCGGTTATAGAGTTTTCAGACACGATAGAATGGGAGATTAATAAAAAAAAGGGGGGATAGCACTAATGGTTAAAGAATCCATTCCAGTTGTGAGAAGGGGTGACTTACTAAACGGGTCAACAAGCGAGGCTTTATGGGTTGAATTTAGAAATAGGAAAGGGACTGTCACACTACTGGGGGTATACTACAGATCCCCCAAATAGTGAAAGGAAGATAGAAGAACAAATTTGTCAGCAGATTTCTGTCTGTAAGAACAAGAGGGTAATAATAGTAGGAGACTTTAATTATCCCAATATCAACTGGGATTCAAACAATATAAGGGGAACTGAGAGAGAAAAGCTCATGCAGTGTGTTCAGGAAATTGTTTTCAATCAATTAGTGACAAACCCAATGAGAGGAATTGCAATTCTAGCCGTAAACTTGGGGAACGAAGAACGGCAAGTAGGTGAAGTGACAGTTGGCGACAATATGGGGGATAGTGATCAGAATTCAGTTAGATTCAGTCTTGCCATGGAAAAGGACAGAGACAAAGCAGGAGTAAAAGTTTTGAACTGGGGGAAGGCAAATTTTGCAGGATTGAGAAGGGACTTGGCTGAGATGGATCGGCCAACATTGCTAAAGGATAAATCAGTGGAAAACCAGGGGAAGCACGGAAACGTGAGATCCTAAAAGTGCAAAATAGACATGTCCCCGCCAAGAATAAGCGTGGTACTGCCAAACCTAGACCCTCCAGTTATCTAGAGGAATGCAGGGGAAGATCCAACAGCAAAACAAAGCTTACGATAGGCACAAAGAACTAATCACTGCAGATAGCATAGACAAATATAGGAAATGCAGAGAGGAAGTAAAAAAGGAAATAAGGAAATCAAAGAGAAGACATGAAAAAAGATTAGCAAGTAAAGTTAAAGAAAACCCAAAGATGTTTTGCCAATATACTAATGGGGAAAGGTTAGTTAAGGAAAAAGTGGGATCTATCAGAAATGAAGAAGGGAATTTGTGTGCAGTTGCAGAGGGCGTGGAAAGGGTCTTAAATGAATATTTTGTCTTCATGTTTACAAAGGAAAGGGACGATGCAAATACAGTAGTCCAGGAGGAACACATGCGCATTGGACAGATACTCATAAAGAGAGAGGAAGTACTCGAAGGGTTGGAGTCCTTGAAAGTTGGTAAGTCGCCAGGGCCAGATGGATTGTTTTCGAGGCTGCTGAAGGAGGCCAGGGAGGAGATAGCAGATGGTCTGAGGATGATTTTCCAACCCTCGCTGAATATAGGGGACGTACCGGAGGACTGGAGAAATGCAAACGTAGTTCCATTGTTTAAAAATGAATCAAACGTAATGCCAAACAACTATAAGCCAGTTAGTCTTACGTCGGTGGTGAGAAAATGAGTAGAATCAATTCTGAGATAGGATTAGCTGTCACATAGCAAGGCATGGCCTAGTTAGGGATATGTCAGCATGGGTTTGTTAAAGGAAGGCCTTGCCTCATAAATTTGATTTAATTCTTTGAGGAATTGACAAGAAGGGTTGATGACGGTAGTGCAGTGGACGTGGTATTCAAGGATTTTAGCAAGGTGTTTGACAAGGTCGCTTATGGCAGATTGGTCAAAAAAGTAAAAACCCATGGGATACAGGGTAATGTAGCAAACTGGATAAAAAGTTGGCTTAGTAACAGGAAAGAAAGGGTAATGGGCGATGGCTGCTCTTGCGAATGGAAAGTTTTTTCAAGTGGTGATCCGCAGAGCTCTGTCGGGACCCTTATTTCGATACATGTATGCGCCAGAGGACTGGAGAATTGAAAATGTTACACCTCTGTTTGAAAATTGGTGTAAAGATGAACCCAGTAACTACAGTTTAACCTCAGTGGTGGGAAAGCTTTTAGAAATGTTAATTCAGAACAAGATTAACAGTCACGTGGACAAATGTGAAATATTTAAGGAAATAGCCAGTTTGGATTTGTTTAGGGCAAATCATCTTTAAATAAATTGCTTGAGTTTTTGCTGAGGCAACAGAGATGGTTAATGAAGGTAATGCAGCTGATGTGGTCTACATGGACTTCAAAAAGATAGTGCCTGAAAAAAAAACTTGTGAGAAAAGTTGGAGCTTATTGTCTAAAAGCGACAGTAGGTACCATGAATGCAGAATTAGCTGGTTGACAAGGAACAGAGAGTTGTGATGAATGGCTGCTTTTCAGACTGGAAGAAGGTATAGAGTGGGGTCCCCCAGGGATTGAGTTAGGAGCCTCATATTAATGACGTAGACTTGAGTACACGGTAGAATTTCAAGACTTGTGAATGACACAAAACATGGGCGTATTGTGAATTGTGAGGAGGATAATGATAAAATTCAAGAGGACACAAGCAGATTGGCGGAAGGTGCGCACAAGTGGCAGACAAAAGTGTGAAGTGATTCATTTCGGTAGCGTAACTGAGGAGAGATAATATAAAAATAAGGGTACAATTTGAAACGGAGTGCAGGAGCAGAGGCACCTGGGGGGGGCGGGTGGTATACGTGCACAAATCATTAAAGGTTGCAGGGCAGGTTGAGAAAGTGGTTAATAAAGCATACAGGAACCTGGACTTTATAAGTCAGAGTGTGAGGTACAAAAAGCAAGGGAGGAATTATAAATCCGTAGAGAGCAATAGTGAAGCGTCTACTGGAATACTTCTGATCATGACACTTTATGAAGGATGTGAAGATATTGGAAAAGGTGCAGCAAAGATTCACAAGAATGGTTGCAGGGTTGAGGAACGTCAGTGACATGGATCGATGCGAAAAACTGGGGCTGTTCTCCATGGAAAAGAGAAGAAGAGATTTGATAGAGATGTTCAAAACCATGAGGGGATTCTGGAGTGAATAGGAGAAAGTGTTGCTGTTGGCAGAAGGATTGAGAATCAGAGGAATGGATTTATGCTGATTGGCAAACAAAGCAATGGGAACATGAGGAAAAATATTTTTACGCAGCGAGTGGTTAGGCTCCGGAAAGCTCTGCCTGAGAGCGTGCTGGAGGCAGATTTAATCATGGCTTTCAACAGGGGGTTGGATAATTACCTGGAGAGGAAATATTCGCAGGAATAGGGGAGAAAGACGGGGGGAGTAGGACTAGCTGATGTGCACTTGGAGAGAGCAGATACGATGGGCCGAATAGCCTCTTTGTGCTGTAACCATTCTATGATTCTATCAAGTGGTCGCTGCTGTAATTTAGGAAACACGGCAGCCAATTGGCACACAGTAATTCCCAGAAAGAGCAATGTGTTAATGATTAGATAATCTGTTTTGTTGAATGTTGGTTGAGCAATAAATATTGGCCAGGGCACTAGGGAGAGCTTCCTCTCTGGTCTTTGAAATAGTACCGTGGGAGCTTTTCTGTCCACCAGACAAGGCCTCGCTCTGACGTCTCATCTGAAAAGACAATCTCTGGATCTCGACTGTACCCACGACCTCCAGACTGCGAGGTGACTGAGACATTGCCGTTAGCAGAAAGGTCGGGGGGGGGGGGGGGGGGGGATTAGGAAGGATAAAGCTTCAGCGTCCCAGTCACAGAGACTGATATTTTGGCTCTCTCCAGCCAGTTCACGGAGTCGTGAGCAGGTTGGTCAGGGAATGAAAAAGGGTTGAAATAAGAGTTGGGAACAGTACAAAGTATCACACAGCATTTGCAACACAGAAATAGGCCGTTCAGTCAAACTGGTCTACGCTCGTGGTTGAGTTCCACATAAGATTCCTTCCACCATAGCCCATTTAACCTTATCGGCATATCCTTCTATCCCTTTCTTCCTCATGTATTTATATTGCTTCCCCTTCAAAGACACCTACGCCAAAAGCCTCAGCTACCAATGAGAAAGATCCATACTCTCACCGCTCTCTGGGTAAGGCTGTTTCTTCCTGAGTTTCCTACTGAATTTATTTATGACTCTCTCATATTGAAAGCTCCAAATTCTGGTCTTGCCCACAAGTAGAAACATCTTTTCCAGTCTACTCTATCATGTCACTTAACAACCCTGAAGGTCTCCCTCCGCTCACTCTTCAGCTTTCTGTTTTCCAGAGAAAATATCCCCAGCCTTTTCCGAGGTTATAACCTTCCAGCTCCGGTATCCTCCCAGTAAATATCTTTGCACCATCTCCAGTGCCTCTATATACATTTTTCAACCTTGAAATAAAAGGACTCTCCATCCCACAAACCAGTCAGCAAAACAAGAGGAAAGGATTTTGGCCATGATTTTGAATGAATTGGACTTACCACCAGGAAGATTCCACTCGCGGTGTCAATGTGAGTAATATTAATATAAAGGCAAGGTAAAGTCTGGAGCAGGTACTTGTCCCATCATTTCCTGCTGTCCTATTAATCTGCCTCACACCGTCTTGTCCAGAGGTATGGGTCATTTTCCAGTGCAGCCTGGATTCCTCAGCTCTGGTCCACCCAGACATTGCGTTTTAACAACAAGAAAACCTCCCACAATCTTGCAGAAGATCAACAAGGTTTGTGCACAAACAATTCTTCTCGATATCTTCAAATTGTCAATGGTTGTATTTCAAAAATCCTCGCGATTTTAACGTACTGAATTCATCCTCTGATGTGGTCGGATTTTCATCCTCTGAGCTGACACCTCAAATTAATCTGTAAATTTCCCTTTTGTAAAGTCGGGGCTGAGATGAGTGATCGTGGCTTTTAACTGAACGTTTTTTTCTTTCTCCTCTCTCTCTCTCTCTCTCTCTCTTTCCCCTCCTCTGTGCTTTCTTGGTTGCTGAGACAGGGAGCACCTTGTTCGGATCTACAGTGAAGCACTGGCAGTGTGCAACTGTCTCTGTTCCTCTCCTTCTGGGTTGAGTCGATAACAGTGCTGTGCCGTAGAAGAGCCCTGGCACTCTTGGCTGTTGACTGGCGATCCACTTGCTGACACCAAGGCTGGGGCTAGAGCTGCAGATTCCAAAAAGCACCACATCCCCACCTGCTGGAGTAAAATTACACACTCTCACACACGCAGACACACAGAGTTCAGAAGATGTACAAAGGCTTAAATACCTAATACTAAACATGTTGCACCTGGGTCCTAGAGCCCAAAGGAATTTGTTGAACATGCTGCTCTTGAACGTTACTTGCCAATAATGCATATTTAGAATGTGATGACTTTCTTTTAATAGCCACATTTAAAAAACTTGCATATATATATAGGATGACCTCAAAATGTCCCAAAGCAGTTTGTAGACAAATGAGATACTTTTGAAGTGTAGTGACTGTTGTCATGTGGTAAAAATGGCAGCCAACGTGCTCACAACAAGCTCCCACTGACAGCAACGTCTTCAAGACAGAATAAACTTTTTTTTTAATGATGTTTGCTGAGGGATAAATGCTGGTTAGGACACTGAGGAGAAGGCGCCTGCTCTAATTCCAAATATTGACATGAGTGGCAGGATTACCTGGTCCTGCCTGCCAGCCGGATTTTCCAATGCCGCAGAAGTCAATGAACTTTTGGCTGGCTTGTCACATCTGCCATGGCGGAGGGCACAAATCCCAGGCGAGATCGTTCACACCCTGAGGGCAGAAAGCACTGTGTTTTAACACCTCACCCAAACAAAATGGCACCTCCGACAGGGCAGCACACCCTCAGTACTGCACTGGATGTGTCAGTCTAAATTATGAGCTATAAATCTCTGGAGTGGGGCCTGAACCCACAGCCCTCTGACACCAAAGCAACGGTGCCATGGTTGACATGCATGCAATGATATGGGTTATCATATACAAATGCATGCTTCCAATTTAAATTTCAAACTGACTACAAGTTATTAAAATGGAACAGCTTGAATTTATACAATACTGCAGGTTCTTGGAGGACTTCACTTTAACGTAAAATGCTGGAGCTTTCTGACTTTTGTAATGCAGAAACAGATTGTCAACGGGATGGACTCTAAGCAAAACGTAATCAAGACTTTCAATGATCTAATGGATCTTCAAGAGAAATATTTGTGTAGTAATGTGATGGATAAGGAAAACAACATTCTCACTGTGTCTGCGTGGGTTTCCTCCGGGTGGTCCGGTTTCCTCCCACAAGTCCCGGAAGACATGCTTGCTAGGTGGATTGGATATTCTGAATTCTCCCTCTGTGTACCCGAACAGGCGCTGGAGTGTGGCGGCTAGGGGATTTTCACAGTAACTTCATTGCAGTGTTAATGTAAGCCTACTTGTGACAATAATAAAGATAGTTACAAAAAAGGAGTGGGGGAAGCACAAGTAGCCAGATGTGGAGGCTGAATCAATCTCTTGCAGGCAAAGGAAGGTAAACTGGTTTACAGAAAATAATCTCATTTTCCTTATTTATAACGTTATTGGAAAATTGTTCTCACACTGTAGAGGGATATGTTTTCTGGATATTCGAGAAAGGCGACCATGGCTGGAGGCAGTCTGCGTGGTAAGTGAGGCCGATATTGCTCAGTCTTCAGGTTTATGCGACAGAACATAATTCGCTGCTTGACATATACAGATGACACAGGCACTGAAGACTATGACAAACTATCATCACACAATTGATAGATCATGTGTAGGAATGGGCCCAGTCAAAATAGACAGCTGTTGGCTGAGTTACAACCCAGTCGCATGAGATCCCGAACTTAGAATACAAATAAATAGACAAAGTTATCCTCTGGATGGACAATTCAGCTGGGAATAGAACTGAAATGAGACCTGCCTTTCCATCTTTCAAAATGTCCACAGTGCATTCCTCCGAACACCAGGGGGTGAAACACCAGGCATATCTCAGGATATGATTTCCTGAAGATGAATAATTTGTGTTTTGTAAGGACAAGTCTGACCTTTTCAGCCTTTCTCAAAGTGCCAGCCATAGCTCAGCTGGTAACACTCTTGGCTCTGCATGTGAAGGTTGTGGGCAGAAATCCAACTCTCGGGACTTGAACACATAATCTTTGCTGATGCTCTCAGTGCAGTACTGAGCAGAATGCTGCACTGTTGAAGGTGCTGTCTTTTGAATGAGATTTTAAACAGAGACTCACCTGCCCTCTGAGGTGGATGTAAAAGATCTTATAATAATCTTCTATTGTCGCAAGTATGAAGTTACTGTGAAAATCTCCGAGTCGCCACATTCCAGCACCTGTTTGGGTAAGCTGGTACAGGAATTGAACCTGCGCTGCTGGCCTTGTTCTGCATTTACAAACTACCTGTCTAGCCCACTTAGCTAAGCTGGCACCAATTTAAATAAGAGTGGCACAGTTCTCCTCAAGGTCTTGGGCAATATTTATCCCTCAACCAATATCACTAAAGAAGAGGTGATCTGGTCATTATCACAGTGATGTTTGTGGGAGCTTGCTGCGCACATATTGGTTGCTGCATTCCCTACATTATAGCAGTGACTAACCTTTAAAAGTACTTCATTGGCTGCAAAGCATTTGGGATATCCTGAAGATGTGAAAAATACTATAATACTGCAAGTTATTTTCTTTCAAAGCAAAATATTTGGCAAATATTGATAAAAGGTTTGTGAATAAATGTTAAAGTATTCAGGAAGTATAAATGAGTGATTAACTCCAATGAGTCGGTAAAGTTACCATAGTCCCAGATGGCCATAGTCTGCTTTCCCCTTTGAGGGGAGAATTGACTGGTGGTGATTTAACCTGAGGATCACCACACCTCAGGTGAGGGACAAGGTTGAGCCTTCATGAACAACCTCAGCTGGTACGGGAATTGAACCTGTGTTGCTGATCTTCCTCTATATCCCAAACCAGCTGGCTAGCCAAGTGAGCTAAACTGGAGTGGATAAGTTTATCTCAGTGGCCTGACCAATATTTATCCCTCAACCAATACCTAAATCAGTTGATTCTGTTATTTATTTCACTGCCCTTCATGGGATCTTGCTGTGTACACACTGGCTGGCACGTTTCCCACATTGCAACGACAATTGCATGCCAAAAAAATGTCATTGGCTATAAAGCGGTTTAAGATATCTCCAGGTCTGGAATATTATGAAAAATTTAAGGATAGGTTGGCACCTCTGATGGTGGGGATGTTTGAGGAGGCGATAGGGAAGGGGGTGTTGCCGCAAACCTTGGGGCAGGCATCGATTTCACTGTTGCTAAAAAAAGATAAGGATCCGACGGAGTGTGGGTCGTATCGGCCCATATCACTTCTGAATGAGGATGTAAAAGTGTTGGCGAAGGTACTGGCGGGTAGGCTGGAGGAGTGCCTCCCGAAGGGTGATAGGGAGGATCAGATGGGGTTCGTGAAAGGGAGGCAGCTGTTTTCAAACATTAGGAGGGTTTTGAACGTTGTTATGGCACCGGTGGAAGGGAAGGAAACAGAGGTAGTTGTGGCATTGGACGCCGAGAAGGCGTTTGATCGGGTAGAATGGGGGTACCTGATGGCAGTGCTGGAGCGGTTTGGGATTGGACCAAGGTTTGTGAACTGGGTAAAGCTATTATATAAAGAGCCGAAGGCGAGTGTCCGCACAAATAATATCAGTTCGAGATACCTTTCTCTCCACCATGGGACGAGACAGGGATGTCCTATGTCCCCCCTGCTGTTTGCACTTGCGATTGAGCCATTGGCCATCGCATTGAGAAGTTCGGGAGCATGGAAAGGAATAGTGCGGGGGGGGGGATAAAGCATAGGGTGTCCTTATATGCCAACGACTTGCTGCTGTATGTGTCGGAACCGAGTGCGTCGATAGGAGGAATATTGGAGCTACTGAGGGTATTTGGGTCTTTCTCGGGGTACAAGTTGAACCTGGACAAGAGTGAGTATTTTGTGGTGTCTCGGCCGGGGGTGGGGGCACGGGTGGGGGGGCTGCCATTCCGTAGAGCAGGGACTCATTTTAGGTATCTGGGGGTGCAGGTTGCCCGGGAGTGGGGAGGCTTTGCAGGTACAACATCACTAGTTTAGTGGGGAGAGTGAAAGCCGATCTGGCAAGGTGGGACGGCCTTCCTCTGTCACTTGCGGGTCGGGTGCAGACGGTTAAAATTAATGTGTTGCCGCGATTCCTTTTTATTTTTCAATGCCTATGATTTTCCTGCCAAAGTCTTTTTTCAGGGAGATTGAGGGAAGGATTACCTCATTCATATGGGGAGGGAAGGTGGCCAGAGTGAGAAAGGTGCTGCTACAGAGGGGAAGGCAGGCAGGGGGTTTGGGTCTCCCGAACCTGTTGTACCAGTTTCAAATTCCTAGGGGTGCACATCTCCAAAAATCTGTCCTGGTCCACCCACGTCGACGCTACCACCAAGAAAGCACAACAGCGCCTATACTTCCTCAGGAATCTAAGGAAATTCGGCATGTCCACATTAACCCTTACCAACTTTTACAGATGCACCATAGAAAGCATCCTATCGGGCTGCATCACAGCCTGGTATGGCAACTGCTTGGCCCAGGACCGCAAGAAGATTCAGAGAGTCGTGAACACCGCCCAGTCCATCACACGAACCTGCCTCCCATCCATTGACTCCATCTACACCTCCCGCTGCCTGCGGAAAGCGGGCAGCATAATCAAAGATCCCTCCCACCCGGCTTACTCACTCTCCCAACTTCTTCCAACAGGCAGGAGATACAGAAGTCTGAGAACACGTACGAACAGACTCAAAAACAGCTTCTGTCACCAGACTCCTAAATGACCCTCTTATGGACTGACCTCATTAACACTACACCCTGTATGCTTCATCCTATGCCAGTGCTGATGTAGTTACATTGTATATGTTGTGTTGCCCTATTATGTATTTTCTTTTATTCCCTTTTCTTCTCATGTACTTAATGATCTGTTGAGCTACTCGCAGAAAAACACTTTTCACTGTACCTCGGTACACGTGACAATAAACAAATCCAATCCAATCCAATCCAACTACCTGTTGGAATACTTGACCCTTGGGCGGCGAATGTGGAGAAGGTGCGGAGCTGGGTCAGAGGGGTTGATGCTCAGTGGGTCAGAATGGAGGAGAGTTTGTGCAGGGGGTCGGGGCTGAAGGCACTAGCAACAGCGCCGCTCCCGATAGCTCCAGGGAAATATTCAGGGAGTCCGGTAATAATAGCTTCATTGAAAATCTGGAGGCAGTTTCGCCATCACTTCTGGTTGGATTTAGGGTCAAGGGAAATGCCGATTCGGAGGAACCACAGATTTGAGCCAGGGAGGTGCGATGGATGTTTTCGGAAATGGGAAGAGAAGGGGATTAAGACGCTAAAAGATTTGTTTCTTCGGGGTCGGTTTGCAGGATTGAGGGAGCTGGAAGCGAAGTATGGGCTACAGCAGGGAGAAGTGTTTAGGTACATGCAGGTTCGGGATTTTGCCAGGAAGGAGATACAGAGCTTCCCAGAGGAACCAGCCTCCACATTGCTGGAGGAGGTGTTGACGACAAGGGGACTGGAGAAGGGGGCAGTGTCAGTGGTGTACGGAGCTATTTTGGAAGAGGATAAGGCACCACTGGAAGGGATCAAAGCAAAGTGCGAGGAAGAGCTGGGAGAGGTTATAGAGGAGGGGGTCTGGTGTGAGGTGCTCCGGAGAGTGAATGCCTCCACGTCATGTGCGAGGTTGGGGCTGATACAGCTGAAGGTGGTATATAGAGCGCACCTCACGAGGACGAGGATGAGCTGATTTTTTGAAGGAGTAGAGGATGTGTGTTGCGGGGGGGGGGGGGGGGGGGGGGGGGTGCGCTAATCACGTTCATATGTTTTGGTCCTGTCCAAAGCTAGAGGAGTACTGGAAGGAGGTGTTTAGGGTAATTTCCAAGGTGGTGCTTGTGAAACTGGACCCGAGTCCCCAGGAGGCCATATTCGGGGTGTCGGACCAGCCAGGGTTGGAAACGGGAGCGGAGGCAGATATCATAGCCTTCGCCTTGTTGATCGCCCGAAGGCGGATCCTGCTGGCATGTAGAGCAGCTTTTTTATTTAGTGCTTTGGTGTGGCAGGGGGACCTGTTGGAATACTTGACCCTTGAGAAGGTTAAGTTCGAACTGAGGGGAAGGATGGCGGGGTTCTACAATTCATGGGCACTATTTATTATGCACTTTCAAGAACTGGATAACATCGAACATTAGCTGGGGGGGAGGGGGGCTGTGTAGATTAAGGGTGACTATGAGTAATCCCTGATTCCTTTTTGTCATTTGTTTGTGTAAACATGCGGGCTGATGTTTGGGGGTTGGTGGGAGGATGGGATTGTTGTTATTATGGGGATTGACATATCTTGCTGATTATTGTTTATTGTTGATGGGTGTAAATGCGGGAGAAAATGTGAAAAAGGAGGAGAATAAAAATATTTTTAAAGAAAAAGATATATCCAGGTCATGAAAGGCACTATATAAATGCAGATGTTTCATTTTTCTTGCTTTTCTATTTACTGATCCCCAATTTTCTCTTTCTATCCATCTATAATATGCAAAATATTCCACAACCAATAATTTTCTTGCAGTTGTCCCTACTCCCTTGCTGTGATTTGGAGCTTTACATGTGTAAGTTTCTTAATGATCTTCTGGTTACATTACGATGATTGGCACAAGCCACTCCAAGAAAATTCCCAGCCCACATCTGCACATACTTCCTATTGATCCTTCTCATTAGAAATTCCTATGTCTCTATTTACAATAGAAATTTACAATCCAAACATTTCACTGTAATTACACCCTCTGGTGTGTGAAGATGCCAGTCACAGCCAGTCACCAGGAGCTGAACTGGACTACCGTATAAATACTGTGGTTACAAGAGCAGGTCAGAGTCTATCCACCATCTACAAGGCTCAAATCAATATGTGTGATGGAATTCTCTCCACTTGCCTGAACAGCGCAGCTCCAACATTATTCAGGAAGCTTGACGCCACCCAGGACAAAACAGCCCGTGCGATTGGTGCCCAGCCACCACCTTCAATATTCACTCCCTCCACCATGGATGCACTCTAGCTGCATTGTGTACCATCTATAAGATGCACTGTCACAACTCACCAAGGCTCCTTCAACAGCACTTTCCAAACCTGCGATCTCTACCACCTAGAAGGGGAAGGGCAACAAATGGCTGGGAACATCGCCACCTAAACGTCCCCTCTTCACACATCTTTATTCATGGTTATAAAGAACAGGATCAATACTTCCATTAAGTATCACTGAATTCTCCATCTTGTCCCTATTCATTTATATTCCATCTCTGTTTCTAATATTTATAATAATTATCTATCTATCTAATATCTATCTATCTTTTGTTTATATTATGATCTGTTTATGTCCCTATATTTTGATTACCTGACTATCATCTATCATTCATTTCTCTATTGATTCATCAATGTCTATCTCTCTCTAGGATGGTGCACACACATTACTAATTATGGAAAATTGGTCTTGAATTGAGGACGAAGACATTATTGACAGGTGTGTAAAAATAGTCATGCATTGGGGTAGCGGAGAGACTCTTCCATTTCCCCCCTTCCACCTGCTAAATGCTGTTGCGAAATTGGGTTTCAATATTTGGAGAATCTGCTCACAGTTTTAACATCGATTAGATGAAATGTTTATCATATTTGAATATTTCTGTATGTTTGGCATTACTTCTTTAACTGGCATAGTCATCGGTGTGCATGAGAGACAGACTCACAAAGAGAGAAAGAAAGACAACAAAATGTAGGGCAGATAACTCAAAATAAACAGGTGGGAATCTAGGAAGAGAGAGAGAGCAGAGTACAGAATAACCAGATGGAGATAAGGACAGATCTGGGCGGGATTCTCCAACCCCCCGCCGGGTCGGAGAATCGCTGGGGGCTGGCGTGAATCCCGCCCCCGCCGGTTGCCGAATTCTCCGGCACCGGAGATTCGGCGGGGGGGGGGAATCGCGCCGCGCCGGTTGGCAGGCCCCCCCCCGGCGATTCTCCGGCCCGGATGGGCCGAAGTCCCGCTGCTGGAATGCCTGTCCCGCCGGCGTGGATTAAACCACCTCTCTTACCGGCGGGACAAGGCGGCGCGGGCGGGCTCCGTGGTCCTGGGGGCGGGGGGGGGGGGGGGGGGGCGCGGGGCGATCTGGCCCCGAGGGGTGCCCCACAGTGGTTTGGCCCGCGATCGGGGCCCACCGATCCGCGGACGGGCCTGTGCCGTGGGGGCACTCCTTTCCTTCCGCTTTCGCCATGGTCTCCACCATGGCGGAGGCGGAAGAGACCCCCTCCACTGCGCATGAGCGGGGATGCCGTGAGTGGCCGCTGACGCTCCCGTGCATGCACCGCCCGGCAATGTCATTTCCGCGCCAGCTGGCGGGGCACCAAAGGCCTTTCCTGCCAGTTGGCGGGGCGGAAATCAGTCGGCGCAGGCCTAGCCCTTCAAGGTTAGGGCTCGGCCGCTCAAGGTGCGGATGCCGGACTGATTTGCGCCGTTTTTGGCGCCGATCAGCGGACATCACGCCGATTACGGAGAATACCGCCCAGAGTAACATTCAACAACGTGGAGAGAAAGAATGAGGCAGGCAGTGAGAGACAGGTTGATGGATTGGGAGAAATGAAACATCTGTACCAAAAAACATGTTGGTGACCAGGAACTTCCATTGGATTGGTCCATAATTATGTTTGGCAAAGTACCACAATGGTTTGCCTTTTAAACTCTGTCGTATGGCCGATCAGGGAACTCTTCCCTCTTGCTGCCCGCCACCAGGCGTATCGGAAGGATTTACAGGCTGATAGTCAACCTGTTTGGTCACGGATGGACACACATTCCGTGACCGGACTTGAACTCAGAGCTCCTGGCTGAGAGGTAGGGGCGCTGCCCATAAATAAATGTATAGGAAGAAACTTTGCAGATGAGATGAGAGGGAGAGCGTTGCTGCTTGCTTTTTACTCCGGCTGAGAATTCAGACACCCTCAAGCCCCAGCTGTTGCAATTCAACCTGGACCATGAAAAGAGCACTGAGTCACAAACCCCATTGTTGGGTCGGAGTTACTCTCTCTCTCTCTCTCTCTTTCTCTCTCCTATGTAACAATGCAATCAGCTGTCAGCTCACAGAGTTCAAACTGGAATAGTTGCAAATAGCCTGAACTCCAAGCACCTCCTGCTGCTCGTAATGTAATCCTGTCTAATGCCTGGCCTGGCGGTTAAGGACAGGGAAATAGAAACAGTCTGCACACCATATTCAGTTATGTACTAAACACAATCCCCAGCGACCATCGGCTATTACTGACATAATAGGAAACAGAACGTAAGAGAGGGAGAGATAGGAACACAAGGGGTGGGGGAGACAAAGTGAAAGAGATGGAAGGGGAAGAGCCGGATAAAAATAAAGAGTGAGATTGAGAAGCATAGGGAGAAAGAAAGACGACTGAGACACACACAAAAAAGGATTGAATAGTGATAGGGACAGTGATAGACACAATGCATCAAAGAGACCAGCTTGTGAGTCATCTGCACTACAACTTCCAAGGTGTACATGCACAGCTTATAGGGAATATTGCTTTTGATTCATTTAAGAAACAACCATATCGCCACTGGCGAGAGATGACCCGGGAGGAATAAACAAAGTTCCAGTGGCCCAATTCAAGGAAGAAGAGGGGAGTTTCCAGTGCTTAGCGAAGGGTTACGTGATAGAAAAATACCACTGAAACTAAAAGGAAGAATCTACCAGACAGTTGGGAGGCTGGTCTTGATATATAATGCAGAAACTTGGCGCAACATCAATAAAAGAGGATCAATGACTGGATACTAATGAGGTGCGTGGACTGAGATGGATTTGTGGGTGTAATGAGAAAGGACAACATATCAGGGGGTTGGTGAGAATTGTCGGGAGCATTGAAGAAAGTATCGGAGAAGAGATTGACATGGTCTGGTCATCTGTTGCAGAGAGAGACGCAAAACGGTGAGGCGAGAGACAGAGATGGCTCACCCAGAACGCAGGCAAAAGAAGGCCTATGAACAGATGGAAAGATGCAGTGGTGAGAGGCTTAAACACAGCGGAATTGGAAGAGGAATGGTGACTGACAGGTGGAGATGGAAAAGGATGACCAACCAGTATTGTGATACTCCTTAAAACCTCTCTCTTTGACAAACAGCATGCTAGCAGATGTCAACAGATAAAGTTAGTCAACAGATATTTCTTGCTCAAGTTTTGGCTTGTAAGTAGCCTATTCCCGAGTAAACACATTAGTTTATACGTTACGCTGAGTGAACTATTGGAAGTTGAAAGCGACTCAGTCACCCATCTCCAGCCGGTCATTGAGGTTGACCCAATGAAGTGTTTATATTCATTTAAGCCTTTGCAAACTATGATTCCATTATAATGCATTAATAGAAGAATTTAGAATCCATTGACCAATTTCTGGTTTTGTAAAAGATGCAGTTTAACTCTATGAGTCCTAGATGTAGTGGCAGAATTATTAGCACTATGTCCTCACAGCTCCAGGGACCCGGGATTGATTCCGGCCTTGGATGACTGTCTGTGTGGAGTTTGCATGTTCTCCCCATGTCTTGTGGGTTTCCCAAGCACCCTCCGGTTTCCTCCCACAGTCCAAAGATGTGCAGGTTAGGTGGATTGGCCATGCTAAATTGTCCCCCAGTGTCCAAAGATGTGCAGGTTAGGTAAGGTTGTGGGCAAGGGAGGGGGTATTGGACCTAGGTAGGGTGCTCTTTTGGAGGGTCAGTGCAGACTCGATGGGCCAAATGACCTCCTTCTGCACTGTAGGGATTCAATGGATTATAGGGAGCTCGGATTCCAAATTGCAAATATTTGTACAACATATGGGATACTCTCTTTGTGACATTTATTTATTGACAGGACATTGACATAAATGGAAAGGCCAGAATTTATTGACCATGAGAAGGTGGTGGTGAGCTACCCTCTTAAATACAACTGTGTTGTTTACCAGGACATTTTAGAGGGGTGTTAAGAGTCACACCAATTTGCTGTGGGTCTGGAGTCACATGTAGGCCAGACCAGGTAAGGGCAGCAGATTTCCTTCCCTAAGGTATATTGAAAG
This sequence comes from Scyliorhinus torazame, assembly GCF_047496885.1. Taxonomy (NCBI): domain Eukaryota; kingdom Metazoa; phylum Chordata; class Chondrichthyes; order Carcharhiniformes; family Scyliorhinidae; genus Scyliorhinus; species Scyliorhinus torazame. Next base: position 20,478,907 of record NC_092723.1, on the reverse strand, counting down.
CAATGCACAGAGGTTAGATGTCTCCTCTGAACCATAATAAGGGCTGATTGGGTCCAAACTTACTCAGCCATTCTAGCGGGCTGTCACCATAACCAGGGTGGAGATTCAGCTGATATATGGATATGCCAAACACTGGCCTTATAGGGAGTTTCTTGTGGGTTTAGGTTAAAGACAAAGCATTTCTTTAGCTCAAGCGCTTCTGCTAAGTGTTCGGGATTAGGGTTGAGTCTCTGTGTAATATGAGCTACCGCTTCTTGAGTCTAATGGGGGCATCAACGATGTACATTTGTGCTCAAGTCTGGGGAGGGGGACTTGAACCTTCAACCTCAGAGATGAGGGCACCATCCAAAGCCATAGCTGACACATGTAACAGTAATTGACAGTAATATCAAGAGCACCAAAGAGGCAGTAACAAATGAGCATCTTTAACACACAGACCAGTAATAACTGTACAATTAAAAAGCGCCAATGGTAAATTGCAAGTGAATGAGGAATGAGAGGCAGCAAACTGTTTCTCTGGCCTCCATTTTGAGCCTAATACTAACAGAGGGACTGGGATCTTACCGAGTATTGATCAGATTATGATATTTCCTGTCTAATAGTATGAAAGACAAGTTTAATTACATCAACAATGCATGACTAAACTCTCTGGTAACATGGTTAACGAATTTAGGAAAGGTTCCAAGGCATTACTATTTTATTACTAATGGATGCCTGAGGTGATGTGCTGTTTGGGTCACTGTTGGCACTGTCCGTTTCTTTCTCTACAGCCAGAATTTGTGGTCACAGATCACTCTCGTCCTCCTGACAATGGGGAGCTGTACGGCTATAGGACCATTGCTTCAGGCCTGTGAGGTAGACCTGCGACTTAGCGACCTCTGCTTCTAACCTCCGATCGCAACTGTACTTCGGTCTAGGCCTTTGCTGATTCAGGTACTCACCGCCCTTTCAGCACAAGCCTGGAGTCTGCACAGGGTTCATGTGCTATCATCCTGCAATTGGGTGGAGCTACCCAGAACACATGGCTGAGCTGATGCACATTAATCGTCTCAAATCCACAAGCATTAGTCATAAACTTAACAAAAGGGCCAGGAACAATGCAGCACCCTAAAAATAACTCCAGTCCCATCAGCTCAGAAAAAATATTGTATCCAGTTTCGACTCTTATCCTTGTGCCTCTACCCCTTACAAGAGAGGGAGACCACAACAAAGTGTTATAAAATTGTTAGTCTGGAAACTTACCCATCTCCTATCCTTTCCCGGAACAAAGATTCTGCATCCCAGCTCTTGAGTGCGCCTGCCACTGAAGGCATTCACTGCGAATCACAGAATCCTGTGAAAACATTATACGCATTCAGTGGACACTGCTGATTCCCTGGGATGTCGGTGGCAGCTTTATTGACAGACGTGCATGTGATACCGATGTACTGCACAGCAAAAGGTCGCTCTCTGATGGATGCACACAGGAGACACGGGGCTGGAATTTTCTGCCACAGTATTGAGGTATTTAATGGTGCTTGCTGTCATTAAGGTGGAAACCACTCAACAGTCTGGGATGAGGAAGTGATTCTCGTGGGTTGTGAATTTCCACACGTTGTTGGACGAGTCACGCGGCTCTGCCCTTGGCATCGTAGATGGTGGCGTAGTGATAATGTCACCCACCTGGTAATCCGGAGACCCATCATAATGGGTCTGGGGACGAGGGTTCAAATCCCACCACGGCAGCTGGTGGAATTTAAATTCAATTAGCCATTGGTAATGGGGAGCCGTGTCACAAACAACCCCGAGGCGAAGGCAATCTGCTGTCCTTACCTAGTCCACTCCACATGTGACTCCAGTCCCACACCAATGTGGTTGCCTCTTAACTGTCCACGGAAACTGACCTAGCCAGACATTCAGGTCAAGGGCAATTAGTCATGGGCAACAAAAGATGGCCTTGCCAATGATGCCCACACCCCATAAAAATAATAAAATAAATAAATGCTTGCCATCAACCTCCCCATGGGTTTTATTACTGTACTTACACTTTAATTGCCAACCAAACAGGTACTGAACCGTGTACGTAATTTCTTAGTCTGGAGGTTATATTCCTGCAATGTCACTCAAACTCTCCAACCCAGAGAGGGAATAGCTGAGAGTGTGAGGTCTCATTCAAACAGGTGGTAAATTATTGTTGGACAACTTTTAAGTGAAAAAACTTTTCCTTTCTCTCTGTTTTTCCAATATTTTATTCTTTATTTCTCTTTCTGTGCCAGATTTGGCTCTAACTCACCTGATTGTTTCTCTTTACTTTCCCTCAATCCTTGAACCAAATTACCGAGGGCAACTTTGACGAGATACAGCGTTTACACGGTGAGAGATTACATAGATTACATAGATTACATAGAACATACAGTGCAGAAGGAGGCCATTCGGCCCATCGAGTCTGCACCGACCCACATTAATCCCTCACTTCCACCCTATCCCCGCAACCCAATAACCCCTCCCAACCCTTATGGACACTACGGGCAATTTTTAGCATGGCCAATCCACCTAACCTGCACGTCTTTGGACTGTGGGTGGAAACCGGAGCACCCGGAGGAAACCCACGCAGACACGGGGAGAACGTGCAGACTCCGCACAGACAGTGACCCAGCGGGGAATCGAACCTGGGACCCTGGCGCTGTGAAGCCACAGTGCTATCCACTTGTGCTACCGTGCTGCCTATGATCTGAAATGTGCTACCTGAAAGTATGGTGGAGGTAGGTTCAATCGTGCTTTTCAATTTGCAGGGCCACGGGGAAGAGACATTGGGTGGAACTAGCTGAGTTGCTATTACAGAGAGCCAGCACGGATATGGCAGGCTGAATGGCCTCCTTCTGCATTGTAACCATTCGATGGAATCTTATTGGCTAAGGAGACAGATTGTTGGTTCTGTTGTTCCGAGATCCCAGGTGCCCTTCGCCCTTGCTGCCTCGATATCAGCTTTTATTTAATACAACTTATACAGCAAAACATTTTGCGTCGAATATGAATAAAGATGCCGAACTAATGGGATAGACCTCCAAATATCCAGGAAATTCTGGACTATCGTTTATCTCCTCCATCATGAAATACTTTTTAACAAATTAAACCAACCAACCTGTGCTTACAAAAGTCAAAACATAGTGCTCAATATTCTGCTCAACCAGCACTCTATTATCATGCAGTATAAATTGTTGTTCCCTTTTACTGTTGGTATTCTTGCAAATCTGTCCTGATGATTGCAAGATGAAAAGCTTCGACAGCATCTCTCTTTTTTTTTTAACAATACTCAATTTCTGAACCACCAAATGACAATATTTAAAAATGTTTTCTTTTATTAAATTTCTGCTAAAGGGTGTAATTGATGTCATAGCAATCATTCAATTAGCCTTCCTATCCTTTGGTTCTGTCTTCCTCTGCCCCCTTTCCTCTTTCTTGACTTTTCAAAATGGAATTGGATAAATAATTGGAAAGGAAAATGTTACGGTGCTTATTCTGCTTCTGCATTAGTTGTGTCAGTATCTCAGTCTAATGCCTGTATTCTGCGAACATGTATGCAAGTAGTGTAGTATGAAGGGTTAATAGCTATGATGTTATAGCTAGAGTGTTGCCAGATCATGTGTAACTGGAATGAAGGAAGTGGTTCTCATGGAGCCCTGCTAAAGTCTGTCTCTGTAAATAGTGAGATTAGTCAATAAATATTCACTAGTTTCTAACAGCATGGTTTCCAGTTCTCTTCTAACAAAGGCACACAGAACCTGATTATGATAATAATACTTGCAGCGTTAGCTAAACCAGGATTATATTAACTTCCGGTGGTGGCCATGAGCTGAGCGGTCACGCAATGGTGGCTCTCTCCGAGTAACATTCGACTTTCTAACACTACCAAACGGCACCAAAATGCAAAAGGTTCCCCAGCTTAACGCCCCCCCCCCCCCCCCCCATCCACCGCTGAGTCAACCCGGATGCTGGCAAGCCAGCACTTAGGCCGTGAAAACATTAAGAGCAGGAAGAGGAAAACCTCAACCCCTGAATGGAGACTCATGTGGTGGCCCAGAACTGTCCATGGCGGACCCAACAGGTTCACCAATGCCAACCAAGGAGATGATGCTGAAGGTGATGGAGTTCACCACAACGGAACTCTTGAAGCACAGAGAGGCGATGAAAGAGGACCAGAGATGTACTTCTGAGGCTGTATAAGGCTCTGGTCAGATCCCATTTGGAGTATTGTGAGCAGTTTTGAGCCCCGTATCTACGGAATGATGTGCTGGCCTTGGAAAGGGTCCAGAGGAGGTTCACAAGAATGATTCCTGGAATGAAGAACTTGTCGTATGAGGAACGTTTGAGGACTCTGGGTCTGTACTCGTTGGAGTTTAGAAGTATGAGAGGGGATCTTATTGAAACTTACAAGATTCTGCGAGGCCTGGATAGAGTGGACGTGGAGAGGATGTTTCCACTTGTAGGAAAAACTAGAACCAGAGGACACCATCTCAGACTGAAGGGACGATCCTTTAAAACAGAGATGAGGAGAAATTTCTTCAGCCAGAAGGTGGTGAATCTGTGGAACTCTTTGCCGCAGAAGGCTGTGGAAGCCAATTCACTGAGTGTCTTTAAGACAGAGAGAGATGACTTCCGGGTGCGGCGATGACCAGCTGAGTCGCACGTTTCGGCAGCTCCCGGTGAAACGGACTTTTGGGCTCTTGATAGGAGCCCCAACGGCAATTTTGACGGCTAAAAACACTGTGCGGTAAACCAGAAGGGAATCCCCCCTGCATACGGATGAAAAAAGGAGGAGAAAGTGGCCGGATTGCAGTGGATCCTTTAGAACAGCGGCAAGGAAGGCAAGCAAAAACCAAGATGGCGTCGGAAGGTGGCAGTTTAACATGGGGCCCTGAACAACAAGAGTTCTTGAAATGCTGTGTGGAAGAGCTCAAAAAGGAAATGAAGAAAGAGCTGTTGGCCCCGATACTACAGGCGATCGAAGGGCTAAAGGAGGAACAAAAGACCCAGGAGCGGGAGCTTCGGGTCGTGAAGGCAAAGGCAGCCGAGAATGAGGACGACATACAGGGCCTGGTGGTGAAGACGGAGACGCATGAGGCACATCAGAAACGATGTGTGGAAAGGTTGGAGGCACTGGAGAACAACGCAAGGAGGAACAACCTGAGGATTCTTGGTCTTCCTGAAGGTGTGGAGGGAGCGGACGTCGGGGCATATGTGAGCACGATGCTGCACTCGTTAATGGGAGCGGAGGCCCCGGCGGGTCCGTTGGAGGTGGAGGGAGCATACCGAGTGATGGCGCGAGGGCCGAGAGCAGGAGAAATTCCCAGAGCCATAGTGGTGAGATTCCTCCGTTTTAAGGATAGAGAAATGGTCCTTAGATGGGCAAAGAAAACTCGGAGCAGTAAATGGGAGAACGCGGTGATCCGCGTTTATCAAGACTGGAGTGCGGAGGTGAAGGAGGGTGAGCTTTAATCGGGCCAAGGCGGTGCTTCATAAAAAGAAGATAAAATTTGGAATGCTGCAACCGGCAAGACTGTGGGTCACATATCGAGGGAGGCACCACTACTTTGAGACGGCGGATGAAGCGTGGACTTTTATTGTGGAAGAAAAACTGGAATGAGCGGGTTATTAAAAAGAACGTTTGAACAAAGTGATGGGGCGAATGTGGGGGGCAAAGAGGGGGGTTAAAAAGGGGGGAAAGAGGAGTTTTATGTACTAATCCTGCGATGTGGTAACTTTTCTCTCTTCCACAGGTGGTGATGGGGGGAGGAGGGGAGGTGGAGGAGATGGGGCGTTGGCCATTGGGGGCGGTGCAAGGGAGAAGCGTGGGCTTGGTTCCCGCGCTATGATAATCATGGCGGGAATAGAGAAGCAGGAAGGAGGGGGCGTCGCACGGTGCGAGCCGAGGTCACGGGGGGAAGCCGAGGTCGGCCAGAGTTTGCTGACTTCTGGGAGCAACATGGGGGGAGTAATTACGCTAGCGGGGGATCTAGCGGGGGGGGGGTGGGAGGGGGGAATTACTGGGTTGCTGCTGCTGGGGAGAGGGCGGAGCTGGTATGGGAGTGGATGGGCGAGGGGGCACCGCCTGGGGGAGATACAGCTGCGTGGGAACCGGGTGAGGAGCTGGAAAAAGGGGATGGCTAATCGACAAGGGGGGGGGTAGGAAGCCCCCCAACCCAGCTGATCACGTGGAATGTGAGAGGGCTGAACGGGCCGATAAAGAGGGCACGGGTACTCGCACACCTTAAGAAACTTAAGGCAGATGTGGTTATGTTACAGGAAACGCACCTGAAACTGATAGACCAGGTTAGGCTACGCAAAGGATGGGTGGGGCAGGTGTTCCATTCGGGGCTAGATGCGAAAAACAGGGGGGTGGCTATATTAGTGGGGAAGCGGGTAATGTTCGAGGCAAAGACTATAGTGGCGGATAACGGGGGCAGATACGTGATGGTGAGTGGCAAACTACAGGGGGAGACGGTGGTTTTGGTAAACGTATATGCCCCGAACTGGGATGATGCCAATTTTATGAGGCGGATGCTAGGACGCATTCCGGACCTAGAGATGGAAAAGCTGATAATGGGGGGAGATTTTAATACGGTGTTGGAACCAGGGCTGGATAGGTCGAAGTCCAGGACTGGAAGGAGGCCGGCAGCAGCCAAGGTACTTAAAGATTTTATGGAGCAGGTGGGAGGTGTAGACCCGTGGAGATTTAGCAGACCTAGGAGTAAGGAGTTCTCGTTTTTCTCCTATGTCCATAAAGTCTACTCACGAATAGACTTTTTTGTGCTGGGAAGGGCGTTGATCCCGAAGGTGAGGGGAACGGAGTATACGGCTCTCGCCATTTCGGATCACCCTCCACACTGGGTAGACTTGGAGATAGGGGAGGAAACAGGAGGGCGCTCACCCTGGAGAATGGACATGGGACTAATGGCAGATGAGGGGGTGTGTCTAAGGGTGAGGGGATGCATTGAAAAGTACTTGGAACTCAATGATAATGGGGAGGTCCAGGTGGGAGTGGTCTGGGAGGCGTTGAAGGCGGTGGTTAGAGGGGAGCTGATATCAATAAGGGCACATAAAGGGAAGCAGGAGAGTAAGGAACGGGAGCGGTTGCTGCAAGAACTTTTGAGGGTGGACAGACAATATGCGGAAGCATCGGAGGAGGGACTGTACAGGGAAAGGCAAAGGCTACATGTAGAATTTGACTTGCTGACTACGGGCACTGCAGAGGCACAATGGAGGAAGGCACAGGGTGTACAGTACGAATATGGGGAGAAGGCGAGCAGGTTGCTGGCACACCAATTGAGGAAAAGGGGAGCAGCGAGGGAAATAGGGGGAGTGAGGGATGAGGAAGGAGAGATGGAGCGGGGAGCGGAGAGAGTGAATGGAGTGTTCAAGACATTTTATAAAAAATTATATGAAGCTCAACCCCCGGATGGGAGGGGGAGAATGATGGGCTTCTTGGATCGGCTGGAATTTCCCAAGGTGGAAGAGCAGGAAAGGGTGGGACTGGGAGCACAGATCGAGGTAGAAGAAGTGGTGAAAGGAATTAGGAGCATGCAGGCGGGAAAGGCCCCGGGACCGGATGGATTCCCAGTCGAATTCTATAGAAAATATGTGGACTTGCTCGCCCCGGTATTGACGAGGACCTTTAATGAGGCAAAGGAAAGGGGACAACTGCCCCCGACTATGTCTGAAGCAACGATATAGTTTCTCTTAAAGAAGGAAAAGGACCCGCTACAATGCGGGTCCTATAGACCTATTTCCCTCCTAAATGTAGATGCCAAGATCCTGGCCAAGGTAATGGCAATGAGAATAGAGGAATGTGTCCCGGGGGTGGTCCACGAGGACCAAACTGGGTTTGTGAAGGGGAGACAGCTGAACACGAATATACGGAGGCTGTTAGGGGTAATGATGATGGCCCCACCAGAGGGGGAAACGGAGATAGTAGTGGCGATGGATGCCGAGAAAGCATTTGATAGAGTGGAGTGGGATTATTTGTGGGAGGTGTTGAGGAGATTTGGTTTTGGAGAGGGGTATGTTAGATGGGTGCAGCTGTTGTATAGGGCCCCGATGACGAGCGTGGTCACGAATGGACGGGGATCTGCATATTTTCGGCTCCATAGAGGGACAAGGCAGGGATGCCCTCTGTCCCCATTATTGTTTGCACTGCGATTGAGCCCCTGGCGATAGCGTTGAGGGGTTCCAAGAAGTGGAGGGGAGTACTTAGAGGAGGAGAAGAACACCAGGTATCTTTGTATGCGGACGATTTGCTACTATACGTGGCAGACCCGGCGGAGGGGATGCCAGAAATAATGCGGATACTTGGGGAGTTTGGGGATTTTTCAGGGTATAAATTGAACATGGGGAAAAGTGAGTTGTTTGTGGTGCATCCAGGGGAGCAGAGTAGAGAAATAGAGGCCCTACCGGTGAGGAAGGTAACAGGGGACTTTCGTTACCTGGGGATCCAGATAGCCAAGAATTGGGGCACATTGCATAGGTTAAATTTAACGCGGTTGGTGGAACAAATGGAGGAGGATTTTAAGAGATGGGATATGGTATCCCTGTCACTGGCAGGGAGGGTGCAGGCGGTTAAGATGGTGGTCCTCCCGAGATTCCTCTTTGTGTTTCAGTGCCTCCCGGTGGTGATCACGAAGGCTTTTTTTAAAAGGACTGAAAAGAGCATCATGGGTTTTGTGTGGGCCGGGAAGACCCTGAGAGTGAGGAAGGGATTCTTACAGCGTAGCAGGGATAGGGGGGGGCTGGCACTACCGAGCCTAAGTGAGTATTATTGGGCCGCTAATATTTCAATGGTGAGTAAGTGGATGGGAGAGGAGGAGGGAGCGGCGTGGAAGAGATTAGAGAGGGCGTCCTGTAGGGGGACTAGCCTACAGGCTATGGTGACAGCCCCATTGCCGTTCTCACCGAGGAACTACACCACAAGCCCGGTGGTGGTGGCTACACTGAAGATTTGGGGACAGTGGAGACGGCATAGGGGAAAGAATGGAGCCTTGGGGGGTCCCCGATAAGAAACAACCATAGGTTTGCCCCGGGGGGAATGGATGGGGGATATGGAATGTGGCAAAGAGCAGGAATAACGCAACTGAAAGATCTGTTTGTGGATGGGAAGTTCGCGAGTCTGGGAGCGCTGACCGAGAAATATGGGTTGCCCCAAGGGAATGCATTCAGGTATATGCAACTGAGGGCTTTTGCGAGGCAACAGGTGAGGGAATTCCTGCAGCTCCCAACACAAGAGGTGCAGGACAGAGTGATCTCAAAGACATGGGTGGGGGATGGTAAGGTGTCAGATATATATAGGGAAATGAGGGACGAAGGGGAGACTATGGTAGATGAACTAAAAGGGAAATGGGAAGAAGAGCTGGGGGAGGAGATCGAGGAGGGGCTGTGGGCAGATGCCCTAAGCAGGGTAAACTCGTCGTCCTCGTGTGCCAGGCTAAGCCTGATTCAGTTTAAGGTATTACACAGGGCGCATATGACTGGAGCACGGCTCAGTAAATTTTTTGGGGTGGAGGATAGGTGTGCGAGGTGCTCGAGAAGCCCAGCGAATCATACCCATATGTTTTGGTCATGCCCAGCACTACAGGGGTTTTGGATGCGGGTGACAAAGGTGCTTTCAAAAGTAGTGGGGGTCCGGGTCGAACCAAGCTGGGGGTTGGCTATATTTGGAGTTGCACAAGAGCCGGGAGTGCAGGAGGCGAGAGAGGCCGATGTTTTGGCCTTTGCGTCCCTAGTAGCCCGGCGCAGGATATTGTTAATGTGGAAAGAAGCCAAGCCCCCGGGGGTGGAGACCTGGATAAATGACATGGCAGGGTTTATAAAGCTAGAGCGGATTAAGTTCGTTCTAAGGGGGTCGGCTCAAGGGTTCACCAGGCGGTGGCAACCGTTCGTCGAATACCTCGCAGAAAGGTAGATGGAATGGAAAAAAGAAGGCAGCAGCAGCAGCCCAGGATCGGGGGTGGGGGGGGGGTGGGGGGGGGGGGGGGGGGTGGGGGGGGGGGGGGAGGAGGAGGAACCAGAAGGACTCGCAGGGTTGTTAATATATACTGTATAATATGTATAGGTCGTTGCGACAGATAATTATATATTGGACTGTTAAATTATATTTTTGGAGAGTGTTACTTGTGATAAGGCAGTTGCCAATTAGGGTTAGTTTTCATTTTTGTTATTTATTATTTATTCATTTTTTGTTTATAAAATAGGTCATTGTTATTTGTGTTGTTATAATATTGTGTAAAGGATGCACAATGTACTGTGTTGGTTGACCAAAAATTTTCAATAAAATATTTATTAAAAAAAAGACAGAGAGAGATAGGTTCTTGATTAATAAGGGGATCAGGGGTTATGGGGAGAAGGCAGGAGAATGGGGATGAGAAAATATCAGCCATGATTGAATGGTGGAGCAGACTCGATGGGCCGAGTGGCCTAATTCTTCTCCCATGACTGATGGTCTTATGGTCTCATGGCGGCTGTGGGGTCAATAATAGAGGCCGCATTGGCCCCATAAAGGAGGCAATGGACAAAGCAGAGCAGAGACTTGGGGCCCAAGAGGCATCGGTGTGGGACCTGGAAAAGGCAGCCACGGACCAGGGAAACTGGATCGCCTCGCTCGAAGCCGAGGTTTGCAAGGTTGGTCATGACCCAGAAGGCACTGAAGGGAAAGGTTGATGAACAAGTCGTGCTGGCAGAACCTTTGGATCTACGGGCGTCTGGAGGCAGGGAGGGGAGGAATCCGACAGAGTTTGTGGCATTGATGCTGGGAAAGCTGGTCGGGGAGGAGGGCTTCGCCAATCCCTCGGGGGGTAGACCGGGCATGCAGGCCGCTCCAACAGAGACCCACCCTGGGTAACGATACTGAGGCTTCACAGATTCCATTATAAAGAATGGGTCCTGAGGTGGGCGATGAACACGCAGTCGTGCAAGTGGGAAGGATACACCATCCGCTTGTACCAGGGCATTGGAGCTGACCTGGCCAAGCGCTGGGCAGAATTTAACTGGGCCAAAACTGTGCTGTTTAAGAGTGAGATGCGATTTGGTACGCTGTGCCTGGCCAGACTATGTGTCACACACCGGGGCAAAGAACACTATTTTGACTCGCCAGAGGACCTAAAGGATCAGAGGATTCATCTGAAAGAATGAACTCGAGAAGCAGTGAGGGACAATAATGTGGACTTTAACGATCTAGGGGGGAAAGGGGAAACTGTTCTTAGTGACGTGGAGGAGAGTGGAGAATCAGATGGAGAGGTTACAATAGAACCTGGTTCTAGGGGGTAGTTGCTACACCCTCGAGCAAGCTGGTGCATGGGAGTAAGAAAGGGGGGACTTGTTGTACCTGCCAGGATGGAGGGAGTGCCTGGCAGGAGTGGGAGGGGGAGTAGAGCAACAAACCAGGTGGGACAGGGTTGAGAGGCAAGAGAATAGGGAGGTAGATAAGGGGGAAGGCAAGGGGTGAACAGGGAAAGGGGGGGGAAACGGCAGCATACAAGAGCTCCAGGGGGTTGGGGGAATAGGAAGGGTGATGGGAGGGGGGAAGCGTAGAATGCTGGTCACAAAAGGTCGCACATGGAGACATTTGGAAAGAGGAAGGCGACGGCGACCATCTTGGATGGACCATGGACAAAAGGCAACCCTGGCATGCAGGGGCACATCCACGAGGTAAGTATGGCTGACCCCTCAGGAAGGGGTGGGTGGGGGACATAAACCCCCATTAGAATAGTCACCTGGAATGTGAGGGGACTCAACGGGCCCACGAAAAGTTCCAGAGTCTTCGCCCGGTCTATCCCTGCACTGGGGAGTCCCGGTGAGCAGAGTTCCTCATTGCAGAAAACGGGACTAAGTGCGACCATGGCCACACATTCCCCGCTGAGGCCCCCAGTCTACCCGAATGGCCGTTCGATAGTGTGGTGCTTCTCGCCGCTCCGAGCTATGGGACTCTATTCCCATTCGGGTAGATCGCGGCCATTGTTTTTTCCATTGTTCTCTGTATATGCTTGATAACATTAATATAAACTCTGACCACAGCAAAGAGATGTAAATTATTTATAACCTTGGTTTGGGGGGGACGTATGGAACTATAAGAAGCAAAGACTCAGCTGTATTAAATGAAAAATTCCAATAAAAACATATTTTTAAAACAATGGATGACAAAGTGTCAGCACAGAAACAACTGGCCGAATGGCCTCATTCTGGATACTGGATACTGCTTGTTCATTATCGACGAATTAGAGCAAAAGATTGGGAACAATCATAAATTGTCAGGTTGTAGAATCTAGACGACATTAAAGGGGAGGTCATTTAAAGGTACTGACTACTCGGTTAAAGATTTTTAAAATATTCGCTCATGGAATCTGGGCTTTGCAGGCTAGGCCAACATTTATTGCCCATCCCTAATTTCCCTTTAGAAGGTGATAACTGCTGCAGTCCATGTGGTGTAGGTACACCCACAGTGCTGTTAGGGAGGGAGTTTCAGGATTTTGACCCAATGACAGTAAAGGAACGACGATATATTTCCAAATCGGGATGGCGAGTAGCTCGAAAGGGAATTTGCAGGCTTTGGTGTTCCCATGCGTCAGCTGCCCTTGACCTCCTCCTGGTAGCAGCCAGAGGTTTGGAAGGTGCTCACTCAGGAGCCTTGGTGAGTTGCTGTAATGCATCTTGTAGACAGTACACACAGCTGCCACCGTGCGTCGGTGGAGTTTATTGTGGTGGATGGGATGACAATGGCCAAAAGACCTAAAAATCTTAATTTTTAATTCCCACTCTAAAGAGTTGGCAGGACAAAACTGGAGCAGTTCTATTATGGTACAGCTAGATATATATGGGGTCAAATTAGACAACTGTTCAAAATTTACAAACTTCCAGTAGTTAGTCGCTAAGTTGCTGCAGTTGCCACAGTAAAAAAGTCTAAAGGGATTTCGTAGTCTGGGTTTAATCTTTTTCAATAGTAATTTAAATAGCAATTTGGGGACAAAATTTAGGAGCATGAGCTCTTAGGGTCCGAACATTGTCATTAGTGCAGCTTCAATCACAGTGCAATGATTCACTGCTGTGGACTGACCCTTCCTGCAGTGAGCGCTGACTCATAGGTGCAGAGTGACCCCTAGTGCAGTGTCTGGTGTGGTGCCATCTTTGGGAAAATTGAACGAATATAAGTCAGGAGAGTAGGTAAGGTAAGTGAAGAAGTTGGTTAAGTGACACCAAGTTTGTTGTTTGAAAGGCTGTGGGTTTTAAGAGGAAGGGGTAACCAGAAGAAAGAATTGATTCCGCAGTTTTAAAACCTTGGAAAGAATGAGTGGTCGTGATGAGCCCAGATTTTAACATGATAAGCGAAGATATTAACCACGTCTGGAGCAGTGTGCACACTGGGGGAATAAAAGGGAGGTGGAATTGAGAGTAGGGATGTGGATGTGCAGGGAGAGAGAGAGAGAGAGACAGAGACAGAGATGAAGAGCAATTGAGAGAGGGTGAGAGAGGGTTACAGAGTGAAATAGAGGGAGAGACAAACACCCCTGTTTAAGAAGGGCTGGAGGCAGAAGACGGGAAATTATAAGCCAGTTAGCCTGACTTTGGTTGTTGATAAGATTTTAAAGTCTATTATTAAGGCTGAGATTGTGGAGTACTTAGTAGTGCATGGTAAAATAGTACTGAATCAGCACAGATTTGTCAAGGGGAGGTCATGCCTGACAAATCTGTTACAATTCTTTGAGGAGGTCACAAGGAGATTAGACAGGAGAACCAGTGGACGTGATCTACTTGGATTTCTAGAAGGTCTTTGACAAGGTGCCATACAGGAGACTGCTAAATAAGATAAGAGCCCATAGTGTTAGGGGCAAGGGGCGAGATTCTCCGACCCCCCGCCAGGTCGGAGAATCGCCGGGGGCTGGCGTGAATCCCGCCCCCGCTGGTTGCCGAATTCTCCGGCACCGGATATTCGGCGGGGGTGGGAATCGCACCGCGCCGGTTGGCGGGCCCCCCCCCCCCCGCGATTCTCCGGCCCGGAGGGCCGAAGTCTCGCTGCTAGAATGCCTGTCCCGCCGGCGTAGATTAAACCACCTACCTTACCGGCGGGACAATGCGGCGCGGGCGGGCTCCGGGGTCCTGGGGGGGGGGGGGCGCGGGGCGATCTGGCCCCGGGGGGTGCCCCCACGGTGGCCTGGCCCGCGATCGGGGCCCACCGATCCGCGGGCGGGCCTGTGCCGTGGGGGCACTCTTTTCCTTCCGCCTTCGCCACGGTCTCCACCATGGCAGAGGCGGAAGAGACTCTCTCCACAGCGCATGTGCGGGGATGCCGTGAGCGGCCGCTAACGCTCCCGCGCATGCGCCGCCCGGAGATGTTATTTCCGCGCCAGCTGGCGGGGCGCCAAAGGCCTTTTCCGCCAGCTGGCGGGGCGGAAATTAGTCCGGCGCGGGCCTAGCCCCTTAAGGTTGGGACTCGGCCCCCCAAGATGCGGAGGATTCCGCACCTTTGGGGCGGCGTGATGCCCGACTGATTTGCACCGTTTTGGGCGCCGGTCGGCGGACATCGCGCCGATACCGGAGAATTTCGCCCTTGGTTCTGGCATGGATGGAGGACTGGCTGACTGGCAGAAGGCAGAGAGTGGGGATAGAGGGGTCTTTTTCAGAATGCCAGCTGGTGACTAGTGATGCTCTGCAGGGGTCAGTGTTGGGAGCATAACAGTTCACAATATATATTAACTATCTGGAAGAAGGAACTGAGGGCATTGTTGCTAAGTTTGCAGATGATACAAAGTTATGTAGAGGGACAAGTAGTATTGAGGAAGCATGGAGGGTGCAGAGGGACTTGGAGAGTGGGCAAACAAGTGGCATATGGAATATAATGTGGAAATGTGAGGTTGTGCATTTTGATAGGAAGAATAGAGGCATAGACTATTTTTAAATGAGAAAAGGCTTCGGAAATCAGAAGCACAAAGGGACTTAGGAGTCCTAGTTCAGGGTTCTCTTAAGGTTAACATGCAGCTTAAGTTGGCAAGAAATGCAATGCTAGAATTCATATAGAGAGAGCTAGAATACAAGAGCCAGGATGTACTCTTGAAACTGTATAAAGACTGTAGAAGACTGTGGAGGCCAAGTCACTGAGTGTCCTTAAGACAGAGATAGATAGGTTCTTGATTAATAAGGGAATCAGTGGTTGTGGTGAGAAGGCAGGAGAATGGGGATGAGAAATATAGCAGTCTTGATTGAATTATGGAGCAGAATTGATGGGACGAATGGCCTAATTCTGCTCCTATATCGTATGGTTTTATGGAATCAGAGAAGGAGAGAGGCAGATGGACAGATTGACATCTTTTAATGTTGATGTTTATGAGCATGCTAACTATTTTATACGCACCATTGTCTGTGTAAAGCGTTTAATTAATCAGTCAGGCTAGAGAGGCAGAGTAGAGTGGAGAGAATGTGGAGCTCTACAGTACCTCAAGCAAAAATTAATTACGGGGAAAACCAAAAATCTGGACTTAAGCATTTAAGATCCATTAAAAAATATAGAGAACTATAACGGGCTGGGAGAGAAGAACACATATTGAACAGTGATCAACGTGAACACTGGGATTGATAAATGTGAACACTGGGAATGGTCAATGTGAACACTGGGAATGGTCAATGTGAACACTGGGATTGATCAATGTGAACACTGGGAATGGTCAATGTGAACACTGGGAATGGTCAATGTGAACACTGGGAATGGTCAATGTGAACACTAGGATTGATCAATGTGAACACTGGGAATGACCAATGTGAACATTGGGATTGATCAATGTGAACACTGGGATTAATAAATGTGAACACTGGGAATGGTCAATGTGAACACTGGGATTGATCAATGTGAACACTGGGATTGATAAATGTGAACACTGGGAATGGTCAATGTGAACACTGGTAATGGTCAATGTGAACACTGGGATTGATCAATGTGAACACTGGGAATGGTCAATGTGTACACTGGGAATTGTCAATGTGTACACTGGGAATGGTCAATGTAAACACTGGGAATGGTCAATGTGAACACTGGTAATGGTCAATGTGAACAGTGGTAATGATCAATGTGAACACTGGGAATGGTCAATGTGAACACTGGGAATGATCAATGTGAACACTGGGAATGGTCAATGTGAACACCGGGATTGATCAATGTGAACACTGGGATTGGTCAATGTGAACACTGGGATTGATCAATGTGAACAGTGGGAATGGTCAATGTGAACACTGGGATTGATCAATGTGAACACTGGGAATGGTCAATGTGAACACTGGGAATGGTCAATGTGAACACTGGGATTGATCAATGTGAACACTGGGGATGGTCAATGTGAACACTGGGAATGGTCAATGTGTACACTGGGATTGGTCAATGTGAACACTGGGAATGGTCAATGTGAACACTGGGAATGGTCAATGTGAACACCGGGATTGATCAATGTGAACACTGGGAATGTTCAATGTGAACACTGGAAATGGTCAATGTGAATATTGGGAATGATCAATGTGAACACCGGGATTGATAAATGTGTACACTGGGAATGGTCAATGTGAACACTGGGAATGATCAATGTGAACACTGGGATTGATCAATGTGAACACTGGGAATGGTCAATGTGAACACTGGGATTGATCAATGTGAACACTGGGAATGATCAATGTGAACACTGGGATTGATAAATGTGAACACTGGGAATGGTCAAGATGAACACCGGGATTGATAAATGTGAACACTGGTAATGGTCAATGTGAACACTGGGATTGGTCAATGTGAACACTGGGATTGATCAATGTGAACACTGGGAATGGTCAATGTGAACACTGGTAATGGTCAATGTGAACACTGGGAATGGTCAATGTGAACACCGGGATTGATCAATGTGAACACTGGGAATGATCAATGTGAACACTGGTAATGGTCAATGTAAACACTGGGAATGGTCAATGTGAACACTGGGATTGATCAATGTGAACACTGGGAATGGTCAATGTGAACACTGGGATTGATCAATGTGAACACTGGGAATGGTCAATGTGTACACTGGGAATGGTCAATGTGAACACCGGGATTGATCAATGTGAACACTGGGAATGGTCAATGTGAACACTGGGAATGGTCAATGTGAACACTGGGGATGGTCAATGTGTACACTGGGATTGATCAATGTGAACACTGGGAATGGTCAATGTGAACACTGGGAATGGTCAATGTGAACACTGGGAATGACCAATGTGAACACTGGGAATGGTTAATGTGAACACTGGGAATGGTCAATGTGTACACTGGGAATGGTCAATGTGAACACCGGGAATGGTCAATGTGAACACTGGGAATGATCAATGTGAACACTGGGAATGGTCAATGTGTACACTGGGAATGGTCAATGTGAACACCGGTATTGATCAATGTGAACACTGGGAATGATCAATGTGAACACTGGGAATGATCAATGTGTACACTGGGATTGATCAATGTGAACACTGGGAATGATCAATGTGAACACTGGGAATGGTCAATGTGAACACTGGGAATGATCAATGTGAACACCGGTATTGATCAATGTGAACACTGGGAATGATCAATGTGAACACTGGGAATGATCAATGTGTACACTGGGATTGATCAATGTGAACACTGGGAATGATCAATGTGAACACTGGGAATGGTCAATGTGTACACTGGGAATGGTCAATGTGAACACTGGGACTGATCAATGTGAACACTGGGAATGGTCAATATGTACACTGGTAATGGTCAATGTGAACACTGGGATTGATCAATGTGAACACCGGGATTGATCAATGTGTACACTGGTAATGGTCAATGTGAACACTGGGATTGGTCAATGTGAACACCGGGATTGATCAATGTGAACACTGGGATTGATCAATGTGAACACTGGGAATGGTCAATTTGAACACCGGGAATGGTCAATGTGAACACTGGGAATGATCAATGTGAACACTGGGAATGGTCAATGTGTACACTGGAAATGGTCAATGTGAACACCGGGATTGATCAATGTGAACACTGGGAATGATCAATGTGAACACTGGTAATGGTCAATGTGAACACTGGGATTGGTCAATGTGTACACTGGGAATGGTCAATGTGAACACTGGGAATGGTCAATATGTACACTGGGATTGATCAATGTGAACACTGGGAATGATCAATGTGAACACTGGGAATGGTCAATGTGAACACTGGGAATGGTCAATGTGAACACTGGGATTGATCAATGTGAACACTGGTAATGGTCAA
Organism: Scyliorhinus torazame; assembly: GCF_047496885.1. Lineage (NCBI taxonomy): Eukaryota > Metazoa > Chordata > Chondrichthyes > Carcharhiniformes > Scyliorhinidae > Scyliorhinus > Scyliorhinus torazame. Next base: position 20,460,630 of record NC_092723.1, on the reverse strand, counting down.
TGTGAACACTGGGAATGGTCAATGTGAACACTGGGAATGGTCAATGTGAACACTGGGAATGGTCAATGTGTACACTGGGATTGATCAATATGAACACTGGGAATGATCAATGTGAACACTGGGAATGGTCAATGTGAACACTGGGAATGGTCAATGTGAACACTGGGATTGATCAGTGTGAACACTGGTAATGGTCAATGTGAACACTGGGAATGGTCAATGTGAACAATGGTAATGGTCAATGTGAACACTGGGAATGGTCAATGTGAACACTGGGATTGATCAATATGAACACTGGGAATGGTCAATGTGTACACTGGTAATGGTCAATGTGAACATTGGGAATGGTCAATGTGAACACTGGGAATGATAAATGTGAACACTGGGAATGATCAATGTGAACACTGGGAATGGTCAATGTGTACACTGGTAATGGTCAATGTGAACACTGGGAATGGTCAATGTGAACACTCGGATTGATGAATGAGAACACTGGTAATGGTCAATGTGAGCACTGGGAATGGTCAATGTGAACACTGGGAATGGTCAATGTGAACACCGGGTTTGATCAATGTGAACACTGGGAATGATCAATGTGAACACTGGGATTGATCAATGTGAACACTGGGAATGGCCAATGTGTACACTGGGAATGGTCAATGTGAACACCGGGATTGATCAATGTGAACACTGGGAATGGTCAATGTGAACACCGGGATTGATAAATGTGAACACTGAGATTGATAAATGTGAACACTGGGAATGGTCAATGTGAACACCGGGATTGATAAATGTGAACACTGGGAATGGTCAATGTGAACACTGGGAATGGTCAATGTGAACACTCGGATTGATGAATGAGAACACTGGTAATGGTCAATGTGAGCACTGGGAATGGTCAATGTGAACACTGGGAATGGTCAATGTGAACACCGGGTTTGATCAATGTGAACACTGGGAATGATCAATGTGAACAGTGGGATTGGTCAATGTGAACACTGGGAATGGTCAATGTGAACACTGGGAATGATCAATGTGTACACTGGGATTGATCAATGTGAACACTGGGAATGATCAATGTGTACACTGGGAATGATCAATGTGTACACTGGAATTGATCAATGTGTACACTGGGAATGATCAATGTGAACACTGGGATTGATCAATGTGAACACTGGGAATGGTCAATGTAAACACTGGGAACGATCATTGTGTACAGTGGAATTGATCAATGTGAACACTGGGAATGGTCAATGTGAACACTGGGAATGGTCAATGTGTACACTGGGAATGACCAATGTGAACACTGGGAATGGTCAATGTGAACACTGGGATTGATCAATGTGAACACTGGGAATGATCAATGTGAACACTTGGAATGGTCAATGTAAACACTGGGAATGATCAATGTGTACACTGGAATTGATCAATGTGAACACTGGGAATGGTCAATGTGAACACTGGGAATGATCAATGTGTACACTGGAATTGATCAATGTGAACACTGGGAATGGTCAATGTGAACACTGGGAATGGTCAATGTGAACACCGGGATTGATCAATGTGTACACTGGGAATGGTCAATGTGAACACTGGGAATGGTCAATGTGAACAGCGGGATTGATCAATGTGAACACTGGGAATGATCAATGTGAACACTGGGAATGGTCAATGTGAACACTGGGATTGATAAATGTGAACACTGGGAATGGTCAATGTGAACACTGGGATTGATAAATGTGAACACTGGGAATGGTCAATGTGAACACTGGGATTGATAAATGTGAACACTGGGAATGGTCAATGTGAACACTGGGATTGATCAATGTGAACACTGGGAATGGTCAATGTGAACAATGGGAATGGTCAATGTGTACACTGGGATTGATAAATGTGAACACTGGGAATGGTCAATGTGAACACTGGGAATGGTCAATGTGAACACTGGGATTGATAAATGTGAACACTGGGAATGGTCAATGTGAACACTGGGAATGGTCAATGTGTACACTGGGATTGATAAATGTGAACACTGGGATTGGTCAATGTGAACACTGGGATTGGTCAATGTGAGCACTTGGAATGGTCAATGTGAACACTGGGATTGGTCAATGTGAACACTGGGATTGGTCAATGTTAACACTTGGAATGGTCAATGTGAACACCGGGATTGATCAATGTGAACACTGGGAATGGTCAATGTGAACACTGGGATTGATCAATGTGAACACTTGGAATGGTCAATGTGAACACTGGGATTGATCAATGTGAACACTGGTAATGGTCAATGTGAACACTGGGAATGGTCAATGTGAACACCGGGATTGATCAATGTGAACACTGGGAATGGTCAATGTGAACACTGGGATTGATCAATTTAAACACTGGGAATGGTCAATGTGAACACTGGGAATGGTCAATGTGAACACTGGGATTGGTCAATGTGAACACTGGGAATGGTCAATGTGAACACTGGGATTGGTCAATGTGAACACTGGGATTGGTCAATGTGAACACTGGAATGATCAATGCTCACATTGATCTTTCCCAATGTTCACAATGAACATTCCCGGTGTTCACAATGACTATTTCCTGGGTTCAGATTGACCTTTCCCGGTGTTCACATTGATCACTGTTGCTCTTTTTAGCCTTAGTTTTATTAGCTCTGATTATGTCACCTTTGGCCGCGAGTCGCCAGGTATCTTTCTGATACCGCCACGTGGTTCAAGCTCGAGTTATGATTAATAAGTCAGCACACTGCTTAGTAAGATTGAAATCAACGGTCATTTATTATGTACAGCAATCAATAAATACTTACACAATAATCCTACTATCTATATCAAAACCTACCACTACTGGGCAATACTTAACTTTAGGAGATGGCCCCCCAGGTCAGGGAAACAAATAGTTTATCGAATTGGATCTGGCCTGCGGGATTCAAAAGGCTGATACAGGTCGATGGCTAGGAGTCTCTATCGGGTAGCGATCGCTGGAGTCAGACTTACGGTTCTTTGTCGAAGGTTCTTGCGAAGGTTGCGAGCAGGTGAAGAAGGGCGAGAGAGAGAGATCTGAACTTGGCCCCTCACTTTATAGGGCCCAGGGGTTTCCCGCCTCTCGGGGCGGCCCTTGACCCTGAGTCCCAAGTGATTGGACTTGTTCCCAATCACTGGGTTCGATATGCTCCAATAATGGGGCGATTCCTCGATCGGGGTGTGGTCGTTCACCTGTCTTTGTTTCGGCCACTGCAGGCGCCAAAAGGTCTGGCCCGGCATTCAATTGCTAATATGTTGCAATTGTTCCCGGGAATAGCCGATTAAATGGCAGATGTCTGTGTTGATGTGCTGCTAATAGTCTTAGGTATCGATCTGGGCCGACTTCCCCAGATCCGAATACGCTATTCTGTCTGCAGCTGTCCATTTGTGTCCTGTTGGCTGCTTTTCCCATCAGCCTTTTCAGTTAGCCATTTTAAATCGGGTTTTGGCCAAATTAATAGGGAATCAGCCATTTTAGGTGGCTACATCACTCCCAGTGTTCACATTGATTATTTCATTTTTCACATTGATCCATCTCACTATCAATGTTGATCACGCCTAATGGGTATCATGTTTGCCACCAAGTCAGAAGCTTGTGGTTTTGTAGCCCTTCTCTTGGAGACTTCAGCATGAAAATCTCGGCTGACACGCCCAGTGGGGACCCGAGGGAGTACCCCTCTGCCAGAGGTGCTGTCTCAGGCATGAGATATTAAACTGAAGCTACCCTCTGAGGTGGATGGGAAGGTTCCCACGACCACTATTTCAGACCTGAGGATGGGATTTCATCCCGTTGTCCTGGTCAACAGTTATCCCTCAACTAAATTCTAAAAGTAATGGAAGTCTGGACATTTTGTACTCCTGTTTGTGGTGGTTTCTCTACGGAAATTGACTGCAATTTTTCTTACATTACAATATTTACTGTGCTTCCAAAATATTTAATTGGTTACAAAGCAATTTGGTTTGCACGGCAGCCATGAAAAAGTTGCGAGTCTTTATTTCAAATCCAGGTATGCCTATGGGGATTTCAATTGCTACTTCTTTTTATCACTTTTTAAAAACATTAATTCATTTTTCAATGAATTAATGGAATGTGGGGTTCACTGGCGAGGCTGGCATTTAACGCCCAATCCTAATTGTCCCTCAGAAGGTGGTGGTGGGACATCTTCATGGATACAACTGCATAGTTTGCTCGGTCATTTCAGAGGGCATTAAAGTGCCAACCACATTGCTCTGTGTCTGGAATTGACTCTTGGCTTGACCGGAAAGAGGAATGCAGATTTCTAATCCTCAAGGATACCAGTGAACCAGATGATGATTTATGACAGTCCAGTAGTTTTCATGATCGCCATTGTAAAGCTATGCGCCTGCATGCCTTATAATGTGCAGGAGCTTGGCAGAGCAAGGGTTAACATGGGATTGGAATGTGACACCTCCCACGGTTTGATGTATGCAGTCACATGGCAAGAACGGGCTGGAAGCAACACTCTGTATGCAGCTTGCCTCCATGGTGGAGCAACACCATGCGTGACCATACTTGGAACTGTTGATAGTTAAAGCCTACCAATTAAGTTGTTTGTCTTTAAACACACAAGTCTCAAAATCTCTTCAATGAGCCTCCACCTCAGCAGCATAAACAACCCAAGTTACGTCAGCGATCACTGATACCAGTTTTTTATTTAAGATTCTATTGAATCAATTGAATTTACATACCCCAGCAGGTGGGCTGGGATTTGAGACCATGGGCGCGATTCTCTGCTCCCGCGCCGGTTGGGAGAATCGGCTGGGTCGCCAAATTTTCCCGCGACGCCGGTCCGATGCCCTCCCGCGATTCTCCCAAGCGGCGAGCAGGCCCCGTCGAGTTCCGCGCGGCGCAGGCGGGAGAATCGCCCGAGACACCCAAAATGGCGATTCTCCGGCACCCCTGCTATCCTCATGCCCGGATGGGCCGAGCGGCCAGCCCAAAACGGCGGGTTCCCCCGGCGCCGTCCACACCTGGTCGCTGCCGTCGGGAACAGCGCGGGAATGCTGGGGGGGGTGGCCTGCGGGGAGGGGGGGAATCCTGCACCGGGGGGAGGGTTTCAAATGGGGCGTGGCCCGCGATCGGTGCCTACCGATCGTCGGGCGGTCCTCTCTGAAGGAGGACCTCCTTTCTTCCGCAGTCCCGCAAGATCCGTCTGACATCTTCTTGCGGGGCGGACTCGGAGAGGACGGCAACCACGCATGTGCGGGTGACGCCAGTTATGCGGCGCCGGCCGTGACATGTATGCGGCACCGCCTTTACGCGGCGCCAAGGCCTGGTGTGCGTAAATGACATGGCGCCGCTCCTAGCCCATTATCGGGCCCTGAATCGGTCGGGATAGGGGCCGTTTTGCGCCATTGTGAACCTCGACGGCGTTCACGACGGCGCGAACACTCTGCCTCCATTTCGGAGAATCCCGCCCCATGTCTTCACTAATCAAGGTCTCTTGATTACTTGTTCAGTTGCACCACCATAATGCTGCCATGTCCTAATCTGCACTCGCTTCTCTTAATCAGTCAACTTGTTTGTCCAATCTCCCTGTATGCAAATCTCTTTGGACTTTGTTCTCAACTGTTCAATCTTCAGGGTCTGGTATTAATATTCATCGAGCGTGGAACCTGTCCCATTTATCAGAAAATGGTATTGATTGAACAACACTGACATCTGTGTTGCCTGAGCACCCTAACATGATACAAACAATTTGAATCAATTGGCCATGGAGAAGTCTCGCTTCTGAAACTTCATGAATCAAGTCGCCATTCATTTTGGAGGCAATCTATCAGGAAATTCAATTTCAGCGAGAATCAGAGTGCATGAAAACATTTTGGGAAGGGATTTACAATCCTTGGGGCCAAGTAGACATCATAGTGACGTGATTCTCTCGGAGGCACTTCTATGTCAAGGGCAGCATGGTAGCACAGTGGTAGCACTGTTGCTTCACAGCGCCAGGGTCCCAGGTTCGATTCCCAGCTTGGGTCACTGTCTGTACGGAGTCTGCACGTTCTCCCCGTGGGTTTCCTCCGGGTGCTCCGGTTTCCTCCCACAAGTACCGAAAGATGTGCTGTTAGGTGAATTGGACATTCTGAATTCACCCTCTGTGTACCCGTACAGGCGACGACTAGGGGCTTTTCACAGTAACTTCATTGCAGTGTTAATGTCAGCCTACTTGTGACAACAAAGATTATTATTATTATGTTGTGTTCAGACTATATCCGCAGGTGACTTTGTAATATTTGTCTCACCTGACACCGTCTCATTAATAATTAACAGCTGAAAGTTATTTTGATCAATGTCTCAGCCTTGCAGTCTCTGTGTGTTTCTGTATGTTTCGTGAGTATTTTTTGTCTGTACGCCATAGAAAACCGGCATTGAGAAAGAATTGATGTCATGGCTCAGCGGAAGTGTGGAAGTAGATACTTTGGGGGAAAATGAAGCTCAGGGAAACTATAAAACCTCCTGCGCTTGAAACCCCATCACAGAAATTTGAATAGGACGCATCACTATAAACTATGAGCTTCAAGTGCCTACGGTCACCTAAAACCGGGAACTTCAAAACACACTCCTGCATTTTTAGTTTGGCCAACGCTTTATTTGCTCTTATTATGTCTTCCACTTTGGGATCATTCATTTTTGTACTCAACTCTAAGACATCAAAACTCACGTCCGGTCTAGTCTGTCTACCTAACCAGTTCAGTTGCCCAATTAAACTTCGCAGTTGCTCTTTTTCTATCTTTGAAACCATTGCGTCTTTTTGTGAAACCCGGCCACGACTAATTGCTATTGGGCTGATGTTTTCCAAATAAGACTGTTGACGTAAAGTTGCCCCTAACTTAGTCTGTCCAATTTCCAGTCCAATATATTTAAATGCACCGGAAGCCTGACTTCCAACCCTGAATTCTTTCCTCAAACCAGAGATTACAATAGCTTCAAAATCACTAGTCCCACCCCACAAAAAATCATCGACATGCATCATAAAAATGCCAGAAAGATTTCCTTTATAGTGCCAGTAAAACATTGCAGGATCTGCTTTCAACTGGCAACAGCCTAACTTTAACAAAACTGACCTTCCCGAAAAATACCAGACTCTAGATGCATCATTTAATCCATATACACATTTGTTCAGCCTCCAGAGTACCCCTTCTGTATTAGCTGCTTCTTTAGGAGGACGGAGAAAAATATCTCTCTGGAGCTGATGCCCCTGCAAAAAGGCAGCTTTTATATCTATAGATTTGCATTCCCATGCCTTTGTGGCTAATAGAGCCAAGAAGATCTTTAAAATAACCTTTCCTGCTGTAGTTGAATCTACCCTTAAATCCTGATCTTCTAAGTTTTCAAATCCCCTTGCCACAAGCCTGGCCTTTGCCTTATAAGTTCCATCCGGAAGGACCTTTTCCGTGCAAATCCATCTGTGGGATAGCGCTCTTTGTCCCGTATCCGGTACTTCCGTGTATACCCCAAATTCACTCCAAGTATGCAATTCTTGCTGTTTAGCTTCTTTGATAACTTTTTCATCTAATTTATTTGAAGCCACCAAAATCTCACGTGCATGTGGGTTTCTACTCCTATTAGTATTCGTAGTCTTCCTCATGTTCCGAGACCTTGATAAACTACGTCCCCTCTCCCGCCTGGTATCTCGTTCTGTACTGCTACTGCTTGATCTTTCCCTTCTGCTGTGGGATGTCCTTTCAATAGTTCTCGACCTTTTCCTGCGAACCTGTTCACTATCCGATGTACTATCTGAACTGGCACTGCGTTTCTGTGCCCTCCATTTTTGAACTTCGTTTTCCCAATCCATTGTCTTGACTCCTTCCCCTGAATGCTGTACATTCAACCAATGTTTATACTTTCCAGTGGCCTTCCCTGCTCTACTAATAACAGTTGCATCCATCCATTGACTAGACCCTTCAGGCAAGTATGTCACTTTTGTACCAACTTTTGGCAGTTGCCCTTTCGGAGAAATGGCCTCTTCTAATTCATCAGAAGTGTTGTGTTCCTCCACAGAAACCCTGTCTATATCAGTTAATTGGTCCTCATAGTTCTGTAACACATGCGTACCAGATGACTCTGGTTCCTCGTCATGTCTGTCTGCTTTGTCTAAATTTGAAAATTTGTAATCTGTACCCATTATCCTTGATGAATGTATCCTAACAGTTTGATTACCATGTTGCAAAATAATTGTTTTGCCATCTATACCTATGATCTTCCCTGGGCCTTTCCATTCATTAGAATTGTCTCTCTTATAGTATACCATGCCTCCTTGCCGAAAAACGGCATCTGATGGCTGTACGTTATGTCTTAAAGCTCTGCGAATTCTTTCAGAGACATCTGCTTCCAAAAAAGCTTTTCTACTGCTATGTAATGCATTTAAATGCTCAGCAAAACCAGAGCTAATTGTAGACCCCTCCCAAGCTGGAGGCTGGTCATCCAAAATGGATGGAATTTTAGGATTTCTACCAAATACTAATTGATAAGGACTATAGCCCCCAACCATCTGCAATGAATTCTTTGCATGTACTGCCCATGCTAAAGCTGAATTTAGCCTGCAATTTGGTTGATCTGCCAAAATTTCCCGAAGCATGTCATCGATGACAGCATGATTTCTTTCGCAGCCACCATTACTAAATGGGCTTTCTGCAGCCGTATTCATAACTCTGATATTCATGTTTTCACACATATCCCTAAACTCATCATTAGCAAATTCTCCCCCATTGTCCGTAAGGAATTTGCCGGTGGATCCATTCCTGTCCCTATCCATTTTTCCACGATTTGATCCAGAATTACTCTCTTTTCTTTACTTCGTACAATTGTTGATTGACTAAATCTGGTTGCTAAATCTACAAAATGCAAAATAAATATATTATTTGCTTTATCCCAGATCTTAAGGTCCATGGCCACAATGCCGTTAAAATCCCTGGCCAAAGGTAGGGTTACTATCGGTGGTGCTGGTGTCCTTCTGTACTTCCTACAAACTTCACAGCGGTCACTAACATGTTCTATCAGTTTAGTATAGTCATCATCCCTTACCCCTGCATCCTTTAATTAATTTTTCAGCCTCCGAGGAGACCGATGTGCAAATTGCCTATGCAGTTTTAATACCACAAGCTTTTTATCAGCTAAAGTCCAATTTTCAACTGCCATTAACACATCCTTAACCACTCTACTTGAAATATTATTTGTCAGTAATGGAATACAATAGTGTCCCGACTGTGTAAATTGTAAGTCAACCGTCTTTCCAAAAGCTGTTGCCTTATCCTGTTCCATATCCAGTTTCATGTGTGCTTTCTTCATCGACGGTCTGCTCAGAAGCAAAGGTATCTCACTTGATACAACATCCGTGCTAATGAAATGATTCACTCCGGCAATATTGCAAGGGATCACCACTTTTTTCAGCGACTTCAGAGTATTATCATCACCAAACCTGAAACTTGTGGAACTTTCAAATTCCTTAACCTTGTTACGATTTTTAGCATTCAAAGAGTCCAGGTAACATTTTAACCTGTCAATTCCACACACAGTAGATGTTCAGCCACTGTCTAATACAGCACAGTTGAAGGATTCTGCAACCAACACCCTCATTACTGGCGTAAAACTGCTTGCCAATAGGACAATGCCTTCTTTCTGGTCACTATCCTTTTCCTTTTCTGACTCTTCCGTGTCATGTGTCGCTTCAAACACTCTATCATAACGAGCTGGACAGTTGAAAGCATAATGGTATTGAGAGTCACATCGAAAACATCGATTTATCATGCCCCGTGCATTTCTGGGGTTCATCTTCCCATTGTAGGTTCTAACTGGGTTTCTGTCTTCATAATTTCCTTGTCTCGGTCTCCTTCTATAGTCTTGAGCCCTGTTCGTAGACATGCGATTTTGCCATCCTGTTAGTAGTGTATCTTCCATATTCTGTCTTATTGCAGGCTGACCTATTTGGGTCATCAGAGCCATCGGAATCGAATGTTTCCCCAGAAACTTTTGTAAAACTTTTGTCATCTGTTTGAATAAGGTATCCTTATCAGTAAACTGAACTCCTGTCAAAACCAGGAGCCTATCCATGTTGCTCACTCTAGCACAGTCAAGTAATTTAAAGGCCAACACAGACTGTGGAAATTCCAGATTGTGTTTCTGCAGCCTTTTATAGTCTGCCAAATTCCATTATATAGTCTTCCATGGAGATATCCTCCATTTTCCGGAACTTATCAAAATCCAACCATGCTTCATACGCACTTAACAAGTCATCTTTCTTATAAATCTTATCCATATAATGTAATAAAGTCTCCAGGCCTTGTTCTGAGTCTAACTCTTCCAATTCCAGCTCAGAAAGCACTTTGTTTCGGATTTTACTGTCATAAGGTAAAGAAAGAGCCAATGCCATACCTTGTTTTCTCTTTCCCAAAGCAGTTACCTTAGTCCACATAACTACTGCACTTCTCCATTGGTCGTACGATTCCCTTTCAGAAAATAAGGAAGGATAGTCATATCCAGCCATCTTTATCCTCGGTTCAGCCATATATCCCTTTTTCTTTTTTTTTCACACTCACTCCTTGGTTTGATCTGGAAAAGTTGTATCTTTCAACCCTTCACATTTTCACAGCAACCATCCTGAAATGAAATTAAAATTGCTTATTGTCACAAGTAGGCTTCAAATAAAGTTACTGTGAAAAGCCCCTAGTCGCCACATTCCAGCGCTGTTCCAGGAATTGAACGGTGCTGCTGACCTGCCTTAGTCTGCTTCAGCTAGAAATAGTTTAGCCGTGTGCTAAACAGCCCCTCTGTGCTAAACAGCCTCTCCGCATCCTCTGCTACCAATTGTTAGACGTTTTAGTTGCTGTGATATGAAGTCTAAAGTTCTGTTCCTTTTTCACAAACACACATTTATTTCATTCCAACAGCCTTTGCACAAAACTCTAGCTATACATCACCTGACAGAGGCCACCTGAAGCCCCTTTACATATCAGTGTCAATTAATGGATACTTAACATAAATGAGACAACTAATTGCAATGTCTCTTAACCCATTACTTAACTGGGACCCTAGTACAACGTGTAAATAGTTACTTCAATAAGAAATAATCAGTTTCTTTACACCTCTCACGTGGACTCTGTTGTCACAATAGTTGGTGTGTGTCCAACATAGATGGATCATTGGTGACAGTCCTCTCAGTCAGTTTAGGCTCCCAGTTAAAGGGTGGATCCATAGAAAGGTGCCAGTGAATATCTGCAGAATCAAGTTGCAACATGTTTCAGTGCCATTGCATCACAGGAGATTAAACTGGGGAAAATCAACAGCAAAGTGGAAAGGAGGCTGGAGAATTCACCAAACTATGTTCTTACTGTCAAGAAGCTGGGATAAAATAAAGATTAAGCAATTGGATAAAAGAGAATTGTTAGGGACTCAGCTACTCTGAGGTTTTTTTTGATGTCAAATTAGCTCAGCTGCAGGATAAATAGCTATTTACTTAGGTGAGGTGGAGAACAATAGAGCATAGAATTGTAGGTGTTAAAATTACAGAAGGTGGGAGTTCAAATTGGAGATATAGGAATGAATGACTTACCTCCTAAAAGCATGCCTTCTGAAATGAGTTGTTTAGATAGGATAAGATCAAAAGAGATAAACAATATATCAGTGGCAGGGTTAGTTCTGTACTGGAGAGAGAAGCATAGCTGATGAGCAACTAGGATCATACAGCTAGAAATAGTAGCTCTCCCGAAAGCAAGCTTCTAGGCTGAGAGGCTGCTGTTTTGAAAACCTCAAAGATTCTACACTGAACCAGAAGGCTTCCTAAAATAAATATACAAATTGTGTGTATAATAATCGATTATTGTCACAAGTAGGCTTCAGTGAAGTTACTGTGAAAAGCCCCTAGTTGCCACATTGCAGCGCCTGTTCGGGGAGGCCGGTACAGGAATTGAACCTGCGCTGCTGCCTTGTTCTGCATTGTAAGCCAGCTGTTTAGCCCAGTGTGCTAAACCAGCCCCTAAGTATTTGCTGGATTTGGCTCATAAAGTTAAACTTTATGGGATGTTGTTTTCATAAAGGGACATTCTCAGAGTTTAGGGATGTAGGTAGATGTGGAATGGGGTTAATTCAAGTTTCCTGTGTGTGGAATCATTACTGTAGCGAATGTGTTTGGTTTTGTGGCCCTTCTTGTGTATTTTACAGTTTGTTGAACATTATTTTCTTTAAATGATTATAAGAAGACTGGACCTTTCCTCACTGCTTTGCATATCTTTCCTCACATTATACCAAATTGCAAAATAAACACTTAATAATGATAGTGACATTTAAGGGGCATCTTGACAAATACATGAATAGGATGGGAATAGAGGGATACGGACCCAGGAAGTGTAGAAGATTGTAGTTTAGTCGGGCAGCATGGTCGGCACGGGCTTGGAGGGCCGAAGGGCCTGTTCCTGTGCTGTACATTTCTTTGTTCTTTGTTCTTTGTTCTAAACGGCGTTCCAAGTTACCCTCTTGGGTTTTGATATACACTCGCAACTAACATCAGTGAGATTCTTTACAAAAATCGGAAGCTCTTGGCGGTAGATTAAGAGCATAATTCCTTGGGTATATTAGAATTTGTGACTTTAAACACAACGAGAGAAAGGTGAGTGTTGCACCAGGTTTAGCACAGGGCTAAATCACTGGCTTTGAAAGCAGACCAAGGCAGGCCAGCAGCACGGTTCAATTCCTGTAACAGCCTCCCCGAACAGGTGCCGGAATGTGGCGACTAGGGACTTTTCACAGTAACTTCATTGAAGCCTACTTGTGACAATAAGTGATTTTCTTTCATTTCATATTGTATGATTTTAAATAAGGCGACTGCAGCATGGCTGCAGCAATGGCTAACACTTGTTTGAGAATAGACGATATTACTTCGGAGAGTTTAAAATGTGCAACTAAAGTTAAGTTGTTGGAATTTGAAGATGTGTTACAAGTAGGATTACCTGCAGGGATTGAGAAAGTTGGTGTACTTGAAAGAATAGTTAAGCATTAAATGCACAAGGGGTGACTGATAGACCAAGTTCTCCGAAAGGTGAGGCAATTGAATTGGCAAAAATTAAATTACAAAGGATAGAACCTGAATTGGAAACAAAAGAAAAAGAAATGGAAAAAGAGAGAGCTTTTTAAAAGTGATGCACTATCAATTACGACGAGACGAGAGTAGAATGTAATCGAGGCTTTATTACACAGAGATGTGTGGCCTCTTACAGCAGCTTATGAAATGGCTGCTGTTCGGAGAGCACACACCTTTATACTCCGCCTCCTGGGCGGAGTCAGCAGGCAGGGATCTACCCCCGTATCTGTAGTACAGGGGCCTTACCGTAATACCCATATATACAATATAATATAACAGTGGTGACTACCACAAAAAGGAAATAGAAATGAGGAATCTTGAAATGCAGGAGAGAGGTAGAAGACAGGATAGGGATACGGAAATGAGAAAACTTGAAGTGGAAAGAGAGAATATAGAAAAAGAAGGAAGAGAAAAGGAGGGAGACAAAATTTCAACATAAAAAACTGATGGTTAGAGTAGTCACCAGGGCAGGTTGAGGCACAAGAACCTAGTGGGGTGACCGTTAGATTCATACAGGCACTTTCAAATTTTGATTAAAAGGATGTGGAAGCATTTTTTAATTCATTTGAAAAATTAGCTAGACAATTGAAATGGTTGCAAAGGATTTGAACGTTGCTTTTTCAGAGTAAACCCATAGGTAGGGCTAGGGAAGTATATGTGCCTTAGTCAGAAGGAATGTCTGGGGAGTACAGGCAATCCTAGACTGAGTAACGTGCAATGAGAAAGGAATAATTGGCAATCTTGTAGCGCGAGGCCCCTTGATGCCATACAGAATTCTTCATCAAGATGGAGCGTAACGTGGTAGATTCTGAGACTTAGGTCCTGAATCTGAATGAAGGAAACTGCGATGGTATGAGGTGCGAGTTGGCCGTGATAAATTGGGAAACATTATTTAAAGTGATGACAGTGGGATAGGCAACGTCAAACATTCAAAGAGCAAATGAATGAGCTGGCGGCAAAATAAAATGGGAACGGTGGCCAAACCCTGGCTTGCAAGGAAAATTAGAGATAGTATTCGATCCAAGAAAGAGGCCAGAAATAAGCAACACACCTGAGGATTGGGAGAAGTTTAGCATTCAGCCAGGGGACCAAGGAATTGATTAAGAAGGAGAAAATAGAGTATGGGAGTAAGCTTGTGGGGAACATAAAAAACTGACTGTGAAAGTTTCCAATCGGTTTTTGAAGAGAAAAAGATTGGTGAAGACAAGGAGGTCTATTAGATCAGAAATGGGGGAATTTATAATGGGCAACAAAGAAATGGCTGACCAACTAAATGCACACTTCTTTTCTGCCTTCATAAAGGAGGATGCAAATAATGTAGCATAAATATTGGGGAACACAGTGTTTAGTGAGAGGGAGGAACTGAAATAAATCAATCCTAGTAGGGAAATGGCGTTGGGGAAATTGCTGGGATTGAAGGCCACTAAATCCCAAAGGGCCTGATAATCTACATCCCTGAGTTCTTAAGGAAGTGACCCTAGAACTAGTGGGCGCATTGGTGGTCAGCTTGCAATATTCTATAGACTCTGGAACAGTTCCTACAAATTGGAGGATAGCTAATGTAACCCCACTATTTAAAAAGGGAGGTAGAGAGAAAATAGGGAATTATAGACCAGTCAGCCTGATGTCAGTAGTGGGGAAAATTCTAGAGCCTGTTATAAAAGGTTTAATAACAGAGCACTTGGAAAACAGCGGCAGTGATGTGCATCACTGTAAACAAATGTGTTGAAGTTATCTACACGTCTCGACCTTCCTTTGACAAATGCAACACAAGGAAGCCGCTTATGTTACAAAGGAAACATAACAAAACATGGTACCAGTAGTGAACTGTTTAAGTCCAGATAGCCATACCTCAGCGTACAGTGACAACCAGCAATACCCAGGCAAGATGTTCGAGCTCCCGGTTCCGCAGCAGCTTCAGTGCCACGCCGATCTCCGCGAAAACTGGCAGATATTCCGGCAAACGCTTGAATTCTTCCTGGCGGCAGCCGAACTTAAAGACCTGGCCGATGATGAAAAAACAGAGCTTCTCCTCACCATCGCCGGTGCCAGAGCAGAAGAAATCTATTAAAAATTCAAGTTTTCCAAGGGGCAAAACAGGTGCGACTTCCAGGCAGTCCTGGACAAATTTGGTAAATACTGTGAGGAAAACACACCTTAATCAGCAAGAAAAAGTAAGAGAAGCGCCAGTACTCACCTCGAGGCCGAAATCCTGGACCAGAGAATGATTTGGGTCGGGGTCGGCAGCCATCTTGCTAAAGGGACTACACTAGCGCAGTTGTGCGAGAAGTGCGTAGAACCGAAAGGTTCGTTTGCGCATGCGCGAGACGCCGTGCATGCGCAATCAAGAAAATGGCCATCGATAAAGGAACAGCGATCTGCGCATGCGCAATCGCTTCTGACGTGCTACGTCACGCGCATCATGACGTCAGAGGCCCTAGACTGAACCAATTTAAAGGGGTAACGTCCCAAATCAAAGAAAAAATCTTTTAAAGCTGTAAAACAACCTTCCTTCACCTGGAATGACAGCACAATGCCTCAAATTGAACCAGGAAATGAATTTAACCTCCGAAGAACCCGGCAACAAGCAGTCACCTACGCACAAACCGATGATTCTGACCTTGAATACTTCGATACCGACCTTTACATTTTCTCTGGACCTCGCGAGCCCAATGACAGCTCCATCGTCCTAGACGACTACGACTCGGACGAACCTTTCACCTTGAGAGGCTACCCCAGTACCAAATCCGAACCGCAACTGGACGTGTTGCACATTGGCGACCCCCGCATTGTATCCGACGCAGATGCGGATTCATTCTTCGGATTTGAGGATCTTCAACCCAGCAGATATGACGTCCCAACTCATCAGTGCAGGATGATGCTGCAGCCTGAAATTAAGCGACAGAGAGCGGTACAAGCCCACAGAGAGCGGCCTGCTGCCACACAGAACGTGGTCCACGCCCCGCTCAGGGTTCCCGACTCTACGAAAGAAGACATGCAAGACTCTACACCGCAGTCCTTGCATGTACAAGAAGTGACTCCAGTATCACAAGACTCCACAGCAAGCTCGTGGACAGACTCCACAATGGCAGAAACGCATGACTCCTATGCGCAGTCCTTGCAGGAACAAGACCATGAGGGTCTAGCAACCTCCTCTGACCAACTAGCGGCAGACAAAGCAAGTCTGCCATGCTCACATAAACACCAAGAAGACTAGAACAGTCTACCACGCTCCACTGCACAGCAGGACGACCATGACGGTCTATCATGCTACAATGAAGGACAAAGCGATGATGACTGTTCAAGCCAAATGAAGGACAACGGCAAGACAATGACAGTCCACCCACATTGTTTGAACCACCAGATGAAAACTCTGACAATTTACCCAACCCTGGTGAACAGCAAGCAGCTACTGAGGATCTACCCACGGTGTGTGAAACGAGTGACGATAACATCCCACTTCCCATGCAAGAGGTACAAAGTGACAGACCTCAGCTAGTGCATACAGAGGTACTCGACGATCACGGTGAGACCACTGGTGACACCACACTACTTTCACCCTCAATTGCTCGAACCTCTCCACAAGTCGATGCATTCCTGCATGTTCCGACTCCAGACGTGCAGCTTCAAGAAATCTCAGCTGACTCCAGTGAACCTGCTAAGACTCTGGACGAGGAGCATCAACAAAAAACAGACCAGACTCCAGATGGGGAACAACCAAACGCCGACTCTGATTCACGTAAGCCAGACTTTACTCCAGACAGGCAGTGTCGCAACCTCAGTGATGGCACGCTCAGGGTGACAGCAGATGCCACAACGACAGGAGATGGATCACGTGACTATCACACTGGGTCAGCAATAACAAGCAGCGACCACAGTCCAGGAGGAATACAGCAATTTTCACCACAGCTATGTCCACACATTTGTTCCACACCGACAGTGCGGCCAATGACAGCTCATGCTGGACAAACCCAGTATTCAGGCATGCAGCAGCCAGCAGTCGATGCAGCATATTCTCAAACAGGCCAGCACTACGGATTGCCCACTAATGGAATCAAGACCGAAGGAGGACTACCGCCAGCGCAATCTGCACTACAGACTGGCTGCCTTAGTTACAGCCCAGGATTTGCTGCACCATAGCCTGGCCAGACAGCATATTCCTATCAGATGCAAGGTTCTAGTTTCACACCATCACCAGACATTGATGCGAGCAGCAATTCTGTCTCCAAATCGACATGCTTCAACGCTTCTCAGCAGAATCACCCTTCCAGCACAGCATGTGGCCAGAACCAGCATGCACAGTCTCATCCGACTTCAACATCTGGCACATCCATGACCTCGAATGATACTGTTGATGGTACCTCTTCAATGCCACCGACCTATCAGCTACAAGATGCCATCCGACAGCACCACCACAAACATAAAAAAAGAAAAACACTCCAAATCAGACAGCGAAGTGATTTGACCACTTCTTGGTTCCTGTGGCTCGGAAACGTTGATGGCGTTCATAACCAAGAGAGACATTTGACCATGATGATTGATGGTTTATGGACTCACATGAATGATTTGGACTTATTGTTTAATAACCGTTCCCATGAGTTGTATATACCTTACCTTATCTACCTGTTCTTTGTTCAGTTTTTCTTAAAGTGTACAGAAAATATGAACATATAAAAAAGGGAGGATGTGGTCATGTGCATCACTGTAAATACATGTAAGCTAGCCAGACACTAGAGGGAGCACCAGAAACATCACACACACACGCTCAACCAATAGATAAGTTAGATAGGAGGCGACCAATGGACATTCACGATACACAAGGAGGTGACGCGACCACAGGGGGGGGCATTACACCAACCCATATATAAAGGACACCACACACATGATCTCCCCTTTGGCCAGTGGAGACAGTCAGTGAGGAGAGGCACAGGGTTGATTCAATATTACACCCACCACGTGGAAGACAGCAGCTGGTTAGTCAGTTTAGGTAGCTATAATAGGATTAGCAGTAGTGTCGAACTCAAGTTATAAAAGTGTACATAGTGTAAATAAATGTGTTGAAGTTATCTACACGTCTCGACCTTCCTTGACAAATACAACACAAGGAAGCCGCTTATGTTACAAAGGAAACATAACAAAACAAGCTTGCAATATTCTATAGACTCTGGAACAGTTCCTACAAATTGGAGGATAGCTAATGTAACCCCACTATTTAAAAAGGGAGGTAGAGAGAAAATAGGGAATTATAGACCAGTCAGCCGGATGTCAGTAGTGGGGAAAATTCTAGAGCCTGTTATAAAAGATTTAATAACAGAGCACTTGGAAAACAGCGGCAGGATTGGGAGTCAGCATGAATGTATGAAAGGGAAATATTGCTTGATAGATTTACTGTTGAGGATGTAACTAGTAGAGTTGATGAGAGGGAGCCAGTGGTTGTGGCTTATTTGGACTTTCAGAAGGTTTTCAACAACACAGGAACACAAGAACAGGAGTAGGCTATTCAACCCCGCGAGCCCTGCCATTTAATGAGATCATGGCTGATCTGGGGCCTAACTCCGTATACCTGGAGGCCCATCTCCTCTAATATCTTTACTTAACAAAAATCTTTTTATCTCAGACTTAAAATGAACAACTGTTCTAGCATCAACTGTTATCAAAATCCCACGTAAGAGATTCGCGTGTAAAATTAAAGTGTACGGGATTGAGGATAGTGTGTTGAGATGGATAAAAAACTGGTTGGCAGACAGGAAACAAAGAGTAGGAATAAAGCGGTCTTTTTCTGAATGGTAGGCAGTGACTAATGTGGTACAGCAGGGGTCATGCTGGAACCCCAGCTATTCACAACATATACGCTCCATTTTCCTCCCACAGTCCAAAGATGTGCGGCTTGGCCATGTTAAATTGCCCCTTAGTGTCCTACAGTTAGGTAGTGTTACGGGGATAGGGCGGCTGAGTGGGTCTAGGTGGGGTGCTCTTTCGGAAGGTCGGTGCAGACTCGATAGGCCGAATGGCCTCCTTCTGCAATGTAAAGATTCTATGATTTCCCTGTTTCTGTTTGGGTTTCCTACGGGTGCTCCGGTTTCCTCCCACAGTCCAAGGACGTGCAGGTCAGATGGATTGGCCATGCTAAATTGCCCCTTGTGCCGGGGAATGTGCAGGTTAAGTGGGGTTGGCCATGATCAGTGCATGGGATTGTGGGGATAGGGCGGGGGAAATGGGCCTGGGTAAGGTGCTCTTTCAGAGGGTCGGGGCAGACTGGTGGGCAGAGGGGGCGGGATTGCCTTGTTAATTAGGAATGAAATTAAATCAATAGCACTGAACGACATAGGGTCAGATGATGTGGAGTCTGTGTGGGTAGAGTTGAGGAACCACAAAGGCAAAAAAACCATAATGGGAGTTATGTACAGGCCTCCTAACAGTGGTCAGGACCAGGGGCACAAAATGCACCACGAAATAGAAAGTGCATGTCAGAAAGGCAAGGTCACAGTGATCATGGGGGACTTCAATATGCAGGTGGACTGGATGAATAATGCTGCCAGTGGACCCAAGGAAAGGGAATTCATTGAATGTTTACAGGAGGGCTTTTTGGAACAGCTTGTGATGGAGCCCACGAGGGAACAGGCCATTCTGGACTTAGTGTTATGTAATGAGCCAGACTTGATTAAAGATCTTAAAGTAAGGGAACACTTAGGAGGCAGTGATCATAATATGGTAGAATTCAATCTCCAATTTGAAAGAAAGAAGGTAGAATCAGATGTAAAGGTGTTACAGTTAAATAAAGGTAACTACAGGGGCATGAGGGAGGAACTGACAAAAATCGACTGGGAGCAGAACCTAGTGGGAAAGACAGTAGAACAGCAATGGCAGGTGTTTCTGGGAGTAATTGAGGACACAGTACAGAGGTTCATCCCAAAGAAAAAAAGGTTATCAGAGGGGGGATTAGGCAGCCATGGCTGACAAAGGAAGTTAGGGAATGCATCAAAGCAAAAGAGAAAGCCTATAATGTGGCAAAGAGTAGTGGGAAGTCAGAAGATTGGGAAGGCTACAAAAACAAACAGAGGATAACAAAGAGAGAAATAAGGAAAGAGAGGATCAATTATGAAGGTAGGCTAGCCAGTAACATTAGGAATGATAGTAAAAGTTTCTTTAAATACATTAAAAACAAACGGGAGGCAAAAGTAGACATTGGGCCGCTCCAAAATGACGCTGGTAATCTAGTGATGGGAGACAAGGAAATAGCTGAGGAACTAAATAAGTACTTTGCACCAGTCTTCACAGTAGAAGACATGAGTAATATCCCAACAATTCAGGAGAGTCAGGGAGCAGAGTTGAATATGGTAGCCATCACAAAGGAGAAAGTGCTACAGAAACTAAGAGGTCTAAAAATTGATAAATCTCCGGGCCCAGATGGGCTACATCCCAGAGTTCTAAAGGAGATAGCTGAAGAAATAGTGGAGGCGTTAGTTATGATCTTTCAAAAGTCACTGGAGTCAGGGAAAGTCCCAGAGGATTGGAAAATTGCTGTTCAAGAAGGGAACAAGGAAAAAAATGGAAAATTATAGGCCAATTAGCCGAACCTTGGTTGTTGGCAAGATTCTAGAATCCATTGTTAAGGATGAGATTTCTAAATTCTTGGAAGTGCAGGGTCGGATTAGGACAAGTCAGCATGGATTTAATAAGGGGAGGTCGTGCCTGACAAACCTGTTAGAGTTCTTTGAAGGGACAACAAATAGGTTAGACCAAGGAGAGCCAATGGATGTTATCTATCTTGACTTCCAAAAGGCCTTTGCTAAGGTGCCTCAACGGAGACTGCTGAGTAAAATAAGGGCCCATGGTATACGAGGCAAGGTATTAACATGGATTGACGATTGGCTGTCAGGCAGAAGGCAGAGAGTTGGGATAAAAGGTTCTTTTTCGGAATGTCAACCGGTGACCAGTGGTGTCCCGCGGGGTTCAGTGTTGGGGCCACAGCTGTTCTCTTTATATATTAACGATCTAGATGACGGGACTGGGGGCATTCTGGCTAAGTTTGCCGATGATACAAAGATAGGTGGAGGGGCAGATAGTATGGAGGAGGTGGGGCGGCTTCAGAAAGATTTAAACAGTTTAGGAGAGTGGTCCAAGAAATGGCTGATGAAATTCAACGTGGGCAAGTGCGAGGTCTTGCACTTTGGAAAAAAGAATAGCGGCATGGACTATTTTCTAAACGGTGACAAAATTCATAATGCTGAAGTGCAAAGGGACTTGGGAGTCCTAGTCCAGGATTGTCTAAAGGTAAACTTGCAGGTTGAGTCCGTAATTAAGAAAGCAAATGCAATGTTGTCATTTATCTCAAGAGGCTTGGAATATAAAAGCAGGGATGTACTTCTGAAGCTTTATAAAGCATTAGTTAGGCCCCATTTAGAATACTGTGAGCAATTTTGGGCCCCACACCTCAGGAAGGACATACTGGCACTGGAGCGGGTCCAGCGGAGATTCACACGGATGATCCCAGGAATGGTAGGCCTAACATACGATGAACGTCTGAGGATCCTGGGATTATATTCATTGGAGTTTAGGAGGTTGAGGGGAGATCTAATAGAAACTTACAAGATAATGAATGGCTTAGATAGGGTGGATGTAGGGAAGTTGTTTCCATTAGCAGGGGAGACTAGGACCCGGGGGCACAGCCTTAGAATAAAAGGGAGTCACTTTAGAACAGAGATGAGGAGAAATTTCTTCAGCCAGAGAGTGGTGGATCTGTGGAATTCATTGCCACAGAGGGCGGTGGAGGCCGGGACGTTGAGTGTCTTTAAGACAGAAGTTAATAAATTCTTGATTTCTCGAGGAATTAAGGGCTATGGAGAGAGAGGGGGTAAATGGAGTTGAAATCAGCCATGATTGAATGGTGGAGTGGACTCGATGGGCCGAATGGCCTTACTTCCGCTCCTATGTCTTATGGTCTTATGGATGGGCCGAATGGCCTCCTTCTGCACTGTAGTGATTGTAGGACTCATAGACTGAGAGAGGAACGGTCAGAATGTCTGCATGAGCCTCCCTCCCCGTTTAAGGAATATGTATTGAGGCGGTCACAATCAAAAACCCTTTTGCACAAAATGTCAGGGCAACTTAATAAATTCGGCTGAACCTTGGCAGTAATTCCAAGTCTTTATTGGAAACTGATTTACTGGAGGTCAGTCCAGTATGACATTGACACAATGGAATGCCAAACAGTGCCTTGTGCTTGTTTTACTCAAACTGCAGCATCTACTTCCCCATAACGTACTCCTGCAACACATTTAAAAAAGAAGAAATTGTCACAAACCAGGTAGGTTGCTGAATACCCAAACAGAATTACAAGATTATGACCACCAGAGAAGGTTCCAGAATCCACGATCAAAACCACAATAATATTGCGAAATTCCACACCAGACAGAATACGGAGTGACCTGGTGACCTGGTTGAGGATTTCATAGTCATGGAGGGAATTGAGGGAACTGATCTGGACAAATTGTTTACAGTGAACAAGGGTTCAAATCCCATGGAAGTTGAGAATTTGCCCAAAGAAGTGAGCACGGAGGCGAAGGCGATGGAGGAAGAGCTCAACATGAATCCAAAAGCTTGGTTAGGCCGCATTTGGAGTATTGCATGCAGTTCTGGTCACCACAGTATCAGAGGGACGTGGAAGCTTTGGAGAGGGTGCGGGGAAGGTTCACCAGGATGTTGCCTGGTCTCGGTTTGAGGCTTGTATTTGTATCGGCTCTTTCATAACTTCAGGACATCCCAGAGTGCTTTACATCCAATGGAGTATTTCTGAAGTGCAGTCACTCACCGCTGTGTAGGATCTCCAGTAGGAATTCAGGAGAAACTTCTTTGCCCAGAGAGGGGCGGGAATGTGGGACTTGCTAACACAGGGAGCAGTCGAAGTGAAGAGTATGGATGTATTTAAGGGGAGGTTAGACAAGCATACGAGGGAGAGGAGATCAGTGGATCCAATGGCAGATTTAGATTCGGAACGATGGGAGGAGGTGGGATGAAACATAAACACCAGCATGGACGGATCAAGCTGATTGGTCTGTTTCGGTGCCAGTAGTGCTCAATGAAAAGATCAAGGGCGGGTAAGATGCCAGATGGAGGGGCCCAGGTAGAGGAAGAGTATTCGAGGTGGGTGAAAGGGTCCGTTGGTCAGAGGAAGACCTCCTGCCCAAAGAAGTGAGCACGGAGGCGAAGGCGATGGAGGAAGAGCTCAACATGAATGCAAAAGCTTGGTTAGGCCGCATTTGGAGTATTGCATGCAGTTCTGGTCACCACAGTATCAGAGGGACGTGGAAGCTTTGGAGAGGGTGCAGGGAATGTTCATCAGGATGTTGCCTGGTCTCGGTGTTGGCTATGAATAGAGGGTGAATAAACTAGGATTGTTTTCACTGGAAAGACGGAGGCTGAGGGAAGACCTGATTTAGGTCTACAAAATTATGAGAGGCATAGACAGGGTGGATAGTCAGAGGCTTTTTCCAAGGGTGGAAGTGTCAATTGCAAGGGGCACAAGTTTCAAGGTGAGAGGGGGAAAGTTTAAGGGCGAGGTGTAGGATACGTTTTTCACACAGGGAGTGGTGGGTGCCTGGAACGCGCTGCCAGAGGATGTGGTGGAAGCAGCACATTAGCAACATTTCAGAGGCATCTGGATGGGTACATGAATAGGGTGGAAATAGAGGGATACGGATCGAGTAAGGGAAGAAGGTTTTTTTAGTTAGGGCATCATAGTCGGCACAGGCTTGAAGGGCCTGTTCCTGTCCTGTACGTTTCTTTGTTCTTTGTTCATGTCAAGCCCAAAATTCATTGAGATCGGGGCATAAGGGGATAAAATTGAGTCCTTAACTGAGCACAGGTCAGAAAGGGGAACGTCAGATTGTAGAGTGAATACAGGTGGGGTGTGGGATTAGAAGAAGGAATGGGGTCAGAGGGAAGGGAATGGGAGGAAGGATCCACAGGGGTGGACAATGCCCATAAAGTGATGGAGCTTGTGTTCACTTAACAGCTGTAAGGAAGAGAAAAAGCTTCTTCTGAAGACATCAGATGAGGCGACAAATGAAATGAAACTGGGGCCCTGGAGAGTTTTGAGATAGGGTGCTGCTGGAGAGAGAGAGGTTGAGTGTGTGCCTATGGCAGTGCATGGCACTAAGTGTGAATCTCAGGCGATGGTGAGAACAACAGCCCGAAGAATGTTAAAAGTCCTGAACACACTTGTAATCCTGAGTGGATTCACACTGACTGCAACTTTTGTTGGAATCCACGTAGGGTAGGTCAGAGCCAGAGGAAGTTGCTGAGGACGGAGAAATGGGTGTGAAACACCAGGAGGCACATGGAAAGGAATGAAGGCGAAGATGAAAGACAGGCAGAAATCCCGCCAACGAGAAAAGCAGAACCTGCTCCAGGTAAATGCTCCTGGAAGAGAAGTGGCAGTGAATTAAATGCTAAAATAAAAGCATGTTGCAAGCATTCACCCCTCAACACAACAACTACAGTTTTAGACAAAAGTAAAATGCTGCAGGTGCTGGAAATCGGAAATCGCTTCCGGGGAGAGGAGGGATTGAGGGATGTTGTAAGTATGGTTAACATGTTTGAACGCGGAAAGGAAGATGAGGATGCGATGATTTTCCTAACATTGCAATCCTGCTATGAAGGGATAATAACATGTATGGATCCACTTTCAGTATCTGCTCTATCCCAGTTACTCTACTCTATCCCAGTTACTCTGCTCTTTGGGGATTGCATGGACTGCAATCAAACCTTGCCAGATTGCTGCCTCACCTTGGCCCTCGGTTTGCTCAAGTCTGAACTGGGAGTTCTCGTGTGAAGTGGTTTGTCGGGGAGGAGGGAGGGGAGGAGCTCATTAATATCTTCCAAATGGGGCAGGGACGGGGGTCCGATCAGCTGTAAAGATGGATACATCATTAGAAGCATCCTGATCCCATCATTACCATGCTGCATCTGGTACTGCAGGAACGACAACAAGGCAGACCCGGTAAAAGCCAATCTGCCTATTTGGCTCTAGCCAGCAAGATACCAGCAACCTCGGCACAATGACTTGGCAATGAATGTGGGAACCAGTTTTTCCATGGTTTGGGTCACATGAGGCAGGTGGTGGGCAGGCGGGCTGGGGTTGGGGGGAGATGTGCGCAGGAAATGAGGACAACCCCGAGAGCGGCATTCTCATTCTGCGGTACAGTCCCTCCAGCGTCACAACTTCCATTTCTTGTGTGTTGTTTGGATAACGACGAGGACTGCATCTCCTACCTTACCTTCTCCCGTCAATGATGAAACAACCACGTGGTGCATTTACCAACCCAGACCCGACACCACTTGGGTTTCTCGATTAAAGTTGAATGATTGAAATCTTCCACTGAGACAATGTTTACTGCTGTCACATACTTCTTGTCTCCTCGTATAACAAACTGTTCTTGTGCTGACTCAATGATCTGCAGAAAGCCCAGCTCGGATTAATTGGCAGTAGAGATTGATAATCAGAGTAATATTGTGCTGGGCCTGCCCTTCATACGTGGGTCAACTTCACTTGTCTCCTGAATATTAAATTGATTTTTATCCTTTGGATTTAACCATGTTTCTCAGATTCCCATCGCTTTGCAATCCCTTACCAGTCTAATGCTCTCTGGCAGCCGTGTGTATATAAACATCTTCATGTCAAACCAGCTTCCTTTAATGTGTTTCACTGCCAGCTTTCTCCTGGCTTCTTGTGCACGTATCTCTCTCTCAGGTTTACTTAACTTTCACCCCATGGTTTAGTCCACCTGAGACCTGGTTATCTTCCCCAGCTATCCATAACTATCTAATTTCCACGACCATCAATTGCTCACATGATTTTCCTCACACGTTTTCCAGCATCAATTTGGATTATTTGGTCTCTCCAGTAACAATCCTTTTTAACCAAGCTTTCTTGGAACAAATTTCCATTCCACCCATCCTAACATTGGTAGAAACCTAGGAGCACAAACTAGGTTCCTGTTAATTTCACAGTGTGGGATAATCTCCGAGAATATACCCTCTCCCCGGCTAATGTTCCTGTTTGTTTTTGACAGCAATTTGGCTTTTACTCATGTGATTAATGTAGAAATTTCAGATACATATTCTACTGTATGTTTTTGGTGCAATAAGGGTTGAAAATCCTGTGTTAGTGTGTATGACTGCTGTAGTAATTTTTTTTAAAATCCTAGTTTACCAGCAGGCACTTTGGCTACAAAGGTGCAATTAAAGCACTGTAAAAATAAAATCATCATTCATTCCAACCATGTATATTGTTTACCTGAAGTTGGGCTATTGGAACTTTCTTTATAAAAAGAAGGTTCCTTGGGGAGTATATAATTAGCGACATTGTGTTTAGCTTTAGTAAGATAATATAGTTAATGGGCTGAAGCAGTCAGGCGTTGAGTTTTGGAGTTCAGTTCTGTCTGTGAACAAGCTAGACGTTTCTCTCAAAGCAGTTGAGTTAAAAAGAGTTTTGCCTGTGTACAGAATAGCAGATTCTGAAAAGGTTGGCAGGTTAAACATAATTTACACAGGCAAGAATCGGCAGGCTCATTTCCTGTAAGATCTCTCTTTCTCTCTCTCTCTCAAAGTGCTTTATCCAAGACAGATCATTGCAGCAAGTATTCCTGGGCTGGCTAACTATGTTTAAAATGGATTTTGACCCGAGGTGGGTTTTGCTTGAATGGGGATACAAGATAGCAGTTGGATTTAGTCTTTCATTGTTATTGCTAAGCATTGTATAACTGGTAATTGTAAGCTATTTTCTTCATGATGTTGAAGTCAGTCATACTGTGTTAGTAATAAAGTTTGTTTTAATATACCACATCCCTATTTGTGCAAGGAATCGCTGCTGGAGCGAAGGTATCCTTTCCTCACAGTCTTACAAATTAAATTAAATATTGAGTTTTCTGTCCGGTATCCTAGCAATTGTTGGGATCCAGTCCGGGATCGTAATACTCACATCATTAAACTTCCAGGTAGGATTAGGGGCGAGATTCTCCGACCCCCCGCCGGGTCGGAGAATCGCCGGGGGCTGGCGTGAATCCTGCCCCCACCGGTTGCCAAATTCTCCGGCACTGGACATTTGGCGGGTGCGGGAATCGCGCCGCGCCGGTTGGCGGGCCCCCCCGCGATTCTCCGGCCCAGATGGGCCGAAGTCCCGCTGCTAGAATGCCTGTCCCGCCGGCGTGGATTAAACCACCTCTCTTACCGGCGGGACAAGGTGGCGCAGGCGGGCTCCGGGGTCTTGGGGGGGGGCGCGGGGTGATATGGCCCCGGGGGGTGCACCCACGGTGGCCTGGCCCGCGATCGGGTCCCACCGATCCGTGGGCGGGCCTGTGCCGTGGGGGCACTCTTTTCCTTCCGCCTTCGCCACGGTCTCCACCATGGTGGAGACGGAAGAGACTCCCTCCACAGCGCATGCGCGGAGATGCCGTGAGCGGCCGCTAACGCTCCCGCGCATGCGCCGCCCGGCAATGTCATTTCCGCGCCAGCTGGCGGGGTACTTCTGCCAGCTGGCGGGGCGGAAATCAGTCCGGCGCGGGCCTAGCCCCTCAAGGTTAGGGCTCGGCCCCCCAAGATACAGAGGATTCCGCACCTTTGGGGCGGCGCGATGCCCGACTGATTTGCGCCGTTTTTGGCGCCAGTCGGCAGACATCGTGACGATACCGGAGAATATCGCCCTAGTTCTCATTCTAAACTGACTCGGGTTGAAATGTGAAGATTGTTTCTGTCAAGGCCGCTCCGTAGGAAACGGAATTGCTTGCAGCTCATATCAAGTGGAGGAATTGTTTCATTTCAGTTCAAAAAGTGCAGCTCAATGGAATTGTTTCAATATTCCCAAGTCAGTAAATAACAAGGCGACAATTGGTCTGTAATAGTAAACAGCCCACAACTAACCTTGAGCAGCAACCTGTCTACAACACACCAGGTTACATTTTCATATCCCATATCGGCGCGTGGTCGGAAAACCGCCGGAGGGCCGCGCGAATCGCGCCACGCCTCCCAATGCCGGGACGCGATTCTCCGCAGAGCGGAGAATCGGCGCCATTGGGGCCGGTGTGGTCGGCACGGCACCGGTCGGGGGCCGCTTTATACCCCTGCGATTCTCCGGCCCGAATGGGCCGAGCGGCCGTAAAAAAGAAACAGAGTCCCACCGGCACCGTTCTAACCTGCTCTGAGCTGGCGGGACCTTGGCGTTGAAGTGTCGGGTGGTGGCCTGTGGGGGGGGAGGGGGCGTTCGACCCCGGGGGGGGGGGCCGCCGATGTGGCCTGGCCCACGATCGGATCCCACCGATTGACGGGCCGGCCTCTCTGTCCCCCGGCCTTCTTCCTTCCGCGCCGGTGCCTGTACTCCTGCGCCATGTTGGATCGGTACCGGCGCGGGCAAGGGACAGTGCAGGCACGGAAATCGCGCCGGTGGGAATGCGCATGCGCGGGTTCGCGCCGGACCCATTGCACAGGCGCGCATCCACCGGCGCCCATTCCACAGTCGGATCAGCAGCTGGAGTGGTGTGAACCGTTCCAGCGCCCGGGAGGGGTCAGAATTGCTGATCCTGGGGCCGTGTTGACGCCGTCGAGAAACGCGACAGCGTTTCCGACGGCGTCAACACTTAGCCTCAGGATCAGAGAATCCCGCTGACTATGTCCAGTGTTACTCCGTCCAACATTACTTCATTCAGCATTATAACATAAAGCATTAATCTGGCATTACTGCGTCCAGTGTTACTGCGTCCAGTGTTACTGAATCCAGTGTTACTGCATCCAGTATTACTATGTTCAACTTTATTGGATTCAGAATTACGGCATCCAGTGTTACTGCATCAAGTGTTACTGAATGCAGTGTTACTCTGTCCAGAATTACTGTGTCCAGTGTTACTACATCCATTGTTGCGACACCCAGCGTTACTGCATCCAATGTTACTGCATCCAGTACTACTCTATATACCAACTTTGCATCTAGAATACGGCATCCAGCCTTACAGCGTCCAGCATTACTGTATCCAGCTTTACATAGGAATATAGAAACGTAGGAATTAAGAGCAGAAGTGGGCAATTCTGCCCTTCGAGTCTGCTCCGCCATTCAATCAGCTCATGGCTGGTCTCTTCATGGTCTGAAATCCACCTCCCACTTGTTGCCCATATACCTTTAACCAGGTTTTAATCAAAAATATATCTATCTCTTTTCTGGAAACCATCTAAAACTCCGATACCACTGCACTATGGGGCCAAAGTTCCACAAATTCACCACCCTCTGCAGGAAGTAGTTCCTCCTCAATTGAGTTCTAAAACTACCGCCTCTCAACCTATATCTGTGACGTCTCATTCTTGATTGCCCCATAAGGGAGAACATTTGGTCTACATTTGCTTTATCAATTCCATTTAGTATTTTATACACCTCGATCAGATCCCCTCTCATCCTTCTAAACTCCAGCGAGTATAAGACCAAACTGTTTAATGTCTCCTCATTCGGAATCAATCTGGTGAACCTCCTCTGAACTGCTTCCAATGCCACCACATCCTTCCACAAATAAGGAGACCAAAACTGGACACAATACTCCAGACGCGGTCTCACCAACACCCTATACAATTGCAACAACACTTCTCTACTTCTATACTCCGGTGCTTTTGCAATAAACGCTAACATTCTATTTGCCTTTTTTATTACGTACTGTACCTGCATACCGACTTTCTGTGATTCATGAACAAAGACACCCAGATCCCTCTGCCCAGAGTCATTTTGAATCTGCTTTCCATTTAGGTAATAATTTGCCTTTCTATTTTTTGGACAAAATGGATAAACTCACACTTATCTACATTGAATTCCGTCTGCCAAATTTTGGCCCAATCTCCTAGCCTCTCTTTATCTGTCTATGAACCCTTTATCTCCTCTTCACTGCCTGCTTTCCCACCTATTTTTGTATTACCCGCAATTTTTTCTATGTTACACTCTATCCCTCCTTGCAGATCATTTATATAAATTGTAAAAAGTTAAGGTCCGAGGACTGACTCCTATGGCACCCTGCTATTTACAGTTCACCAGCCAGAGAAGGACCCATTTATCCTGACCTTCTGCTTTCAGTCAGTCAGCCAATCCTCAGTCCAATCTAGTACTCTACACCAAATCCCCTGTGATCTCCTCTTTTGGATCAGTCTGTTATGCGGCACTTTATCAAAAGCCTTCTGGAAGTCTAGATACACCACATCCACCAATTCCCCATTATCCATCTTCCTGGGTATGTCCTCAAAGAACTCAAGCAAGTTTGTCAAGCATGACTTACCCTTCATAAAACCATGCTGACAATGGTGGATTGATCTTTGTCTTTGCAAATGCTCAGTCATCTCCTCCTTAATGATTGATTGCAGCAAATTCCCCACCACAGAGGTCAAGCTAACCGGTCTATAGTTTTCTACTTTTTGCCTCCCTCCCTTTTTCAAAAGGGCCGTCACATTAGTGTGTTTCGAGTCCACTGAAACCTTCCAGAATCCAGGGAATTCTGAAATACCATAACCAATGCATCCACTATCTCCGCTGCCACCTCCCTTACTATCCTAAAGTGCAGGCCATCAGGTCGCAGAGACTTATCAGCCCTGAATGCCAAAAGTTTATTCACTACCATCTCCCTAGTGATGGCCATTGCAACAAGTTCCTCTGCATTAACTGTAGTTTTTGGAATTTTAAAATTATCGTCTACCATGAAGACAGAGGCAAAATATTGGTTCAGTGCCTCCGCCATCTTTGTGTTCCCTATTATTACCTCATCAGTATCGTCCTCTAAAAGGCCAACATTTACTTTAGCTATTCTCTCTCACTTTTGGTATCAGTGTTTATGGTTTCTGCTAGTTGTCCAGTGCCATGGCATCTAGCATCACTGCATCCAAGATTATTGCACCCAGAATTACTGCGTCCAGCATTACTGCAGCCAGTGTTGCTATATATACTAATTTTGCATCCAGAATTACTGTATCCAGCATTACAGTGTACAGTGCTATGACATCTAGCGTTACTGCGTCCAAAATTATTGCACCCAGCTTTACCGTGTCCAACATTACTGCATCCAGTATTACGGCATTCAACATTACTGCATTCAGAATCATTGCATCCAGCTTTACTGTGTCCAGAGTTATTGCATCCAGAGTTATTACATCAAAATCACTTTATCCAGCACTACTTTGTCCATTGTTACTTCATTCAGTATGACTGCAACCAATATTACTGCATTCATTATTACAGCATCCAGCATTACTGGATCTAGTGTTACTGCAGCCAGCAATACCTTATCCAGCATTACTGCATCCAGTGTTACTGCATCCAGCATTACTGCACCCAGAGTTACTACATCCTGCATTACAATGCCTAACAGTAATGCATTCTGTGTTATTGCATCCAGTGTTACTGTGTACCTTGCAACAGAATTATGGCATCCACCATTACTGTACTAAGCGTTACTTGTCAATGCTAAAACTGAGCGTGTAATGTGAATGCTACTGAAGCAGTGATAACAATGCATTCCTACTACTAGTTGCCAACAGATTATGGGCCGATACAGTTCCCTCTGTTTACTGAGGTTTGCGGACTCACGGGGGAAAGAGTAATCGTTGTATTTAGACAAGATATGACTCAAGGAGTCAGTGCAGGTCAGGGAATAGAACAGTCTGATCTAACTGTGAAGAAACAGTCCTGTCTAATTTTAACTTGTCAGTAAGATGAATAGATCTTAAAATTATTTGCAACCTTCACCCTGACACAAACAAAAATACTGACTCAGCTTCCTTGCTCTAGTTTAGATGCACTAATCCCCATGGACCCATTAGTTTAAAGTCCAAATAATGGTATTAGTTGTCTGAGAGTGGAATCTGTAGTCTTTCTTTTGTTCAAAATAATCTTGTACAGTTTGTATTAAATGCACAGATATTTTAGGGGGTAGGGTTATTGTGCTGGGCAAGTAATCCATAGACCTTGATTAAAGAACACTTGAGTTAATAACAACCTTGGCAGCCAGGGGAATACAAATTCATTTAATTAGGTGAAGCTTCTATTAATCGTGATCATAACCTTATGGCTCATTTAAATACCCGGAGTCACCCGGCGCCGGTGAGTCATTAGCCGCGCCTGGGAGCCCTCGCCAGGGCGCCGTTTATTACAAGTCCACACAAACGTGGGCCAGGCGTAACGGCACCTGGGGGAATCTCCCTGGCCATTGAAGACTCCCGTGGACAGGGTATGGCTGTGCCAACCTTCCAAAATGGCACTTTGATCTGCTAGGAGACTTTCCTGCTGGAGAGTTTCCTCTAAGTGCGGTATTGGTGGGGAGAAAGCCCCCGAGGCCAAAAACAAACGGCAAAGTGGCGTTGGATTATGGGATGTTTCTCAGCACTGCAGCTGCCGAGAAACACCCCGCTAAACACACCATTCAGAGCACTTGGCTTGAGTCCACTGAATCATTGCCAAAGGCTGGAGCTGAGAGTATAGGTGAGGAAAATAAAGTCGATGCCACTCTTCCAGTTGATTTAAAGGGCTAATTGACCAGAACCAGCCAAACAGATTAACAGGATATTCACTGAACATAGGAATTAGGAGCAGAAGTAAGCAATTCTGCCCTTCGAACCTACTCCGCCATTCAATCATCTCATGGCTGATCTCTTCCTGCTCTCAAATCCACCTTCCTACCTGTTCCCCATATCTCTTAAACCCGTTTTTAAAATCAGAGATATATCTATCTCCTTCTTGAAACCATTTAATGACTCTGATTCCACCGCACTCTGGGGCGGCAAGTTCCACAAATTCACCACCCTCTGCGAAACGTAGTTCCTCCTCATCTCAGTTTTAACTCTACCACCTCCCAACCTATATCTGCGACCTCTCGTTCTAGATTGCCCCACAATGGGGAACATTTGGTCTACGTTTACTTTATCAATCCCTTTTAGTATTTTACATACCTCGATTAGATCCCCTCTCATCCTTCTAAACTCCAGCGAGTATAAGCCCAAACTGTTCAATCTCTCCTCATACGTCAGTTCTTTCATCCCCGGAATCAATCTGGTGAACTCTTCTCAACTGCCTCCAATGCCACCACATCCTTCCTCAAATAAGGAGCCCCACACTCCAGATGTGGTCTCACCAACACCCTACACAATTGCAATAACACCTCTACTTTTATACACCAGTCCTTTTGCAATAAGCACTAAATTCCAGTTGCCTTTTTTATTACGTGCTGTACCTGCAGACTGACTTTCTGCGATTCATGAACAAAGTCACCCAGATCCCTCTGCCCAGGTGCATTTTGAACCTGCTTTCCATTTAGATAATGATTTGCCTGACTATTGTTTTGGCCAAATTGGGTAACGTCCTGTTGCCCGTTTTGATTCCAACAGCGTCGCCAATACTGTTGCTAATATTAATGATGTTGGTGAACCACAAGCCTTCCCTTATATCGATCAAATGACCACACAACCAGCTAGTTAGATCAAAAGATGGTTTATTTACATACACAAGGGTTACCTCGACATGCAAACACAATATCTACTACGAGTTAAACTACACCTATCAGCTACAATAACCTACACTTAACTTCAGGGTGACCGGCACTGTGCAAATGGACAAGGCCTTTATCTGGATTTCACTTGGCTGGTTCAAAGAAAGCGGTTCTGTCTCTGCTGGGCTCATCCATCAGGTAGCGATTGTTGGTCTTGAACTTGGCTGGCTGTTCCTGCTACAATTGGTTTGGCACAGGCTGGATCCAAAAGAGACAGAACACATGGGAGTGCAGAGGAGATTCACTAGGTTGATCCCAGAGTTGAGGGGATTAGATTATGATGAGAGGTTGAGTAGACTGGAACTGTACTCATTGGAGTTTAGAAGGATGCGGGGGGATCTTATTGAAACATATAAAATTATGAAGGGAATAGATAGGATAGATGCGGGCAGGTTGTTTCCACTGGTCGGGAAAGCAGAACTAGGGGGCATAGCCTCAAAATAAGGGGAAGTAGATTTAGGACCGAGATTAGGAGGAACTTCTTCACCCAAAGGGTTGTGAATCTCTGGAATTCCTTGCCCAGTGAAGCAGTTGAGGCTCCTTCTTTAAAAGTTTTTAAGAAAAAGATAGATACCTTTCTAAAGAATAAAGGGATTCGGGGATATGGTGTACGTTCCGGAGAGTGGAGCTGAGTCCACAAAGATCAGCCATGATCTCATTGAATGGCAGAGCAGGCTCGAGCGGCCAGATGGCCTACTCCTGTTCCTAGTTCTTATATTCTTATGTTCTTATGGCTGTACTCTCTTTTATCCCTCTGGGATTTCGACTCTTTGGGGTAGTCCTTAACCTTGGACCCAATAGTTCGACAGGGCTCTGATCACTGTCTTCGATTTCAGCCAATAAAGGGGCGGGTGCCTTGGTGGCTGGGTGGGTCCTTAGCGGTCATTGACCTTGGCAGTTGAGCTTTCTGAGTAAGGGGAGTGGCGCCGATCAGTCTGTGGCTGTACCGGTTGCTTGATTGGAGTTCTATTGTCCTGGGAAAATGGGCCATTAAAATGCAAACGAGCAGGGGTTTCGATCAGGTATGGTTACCTGTGTTTCAGATACACATAGGCTCTGTATCTGTCTGAGTCCTGGGTTGGCCATAATTCCCATGGTCCTTTGCAGGTGGCCACTGTTACAACACCCTTGGCTAGTGCGTGGTAAATTCCAGCCCCACTTGAATCGGAGTTGCAACACAACTGAAATTAACAATTAATTCTGAGAAAATACCCCAAGTCTTTGGCCCTTGGCTGGCCAATGATTCCAGTCACCAGGTTTGTAAATGTCAACACAATTAATTTTTATTAATAATAGTGGCTGGTTTAGCTCACTGGGCTAAATCACTGGCTTTTAAAGCAGACCAAGGCAGGCCAGCAGCACGGTTCGATTCCCATGCCAGCCTCCCCAAACAGGTGCCGGAATGTGGCGACAAGGGGCCTTTCACAGTAACTTCATTTGAAGCCTACTTGTGACAATAAGCAATTTTCATTCATTCATCTTAGATGGCCACAGTCCACATTAAACTCCATCTGCCAAATTTTGGCCCAATCTCCTAGCCTATCCATATCCATCTGTAAACTCTTTATCTCCTCTTCATTGCCTGCTTTCCTGCCTATTTTAGTATCATCTGCAAATTGTGCTAAAGTCTCCAATAAAGGCAATACTGGTGGACCCGCACCATCAAGAACATTGTGAGCAGAGCAGAAAATGTTCTGGAGAAGTGTGCCATTTTGTTGCAGGCAGTAACCATGAAACTCTGATTGAGGGGAAGCTGCTGTGAAATGAGAATCGGTGGCTAAATCCTTGAAGAAAAGGAGCTGGAATTCTACCTGAGGAAAATTAGAGTTTTGAAGGATGGTGTGGTTGAAATGGGTCTCTTTCCATCTCTCTCTCTCTGCCTTTCCATTTTCCTCTCTCTTCCTGTGTTTCAAACTCTCTCTCTCTCTCTCTCTCTTTCCATCTCTGTCTTTCTCTGCCTTTCCATGTCCCCCTCTCTCTCGCTTTTCATTCTCTCTTTCTCTCGATCTTTCCATCTCTCTCTCTCACTCCTACTTTGAGACACTGCTTAAAACTGATGTCTTTGACCAAGCATTTGTGGCTCAGTGTCAAATTGTGTCTGATGATGCACCTGGTAAGTGCCTTGGGATGTTTTACTATGTTAGAGATGCTATATAAATGCAGATTGCTAGAATAATATTCTCCTCTTTAACTGTTGACGTCTTTCGATATTTTCCTTGTGACCTCAGTCACTTGCAAAACAATTTGCATGTATCAAAGATGTGGTATACTGGCTAATTCTTGAGACCCTTCAACCCTTATGATGAATGCAACTGATAACTGAGAGAGCTCCTCGTTGGATTCTTCTTTAAAGGTTCGATCATTGGTTTAAAAAAGATTTAGAGTACTGGATTTTTTTTTCCCCAATTCAGGAGCAATTTAGCATAGCCATTTCACCTAGCCTGCACATCTTTGGGTTGTGGGGGTGAGACCCACGCAAACACGGGGAGAATGTGCAAACTCCACACGGACAGTGACCCAGGGCCGGGATCGAACCCAGGTCCTCGGCGCTGTGAGGCAGCAGAGCTAACCACTGAGCCACCGTGCCTCCCTATGAAGGCTCGATCTGGTCTAATTTTGCTCTGGTGAGGTATTTTTCACTGACCCAACTGCCTGTACAACGTTGGCTCAACAGCAGGTTTATTGTGTTCAAGGACATATTATTCATAATATTTGGTATAATTCTGGGAGACTATGGCGGAGTGGCAATGTCACTGGTCTGCCAATTGAGAAGCCCAGATTCCTGTTCTGGGGGCATGCGTTTAAATCCCACCATGGCAGCTGGTAGAATTTAATTTCAGTTAATCAATCTGGAATATAAAGCAGGGCTCAGTAATAATGACTGTTACAACACCCTTGGCTAGTGCCTGGTAAATTCCAGCCCCACTTGAATCGGAGTTGCAACACAACTGAAATTAACAATTAATTCTGAGAAAACACCCCAAGTCTTTGGCCCTTGGCTGGCCAATAATTCCAGTCACCAGGTTTGTAAATTTCAACACGATTAATTTTTATTAATAACAATACCTATAATTGAATCTGCAGCAAATAAAACTGGTTAACTATTAACTAATTCCTAATCCTACCTCTTTAACTTGCCCCCACTCTCTACACACAGACAAGACAGACAAACACAGAGGGAAACATGGAACATACAGTGCAGAAGGAGGCCATTCGGCCCATCGAGTCTGCACCAACCCACTTAAGCCCTCACTTCCACCCTATCTCCATAACCCAATAACCCCATCTAACCTTTTTGGTCACTAAGGGCAATTTATCATGGCCAATCCACCTAACCTTTAGGTCTTTGGACTGTGGGAGGAAACCAGAGCACCCGGAGGAAACCCACGCAGACACGGGGAGAACGTGCAAACTGATTGATTTGAGTCTCCGCCCCACCCTGGGGAAGGGGGGTGTCCCTCCTCTCCTCAATGGCACCCAGCATTCGGTCAGTCTCTGACTGCAGGGACCTGCAAGCATGCCTTTTAGCAGCTATCTTCTTGGCTGGAATGACAGTCTGTGCTGAGTGGAGAGTTTAAAAGCTGCTCCAGCTTGTCAGACTCTGAATGCGAATCTCGACCCCAGAGAATCAGATGCCAGCGGGTTCGGGAATCGTGCGGGCTGCCTGTGGACTGCGTGCTGGCCCATTTGCGTGACATGGATTGATCCTCGCCGACACTCCCAGTGGCAGCGCAGAGTTCCCACGATTCTGCTTCGGCGGCAGCACGCAGACTCCAGAACGGACAATCCAGCCCCTGATCTCTATCCAGTCAAATCACAAAATGTGGACTTGGTTACTGGTTTTCCCAAATTGAGGGAGTTGGGAACGATATTAGCATTTGAAATTGAGCAGGAATTGCAACAAAACCTTGTGAAGTGTCCCTTGTAGATGCCAAACAACTAGCCAGGTAAATAACAGAGGGAGGTTAGTTGCAAATGAACCGAGCATATAGTGTGAACTTGTAGTCATTCTGATTTCAGTTGAGTCACTGGGACAGGAACAAGTGGCTATAAGGAGGGAAATCCCAGTTGACAAACTGTTGGAGTTTGTTAATGAAGAGAATTGGGTGACATTGTTAGAAGGAACCTCAGAATTTGGGTGGGCCCATTTTAAAATATACATATTAGGGCCTGATCAACTTATTGGACATCAAATTCTATGGGGCTGGTTTAGCACACTGAGCTAAATAGCTGGCTTGTAATGCTAGAACAAGGCAGCAGTGCAGGTTCAATTCCCGTATCAGCCTCCCTGAACAGGCGCTGGAATGTGTCGACTCAGGGCTTTTCACAGTAACTTAATCGAAGCCTACTTGTGACAATAAGTGATTATTATTATTATTTCCGTTCCGGCCTGTGAGGATCTGTTGGCTTGATGCTGAAGCACTTTCCTGGGCTGGCTCTGTGGATCCTTCTTGCTGTATCTTGCAGTGTCGTCTGAAGACATGGGCGCCAGTGGTGGAGCAATTAAAACCAGGGATGCTGAAGC
Source organism: Scyliorhinus torazame (assembly GCF_047496885.1). NCBI lineage: Eukaryota > Metazoa > Chordata > Chondrichthyes > Carcharhiniformes > Scyliorhinidae > Scyliorhinus > Scyliorhinus torazame. The sequence goes on along the minus strand of NC_092723.1, from coordinate 20,422,427 downwards.
AGCCAGAATTGGGGTGGCACCGATATCTCGGAGAGTAATGGGGCTGAGGGAGATTGTAGAGACAGTGAGGGGTAAGGCCAGGGAGAGATTTAAAAAAAGGATGGGTATTGTCATGTGAGAGTACCTTTAAGAAATGGGTGTTTAAGAAATGTACCTTCAGAAATGGGTGTTTATCAGTGAAATCAGAGTGTGGGTGGAGCTGGGCTGTCTGTCAGCTTTTTACTTTCATTTTAGGCTGTTTGCTGCAGGGTGTGTTTTAGTTTCGTTTTCAGTGTTGGAGCTGAAGCCAGACAGAGCAGGTGTACTGTTGATCTCTCTGCCATGAAAAGACTATCTCTTGATCATTTGGTGAATTCAGAATTATAAATGTTTGAGTTTATAGAATAAACATTGTTTTGCTTTAAAAAATACTTTTCCATTTCTGCTGTACCACACCTGTAGAATGGGCCATGTGCTCCCCATACCACAATCTAGTAAAAATTGTGGGTCAGGTGAACTCCATGATACACCTTGGGGTTCTCTAAACCCTGGCCCATAACAGTATGAATATAAAATATCCATTTCTTACAGAATAGATAGGGATAACAGTTTCCGCAGTGGAGGACAGTCATAGCCAGAGGGTGCAGATTTAAGGTACTTGGCAAAAAGAACCAGAAAGAAGATGAGAAGAATTTGTTTTCACACAGCGAGGTGTGATCTGGAATGCGCTGCCTGACAGGGCGGCAGGTGCAGATTCAAAAGGGCCTCCCTGGAGAGATCTGCATAAATGATTGAGTAGGAAAATCTTCAGGACACTGTGTAAAGGGCAGCAGGGAGTGGGATTAATTAGATAGCTGTTACAAATGACGGTACTGACACAATGGGGTGAATTCTCCGCTGGCGAGATTCTCTGTTTCGCCGGCAGCGCACCCCACCCGTGTGTTTCCTGGTGGCGTGGGGTGGCACGACTGGGAAATCCCATTGGCCAGCCACTGGAACGGAGAATTCCGCTGCCAGCGATGGCGGGCTGCCGAGAATCCCGCGGCTGGGGAGGCGGAGAATTCACCCCGATGGGCCAAATGGCCTCACTCTGTGTGGTAAGATTTCACAATAATGTGACATCCCCATCTCCGCTGCCAAGTACTCATGTGGCCTGTTGGAACGAGACTACCTTGTGCTGCAGGAGGAGCAGTTTTGTGCTGGGAGCTGGGTAGATGTTGCCCAGGGGAACCGAGTCTTTCAGTAACCGAATGCAGGGAGCGTGAATTTCTGGGTCTTTGCCTTATTGCTGCATGTGGCGACTTTCCAGAGAAAAGGATTTTTAAAGCTATTAAATGGGGAATCACGCACACTCAAACTTTGACCCAAACGTTGCTACATTCTGTTGCCAATAGTGTGTGAGAACCAAAAGTATTCAGCTGGCGTCAAGCACATATCATTCATTCAGTGAGTAGCAGTGTCAGATCTGAACTTTCCTAATCCAACAATGTTGTTGCAACAGGCCAGATGTTATAGCGTTATTGGACAATTGTGTCCAACTGCACTCGAACATTTCATGTCATTCCCTCCTTATTTTGGATGGAAACATTATTTATGCTACTATACTTCAACAGAAGGATAAACAACAAGCTGAAAGAACAAAAATTAAATTCACAGCATCCAGTTGGTTGCTTCCAAAGTAAGGAGCCATGATCCTGAAGAATTGGAGAGACGTGTAACTCTGTTGGCCAGCACTGCCAGAGATGTCAACTGTGTCCTCACTCATGGTGGGTAACCATTTCTTCTTTCTGACTATGAAACTAAGCTTAAAGGGCAAGTCAACCATTGCAGAACATGAGGGAAAGGCTCAGAAATGGTGAAAAGCTGGAAACAAAATGGAGGTCCAAGAGGACTTGGACCCCTATCTAGGCCCAGTCCCCCACCCTATCCTTGTAATCCCACCGAACCTGCACATCTTTGGATACTAAGGGGCAATTTAACATGGTCAATCCACCTAAACTGCACATCTTTGGATACTGAGGGGCAATTTAGCACGGTCAATCCACCCGAACTGCACATCTTTGGGCTGTGGGATGAAACTGGGGAACATGGAGAAAATCCACGCAGACATGGGGAGAACGTGCAAACTCCACACAGACATTGAACTCGGGTTCCTGGCGCTGTGAAGCAACAGTGCTAACCAAAACGGCTGACGAACTGCTGGCCTCCCTATCTAGAGGATTAGCGTTCAAGGGGGTAGAAGTCATGATCAGCTATTTGAAGCTACGATTAGACCACATCGGGAGTACTGTGAGCAGTTCTGGGCCCTGAGCCTTAGGAAGGATATAATGAAGGGAGCGCAATGTAGATTTACCAACATGATACCAGGTCTCCAAGGGACAAGTTATGAGGAAAAATTTAAAATGCTAGGGTTGTAGTCTTGGAATTTAGAAAGTTAAGATTTGATTGATTGAAGATTTCAAGATATTAAGGGGAACAGACTGGGACTATTTCTGCTGTTTGAGGAGTTTCGGATGAGGGTTGAAAACTTAGAGCTAGACCTTAATGATGTGAAAGTAAGAAACACTTCTTTTTTTAAAAAAATAATTTTTATTAAAGTTTTCACAAAATATCAACAACAAAATGTAAAAGGAACCCAATAGAATTAAATACCAAACAAAACAAAACAACCCAGTGCCCCCCTCCCCCCTATACATAAATAATAAATTAACACCCGCCGAAACACATAGCAAATATATACACCCCCTCAAATCCCCCAGTATAGACAAACAAAAATAAAATGGAACATCTGCCCACGTCCCCTCCTCAATCCCCTCCCCCAACTCCTCCTCCCACTTACCTTTCAGCCCCTCCACTGAGGCCTCCTCCTCCTCCTGCATCACCTGGTATGTTGCCGAGATCTTCCCCTCTCCAACACACCCCCCCGAGAGCACCCTGTCCTGTACCGTGCGTGGCGGCAGCAGCGGGAATTCTACCTCTTCCATGCCGCCCCCTCCCCCTCCATCACCCACTTGCGCACCATCGCCGCATTGGCGGCCCAGTAGTATCCGCAGAGGACGGGCAGCGCCAGCCCTCCCCTCCATACCTACTCCGCTCCAGGAGCACCCTTCTCACCCTCGGAGTCCCTCGCGCCCACACAAACCCCGTTATGCTCCTGTTGACCCGCCTAAAGAAGGCCTTCGGGATAAGAATGGGGAGGCACTGGAACAGGAACAAAAACTTTGGGAGCACTGTCATCCTGACTGACTGCACCCTACCCGCCAGGGACAGCGGCAATGCGTCCCACCTCTTAAACTCCACCTCCATTTGCTCCACCAGCCTCGTGAAATTAAGTCCATGCAGGGCCTCCAGCTCCTGGACCCCCAAATACCTGAAGAGCTCCTATCCGCCCTTTTTAGTGGGAGCTCGCCAATCCCCCTCTCCTGCCCCCCCCCCCCCCCCCCAACCAGCAATGGGCCCAACAGGTCCACATATCTCTTGTAAAATTTGACCGGGAAACCGTCCGGCCCCGGTGCCTTCCCTGCCTGCATGCTCCCTATTCCTTTGACCAGCTCCTCCAGCCTAATTGGGGCCCCTAATCCCGCCACCAGTCCCTCCTCCACCTTCAGGAACCTCAGTTAGTCCAGAAAGCGGCCCATCCCTCCCTCCTCCAGTGGGGGCTCGGACCTATACAGTTCCTCATAAAAGTCCCTGAAGACCCCATTGATGGCGACCCCACTCCGCACCACACTCCCTCCCCTGTCCTTAACTCCCCCGATCTCCTTAGCTGCCTTTTCCCCATATTCATAAATCGCCCCCTGGGCTTTCCTCCACTGCGCCTCCACCGTCCTGGTGGTCACCAGGTCGAATTTGGCCTGGAGGCTACGCCTCTCCCTCAACGGTCCCTCCTCCGGCACCTCCGCATATCTCCTGTCTACCCTCACCATCTCCCCCACCAGCCTGTCCCTCTCCCTCTGCTCTCTCCTCACCTTGTGGGCCCTAATGGAGGTCAGTTCTCCCCTAACCACCGCCTTCAGCGCCTCCCAGACCATCCCCACTCAGACCTCCCCGTTATCGTTGGCCTCCAGGTATCTCTCTATGCTTCCTCGGACCCGCTCGCTCACCTCCTCGTCCGCCAACAGCCCCACCTCCAAGCTCCACAACGGCTTGTCCCTCTCCTCCCCCAGCTCTAGGTCTACCCAATGCAGGAGGCGTGAGCCGAAATGGCTATCGCCGTGTACTAGGTATATCTACTCTCGCTATCTGCGACCTGCTCATAATAAAAAAGTCGATCCGGGAATAAGCCTTATGAACATGTGAGAAGAATGAAAATTCCATAGCCCCCGGCCTTGCAAATCTCCAAGGGTCCACCCCTCCCATCTGGTCCATAAACCCCCTCAGCACTTTAGCCGCCGCCGGCCTCCTACCCATCCTATACCTGGAGCGATCCAGTGCCGGATCCAACACCGTGTTCAAGTCCCCCCCCCCATTATCAAGCCCCCCACTTCCAAGTCCGGGATCCGATCCAACATGCGCCGCATAAAACCCACATCGTCCCAGTTCGGGGCATACACGTTGACCAGCACCACTCTCTCCCCTTGCAGCTTACCACTTACCATTATGTACCTGCCACCATTGTCTGTCACAATGCTCGACGCCTCGAACGACACCCTCTTTCCCACCAAGATCGCCACCCCCCAATTTTTGGCACCAGCCCCGAATGAAACACCTGACCTACCCACCCCTTCCTCAATCTTACCTGGTCTGCCACCTTCAGGTGTGTCTCCTGGAGCATGACCACATCCGCCTTCAGCCCCTTCAGGTGCGCCAACACCAGAGCCCGCTTAACCGGCCCGTTCAGTCCCCTTACGTTCCAGGTTATCAGTCGGATCAGGGGGCTACCCGCCCCCCCCTCCCCCGCCGACTAGCCATAACCCCTCCTCAGCCAGCCACGCGCCCGCGCCCCACGCCCGGCCCGTTCCCCACGGCGGCAGACCCCCGTACCAACCCCCTCTACTTGCTCCAGCTCCCCCTTGACCATAGCAGCAGCAACCCAGTTCCCCTCCACCCCCCATTGCTCTCCCGCAAGTCAGCTGACTCATGCTGACCCCGGCAGCTCCCGCCTCTCCTTCGACTCCTCGCAATGTGGGACTTACCCTCCATTACCTACCCGCAGGCTCTCCGCCTCCGCCTTCCATCCCAAGCGCGGGGAAAAACCCGCGCTTCCCCGCCCCAGCTCCGCCTCCTCCAGCCTTCAGCGCGGGAAAAAGCCCGCGCTTTCCACCTGCCTGGCCCCGCCTCCTCTGGCGCAGCTCCTTTTACAGGCCCTCACTCCCGACTCGGGCCTCCCCCTCCCCCACGGGGCCCCATCCCCCCTACCGGCCATCCACCCCCTACTCCGTTTACTTGCCCCCCTCCAAGAGCCCACCCGACAGACCCAACCAAAACAGTGCCCAACCCACCCTAACCACCCACACCGAACCAAAAATAAACAAAAACAAAGAACCCTCCCATAAAATGTAACACAACAACAACAATCCCCGACCATCCCCACACCCGACCCCCCATCCCGACTCTCAGTTTGTGTCCAGCTTCTCGGTCTGAACAAAGGCCCACGCCTCCTCCGGGGACTCAAAATAATGGTGCCGGTCCTTGTAGGTGACCCACAGACGCACTGGCTGCAGCATGCCAAACTTCACCCCCTTCCTGTGCAGCACCGCCTTCGCCCGGTTGTACCCGGCCCTCTTCTTCGCCACCTCCGCGCTCCAGTCCTGATATATCCGAACCTCCACGTTCTCCCACCTGCTGCTCCTCTCTTTCTTGGCACACCTGTACACACTCCCAATCGGCGAACCGATGAAACCGCACCAGCACTGCCCGCGGAGGCTCGTTAGCCTTGGGCCTCCTGGCCAGCACTCTATGGGCCCCTTCCAGCTCCAGGGGCCCCTGTAAGGACCCCGCTCCCATCAGCGAGTTTAACATGGTGACCACATAGGCCCCCACGTCCGACCCCTCCAGCCCCTCCGGGAGGCCCAGGATCCGCAGATTCTTCCGCCTCGACCGATTCTCCATCTCCTCGAACCGTTACTGCCATTTCTTGTGGAGCGCCTCGTGCGCCTCCACCTTTACCGCTAGACCCAAGATCACGTCCTCATTATCTGAGATCTTTTGTCGGACCTCGCGGATCGCCACCCCCTGGGCCGTCTGGGTCTCCAGCAGCTTATCAATAGAAGCCTTCCTCGGCTCCAGCAGGTCCTCCTTGAGCTCCCTGAAGCAGCGCTGGATAACCTCCTGCTGCTCCTGCACACACTGCATCCACGCTGCCTGGTCCCCGTCCGCCGCCATCTTGCTCTTCTTCCCTCGCACTTTCTTTGGCTTCACCACCACTTTTTTAGTCGCTCCGCTCCTGGTCCAAGCCATACACTGTCGGGGGAATGTTGCAGTCTTCTTCCCACACTGGGAAATGTCGGAAAAATGCCGTTAGGGGCCCTGAAAAGAGCCCAAAAGTCCGTTCCAATCGGGAGCTGCCGAACGTGCGGCTTAGCTCCGCATAGCCGCAACCAGAAGTCGTAAGAAACACTTCTAAACACAAACGGTGGTAGATGTTTGGAAATCTCTTCCGTAACTGGCAAATTGGGTCAGGCCAATAGTTAAATTAAAATCTGAGATTTGTAGATTTTTGTTATCCAAAGGTACTAAGGGAAATGAGATGCGGTTGGTTTATTAATTTAAGTGGAAGATTAGTCATGATCTCATTGAATAGTGGAACAGACTGAATGGCCTCTTCCTGGTTCATGTCTCTATGACACGAGACTCTAAGATTCTCAAGGCTATTGTCTTCACTGGAAGTCCTCCACAATATGTTTCAGTCCAATCTATGCTTTTCATTCCAGACCATCTCTTGGCAATGCATAGTGATAGTCCCTTCAATTGATCTCAGTGCCAATCGCTTTACATATCCTGTCTGCTGGGAAATGCTGATTCATTCACTTTTGGCACGTTATACTTCATGTGTCATCAACTCATGTGTATGTTCAACAAACACTTGATGAAAATGAAGAGGTCACTTAAAATAGAAATTGTGTGGCTTGAAAGTTCCTCAGTGATCGACACTTGGGGGAACTACAGACCATTGGACTCGAGTCCACATCTGAGGGCAGAAGAAGCAGTGGCTTAGGAATGAACAGGAAACTAGGTGGAACATCAACGAGACAATTGAGATGTGCAGCAATGTGTTACTAGGAAAGGACACTTCTCATGACTTTCAGAGACCGTAGCCCAAAAATTACTGTAGATAATAATAGGAAAATACATTGTCTGTAATATTATAGTTTAGTCAAGGTACTAACTTCACACCAAGTCCTGTTCTCTCATCATCCCTGTGTTCACTTGTCTACATTGGCTTTTAATCTGGAAACCTTCATTTTAAAATTCTCATCCTTATTTTCAAATCTTTCCGGGACCTCACTGCTCCAATTCTGGAACCTGGGACATCCCTGATTTTCTTTGCTTCACCGATGGCGGCTGTGCGTTCAGTTGAGTGAGAAGACTTCCTGCATTCAGAGATGCATGAGACAGAGCTCGTGCTTTTGTGTGTTTTCCCCAGTTTAATTCTCCTGATGCAGGTCACTAACTCATAACTATGGCTGACAAGGGGCAGCACGGTGGCGCAGTGGGTTAGCACTGCTGCCTCATGGCACCGAGGTCCCAGGTTCGATCCTGGCTCTGGGTCACTGTCCGTGTGGAGTTTGCACATTCTTCCCGTGTTTGCGTGGGTTTCGCCCCCACGACCCAAAAATGTGTAGGGTAGGTGGATTGCCCCTTAATTGGAAAAAATGATTTGGGTATTCTGCATTTATAGAAAAAAAAACTATGGCTGACAGGGAGAATTTCCCACTCTTCCTGCCAGCCACAGCGGCATTGGAAGGATTGACAGGATGATACCAGCACAACTCCAATGGCCATCAAGTTCTGGAGTTGCAATCGAACCCGGAGCTTTGGGTCCAGAGGTTGGGATGTTACCCAATGCCCTACAATAATAATAATCTTTATTGCCACAAGTAGGCCTACATTAACACTGCAATGAAGTTACTGTGAAAAGCCCCGAGTCACCACATTACTGCACCTGCTCGGGTACACGGAGGGAGAATTCAGAATGTCTAATTCACCTAACAGCACGTCTTTCGGGACTTGTGGGAGGAAACCGGAGCAACCGGAGGAAACCCACGCAGACACGGGGAGAACGTGCAGACTCCACACCGACAGTGACCCAAGCTGGGAATCGTGCTGCCCTGTAAGATCTCCCATGCCTTCAGTTACCAGGGCTGTAATCTCTAAAACTCTCCATCTCTTTCTCCTCCTTTTAAGATTCTGCTTAAAACCTATCCCATTGACTAAGCTTTTGCTCATCCGTCCTGATGTCTCCTCAGGCAGCTCAGTGTCAAACATTTTATCAGCTGGATTCTCCGGTCCCCCAGACGCATATTTCTCAGCCGAGCGCCGTTCGCTGGCGGCAGGATTCTCCCTTCCTGTCGCTTGCCAATGGGATTTCCCATTGAAGACACCCCAAGCCACTGGGAAACCCACGGGTGGGGGTGCGCTGCCAGCGGGCGCAGAGAATCCAAACGGCCGGAGAATTCCGGTCCAGATTTACATTCTTGTAACACGTCTTATTTCCAATGTTAAAGGAGATAGATAAGCAAAAGCTAAACACAGAAATTGTTGCCAATACCGAGTAGGTCTGGCAGTATCTGTGTAGACAGGAGCACAGTTAACCTTCCATTGGAAGTGGGAAAAGTTAGAAATATATTAGGTTTTAAGCAAATAAAAGAGAGGGGAGGTTGGGAAAAAGAACAAAAAGAGGACTGTGTTAAGTGGAAGATGGAAAGATTGAATGACAAATGAGTTGGTGCTTAATAGGGGAATTCATATTCATATTGGGGGCCATTTGACTGCAGAAAAAGCCCGCAAAAGATTAAATTATAGAATCATGGAAATTTATGACATAGAATGAGGCCATTCAACCAATTGTTACTATCTAACCTCATTCCATTTGCTCGCTCCAGGTCTACAGCCTTTTATGTTCTGGCACTTCAAGTGCAAATTTTCTTAAATACAATGAGGGTTTCTGTTATAGTGGCCACAGAGGACATAGGGTATCGTCAATAAATCTCTCCATTGTGGAATATGAATTCCCCTATTAAGCGCCCGGTAGCTCACCCAATAGGAAGGGAGCTTTAATGCCGCTGCCCCAACCAGGACTGGCATCTCCGTAGGTGCCCTGGATTGGACACATGTGACGTAAGCCAAGGTAGCGACCTTTTTCGTTACTTCAATAAAGGAATTTGGTGTTGGAAGAATGACCTTGGCAAAGTTATCACATTGGCGACGAGGAGAAAAATAAGATTTTCCCGAGCAACCGTCAGAGTTGAAAACAAACTGCGTGTGCTTCGTCTTCCGGGCTACTAACATTGTGGGAGCTAAGAAGCAGAAAGTAATTCTGCTGACAGCATGCGGGGTCCCGGCGTTCAATGTGATAAAAAGCCTGACTTACCCAGATATCCCGACTCAAAAACATAAAGACGTGTTGGTAGACCTAATGTGTAATCACAGTGACCTAAAGCCCTCTCTCATCCTCCAGAGATATCGCTTTAATATGGCAGGGAGGACTCCTGCAACTGAATTTGTATTCCATTTTAATCATTGATCTATCTGCTAAGAGAAATAGATCCTTCCTATCCTCTCCGGTCAGGCCCCTCATGATTTTATAAACCTCAATTAAATCTCCCCTCAGCTTCCCCGGTTCAAAGAAAACAATCTCAGCCCATCCAATCCATTCTCATGGCTAAACCTTTTCAGTCCTGGTACCATTCTTATACATCTGCTCTGTACCCTCTCTCTAGTGCGGTCACATGATTCCTGTAAAGCAATGGCCAAAACCATGTGTAGATTATTTGTGGCATCGACCATACTCCATTTTGTTTCCAAATGCCCCAATGAAATTTTCAATCGGCCAATCAAATCTCTAGATAGCTGAACAAAGGGTATTAGGCTATATGACAGTGTGTGTTCACCAACTGAGGTCGGAGATCAGGCCTGGACTCCATGGTACCGCTCAGGATTACGGTCATTAACCATCTGGAATTCCATTGAATTCGTAGCATCTCTAGAGTGCTGAAGGAGGCTATTCGGCCCATCGGGTCTGCACCGACCCTCTGAAAGAACACCCTACCTAGGCCCACTCCTCCGCCCGATCCTCATAAACCCATCCAATCTGCACATCTTTGGACACTTAGGGACCATTTAGCATGGCCAATCCACCTAATCTGCACATCTGTCCCGGAGTCTCCAAGAATTGAAGACTAATCTCCAGAATACTGTCGGAAGCAAACCAGGTGAATAATTTATAGAAGCAGTTAAAGAAAAAAAAAACTCGGGCAGCACGGTGGTGCAGTGGGTTAGCCCTGCTGCCTCACGGCGCCGAGGTCCCAGGTTCGATCCTGGCTCTGGGTCACTGTCTGTGTGGAGTTTACCCATTTTCCTCGTGTTTGCGTGGGTTTCGCCCCCACAACCCAAAAGATGTGCAGGTTAGGTGGATTGGCCATGCTAAATTACCCCTTAATTGGAAAAAATAAATTGGGTGCTCTAAATTTTTTTTTAAAAAGGAGAAAAAAACTCTTTCAAGACTTCTGTTCTAAAAATATTGGAAATGGGACAAAAAAGGATGCTTGAGTAGCCATCAGGAACATCCAATGGGGTAATGAAGAGGCTATCCAATTGGCTGTGGGTGGACGGAGCACTGTGATGATGCCTAAGTGGGGTAACCAATGTGAGGGGTGGGGGCGTGGGTGGAATTATATCCAGCCAAATTGACATTCCTATTCAGTGTTGAGGGATAATTGAAACCAATCGAGCAGGTGAAAGATTAACATGAGTGATGATTCAGCAAGTCTGAATCCTGGTTCCGCGAGTCCTTCTAATGAAAAAACAGTGTTACCTAATTGCCGGCTGCTGTTCTGAGTCCAGAGGGAAAGTAATTACAAGACTGTGTGGACTTTGCCTTGCGATCCCACGGGTATATTACCTACCAGCTACACACATCAAACCGTGTGTAATACAAAAGCTGTCAGCTTGGTGGAGATTAATGTCCCATTTGTGCAAAAAAACAGATTTATGAGCTGTTTTCAGAGACATTCAGCTGAATCCATGGTTAACGTGGGCCGCGGGGGTAGGAACAAAACTCAGATGTGGAACATGGCAAATTTGCACTTGGAAAATGATGTCGCCGTCCCTCTGTACAATCTCAACACCGCCCCCCCCCCTCCCCCCTCCACCGTCACCGCCTGTTATGGAAATGCAGACATAAAATTACACAATTAAATCACAATGTTCCAGCTCTCTATGTTAATAACCTGATATATCAGGAGTAGCTCCAATGAAAACAGAATGTTTGGGGAAAATCAGATTCACTCGCCTCTGAAATGACAACGGGCAGATTAACGTGGGCGGGGTGGGGGGGGGGGGCGGGGAGTGGGGGGAGGTTGGTGATATAACGGTAATGTTCCTGGACTAGTAATCCAGAGGCTCTGGGGACCTGGGTTCATATCCTAGCTCAGCATGTGGTGGAGTTTACCTTATATTGATAAAATCTGGAATTGAAAGCCAGTCTCAGTAATGGTGACCATGAAACCATCAGCGATTGTTGTAAAACACCATCTGGTTCATTAATGTCCCTTTGGGAAGGAAATCTGTCGTTCTCACCTGGTCCGGCCTACATGTGACCCCAGACCCACAGCAATGTTGACTCTTAACTTCCCTTGGAAAATGGCCTGGCAAAACACTCAGTTCAAGGGCAATTAGGGATGGGCCATCGATGCCCACATCCCAAGTAAGAATAAATTAAACAAAAGTGTTCAATTGTAGAGTCTTCACATGCATTAAGTCTCACCGCCTGAACTAATAACTTATTTTTTCCATTCTGAATGTGGACATCTCTACTTTCCGTTTTAATTTCTGTTCTTTGATTGTGCGGTTCTGTTTTTGGTGTTCAAACAACAAATTCCCGTTTTCAATCCTCCCGAAGGTCTTGCCCTGTACTGAGTGAGGCACAATGTTGTCTTTTGATGGGGTGCAATGCTATCTAATGGTCACAGGGAACACTGAGGTGGGTATATGAAGATCCGTCAGGACCTTGTTGACTGGCAGAACAGGCCAGAGGTTAAATGGCCTCCACCTGTCCCAGTGTTTATAGTTTAGAATTGAGTATCATTTGCATTTGAACTGTAAGGGCATAAGAGCACAAGAAATAGGAGCAAAGGTAGGCCATTCAGCCCTTCCAAGTCTGCTTGTCCATTCAGTAAGATCAAGGCTGAATGTCGACACCAACTCTGCGTGCAGAAGGATTAGCGGTAGTTCTAAACAACAACTTGTGTTTGTACATCACCTTTACACTAATATAGGTTGCGATCTCCCAGCTCTTCACGCCAAGGAACCGCCAACGGCGCACTCCCGCAGGTTTCCGGGCGGTCCGGGGGGGGGATTCAATGGGAAATCCCATTGTCGGCGGTGGGGACCAGAAGATTCCGCCACCTGGCCAACAGCAGGCCGCCTCCTACCGCCGAGAAACACGCCGTGGGGAGGCCAGAGAATGTCCCGAGGCATTTCAGAGTAATAAACAAAATTTGATGATCAGCCCAGTATAGACATGTGGTCAAAAGGGCTGGCCCCAGAAGTAGAAGTCAAAGGGATTCTTAAAGAAAGAAAGAGAAATAAATAGATGGAGAGGAAAGACATTCCTTAGATTAGGACACAGACAGCTGCAGTTGCCAATGGTTGAAAGGAGGGAGTGGTGGATGTATGTCAGCTTAGAATTGCTGAGGTTCAGCTATCCGAGGGTTGTAAGTCTGGAAAGGATTTCAGAAACAGGATGTGACAAGACCATTGTTAACATTAATCAAGTTAAAATAGGGCGTGATTCACCATGCAAAAAACAGAGTCCTGTTTTGGGCGCATATAGCATGGTGTTTCTCTGCACCTGCAGCCCCAAGAACGGCCCCGCTATCTAAGGGGACTCCTGGTTTTTTTTGGCCTTGGTTGAGTACGCCTCACTGAGGCCACACTTACCTCATTTCCTGCACTGACGAGTACTCATGGATTGGGGCGCCGTTTCTTTTAAAAAGTATTTTTTTATTCTCCTTTTTCACATTTTCTCCCAAATTTACACCCAACAATAAACAATAATCAGTAACGAATGTAATGTCAATCCCCATATCAATAACAACAATCCCATCCTCGCACCAAACCCCAGACATTAGCCAGCATGTTAACATAAACAAATGACAACGGGGAATCAGGAATCACCCATAGTTACCATTAACACAGATTGTCCCCATCCCCCCAACCCTCCCAGCCCCCAACCCCCCTAATGTTCGATGTGATCCAATTCTGGAAAATGCATAATGAATAACGCCCGTGAATTGTAGAACCCCTCCATCCTTCCCCTCAGTTCAAATTAGACCTTTTCAAGCGTCAAGAATTCCAGCAGGTCCCCCCGCCACGCCAGGGCACAGGATGGAGAGGTTGATCTCCACCCTAACAGGATCAGCCTTCGGGCGATCAACGAGGCGAAGGCTAAAACATCTGCCTCCGTGCCCGTTTCCAACCCCGGCTGGCCCGACACCCTGGATATGGCCTCCCGAGGGCCCGGGTCCAGTTTCACGTGCACCACTTTAGAGATTACCCTAAATACCTCCTTCCAGTAATCCTCCAGCTTTGGACAGGACCAAAACATATGAACATGGTTTGCGGGCCCCCCCCCCGTAATGTTCACACACATCTTCTACCCCCTCAAAGAGCCGGCTCATCCTCACCCTTATGAGGTGCGCTCTATACACCACCTGTATAGAGCTGTATCAGCCCGAATCTCGCACACGAGGTGGCGGTGTTCTCCCTCCGGAGCATCTCACACCAGAACCCCTCCTCCATACCCTCTCCCAACTCTTCCTCCCACTTTGCCTTGATCCCTTTTCGCGGCGCCTTCTCCTCCTCCAAAATAGCCCCGTAAATCACCGATACTACCCCCTCCTCCAGTCCCCTTGTCGGGGCCCAGTTTTTAAATGCCGCCCCATTCCTTCAACCCCCACTTTGCTCTGCCACCTCAGCCTCCGGACCCCCCAGCAGCCCCAATTGCCTCTTGGGAGTCCTCGTGACCCCCTCTCATCCCATCTCTTAAGGGCAGGACACCCCCAGGCCTGATTCATGGTACGGGGAACCTGGTTTCTGGGCACCTGGGCACGGTCCACCTGGCACCCTGGCAGTGCCATCTGGGTACCCCGGCAGTGCCAGGGTGACACTGTCATGCTGCTCAGGAGGCACTGCCAAGGTGCTTGAAGTGCCAGTGGGAATGCCAGAGTACCACCCTGCCCAATATCCAAACACCCGGGGCTCTCCAATGGTCTGGGAGAACCCCCCCCAAGTGCTGCTACACCTGGTCTACAGCTGTGTGGACATGTGCTGAATGGCACTCTGGCAAGGCCTCTCTGGCGAGGCCTTTAGTTCCCGGGCCTCGGGAGAATCCGTCCCGTGGATATATTTAAATGAGTCCTAATCAGTGTCCCTGATACAAGGCACTAGTTTGAGCAGTTAAACTTATTAACCAAATCTCTGATGTTCTCTCACCCTTGTTTTGGGTTACAAAGCTATTTGTCAGGTGGGGATACGGGGATAGGTTGGCGGTGTGGCCTAAGTAGGGTGCTCTTTCCAAGAGCTGGTGCAGACTCGATGGACCGAACCACCTCCTTCTGCATTCTAAATTCTATGTTATGGTTCATCCAAAGCATCCCTTCATTTGCAATTGGTCATCTACAGAACGGCTGCTACTATCTGGGTTTTCTATGGCTGCACCCCCCAAACCCGTGACTACCTAGAAGGAAAAGGGTAGCAGGCACTTGGGAACGCGATGACATGCAGTTCCCCTCCAAGCCACACACCATCCTGACTTGGAAATATATTGGCCATTCCTTCACTGTCGCTGGGTCAAAATCCTCGAACTGCCTCCCTAACAGCACTGTGGGTGTACCTACACCACATGGACTGCAGCGGCTCAAGAAGGCAGCTCACCACCACCTTCTCCAGGGCAATTAGGGATGGATAATAAATACTGCCGCTGCCAGCAATGCCAACGCCTTATGAATGAATAAATGTTAATAATGCTCTCTCTGCACTGTGTCATCAATCAGCATCAGACCAGGTTATAGGTTCCCTCAGCATTGATCCATCAATTCCAGTTGTTGCACAATATATTGTGCAGGTTGTTGGTTCAATACCCGGTTTTGAAATTTAAGCACAAAATCTAGGCTGACCCTCCACTGCCAGAGGTGTGGTGTCTGTCCACTCAGATGAACATAAATGATCCCACAGCCATTATTTAAAGTAGGACAGAGATGCCCTCAGCAAGTTTCTTAGCTCCATTACCTTTCAGTTTGTCCTGCTGGTTATAACCTCTTCGTTCTGGTACCATCCTTGTGAATCTGGCTTTCACACCTTCTCCCATCTCCCCATAACGTTTCTGTAACGTTGAATAATTTGCCATTTATTTGTAAGGCGGGGGGGTGAAAAGTCATCACTGAAGCTGTGAGAATCTGAAGGAGATCACTTCAATGATAAATTGAGTTCTATCCTTCGGTAAGAAATGGTATGAAGGGTGTGGTGAACCACTGTAATAGGAGATGTAAGGTAGGACCTGCACTACAGGTTTGCCGGTAGCTCCTGCCGGCTGGCTCCGCCCACGGAGAACTGTATAAATATGTATGACCTCCAGTGCCCTGCCATTTCGCCAGCTGCAGCAGGAGGCCACGCATCTGACTGTAATAAAGCCACAGTTGTATCCAACTTTAGTCTTTGTGCAATTGATCGTGCATCAATTTATTACAGTCAGATTTTCCACAGAATGGATATCCGAATTAAGCCCGATCGCCTGCAGCTGGATCCGCACACGCCCGACGCCAGAAAATACTTTACTCACTGGCTAGCATGTTTTGAGGCCTACACCAAGGCTGCGGACCCTGAGGCACGATGAATTTGGCTGGAGACGAAGTTGAATTCAAACTGAAGCTTTATTAGTATCTGAAGTGTGGCCTCCTACAGCAGCTGACGAAATGGCTGCTAGCTGAAGGCCACGCATATTTATAACCCGGCTCCTGGGCGGAGCTAGCATGCAGGGGCCCAGGTGAACCTATAGTGCAGGTTCTACCGTCCAACCCTTAATATAGGAACACAGTGGTTTACCACATTCACCCCCTGTTAAAATTGAGTCCGGCGGGGGCGGTGGATAACTATATACAATTCGCAATCTTTAATATTTACAGAACAGTAAAAAAATGTCTCTGGTCATCCGGTGGGCCGGTCAGAGGTTCAGCCGGTCCGGCGTCTTGATCGTCCTCTGGGATCGACGAAGTGGAGCCGGCGATGTTGGTGCTGTCGTGGTCGAAGTTGACTCCGGGAGCGTGCCAAAATCCTCTTCATCAACGGGGGTGGGCCGGGGGAGGACGGACAGTCCTAGGGGGGGTGATGGGGGTGGCGGGGGAGGGGAGGGTGGTGCCAGGGGCGACGGGGGTGGTGTGGGGGCGGAACCTGCTGGTGCCAGGTCCCTGAGAGAGACGGTATCCTGGTGGCCGTCGGGGAACGCCACATAGGCATACTGTGGGTTTGCGTGGAGCAGGTGCATCCTTTCCACCAATGGGTCCGCCTTGTGGAGCCGCACATGTTTACGGAGAAGCATGGTTCCCGGAGCTGTGAGCCAAGTTGGGAGTGATACCCCGGATGTGGACTTCCTGGGGAAGGCAAAAAGACGTTCATGCGGTGTACTGTTAGTGGCAGTGCAAAGTAATGAGCGAATGGAATGTAGTGCATCAGGGAGGACCTCTTGCCAGCGGGAGGCCGAGAGATTTCTGGACTGTAGGGCCAGTTGGACAGCCCTCCAGACGGTCCCATTCTCCCTTTCTACCTGTCCGTTTTCCCGGGGGTTGTAGCTCGTCGTTCTGCTGGAAGCGAATACACAACCTGGCCACCGTGCCGACGACGGTTAAAACCAAGGTCGATCCCCCCTCCCTTTTTGCCAATCTAACTGCGGATTGCAAGCCCGTTGCCACTAGGAGCAGACGGTACAGCACCCAGGACAAGACGTTCATCAGATCCAAAGTCCAGCGGCTGCTTAAGGAGGGTATTATTGAGGCCAGCAACAGCCCCAGGAGAGCCAAAATGGTAGTGGTTAAAACTGGGGAGAAACACAGGATGGTCGTGGACTACAGCCAGACCATCAATCGGTAAACGCAGCTCGACGCGTACCCCCTCCCACGCATATCTGATATGGTCAATCAGATTGCGCAACCGGGTCTTCTCAACAATTGACCTGAAATCCGCCTATCACCAGCTCCCCATCCGGAAGTCGGACCGGCCATACACTGCCTTCGAGGTGGACGGTCGCCTCTACCATTTCCTTAGGGTCCCTTTCGGTGTCACAAATGGGGTCTCGGTCTTCCAAATAGAGATGGACCGAATGGTCGACCAGTACCACTTGCGGGCCACCTTTCCGTACTTAGATAATGTCACCATCTGCGGCCATGACCAGCAGGACCACAATGCCAACCTCGATAAATTCCTCCGCACTGCCACTCTTCTCAACCTGACCTACAACAAAGAGAAGTGTGTGTTCAGCACGACCTGGTTAGCCATTCTCGGCTATGTAGTCCAAAACGGACTTCTGGGGCCCGACCCCGACCGCATATGCCCCCTCATGGATCTTCCCCTCCCCCACTGCCCCAAGGCCCTCAAACGCTGCCTGGGGTTCTTTTCCTACTACGCTCAGTGGGTCCCAAACTATGCGGACAAGGCCCGCCCACTCATTCAGTCCACCCAATTCCCCCTTGCGGCCGAGGCACAACATGCGTTCGCCCGCATCAGAGCAGACATCGCCAAGGCCGGGATGCGCGCAGTGGATGAATCACTGCCTTTCCAAGTAGAAAGCGACGCTTCAGACGTCGCCCTTGCCGCCACTCTAAACCAGGCAGGCAGACCCATGGCATTCTATTCCCGCACCCTTGATGCCTCGGAAATTCGACACTCATCTGTCGAAAAGGAGGCCCAAGCTATCGTTGAAGCTGTGCGGTATTGGAGGCATTACCTGGCCGGTAAGAGATTCACTCTCCTTACGGAGCAACGGTCGGTAGCCTTCATGTTCAATAACACACAGCAGGGCAAGATCAAAAATGATAAAATCTTGCGGTGGAGAATCCACCTATAATTACGAGATCTGGTATCGCCCCAGTAAACTCAATGAGCCCCCAGACGCCCTCTCTTGAGGTACATGTGCCAGTGCACAAGTGGACCAACTCCGGGCCCTACACGACAAACTTTGTCACCCGGGGGTCACTCAATTGTACCATCTGGTCAAAACTCGCAATCTGCCCTACTCCGCCGAGGAAGTAAGGACAGCCACCAGGGACTGCCAGGTCTGTGCGGAGTGCAAGCTGCACTTCTACCGGCCGGACAGTGCGTGCCTGGTGAAGGCTTCCCGCCCCTTTGAACGCCTCAGCGTGGATTTCAAAGAGCCCCTCCCCTCCACCGACCGTAACATGTACATTCTCAGTGTGGTCGATGAGTACTCCAGATTCCCCTTCGCCATCCCATGCCCCGATATGACGTCTGCCACCGTCATCAAGGCCCTCAGCACCATCTTCGCACTGTTCGGTTTCCCCGCCTACATCCACAGTGACAGGGGATCCTCATTCATGAGCGAAGAGCTGCGTCAGTTCCTGCTCAGCAGGGGTATAGCCTCCAGCAGGACGACCAGCTACAACCCCCGGGGAAACGGGCACGTAGAACGGGAGAATGGGACTGTTTGGAGGGCCGTCCAGTTGGCCCAACGGTCCAGGAACCTCCCAGCCTCTCGCTGGCAGGAGGTCCCCCCTGACGCTCTGCACTCCATCCGGTCACTATTGTGCACCGCCACTAATAGCACACCCCATGAACGTGTTTTTACCTTCCCCAGGAAGTCCACATCCGGGGTGTCGCTCCCGACTTGGCTCGCAGCTCCAGGACCGGTCCTTCTCCGTAGGCACGTCCGACTCCACAAAGCGGACCCCTTGGTGGACAGGGTTCACCTGCTCCACACCAACCCTCAATATGCCTACGTTGAGTTCCCCGACGGCCAGCAAGATACTGTCTCACTCAGGGACCTGGCACCGTCAGGTTCCACCCCAACACACCCGCGCCACCAATATTGACCCCACCAGACCACCCACCCCTCGCCTTTTCTGCACAAGAGGATGAAGAGGACTTCTGCATGCTCCCGGAGTTCCCCGATGACTGGCCAGCATCAGCACCGTCACCATCGCCATCGGTGCCAGCTCCACCACTGACTTCGCCGCCACTGTTACTCCGCTCAGTGGAAGGACCAAAGCACCGGACCGGCTGAACCTTTGACGGACTCCGGACCGTCAACATGGACTTTTCTTTCCCTACCACTGTACATAATTGCACTAATTGTATACAGTTTCACGTCACCTCTGCCGGACTCATTTTTAACAGGGGGTGAATGTGGTGAACCACTGTAATCGGAGATGTAAGGCAGGACCTGCACTACAGGTTTGCCGGTAGCATCTGCCGGCTGGCTCCACCCACGGTGAACTGTATAAATATGAATGACCTCCAGTGCCCTGCCATTTCGCCAGCTGCAGCAGGAGGCCACACATCTGACTGTAATGAAGCCACAGTTGTACCCAATTTTAGTCTTTGTGCAATTGATCGTGCATCAAAGTGTTCGACCACAGTGCACTCCTCACAGCTTGCATTCCCATTTAGCTTTGTATCATCCGCAAACTTAGATTCATTACTCTCTACCTCTTTGTCTGACTCAGTCGTACAGATTGTAGATATTTTCTATGCGTTGCTTCAACTCTCACTGAATGGTTATTTAGCAGTGAGCGCACTTTGCCATTAGCTGGCAGTGGGCTGTAAAGGACCTGAATGTTTTGCTCGATCCTTTTGATTTTACAACACTGTGGTCTGCAGCCTCGCTCAGCTGGCGAACTCGGGTAGGATACTATCCTGGAGGTTTCACTTGATAATGTCTCATCTCCAATCATCCTGCTGGCTCACGCCCACCATTGGCCACTCCACACACCCTTCCTCACCCAGCTTCCCACTCCAGGGGTAAATTGAGAAGGCCGTGTCACTTGATCGGTCAGCCAATTTTCTCACCTTCAGTATTTTCACGACAGAAAATCTTGAAAGAAGATGAAGACAAGTGCCCCTGTGATTTTTTTTGCATTTGTCCATTCATCTAGATCTTGGAGATTAAACTTTAATTCCTGGAAGCTCTAGGGCAATCCCGAAGGGTTGGCAACCTATACACCACCTCTGCTTCCCTTCCCCTAAGTAACCGCCCCATCTCTGTAATCTCCCCCAACTCCACAACCCTCCCTGCTCCTCTAATTCTAGCCTCTTGTATGAACCCAGTTCTCTCCTCAAAAGCCTTTGATCAAGCTTTTGGTCACCTGACCTAATATTTCCTTGTATATCTCTGTGTCATACTTTGTTTCATAACCCTCCTGTGAAGCGCCTTGGGACGTTTCATTTATTTTGAAGGTGCTGTACAAATATAAACTGCTGTTGAAATGAAAATTGCTTACTGTCACAAGTAGGCTTCAAATGAAGTTACTGTGAAAAGCCCCTTGTCGCCACATTCCGGCGCCTGTTCGGGGAGGCTGGTACGGGAATTGAACCGTGCTGCTAGCCTGCCTTGGTCTGCTTTAAAAGCCAGTGATTTAGCCCAGTGTGCTAAACCAATCCCTGTTGTTGTCAGATGCAGCAGTTAAAACTGGGCATGCAACTCAATGTGAAATTGGGCCTGGTTGTAAATTGAAATCTCAACTGTTCTTCTTAACAAACGGAAAAGGGAAGAGCTGAACCCCAAGGGAAGTAGATCATTGGCACAGGATTCTTTGCTTTTCCAATTTCCAATTTTTTCAGTTTTTTTAATATATTAAACATTTCCCTCTCTATCAACACATAATCCTGTGTTCTCGTAAGCCTTTAACCTCATCTTTCACTTCTACTTCAATCGAGTGGTGACTGATGGATATCTGGGAGTGATTACAAGGATTGAGTGGGCTTTGTTTAATAAGGCTGAGAATGAATCCAGATCTTTAGCAACGCACGCTAACCCCTGTCGTATGTAGCAACTCTAACTTGGCAATACCACCTGAATCCCACAGTACTGACCAGTGTGGCAAGTAGGGAATTTTCACACACTAACAACTGGGAGGCACATTTTGGAAGAAAGTGTGCATATGTGGATGTGTTTGTGTCTCCATGCGCACATCCATATGTGTATTTGTGTTTATATATGTGTGAGCATGCATATTTGTGTGTGTTTGCGTATATATCTGCGTTTATCCTCCGATGATCACTGCAGCCTCCTCAGCTGCTCCTCTCATGAGACCTCTGTTGACACAGTAAAAGACTTTGCGACATCACCACAATGCAGCATCTCCAGGCACCCATCGTTTCCAGTACATTCGAACTCATTCATTTTATTGTTCCCGTTGCCCGCTGGGTAATGGAATGCCCAGTGACCTACGCCCCTGGTGTCAGATTAATCACCAGGAATAGGGAGCAGCCCCATTTGCAGTGTGAGCACTGACTGCAACAGGGTCCTCTACACATGCTCTTCATCCCGATCTCCGAACTTCCCGTGTCTCACTGGATCATTCCTGGGATGATCCCTCAATTTTTACATAAACACATCTAGAATTCAGCCGAGCAGGGTAATCATATCCATATGGATTTGCTTTCAAACTGTTTATAAATTCTGATCTCTGCCATTTTAAACACACATGCTTTTTAAAACATTCCAACACGGTTGCTGCTAACTACCCCACTTGACAGGATCATCTTCCTGTGAATGTTGTACTTCTCTGAAATAAACAAATGATCAGCAGGATGTGTGTAATAAAGGTTATAAAAGCCACGGCAAATTCATTATAATTTACGAGATTAATTAATGGGATAAATATTACATTAGTGAACTGCGCAGTCCAGTAGCTGCATTGGAATCTTGGCTTCTACTCCGAAAATCATATAGACTCCTACTTACTGTTAGATATGTCATACTCGCCTCCTTTAATAACCTCTTCGTCCTGCAGCACAGATTTAGAAAACTCAACCTTAATGCAACCTAATTATTGGTTTAGCACAGTGGGCTAAACAGCTGGCTTTAATGCAGAACGAGGCAGCAGCGCGGGTTCAATTCCCGTACCGGCCTCCCTGAACAGGTGTTGGAATGTGGCGACTAGGGGTTTTTCACAGTAACTTCATTGAAGCTGACTTATGACAATAGGTGATTTATTATTATTATCAGTGGATGTCACTGTTGACTCTGACTTATAGGTGCTGGGTCCAAGACTCAATCCGGGGATTTAAGCACAAGATCCAGACTGACAATCCCACTGCTGCACTCAGAGAGTACGACAGAGGTGCTGGTTGCAATTCAACGGCCTCATCGTTCCCGACTTGGTGTCGGGACGAGACCAGTGAATCTCGCGAGAGGGGTCTCGCCGGATTCACGATGCTCGAAACGTCTCGCGATATTTAACGGAGTCTCGCGAGACTTCACGATTGGACCTTGCTCTCGCTGGGCGACATAAAGCTCATTTAAATATGCAATAGCTGGATTCGTCCAGGGCCCGGGATTCACCGGCTGCGCCTGCAAGCTGTTCTGCTTGCAGATTGAGGTGCATTTTGAACGGCAGTCCTGATCTCCTCCCCCCCACCCTTTTCAGGCCCTCTGCTTTATTGAGCCCCCCCCCCCCCCATTTACACCCACCAACGTTGTTAAGGCCCCTGGAAAGCCAGGTCCTGACTCCTCGTCCAATGGGTAAGGACCCCAGGGCCTGAATACTGACAGTACCAGCCTGGCTACCGGGTAGTCTGGCATTGCCAGACTGGCACTTTGGCATTGCTATCTAGGCACCCTGGCAGTGCCAGGCTGGCAGGCTGACCACTGGGGGGTCTCTAATGCCCTGTGAGACCCCAAGAGGTGCCGTTACGCCTGCTCCACATTTGTGTAGATTGTTGTGTTCAGTGTTCATTGTCTAGTAAGGAATCCACAGAACTGCTGGTGACTTGTCCAAACCAGGGTCTTTATTACCCAAATGATAAGGTAACGATCAGATACAGAGCAAGTTACCATGGAGTTTCTCTAGACTCCTCTGGAACTACCCCAATGCATGACTGTCCTCATGTACATCTTACAACCTTCTCCGGATCACCGGATCTACCCTAAGCTATAGGTGATTGTCACATCACCATTCTCTCGAGACCGCATGGTGGTTCTGTACTGCCACCTGCTGATTGGAAGTCACACTACCAGTTATATACAATACCGTCTACAGGCATATCAACACATAAACTAGTACTAAATGGCGCCCGGTCGGGGTTTCGCAGGCTCAGCTGTTGACCCGGGCGCCAGGTGAATCCAGGATCTGGGTACTTAAACGAGCCCAATGGCTCATTTAAATATGCAAATCTGGGCCTTGCCCAGAGAGGGTGAGACCCAGATCGCGCCGGGCAGAGCACATTGGGTGACTTGTGATCGGCCCAGCGCGGAGCCCGATTTTGGGCTCTCCCGGGATTCACCCGGCGCACCCGGATCCTCGCCTCACGTGTCAACTATTCACAGGAGAGAGGGCAAATTTCCCCGGTGTATCGACCAATATTTATCCCCTGAATAACTGAACTGAAAGCGAGTTATCTGGTTGCCGCTGTGCGCAATTTGGTTCCTATGTTACCACAGCAACTACACTTCAAAAGTACTGCCTTGGCTGTAAAGCACCTCCTGCCATTCAGAGGTCCTGAAAAGTGCGGCATAAATGCTAATCTTTCTTTCATTCCTGCTCTCTCTTATTCAAAAAAGATTGCAAGACCCAGGTTACAATACACAAAGAGAATGAGGTGTTCAGTGATGTGCTGGTAGAATGGAAACTTGAATGATATCAGCTACATTTTGGCCCAAATTGTATGGCTCAACTTTTGAAAACTGCTGAGGGATCAAAGAAAGAAAGAACTTGCATTTCTATTGCATCCTTCACCTGATCTCAGAACATCTGAAAGCCAATGGAGTAACGATGAAATTCAGTCACTATTCCAATGTAGCAATAGGGGCTGATTTAGCACAGAGGGCTGAATAGCTGGCTTGTAATACAGAACGATACCAGCAGCGCAGGTTCAATTCCCGTACCGGCCTCCCCGAACAGGCGCCGGAATGTGGCGACTAGGGACTTTTCACAGTAACTTCTTTGAAGCCTACTTGTGGCAATAAGTGACTATTATTATTAAAACATGGTAGCCAATTTATATTCATGAAAGCCTCTTAAATGCAGTACCATCAAAACAATTATCTTGGAATTGCAAAGTATGATATTAACGACAATTTGCTTGATTGTGTTTGATGGAGGAGAGAAGCAAATTTAATCTGTATGCTATCCATGTCGCACCTGATATAACGACACCCTGGGCCAGTGCATGGTCAATTGCAGCCTCACTTAACCTAGAGTCGCAACACAGGTGAAATTCGATTTTATTTTAATACCCCTGGCTTTGGTTGAGTTAAATTGACTACAGTCACCAAGTTTAAACACAAGTAACCTTTTATTATTAACAGTAAGTACAATTCCCGTAACAGCCTCCCCGAACAGGCGCCGGAATGTGGCGACTAGGGGCTTTTCACAGTAACTTCATTTGAAGCCTACTTGTGACAATAAGTGATTTTCATTTTCATTTCATTAAATAGGCAAAAATGATACAACTGACTATCCCCAATGTCATAATATCCACTCATGTATATAATGAGATGCAGACAGGCAGTGATTGACACACAGGATGACCAGTAAGCACACAACACAGTGCAGCCAATCACCAGACAGGACACTACCACTATAAAGCCAGAGGGCACTAGGTTTCCTGCTCTCTCGGGACCCAGCCACTGAGACAGTCAGAGTCCCCGAGCTAGCAAGTACAAACACCATGCGGTAGCTAGTAAGTCGCGTCAGGCTACTACAAGGTCTCCAGTCAGTTCAGTATATTGTTGACCCATAGCTGAATATATATTCAGTTCTATCGTTGAATAAAACAGTGTTGGATCTTCTCCAGTGTTAGACGTCTGTTTCTAGCTTCCCTGCATCGAGTGCAGTCCACATCGAACCTACCTGCCTAACACATCACCCAATATCTGATTTCCACCCATTTTCTAACTCGCCTCACCCTCTACATACACACACACACCCACAGATACTCACACAGACATACACACACAGACACACACACACAGACACACATAGGCACACACACATACACACATAGACACAGATGCACATAGATACACACACAGACATACTCACACACACATACTGACACACTCACATATACATACAGACACACACACACGCATACAGACACACAGACTCACACACGGACACACACATTCACACAGACACACACACGCAGACGCACACACACATACATACACAGACACACACACAGTCACATACACCACACACACACACAGACACACACACAGACACATACACCACACACACATAGACACACACACAGACGCATAGACCACACACACATAGACACACACACAGATGCATACATATACACAGACATACGGACACACACACACAGACACACCCACAGACAAACAACACCGAAGGTATAGGGTGATGGAGAGGGAAGAGAAATAATAATAAAATAAAAGGATAAGGATCTTTGATTCAGATGGATGTCTTCCAGTTAGTTTCTTTCTCAAGGTTAGGCCTTCAGTTGGCTACTTTCTTTTCCTTCAGCCAACATATGACTTCCTGTGACATGTGAGCTCAACCAGACTCACAGACTCAGCAGAGAGAGGGAGAAATCACAGCTCCTCTTCCTTCGGAGGTCTAGAGGCCTCTGGCAGGTTCTCTCGCTGCCGACGGGTCTGGTTTCTCCTCTCCAAAATACAAAACCTAGGAACACACTGGCCGGAATTCTCCAGCCGTTCGCTGGCGGCGGGATTTTCTGGTCCCACTGGCAGGACACCTCTGCCCGTGGGTTTCCCAGCTGGCTTCAATGGGAAATCCCATTGACAGCGGCGGGAGCAGAGAATCCCGCCTCCAGTGAACGTAGCTCCGCCTCTCACCGCCGAGAATCACACGGCTGGGAGGCCGGAGAATCACGCCCACTGTCCTGGCAAACGCTCTTCTGCTTAAAGGCATAATCCGATTATGGGTTCACGGACAGAAATTAATAAAAGAAAAGAAAAGAAATGGGGATGAAGGAAATGAACAGGGGGTATTCTTCCAATGACATGCAAGTAGTTAAAAGGTTGCTGTAAAAGAAATATAAGCTGTATTCTTTAAAAAGATAGAAAGACTTGTATTTGTACTTATCATGAACTCAGGGCTTTAATGGGCTCTCGTTATATGTGGCTCAAATTTATTCCAGTGCATGGGATGTAAATCAAGGGGACTGCTTTGATGGGGAGTGTTTGATGGGGACAGTATAGAGGGAGCGTTACTCTGTATCTAACCTGAGCTGTACCATCCGAGGAGTGTTTGATGGGGACAGTGTAGAGGGAGCGTTACTCTGTATCTAACCCGTGCTGTACCTGTCCTGGGAGTGTTTGATGAGGACAGTGTAGAGGGAGCTTTACTCTGTATCTAACCCTGTGCTGTACCTGCCCTGGGGGTGTTTGATGAGGACAGTGTAGAGGGAGCTTTACTCTGTATCAACCCCGTGCTGTAACTGTCCTGGGAGTGTTTAATGGGGTCAGTGTAGAGGGAGCTTTACTCTGTATCTAACCCCATGCTGTACCTTTCCTGGGAGTGTTTGATGGGGACAATGTAGAGGGGGCTTTACTCTATATCGAACCACGTGCTGTACCTGTCCTGGGAGAGTTTGACGGGGACAGTGAAGGGGGAGCTTTACTCTGTATCTAACCATGTGCTGTATCTGCCCTGGGAGCATTTGATGAGAACAGTGTAGAGGGAGATTTACTCTGTATCTAACGCTGTGCTGTATCTGTCCTGGGAGTGTTTGATGGGGACAGTGTAGAGGGAACTTTACTCTGTATCTAACCCTGCGCTGTATCTGCCCTGGGAGTGTTTAATGGGGACAATGCAGAGAGAGGTTTATTCTGTATCTTACCCCGTGCTGTACCTCCCCTGGGAGTGTTTGATGAGAACAGTGTAGAGGGCAATTTACTCTGTATTTTCTTTGAAATTGACCCACACTATACCTGGTACTGAGAATGGATTTAAATGTACAAAAGAGTTGAATTTTCTAAACTTCTCTGTATATTCTATGTCACTGTACACGGTTTAGCTCAGCTGGCTGGATAGCTGGTCCGTGATGCAGAGCGAGGTCAATAGCACGGGTTCAATTCTCGTACTGGCTGAGGTTATTCATGAAGGCCCTGCCTTCTTAACCTTGCCCCTCGCCTGAGGTGTGGTGATCCTCAGGTTAAATCACCACCAGTCAGCTCTCCCCCTCAAAGAGGAAAGCAGCCCATGGTCATCTGGGACGATGGTGACGTTACTTTTACTTCAACAGCAATATTTTGCATTTCTATAGCATCTTCAACAGAGTGAAATATCCCAAGGTGTTTCCATAGATGCGTTATCTAACAAAGTTTAACACCAAGCCACAAATCAACAGCACCTACAATGTAGTGAATGTCCCAGAACCATCAAACCAAGTGTATCACCAAGCTACAGAAGGAGATATCAGGACACCTGACCAACATGTTGCTCAAAGGGATAGTAGGTTTCCAGGAAAGGCTTGAAGAAGGAGATTAGAGAGGTTTAGGGAGAGATTTCTAGATCTTAGGACCAAGGCAGTTGAAGACATGGTTGACATGGTGAAGCAATTGAGGGCAGAATTGGAGAAGTCCAGAGAGGGTTGTAGGACTGAAGGAGATTGGTTACTGCGAAAGGGAGGTATGAGTCCATGGAGGGATTTGAGAACAATCTTCAAATTTAGATGTTGCCAGGCCAAGAGCTAATGTAGGTCAACAAACATTGGGGTGATGGGTGGAGGGGCCTTGGTGCGAATTACAATGAGAGCAACAGAGTTTTGGATGAGCTGAAGTTTATAGACGGTGAGAGATAGGAGACCAAGTAGGAACCAGATGTGCCGAATGGTTGGGTACAAGTTTTAGTAGCACATGAGCTGAGATGGGGTGGAGTTGGGAGATGATAAGTTCTGGGTGTTCTTGGTGAGGGATTGGATGTGCAGTTGAAAGCTCAGCTTAGGGCCAATTGGGATGCTGAAGTTGTGAATGGTCTGGTTCAGCCTGAGGCAATGATCAGGGAGAAGGATGTAGTCAGTGGCCAGGTAACGGAGTTTTTAGCAGGTCTGAAGACAGTCCATCTGGCCATTTTTGTGTCCACCAGATGCATTCAGGTTAGACTCTCAGTCCAAGCCTCTTCACACTATCAGTGTTACAACCTCCATATAGACCAATAACGTTTAAAAAGGAATTCAAACTTCCAGTTAATAGCTGAAAGAATGACATGTTAGGAGTTCATGTTTTAAAACTTTTACTGCAAATAATGACTAAAAGCACTATTGATTAAACACAGTTTTCTTTTTGTCGACAATTTATGCTTTAAACTGCAGAGTAGAACATTCCTCTTTTACACTTATCACCCATCAGATTCTCCATAGAATTATAGTTTACAATTACAATTTTAGCAAACGGACCATAGTTGTTCCAAGCTTCCAATAGGTTTCGGTATCCCTGTTTCACTTTGTAGCAACTTTGAGTGACCATCTCCAGGCAGTTGCTTTCATTTTTTGGAGAGTTCCTTAAAGCCTGTTCCAGTGACTCTGCTTCCCTGCCAGGAAAAATCTCCCAGAATCTGTAGGGGCTGCAGGGTCCATCTCTTCGACGAGAGATTCTTTCCCTCCCACATCTGGCTATAGCATCTTGCAAAGTCCAGCAGCCCTTTCCTTCTGCTGACCACACAGAATCTCAGCTGTGTTTCTGCGATATTCACTGATTTGTAGAGAAGCCTGTATCCTGATCTCAAAAATGACCTCCTCTGCCCCTTTTCCCCAGGACAACGTGAAATGCATTATTAGCATTGTGTCCAGTGTCCAGGTGGAAATTCAAATTAGGTGCCGTTGGCCTTAAATCACTTTTATCTTATAAGCACAACTTATAAGCACAACTCTTTACAATCCAATACCGACAACGCCATTTTTTTTTAACTTTGGGAGACTCTACTCAAGATAAACTATGTGATTACTGACATTTGCCTCCATATGTAAATACCTTCACCTTCTTATCGGTAAAACAATCTAAGCCTTCCTTCGACTTCGAACAATCAAACCAGCCAGGCTTACTGTCAGGGTGACTTCAGAACAGGCCACATGACTCCCTTCATTTACCCTAAATTTAAAAATGCAGCCCCAAAACATAATAATCCTATAAACCTCACAACTGTAAGCGTTTCTCTCAAAACTGCCGCTGGGGGGGTGGGGGGGGGGGGGGGGGGGGGGGGGGGGGGGGCGCGGGGGGCAGCGCGGTGGTGCAGTGGTTAGCACTGCTGCCTCACGGCGCCGAGGTCCCAGGTTCAATCCCGGCTCTGGGTCACTGTCCATGTGGAGTTTGCACATTCTCCCCGTGATTGCGTGGGTTTCGCCCCCGCAAACCAAAGATGTGCAGGGTAGGTGCATTGGCCGCGCTAAATTGCCCCTTAATTGGAAAAAATTAATTGGGTACTCTAAATCTAT
Organism: Scyliorhinus torazame; assembly: GCF_047496885.1. Lineage (NCBI taxonomy): Eukaryota > Metazoa > Chordata > Chondrichthyes > Carcharhiniformes > Scyliorhinidae > Scyliorhinus > Scyliorhinus torazame. Next base: position 20,392,634 of record NC_092723.1, on the reverse strand, counting down.
TTTCAAAAACTGCCCAGGAGATGCAGTGCTAATGGCTTTGAAGAAATTGTGGCAAAATTAGGGGCAGAGTTAAGGTGGGAGACAATAATCTCTGTTTGGTGTTGCTCTGATGGGCCCAAATGGGAAGAGAGTTCGATTTTTCTCCTCACTCATCATCTGAGAAATTCTCTTCTTTGCATCAAACGGCAGGGTATTCTTCTTAACACACTTATAACAACGTGGGCCCTTAACTCGCTAATGTTTTACCAGCAAATTCTGGCCATTTGTTTTGGAATGGGAGACAATCGCCCCAGGCACAACTAAAAATACAAACCCCCTTTCCTCCCCCATCTCTTACCCCACGCCCTATCATCCTCACCTTCCAGTCTTCATTGCCTGAAATGAAGGGACAAGTGATGATCAAAATTGTACAAGAGCTGTTCTGAACATGCACAAGTATCAACACTGGGAATGTGTTCAAAGGAACCAAATGAGAAAAAAACCCGAGGCAGGTTTGGATTTCTGAAATCGAACGTTTCACATAGTTACGTCCCTCAGAAGAACAAAAAAGAAACGAAAGAAATTCTGGTTTAATATTTGATGGATAAATTCACGACCTCTGACCTCGCTGCACCTGGAAATAATTATTCCCAGATTTTATGGCGCAGAGTAAAAAAACTTGAAGAATTTGACAGATTAAAAGATTTGCATTGACGTCCTACCCAAAATGCAATCATTTTGAATACACCTCTTCAGTGAAGGCACATTTTAAAATGGTTTCCTTGGAATTTTTCTTTTATTCGTTCATGGGATGTGGGCAGCTTTTATATCCCATTCCTGAAGGCATTTAAGTGTCAGCCCACATTGCTGTGGGTCATGTAGCCATCTGGGATGGCCACTTCCCGATTACAAAATGGACACCCCGGCACCAGAGGAGACCGAAACAAAGCAGGCCAACGGCCACCTAGGACACGCCCAGCCATCAGGGCACCCACCCCTTTATTGGATGAAATCAATAGGAATGACCGAGAAATGGCCCAATTGATTGGGGCCAAGTTCAAGGCCCGCCCAAAAGAGCGCGAAGCCCCTTTGGGTATAAGAAGAAGGCCCTGAGAGAGAATCGCTCTCTTGGACTTGGCTGTCACAGCGGAGAGACCCATCCACCAGCTGCACCAGAAGCAAGTAAGTCCAAGGTCAACGCTCGCTACCAGACGGACGACCTTAGCTGTTCCCCTTCACCACTTCGACCCCATCAGCCTCAGATCCGAACAACGGCCATTGTTCCTCTCACTGAGTGGGCGCCCGAAGCTAAGTATAGGCTTTAGCAGTAGTGATAGCTTAGTCTGTAGAGTTTTCATGCATGAGTAGATTTAACTGTGTGTGTAAATAAATAAGCATTGACTTTGAACTAACTAACTGGTGTACCGAGTCTTTGATCAGTATTCGGTTTTGAACCTTGTGGCGGTATCGAAAGATACCTGGCGACTCTAGAGCAAACGTAATTAGAATTAAGGAAGGCGACCATATTGACCGCCATATTCAGAGCCAACCAAAGAGAGCAACAGTCTGGAGTCACATGTAGGCCAGACCAGGTAAGGACAACAGATTTCCTTCCCTAAAGTACATTAGTCAACCCGATGAGTTTTTACGACAATCGACACTGATTTCATGGTCATCGTTAGACTATTAATTCCAGATTTTTTTACTGAATTAAAATTGTGCCATATGCCACGGCAGGGTTCGAACCTGGGTCCCCAGAGCATGATTCTGGGTCTCTGGATAATGCCGTTACGTCACTGCCTCCCCAAAACACCGAGCAGTATTGAATATCGGATAAGAGGGTGGGAAAAATGTATTTCTTTCAGAAAGAAACTTGAATGAATGGGGAAACTAATGATGACTCACTTAACAATGTGACAGATAATTGTTACAGGTCTGTGCTCACATTTGACATTGGAAATCCCATTAGAACATCACTTGGTGTTGGTGTAGAACAAGAAATGGTACTCAGTTTGGTTTCCTGCTTGAAGTTAGGTAACTCAGCACAAATTGGACCTTCCTGAGAACTATTGACTTTGTACTCGCTCAGAGCTTTCAATTGAGAACCGGCCGCAGTTGAAAAGACCCATTCTGCTTGATTATAGTTTCAGTTTTAAGCTCCTGCTAAAATCAATTGGGGGCAGAGACTTAGGTTGATTTTAGTGGAATTCTGGAACTTGCTCACCTAGAAGATGCTGGGGACCAATTCACATTTTGAAGATTGAGATTGGTGAATTTGTATTGGATACGGGTATCAGAGTTGAGGTGAGGACCATCTTGGATCGAATAATGAGGCAGTACAAACTGCGCAGCCTATTCCTGTTCCTACCTTTCTACGTAAACCATGGCTAGAGAGATGGTACAGAATGTCATAGGACATAGGGTGGCATGGTAGCCCAGTGGTTAGCACTGCTGCCTCACAGCAACAGAGACCTGGGTTTGATTCCGACCTCAGTGACTGTGGAGTTTGTACATGCCCATGTCTGCGTGGGTTTCATCCGGGTGCTCCGGTTTCCTCCCACACTCCAAAGATGCGCAGGTTAGGTGGACTGGCTGTGCTAAATTACCCCCAGGTAGAGTTATGGGGATAGGGTAGGGGATTGGGCCTAGGAAGGGTGCTCCTTCAGAGGCCAGTGCAGACTCGATTGGCTGAATGGCCTCCTTCTGCACTGGGATTCTTGGAGCAGGAGAAGGCCATTCGACCCATCTAACCTGCTCCGCCATTCAATAAGACTATGGCCTCCCACTCGGGAAGAAGTCGCACCTTAATGAGCTACCAGCCAATTAGATTGGCCAGCAGCTCTCCAATCCCTGCTGCGACAGTGCTGCAGTTGACAGAAGAAGCAATACACCAACCTGCCAGAGCCTAAATGCAGAATCTGGAGGACAAGTTAAGAGTAAGGGGGCCCAGGGAGGGGAGGGTAGGAAAGTCCTTGGGGGTTTTGAGAGGGGTGATCGCGGGCTCGGGGAAGAATTTGGGAGGATGGTGGGAAGAGGGAGGTCCGATGGTCATCGGGCCTTAAGGGAAGGCTGCCTCCATTTAGAAGGGAACTACTGTTCAGGTGCCTTCCTCCCTTTTTGCCCAAGACCTAACTTTGATTATTTTTGGCCTTCCCCACTGGAGGTTCAATGTTCCCCCCAACCTAAAATTTCTTGCTGGGCAGGAACTGGCCCTAAAACGGTCATTAATTTGCCACTTCAGGGCCTCAGTTTGGACAAGGATGGGCTTCCCATCTGAAGCATTGTCCACCCCAGCGAAACATCGCTATGGTCGGGGGGAGGGTTTGTGGGGGCGGGGGGGAGGGGGTGACAGGAACCTGGAGGAAATCCCATCCCTGAAATTTCACACTCACCCAACCTAAAAGTCCATCGGTGCGGGACCTTAGAATTCAGCTCTTTGGCTGGATTTCCAGCTTATCGATCCATAACCTTTGACTTCCTTGGCAATAAAAAATCTCTCTAAAGCAGCCCTGAATATATTCAATGACCCCAACTTCACTGCTCTCTGTGAAGAGAATTCCAAAGACTCTGAGTGAAGAAATTCATCTTCGTCTCCATGGGAGACCCCTCACCTTTAACTGTGCCCCCTAGTTCCAGATTCCCCCACCAGCATCTACTCTGTCATGCCCTCTCAGAATCTTATACATTCCAATATGATATCATAAAATCATAGATATCATAGTGCAGGAGCCCATTTGGCCCATCGAGTCTGCACTAACCCTCTGAAAGAGCCCCACGGTCACCCCATTCCCGCACCCTATCCCCACCTTGCCTGCACATCTCTGGACGCTAAGGGGCAATTTATCATGGCTAATCCACCTAAGCTGCACATCTTTGGGCTGTGGGAGGAAACCGGAGCACCCGGGGAAACCTAGGCAGACACGGGGAGAACAGTGACCCGCGACCGGAATTAAACCCGGGTCTCTGGCACTGTGAGGCATCAGTGCTAACCACCATGCTACCGATTCTTCTAAACTCCAACTGGGACATTGATTGTCAAAATTCTGAAAGGTGTTCAAAGATTCACCCGTAAGAGGTATTTTGGTCCATCATACACGCTCTGATTTTCTAAAGGAATTATCCAATTAATTCCACTTCTTTAATCTCCAATCTTTATCTTTTTGAGTCTTAATTCCCTCCATCCTTTCAGACAGTGCATTCCAGATCATGACAACTCAATTATGTAAAGAAACAATCCTTATATTCTGCCATCTTTTTGGCCAATTATTTTTAAATCTCTATCTTCTAGTTCCTGATTTAATCTATCAAAACCCCTCGTACTTTTGAACACATCTGTTCAATCTCCCTTAATCTTCTCTGCTTTAAGGAGTTTCTCTAGTCTCTCCACATGACCAAAATCCTTCACCCCTGGCACTATCTCCTTTGATTTCTCTCCAAAGCCTTGGCCACCCTTGAACAGAAAAACCAAGCTGGAACCTAAGCAATGATTTACAAAGAGTTACAATCACTTTTTTGCTTTTATATGCCTCGGTGTATAAAGTAAAGGGATGCATATGTCATGTTAACAGTCCCCTCACCTTGTCCCAGCACCTTCAAGGATTTGTGCGTGAGAACCCCCAGGTGTCTCTCCAGCCCTAATCGCTTAGTGGGTAGCACTCTTGTCGCTACATCAGAAGCTCGGGGGTTCATTCGCCACTACAGGGATATGAGCACAAAGCCTCGGCTGACCCTCCAATGTAGTGCTGAGGGACTGCTGCGCAGTCGGATATGGTGCCTTTCAGATAAGAAATGAAACCGAGGACATGTCTGCTCTCTTGGCCACTTTGAAATATCTCATGGTCACTATTTCCAAGACCAGGCGAGTTCTTCCTGGTGGCCAATATTCATCTCTGAAAATCAGCAGCACTGAAAGAGATGACACGGTCTTTATCACATTGCTGTTTGTGGGAGCTTGCTGTTGCCAATTTGCTGCCATGTTTTGTAGAAGCGGTAGAAAATAGGAGCAGGAGGAGGCCATTCGGCCCTTCGAGCCTGCTCCGCCATTCATTCTGACCATGGCTGACCATCCAACTCAGTATCCTGTTCCCACTTTCCCTCCATATTCTATGACCCCTTTACCTCCAAGTGACATATCTAACTGCTTCTTGAAGACATGCAATGTTTTGGCCTCAACTGCTTTCTGTGGTAGCAAATTCTACAAGCTCACTACTCTCTGGGTGAAGACATTTCTCCTCATCTCTGTCCTAAATGGTTTACCCCCTATCCTCAGACTGTGACCCTTGGTTCTGGACTCTGCAGCCCCCCCCTTCCCCGCTATTGGAAACATCCTTCCTACATCTACTCTGTGTAGTCTATATATAATATAGTTTCCGATATTACAACAGTGAATGCAATTTAAAAAGCACGTCATTGCTGTAAAATGTTGTTGGGTGTCCTAAGGTTGCAAAAGGCATTATAGAAGTCCAAGTCCTATGGTTCCCTAAATTTACTTAATAATAACAATCTTTATTGTCACAAGTAGGCTTACAATGACACTGCACTTAAGTTACTATGAAAATTCCCTTGTCGCCACACTCCGGCACCTGTTTGGGCACACAGAGGGAGAATTCAGAATGTCCAAATTACCTAACAGCACATCTTTCGGGACTTGTGGGAGGAAACCGGAGCACCCGGAGGAAACCCACGCTGATACGGGGAGAGCGTGCAGACTCCGCACAGTCAGTGACCCAAGCCGGGAATCGAACCTGGGACCATGGTGCTGTGAAGCAACAGTGCTAACCACTGTGCTACCGTGCCGCCCGGCAAAAGAGTGGAGGTATTGTTACTGAACTTCATTTTGGCTCTCTCAATTTTCCTTCCAAAATACTTCACTTCACACATCTCAATTAGTTTTCACCTCGCATGAAGTGACCATTATCAGAATTAACTTTCCAAATCCATTGCTAATTTAGTTATGGATACAATTGCAGAAAGAAAATGTGAATCTGTTTCTGAGGCAGAAGCTGATTTACTGCCTGTGCCCAATCAACTGACCACCCTGACTGTAATGACAAATTATTCTGCACTAAAAATGTGTTCACTAGATCTGGAGCTGGCTGCAACTTTGCTTTTATAAGCAAGTTACATTCTTTTGAGATGGAGATGGGAAATGCAGATAAAATCATTTTCAAATGCCTCCCATTATTTTCAGCTGTGTCTCATTTGGAAGCAACCTGCATCGTACTAACCACTATACTTGCCACAAGTCAGGAGCTACTTCCACATCTGTATTCATGATGTTGGGTTCTGGCAAACCATTCCATTTTTCCAGCCAGGATCCTCGCATCAATTGTCACTGATATGGAGGAAATTGCATCCAAGGCTGGGGTTGCGGGGGGGGGTTAGAGATAAATAGCGGATCTGTGGGACAAAACAGGACAGGGCGGCACGGTAGAACAGTGGTTAGCACTGTTGCTTCACTGCATCAGGGCCCCGGGTTCAATTCCCGCTTGGATCACTGCCTGTGCGAAGTCTGCACGCTTAGCCCGTGTTTGCGTGGGTTTCCTCTGGTGCTCTGGCTTTCTTCCACAAGTCCAGAAAGACGTGCTTGCTAGGTGAATTGGATATTCTGAATTCTCCCTCAGTGTCCCCGAACAGGCGCCATAGTGTTGCGACTAGGGGATTTTCACAGTAACTTCATTACAGTGTTAATGCAAGCCTACTTGGGACAATAATAACAGATTATGATTATTATCTTCCAAAGAGCAAGCAATTGCACAGTGGGCTGAATGGCCTCTTGCCATGCTGTAGGTTTCTCTAATTCTATGAAAACAGAGATTGAGTAAAAGAGGGAATAGAGTGTGAGAGCGAGGAGAGGAGAGATTGAGAAATAGAAATTTAACATCCTAGACTTCCCTTTTCAGAAGTCTGGTTGGCTGAAATTAAAACGTCACAAGGGACACTTTTAATTCTCCCTCGTTCTTCTAAAATTCATAGAGCACAAAACAAAAGCTACAACAGGGACATAATTGGGACACCATCAGGTGGGATCTTACCAGGTTTTTTCAAAGTGTTGGTTCCGGTGAGAAAACAGGGACAAACCCAGCAGGCTCCCATGGCGGGAAACCACACCGAATATTCATCCTCTTTAACAACAATCTTTTTCCACGTGCTTCACGCCGCGCTTGTGGTGGCTCGCCTCTTATACCCTCATCCTGGGAAAACATAATCTCTCTAATCAGAGGGGTGGGCTCCTTTTAAACACCTCCCCAGCACTTAGTTCAAAACTAGTTGGGGGGCTGGCTAACAGGAAGATAGCCCCACTTTTCATGGAGGGAGCCCTTGCCAAACTTCTGGATGGTGTCGGGCAGAGGCGTGATATCCTTTACCCGCGATCGGTCAGACATCCAGCAAGCGAGGTCACCACTCCCGCCTGAGAGGCTGTGGCCACGATAGTGAGTGCCAGCTCTCCCCATAAGAGGATGGTGCTGGAGAGCTGGAAGAAGATGAACGACTTTCTTTGTGCAGCCAGGTTAAGTCTGCCTCCTCATGGCTCCCTCAGCACCTCTTCACACACCTATCACACCTCCACGGTGATCACTCTCCCAGCCGCCTCACAGATTCCCAACACTTGCCATGACAGCCGCATCCCGCTCCGCCCACCCTCGCCCCCATCCCCTTCCATGCCCTATGGTCCCCCCAGTAGATAGCCTGCTCCTCATATGCCTGCTCCCGCTCATGTGCCACGCATTGTCACACTTCATCAGCATCCGACCCGGCAGGACTCCCACCTACACTCTCCCCATCTGTCTCATTACAGGGTAAACGTGAGCACAGCCAGCGTGAGAGGGCACAGCCTGCTGGAGTCATGCCCGAGCTGAGAAGCTTAATGCCCTTTGAGGAGAGAGTCCTTAAGCTGCCCGGCGAGGAGCGGGACCTCGAGTGTGCAGATGGTGAAGTGGGGAACCAGATAAAAGTGAGAACTATCAACACATGCAGCCACGGTGCAAGCCTCATGTGGGTTAACTTTTTCCCATCAGAGGGGCAGCACAGCGGCGCAAGTGGTTAGTGCGGTTGCCTCACGGCGCCGAGGTCCCAGGTTCGATCCCAGCTCTGGGTCACTGTCCCTGTGGAGTTTGCACAGTCATAGAACATAGAACAATACAGCGCAGTACAGGCCCTTCGGCCCACGATGTTGCACCGAAACAAAAGCCATCTAACCTACACTATGCCATTATCATCCATATGTTTATCCAATAAACTTTTAAATGCCCTCAATGTTGGCGAGTTCACTACTGTAGCAGGTAGGGCATTCCACGGCCTCACTACTCTTTGCGTAAAGAACCTACCTCTGACCTCTGTCCTATATCTATTACCCCTCAGTTTAAAGTTATGTCCCCTCGTGCCAGCCATATCCATCCGCGGGAGAAGGCTCTCACTGTCCACCCTATCCAACCCCCTGATCATTTTGTATGCCTCTATTAAGTCTCCTCTTAACCTTCTTCTCTCCAACGAAAACAACCTCAAGTCCGTCAGCCTTTCCTCATAAGATTTTCCCTCCATACCAGGCAACATCCTGGTAAATCTCCTCTGCACCCGCTCCAAAGCCTCCACGTCCTTCCTATAATGCGGTGACCAGAACTGTACGCAATACTCCAAATGCGGCCGGACCAGAGTTCTGTACAGCTGCAACATGACCTCCCGACTCCGGAACTCAATCCCTCTACCAATAAAGGCCAACACTCCATAGGCCTTCTTCACAACCCTATCAACCTGGGTGGCAACTTTCAGGGATCTATGTACATGGACACCTAGATCCCTCTGCTCAGCCACACTTTCAAGAACTTTACCATTAGCCAAATATTCCACATTCCTGTTATTCCTTCCAAAGTGAATCACCTCACACTTCTCTACATTAAACTCCATTTGCCACCTCTCAGCCCAGCTCTGCAGCTTATCTATATCCCTCTGTAACCTGCTACATCCTTCCACACTATCGACAACACCACCGACTTTAGTATCATCTGCAAATTTACTCACCCACCCTTCTGTGCCTTCCTCTAGGTCATTGATAAAAATGACAAACAGCAACGGCCCCAGAACAGATCCTTGTGGTACTCCACTTGTGACTGTACTCCATTCTGAACATTTCCCATCAACCACCACCCTCTGTCTTCTTTCAGCTAGCCAATTTCTGATCCACATCTCTAAATCACCCTTAATCCCCAGCCTCCGTATTTTTTGCAATAGCCTACCGTGGGGAACCTTATCAAACGCTTTGCTGAAATCCATATACACCACATCAACTGCTCTACCCTCGTCTACCTGTTCAGTCACCTTCTCAAAGAACTCAATAAGGTTTGTGAGGCATGACCTACCCTTCACAAAGCCATGCTGACTATCCCTGATCATATCATTCCTATCTAGATGATTATAAATCTTGTCCCTTATAATCCCCTCCAAGACTTTACCCACTACAGACGTGAGGCTCACCGGTCTATAGTTGCCGGGGTTGTCTCTGCTCCCCTTTTTGAACAAAGGGACCACATTTGCTGTCCTCCAGTCCTCTGGCACTATTCCTGTAGCCAATGATGACATAAAAATCAAAGCCAAAGGTCCAGCAATCTCTTCCCTGGCCTCCCATAGAATCCTAGGATAAATCCCATCAGGTCCCGGGGACTTATCTATTTTCAGCCTGTCCAGAATTGCCAACACCTCTTCCCTACGTACCTCAATGCCATCTATTCTATTAGCCTGGGGCTCAGCATTCTCCTCCACAACATTATCTTTTTCCTGAGTGAATACTGACGAAAAATATTCATTTAGTATCTCGCCTATCTCTTCAGACTCCACACACAATTTCCCATCCCTGTCCTTGACTGGTCCTACTCTTTCCCTAGTCATTCGCTTATTCCTGACATACCTATAGAAAGCTTTTGGGTTTTCCTTGATCCTTCCTGCCAAATACTTCTCATGTCCCCTCCTTGCTCGTCTTAGCTCTCTCTTTAGATCCTTCCTCGCTACCTTGTAACTATCCATCGCCCCAACCGAAACTTCACACTTCATCTTCACATAGGCCTCCTTCTTCCTCTTAACAAGAGATTCCACTTCCCTGGTAAACCACGGTTCCCTCACTCGACGCCTTCCTCCCTGTCTGACCGGTACATACTTATCAAGAACACGCAGTAGCTGATCCTTGAACAAGCCCCACTTATCCAGTGTGCCCAACACTTGCAGCCTACTTCTCCACCTTATCCCCCCCAAGTCACGTCTAATGGCATCATAATTGCCCTTCCCCCAGCTATAACTCTTGCCCTGCGGTGTATACTTATCCCTTTCCATCATTAACGTAAACGTCACCGAATTGTGGTCACTGTCCCCAAAGTGCTCTCCTACCTCCAAATCCAACACCTGGCCTGGTTCATTACCCAAAACCAAATCCAACGTGGCCTCGCCTCTTGTTGGCCTGTCAACATATTGTTTCAGGTAACCCTCCTGCACACACTGTACAAAAAACGACCCATCTATTGTACTCGAACTATATCTTTTCCAGTCAATATTTGGAAAGTTAAAGTCTCCCATAATAACTACCCTGTTACTTTCGCTCATATCCAGAATCATCTTCGCCATCCTTTCCTCTACATCCCTAGAACTATTAGGAGGCCTATAAAAAACTCCCAACAGGGTGACCTCTCCTTTCCTGTTTCTAACTTCAGCCAATACTACCTCGGAAGAAGAGTCCCCATCTAGCATCCTCTCCGCCACCGTAATACTGCTCTTGACTAGCAGCGCCACACCTCCCCCTCTTTTGCCTCCTTCTCTGAGCTTACTAAAACACCTAAACCCCGGAACCTGCAACATCCATTCCTGTCCCTGCTCTATCCATGTCTCCGAAATGGCCACAACATCGAAGTCCCAGGTACCAACCCACGCTGCCAGTTCCCCTACCTTGTTTCGTATACTCCTGGCATTGAAGTAGACACACTTCAAACCACCTACCTGAACGCTGGCCCCCTCCTGCGACGTCAAATCTGTGCTCCTGACCTCTATACTCTCATTCTCCCTTACCCTAAAACTACAATCCAGGTTCCCATGCCCCTGCTGCATTAGTTTAAACCCCCCCAAAGAGCACTAACAAATCTCCCCCCCCAGGATATTTGTGCCCCTCAGGTTCAGATGTAGACCATCCTGTCTGTAGAGGTCCCACCTTCCCCAGAAAGAGCCCCAGTTATCCAAAAATCTGAAACCCTCCCGCCTGCACCATCCCTGTAGCCACGTGTTTAAATGCTCTCTCTCCCTATTCCTCATCTCACTATCACGTGGCACGGGCAACAACCCAGAGATAACAACTCTGTTTGTTCTAGTTCTGAGCTTCCATCCTAGCTCCCTGAAAGCCTGCCTGACATCCTTGTCCCCTTTCCTACCTATGTCGTTGGTGCCAATGTGGACCACGACTTGGGGCTGCTCCCCCTCCCCCCTAAGGACCCGGAAAACACGATCCGAGACATCACGTACCCTTGCACCTGGGAGGCAACATACCAAACGTGAGTCTCTCACGCTCCCACAAAATCTCCTATCTGTGCCCCTGACTATAGAGTCCCCAATTACTAATGCTCTGCTCCTCTCCCCCCTTCCCTTCTGAGCAACAGGGACAGACTCCGTGCCAGAGGCCCGTACCCCATGGCTTACCCCTGGTAAGTCGTCCCCCCCACAAGTATCCAAAGCGGTATACTTGTTTCTCAGGGGAACGACCGCAGGGGATCCCTGCACTGACTGTTTTTTCCCAGTCCCTCTTACAGTTACCCACCTATCTCCAATCTTTGGTGTAACTAATTCCCTGAAGCTGCTATCTATGACCCCTTCTGCCTCCCGAATGATCCGAAGTTCTTCCAACTCCAGCTCCAGTTCCCTAACTCGGTCTTGGAGGAGCTGGAGATGGCAGCACTTCCTGCAGGTAAAATCAGCAGGGACACTAACTGCATCCCTCACCTCAAACATCCTGCAGGAGGAACATTGTACTCCCTTCCCTGCCATTCCTCTAACTTTCTACCAAGATCTAGCTAACAACTAAATTAAATTTTTATAAAAAATAATAATAATATAATAAAAATATGGTACTTACCTCAGACCAATGGGTTTTATTATTAGGTTAGAGGAGGAGGGCGGGTGGTGAGGGTCTTCCCAGACGTCCGCAGGTCGACTTCCTGATCCCGCCTAAAAAACTAATTTAAAGAAAAGAGAAAAAGTCTCAGCTCCTGCTGAAACTGACTCACCTCTCACCAGCTGCTCTCACGCCGCCGAAATCGACTGGCCTGCCCCTGCAAAGAGAAGTGCTTTTAAAGGTTGACTTACCTCCCAGCACCCTCCTTCCGCAATGCTCCCGCTGAAACTGACTAACCAGCTGCTCTCACGCCACCGAAATCGACTGGCCTGCCCCTGCAAAGAGAAGTGCTTTTAAAGGTTGACTTACCTCCCAGCACCCTCCTTCCGCAATGCTCCCGCTGAAACTGACTAACCAGCTGCTCTCACGCCACCGAAATCGACTGGCCTGCCCCTGCAAAGAGAAGTGCTTTTAAAGGTTGACTTGCCTCCCAGCACCCTCCTTCAGCAATGCTCCCGCTGAAACTGACTAACCAGCTGCTCTCACGCCACCGAAATCGACTGGCCTGCCCCTGCAAAGAGAAGTGCTTTTAAAGGTTGACTTACCTCCCAGCACCCTCCTTCCGCAATGCTCCCGCTGAAACTGACTAACCAGCTGCTCTCACGCCACCGAAATCGACAAAACAGTCTCTCCGTGTTTGCGTGGGATTCGTCCCCATAAGTCCAAAAGATGTGCAGGGTAGGTGAATTGGCCATGTTAAATTGCCCCTTAATTGGAAAAAATGAATTGGATACTAAATTAATTTTTTAAAAACTTTCTCCCATCAGTCTGTCCCTGTGATGCACTAAAGCCATCTCGCTTCCCGAACAGGTCAATCAGTTGACCAGTGTTGCCTTTGTCTTTATCCTTTAGGTGAACCACAAGCTGTTTCTTATATCAACCAAATGACCACACAATCAGTATGTTAGCTCAAAAACACAGTTTATTAATAACACAGGACTTGTATCTCTATGCAATAATACATTTGGCTCTGTACTAAACTGCACCTAACAACTAAGATGACCTTTACTTAACTTCGAGTGACTGGCACTGTGCGAGATAAGGCCTTTATCCGGGTCCACGTGGTCGGTTTGGAAGTTGTTGGGTTCGTCTCAGCTGGGCTCGTCCTTCAGGAATGGTCGCGGGTCCTTGAACTTGGTTGTTCTGCTGCAGTTGGTCGCGCACAGGCCGGTCCTAAAAGAGGCCGATCCCGAGTGTGCAGGGCGTTTTATCCTTTGTCTCTTTCGCGCCCTTTTGGGCGGTCCTTATTCCAGGTCCAATGGATCGATAGGGTTTCGATCACCTTCATCGATCTCAGCCAATTAGGGGCGGATACCTCGATAGCTGGGCGGGTCCTAGCTATCATTGTCCCAGGCACGTAGGCCTTTCCAAATAAGGGGGTGGGGGTGGCACCGGTTAGCCTGCTGTCGTTGATGGTCCTTAATGCGAATGCTATTGTCTTGGGGAAAATGGTGATCGATCTTTAATGAACTGGGGGTTTCTTACCAGGTTTGGTTTCTTTGCACAATACACAGAGCCTGTGTACCTGTCTGTGGCCCAAATTGACCATAATTCCTATAGTCCTTTTGAAATGGCTACACCAGCTCGGCCATCCTGGAGTTTGCAGACCCGAGAAACTCCGGGGGAGACACCTTGGAGACAAGCTGTCACCCGCACCCTCCACCAGCGCAGGTACTCACACCTCGGTGGGAATATCTAGTAGGCAGGCTTCCGGGTCACTCACTGGTGAGAACCTCACAGCAGAAGATCCACAGCAGGTGGCGGAAGGTCCCAGGGATCCGGCACTCGGAGGGATGAGGTCAGGACTCTGCTGAGCCCCTGATCGATGACCTGCTCCTGGAGTCGCCCCAGAGCTGCTGGAGCTTCAAAGGCAGAATCCCGAGTATCAGGCAGGGATGACAGCATCCCTCCTCGGACTGCAAGGCCGACTGGAGGAATCCCATCACTTTCTGTCCGAGGAGATGGTGCCGTCACTCCTACGCAATATGGCTAACACTGTGAGGGTGGCGTCCGCAGGGGAGACCTCGATGCAGGACGTGCACGCCATGGCCGGGGATGTCTGTGTAGTGTTACCTGCGTGGTCGATAACACGTGTTACTCAATCCTTGGCTGATGGTGAGGTCCTCTGAATCTTGTTGAAGAAGACTCGAACTCAGCCAGTAACAACGAAGTTTTATTGAGTAACTATAACTATTAATGCGTGAGTTCTTTACCTTAACATGGGAACTAGGAATTGGATAACACGATTTAACAATTGTAACTAAATGTAACTCCACTAACTATCGATGTGATTCTGATGTTTCCCTGTTCACAGCCCACCCGAGAGAGAGACAGAGACCCCGTGTGGCTGCCCGTTATACCCCTGTTGGTCCAGCCCTCTGGTGATCATGTGGTGGTGCTATCTACCCATTTACCCCTTGTGTGCATGCAACTACAGAGATCACCACAGTCTGCTTCATGGCTCAGCTCATGACTCCACGTCTGAGGACATGAGCTCCATGGTGCAGGGCTTCAACTGCAGGTAATTGTGGAACCCACGAGTGTCAGCGCCAAAGGAGGATGGGATTTCCAGACCTCACTCCATTCGAGGGGCCCAGGGGTCTCTGCACACCTGAAGAGTCCCCCAGGACCCCCTAAATAGAGGAACCCCCCAAGAGCCCCCCTAACTAAAGGACCCCCCCCCCACAGAGTCCCCCTAACTAAAGGAACCCCTCACAGTGATCCCGCTAACTAAAGGAACCCCCCACAGCGACCCCCTAACTAAAGGAACCTCTCACAGAGTCCCCCTAACTAAAGGAACACCTGACAGAGACTCCCCAACTAAAGGAGGCCCCACAGAGACTGCCTAACTAAAGGAACCCCCACAGAGTCCCCCTAACTAAAGGAACCCCCCACAGCGACCCCCTAACTAAAGGAACCCCCCACAGAGTCCCCCTAACTAAAGGAACTCCTCACAGTGATCCCCCTAACTAAAGGAACACCTGACAGAGACTCCCCAACTAAAGGAGGCCCCACAGAGTCCCCCTAACTAAAGGAACCCCCCCACAGTGACCCCCTAACTAAAGGAACACCTGACAGAGACTCCCCAACTAAAGGAGGCCCCACAGAGACCGCCTAACTAAAGGAACCCCCCAGAGAGACCCCCTAATCAAAGGAACGTCCCCACAGAGACCCCCCAAGTAAAAGGACCCCCACAGAACTGCCAGCCACTGTCCTTTGGAGCAATTCGATGGTACTGTCATCCCGCAATTCTTTTTTTATTATAAGTTTAGAGTACCCAATTCATTTTTTCCAATTAAGGGGCAATTTAGCGTGGCCAATCCACCTAGCCTGCACATCTTTGTGTTGTGGAGGTGAAACCCACGCAGACACGGGGAGAATGTGCAAACTCCACACGGACAGTGACCCAGAGCCAGGATCGAACCTGGGACCTCGGCACGTGAGACAGCAGTGCTAACCACTGCACCACCGTGCTGTCCAATCCCACAATTCTTCTATAATCCCGGACGTTACACCCTTGTGATTATGTTGTTGATTATTTACTGTTGTCTTTACTCCTGAAAGGATGTGCAAGAGGTGAGTATGAGGGCGAGAATCGCCTGTTATCCTTTTCGAGCAAAACCATATTGAGTCGATTATGTGAAATATTGCCTGTCCACACCTTTACTCCTTTTTGATATCATGTGTCACAATACCTGTGGTTATGGGGTGGGGGTGTTTCTTGGCGACCCCTTATCCCATTCATTATGAAGTTGACTGGAGCCAGGGTGGGTGAAGTGTGGATGGTTGGTGTGGAGTTGGTTGGTGGGGTTTGTTCAGTCCTCACTGAGTTTGAAGATAGCCCCTGTGGTAAACCACTGAACGTACATTACATGTATTATGGCACACTGCCATTGTACTCCAGTTATTACGGTAAATCCCGGCCTGCTGACTCCGCCCAGTAGGCTCTGTATAAAAGTGTATGCTCTCCTGCACGGCCCCCATTCTCGGGTCCAGCTGCAGGAGGCTTTACATCCAGCACAATAAAGCCACAATAGTTCACCATTCGCCGCGTGGTCATTGATGGTAAATCAATTTATTGTGCTGGAATTTTGAAGATGAACGTCTTACTCAAGCCGGATCGCCTCGAGCAGGACGACCAGCTACAACCCCTGGGGAAATGGACAGGTGGAGAGGGAGAGCGCGGCGGTCTGGAAGGCCGTCCTGCTGGCCCTACGGTCTAGAAGTCTCCCAGTCTCCCGCTGGCAGGAGGTCCTCCACGATGCGCTCTACTCCATCCGGTCGCTCCTGTGCACTGCCACCAATGAGACCCCTCATGAACGTGTGTTTGCCTTTCCCAGGACGTCCACCTCCGGGTTATCGCTCCCGACCTGGCTGACAGTTCCTGGGCCCGTCCTCCTCCGGAAGCATGCAAGGAGCCATAAATCGTACCCCCTCGTCGAAAAAGTCCGCCTTCTCCATGCGAGCCTACAGTATGCCTATGTGGCACACTATGACAGGCGGCAGGACACTATCTCCCTCTGGGACCTGGCACCCGCTGGTTCCCCATCCACCATCACCACCACCCCCGACATGGTACCGTCTCCTCCCCCTCCAGTGGCGACCACCGCCACACCCGCCCCTGCGCCGTTCCCCCCCCCCCACCAGCGACTATCACCGCCACCCCTGCCCCTGCGGCGCCCATCCACCCATCGGCTCTACTACTGGGTGAAGAAGGAGAGGACAACACGCTCCTGGAGTTGCAGGTACTCACATCGGTGCCCACACCACAGCTGGGGCTGAGGCGACCGTGGCGGGAGGTCAAAGCCCCCGACAGACTCGACCTGTAACTTCACTTCACCCCCGCTGGACTCTTTTTTTAAACAGGGGGTGAATGTGGCAAACCACTGAACGTACGTTACATGTATCATGGCACACTGCCATTGTACTCCAGTTATTACGGTAAATCCCGGCCTGCTGGCTCTGCCCAGCAGGCTCTGTATAAAAGTGTACGCTCTCCTGCACGGCCCCCATTCTCGGGTCCAGCTGCAGGAGGCTTTACATCTAGCACAATAAAGCCACAATAGTTCACCATTCGCCGCATGGTCATTGATGGTACATCAGCCCCCCCAGTTAGAGCTAATCGTGTCGTGTTTTGATTTATGTTTTCTGTCGCTTGAATTTAAGAATCCGTGCCTTTCCCCTCCAATGGCCTGGGCAGGTTGCGTGTCCTGGAGAGTTCTGACTCTTCCTTGAGGTTGTGAGTTCTCCCGGGGCCTCTTCCTTTTCTATTTATGGCTATTAGGATGAGGGGATTCTACTGATGGCGCATGCTGAGGGTAGGTTGGCTAATGGGTGGTTGGACTGTTGGAGAGACGGATTGTTCTTGCTATCCTTTCTGCTGGAGTGGATCTACCCAAAGTCTTCAAACGTGGCTTGATGTTTTAGAATGTTCTGTGAAGCATCTTGGGACATTTTATGATGATAACGTTGCTGCATAAATATGTGTTGATATTATTATCAATGAATGTAAAGAATGCAGTAAAGAACATAAGATAATTTCCCGTAAGAAAATTGCTTTTCATTAATGGATAAGTAACAATATTTGCTATATCTTCAAAATTCCTTTGGTAAACATTCTGAATTTAGTGAACATGCATACAATAGCTTCAGAGTTAAAACTCAAATTTTCACACAAGGAAGTTCAGAAAAATATATGATTGGAAAAGATGATTTAAGCTTCTGTAATAACCCTCTCGAGACCCACAGGGACGACCCAATTGATCTTCCCACGGAGCTCCCCCTGCTGATGGGCCAAGAGTTAAAATTCTATAAATGCAAGCAAATTCTATAAATGCAGGCAAATGGGGTTAGCTTAGATGGGCTTTTTGGTTGGAATAGACCAGCTTGGGCCAAAGGGCCTGTCTCCATGACGGAGATTCTATGATTCTACTGGCTGGGACATTAAAAATTATTAATCACCAAGGCCATAACAATAACCAAGGTCTGTCCAGATATGAGCTAATCAATTACATCTGAACAGTAAGAAGTCTTGCAACACCAGGTTAAAGTCCAACAGGTTTGTTTCGATATCACTAGCTTTCGGAGCGCTGCTCCTTCCTCATGTGAGATTCACCTGAGAAAGGAGCAGCGCTCCGAAAGCTAGTGATATCGAAACAAACCTGTTGGACTTTAACCTGGTGTTGTAAGACTTCTTACTGTGCTCACCCCAGTCCAACGCCGGCATCTCCACATCACAATTACATCTGAAGTCACTAAGGGGAGGTGACCAAAAGCTTGGTTAAAGAGCTGGGTTTTATGGAATGGCTTGAAGCAATAAAGAGAGGTAGAGAGACAGAGAGATGTAGGGAGGGAATTCCATAGATTCCGGCCTCTGCAGCTGGAGGGGCAGCAGCCAAATGCAGCACGATTAACACGAGGCATTCTCAAAGAGGCTTTACATCTCAGAGGCTTTTGGGGCTGGAGGAGATTACAGAGGGGTGAGGCCTCAGAGCGATTTGAAAGCAAAGATAAAATATTTTAAATCACAGTGTTGCTGGTCTGGGAATCAATTAGGTCAGTGAGCACAGGAGTGATAGATGCACACGACTTGAACTGAGTTAGGACATGGGCAGTAGAATTTTGGATGATTTCAAATTTATGGAGGGCGATCGGCCAGGAGAAGTCAGAATAGTCAAGTCTAGGGGCCGTGAGGGAAGGTTCATATTAAGTTTCTTTATAAATCTCAGACTAATATTCCTTCTCAATGATGGCACCTCTGATTTTTTTTTATTCGCTCATGGGATGTGGGCGGCATTTGTTACCCATCTCTGAGGGCATTTAAGAGTCAGCCACATTGATGTGCACCAGGAGTCACATGTAGGCCAGACCAGGTAAGAACGACAAATTTCCTTCCCTAAAGGACATTAGTGAACCAGACTGGGTTTTACAACAATCAGCAATGGTTTCATGGTCACCTTAGACTTTTAATTCTAGATTTTTACTGAATGCAAATGTAATCTTTTGCCATGGTGGGATTCGAACTCGGGTCCCCAGAGCATGACTCTAGGCCTCTGAATTACTAGTCCACTACACCACTGCCTCCCCAGGACTTCCTCAATACAATTCTGCATTGAAATATCAGTCCCGATTATGTGCTTGAGTCTCTAGAGTGGCTTCTGATTTGTTGGCAATAATCGGCACTAGTGAGGATGAGCTCTATCATCAACTTTTCCAATCACGAGCTCTGCCCTGAGCTGGTTCAAAGGGACCATTCAAAACACTCAAATTCCCCAGAGAGGTGGAGAGGGGGGGGAGGGGGGGGGGGGGGGGGGCTTTGAAGATTCTGAAAGTACGTGATGGGGAGACCAAAATGAGGGGCCATAAATATAAACTGGTCACCAATAAATCCAGTCGGGGATTCAGGAGAAACTTCTTTACCCAAGAGGATAAAACATTTTGCATTTACATAGCATCTTTCGTGACCACAGGATCTCCTAAATCACTTGACGGCCAATAAAGTAATTCCGAATTGTATCCCCTGTTAGAATGTAGGAAGCACAGGAACCAATTTGCACCCCACAGACAGCAGTGTGAAAACGACCAGATCATCTGCTGTTGTGATGTTGATTGAGGGATAAATATTAGCCAGGACCCCGGGGAGAACATCCCTGCTCTCCTTTGAAATAACACCATGAGATCATTTACATCCACCTGGGAGCTCTTGGTTTAATTCATCTGAAAACGGCACCTCCAACAATTGAGCACCACCTCAGTACTGGACTGGAGCACCAGCCTAAATCTTTGTGCACAAGTCGCAGAGTGGATCTTGAACCCAAAACTTTCTGAATCAGAGGCAAGGCTGGCTCGAAGTTTCTTAGTGCCGGATGCAAAGTGAATTTCAGCACCTTGAAGACTTTTTACCATTTTCATAATTACTTCATAATGACAAAAAGACTCCAAATATAGTAATAAAGAATTTATTGCAGATAAATTAAAAAAAGCGACTGATATGTACACTGTACTAACTGAAACTTCAAGACATTTACAATTTTAAGACATTTTTTCACGACAATGAATGCGAAAAAGAGAATTTAATTTAGTACCCTGTACAAATAAGTAAAAAAAAGAAAAAACAAAGCTAAATAAAACACTAATTAAGATTGTACCTTTAATAATTCCATTTCCGTTTATACATTTATCTTATTTTCATCTCTCTCCATTTTTTATCACTGTGGTAGTACCAGGTATTGCGGTACCTAAGTGGCTGATGACTATTGGTTAGACCCAGGAGTCTACCATTGGCTGTTGTACGTAGCTCCGCCCTGACAGGCGGAGTATAAGAAACGGTGCCGTCCCAGCAGCCTTCACTTTCTGTATCGAAGCTGCTGGGGAAAGAGTTCTAGTAGATTAAAGCCTTCAGTTATGAATCACTTCGGCTTGAGTGTAATTGATCGCGCATCAATCACCCCGTCAGCACATTGCGCCCCGGGAGACTATTTGATTAGCTTGGGTTGGCCCTGCTCGGAGGTCAGAGTGGCACCCACTGAGCCATAACTGCATGTTCAACTCACTACCACACGGATCATTTGAGTTGAATAGCACGGAAGCTTTTTTCTTTTCGCAGACGTATGGAAAAGCAAAGCGGGAAATGAAGCGGAAGGATATGCGGATAGGATGAGATGAAGTGAGGTGGGAGGAGGATTGTGCGGAGCATGGACCAGCTAGGCTGAGTGTTTCTGTGTTGTAATTAGTGGCCGGAATTCTTCGTTCATGGCGAGTCACCTTTGCCGCTGACAGTGCAACCCCGCCAGTGGGTTTCGCAGCAGCGTTCAGTGGTTGCAACGGGAAATCCCATTGGCAATCGGCGGGAAGATATAATCCCGGCGCCAGCGAGTGGCCCACTGCCGAGTAATACGCGGCCGGCGGACCGGAGAATCCCGTCCGCTATGTCGTCTTCCCACAACCTCCCCGGTTTCCTCCTACAAGTCCCAAAAGACTGTTCGGTGAATTGGACATTCTGAATTCTCCCTCAGTGTACCCGAACAGGTGCCGGAATGTGGCGACGAGGGGATTTTCACAGTAACTTCATTGCAGTGTTAATGTAAGCCTGCTTGTGACAATAAAGGTTGTTATTATTATTAGTCCGTTTCTCTACCTCACCACGCTTTGTTTTGTCTTTAAATATCGTCAATTAAAGGGTGAGCCTAAAGAATGACACGTGGGGAATCTGAGCACAGCAAGGGGGGAGTTTCAGTATCTGGGAAGACCCCTGTCAAACTTTCATAAATTGTTGCTCGTGGAGAATTTAAAAAAAAATTTAGAGTACCAAATCATTTTTTTTCCAATTAAGGGGCAATTTAGCGTGGCCAATCCACCTACCCTGCACATCTTTATGGTGTGAGCGTGAGACCCACGCAAACACGGGGAGAATGTGCAAACTCCACACAGAGCGTGATCCAGGGCTGGGATCTAACCCGGGTCCTCGGCGCCGTGAGGCAGCAGAGCTAACCACTGCGCCACCTTGCCGCCCACTTGAGGAGAATTTGCCAAATGTTTGAAATAACATTGATCTCCGCTTGCGTCGGAATCAACCACCCTCACAGACTAAGCACCTGTAGAGAACTACATTCCATAGGATGCTGCCAGCTCACATTCCCGACGTTCCCGGCGCATCAACAATTCTCATGATAATCGCAGAGTTCTAGATGAAAATAAATCAGGAAATGAGGAGGAAAATGAGCTTGTAGTATTTTAGGTTTTAACATTAGTTGAGAAGGTTGCGAAGGAAGATCGATAGAAAACCTGACCGGACAGGACAAAGTCAGCCTTCAAAATACATCAACGTAAAGGAAAACCTTTATTCAGTCTTAGCAATGCTGCAATGAAAAAAGGCCTCTAAAAAAGAACTTTTAAAAAAACTTACAAGGAAGTTCACAAAAATTTTAAAACTTTATTCAAGATAGTAATATCAAAGCTTAACAGTGGCTCTGGATTTTTACTTGTGGCTTTGAACTCTCTGGGTCCTCCGGTTTGGCGCATGGTGAGCATGGTGGAAAGTAGGGCCCTTCGCTAGACTCCACCCAACTGCCCTCATCGGCATAGGTTGCTAAGGAAACCACAGAAGGTGGGGGAAATTTCACCATGCCACACTTTTTTGGATTTGAGGTATTACCAAGGCCTCCCCATTAGCCCCTCATTACCAACCCCCCACCCCCACCCCACCCGCGCCCTTCTGCCCATCGAGTCTGCTCTGGCCCTTGGACAGAGCACCCCACTTAAGCCCACACCTCCACCTCATCCCCTTAACCCAGTAACCCCACCTAACCTTTTTTGACACTAAGGGCAATTTAGCAAGAGTTGCTCATTTGCTGTTGTCTCTTAATTTGGCTCTGTTTAATTACGTTTGCTCAAGAGTGGCCAGGTATCCTTCGACATCGCCACAAGGTTCAAAACCGAATACTGATCAATGACTCGATACACCAGTTAGTAAGTTCAAAAGCAATGCTCATTTATTTACACACAGTCAAATCTACTCATGCGTAAAACTCTACAACCTAAACTATCACTATTACTAAAAGCCTATACTTAGCTTCGGGTGCCCACTCAGTCAGAGGAACAATGGCCGTTGCTCGGTTCTGAGGCTGCTGGGTTGAGCTGTTTACAGGATAGCAACTAGGAGCGTCTATCTCGTAGCGTGCGTTGACTTGGAACTTACTTGGTCTGGCGTAGCTGTGAGGCAGGTCTCTCCTCGCTGAGAGCCAAGGCCAAGAGAGAGATTCTTTCTTGGGGAATCCCTTTTATACCCAAAAGGGCTTCGTACGCTTTTTGGCGGGCCTTGAACTTGGCCCCAATTAATTGGGCCATTTCCCAATCATTCCTATCGATTTTCCTCCAATCGAGGGGTGGGTTCCTTGGTTGCTGGGCATGTCCGAGGTGGCCGTTGGTTTGCTTTGTTTTAGTCTCCTCTGGTGCCGGGATGTCTGTCTTAGCATTGTTGACCTAAATGTTGCCTTTTGTTCCCGGGGATGGCTCATTAGTATGTAGGTGGTTCTGCAGTACCGGTCTTGTCTGAGAGCTACAGCTGTCATCAACAGACAGACCTTGCACCTGCTTGCTTTTTCGGTATTGTCCAAAATGGCCAATCCAACTAGCCTGCACATCTTTGGACTGTGGGAGGAAACGGGAGCACCCGGAGGAAACCCACGCAGACACGGAGAGAACTTGCAGACTCCGCACAGACAGTGACCAAGCCGGGAATCGAACCTGGGACTCTGGAGCTATGAAGCAACAGTGCTAACCACTGAGCTACCGTGCCGCCTTGTTCCAATCCCCGTTTGTGAAACTGCCTGTTCCACAGTCTTACCCCCTGCCTAATATTCTGAAAGCCATGATGCAGAGATGCCGGCGTTGGACTGGGGTGGGCACAGTAAGAAGTCTTATAACAACAGGTTAAAGTCCAACAGGTTGGTTTTGAATCGCTAGCTTTCGGAGCACAGCTCCTTCCTCAGGTGAATTCACCTACTTTGCCCTGTGATGGTGGTAGTTGTGGCTTAGGGAGGTGCTCCTGAGGAAGCCTTGGCGGATGTTGCAGGGCATCTTGTAGCTGGCACACGGAGGTGGGCGTTTTGCATTTTCTGACTGCAGTTTGTAAAGCTTTGGTTTTTGCTCTGATGAGGGTAGAATTGAAGTGAGGACCAGAGAAGAAGGTCCTTCCCTACATATTGCTGCTGCTTCCATGAGGTTTACAGCCCAGGAAGGTCTTGCATAGATTTTTCGGTTTACGGATGATAGTGGGGTCTTTGAAATGAGCCACGTTACAGAGGCGGTCTTCGAGATGGTGCGGGCGCGTAGTCGCAGTCTCGTCTCAGGCCCAGTTTTATCAATGAGGTGGCGAATGGCCCCGTTCAGCCACAGGCAGTTGTGGGGGAGAGGGACGGTGTCATTGGCCAGGCGACAGGCCTAGAACAGCCTGGACAATGCGGGGAGAGTACACACATCGCAAGATTCACTCCCAGGCTCTGCTTAAAAACCCAACAAAGGTTAAAAGAATGTAGAGTTGCCGACTGAGTTCAGAGTCCTAAATCTAGGATTTGACATTGAGCCTAGTGTTTTGATAAGCTGCGAAGCTGGCCCTTATTGTCAGCGAACGGGAATAAATCTGTTCAGCTTTAGCTTGTCCTACAGGTGACACAACTTTCAAACAGCTGAGTGTTTGCTTTTTATATCCGCAGTTACCTATGACAGGTTCAGACCACTCATTAAAAAGAAACGAGAGAATTTCCATTTACATAGCGCCTTTCACAACGTCAGGCCATCCTACAATGCTTTTCATCCAATCAGGCAATTTTTGAAGTGAAGCCATTATTCTAATGCAGGAAGGACAATTTGCAGCACAAGTTCTAAGATCTTATAGTGCAGTGGGTGGGTCCCTGCTTCTGGGCCGGAGGCTCGGGGTTTAGAGCCCCACTGGCTCACAGTAGTGCCAAGAGCACAGAGTTTGAGCCCCTGTTCTGGCTGGGGTGGATTTGAGACCTCCTATTCTGCAAAACATTCTCGTAACTATAAAACCATACTGCACAGAAGAAGGCCGTTCAGCCCATCTTTCCTGTGCTAGCCCTTTCAGAGAGCTTTCCAATCGATCCCATTCCCCCACTGCTTTCCCCTTGACCCTGCCATTTTGTTTTCCTTTTGAAGTAAAAACCCAGGCAGAAAGGATTAATACTTCCTGAAGCTGAAGGGGATAGATGGTGATAATGAAGATGAAGACAATGAAGTTGATCTCACCACATCAGGAGGTTAATCCACTGGAAGGGCAGGAAGTGGAAGCTGAGGGCCGTCAATCTGGGGACCGAGAAAGGATGCAGCAAATAATAGCTGGACTCTACCAGGAGATAAAGTTGTGAAATCAAATTCTTTCTCTGTTTCCAACCCCTTATGACTGCCTCACTAAGATTTGTAGAGGCTTCTGTGCCGTGCCTCCATAATACAGAAATAACTCTTCAGCTATATATCTTCAGCTATCACTTCTCAGAAACAAGCACCCACAATAATAAACCCTGAAGCATAAACACAACAACAACTTGCATTTATGTAGCACTGTTAACAAAGTTAAAATATCCCAAGATCCTTCAGAGGAGCAATTATCAAACAGGATTTGTTGCTGAGCCCAGTAAAGAGATATTAGGGCAGGTGACAAGACCAATGTGATAGGTTTTACAGAGTGTCTCAAAGGAGAGCGACGGAGAGGTTTAGGGAGGAAATTCCTGAGCTTAGGGTCCAGGCAGCTGAAGGCACGACCGCCAAAGGTGGAAAGATTACAATTAGGACTGCTCAAGAGGCCAGAATTGGAGGAGCGCAGAGATCGCACAGGGTTGTGGGCTGAAGGAAGTTATAGAAATAGGAAGAGGCGAGGCCATGGAGGCAACAGTGCTAACCACTGTGCCACCATGCAGCCCTGTTAGAATGTTATATGTTTCAGTGAGAAGGCCAACATATCATTTGCCTTCCTAACTGCTTGCTGCACGGGGCTGGTTTAGCACAGTGGGCTAAACAACTGGCTTGTAATGCAGAACAAGACCAGCAGCATGGATTCAATTCCCGTACCGGCCTCCCCGAACAGGCGCTGGAATGTGGTGACTAGGGGCTTTTCACACTAATTTCATTGACGCCTACTTGTGACAATAAGTGATTATTATTATTATTATTATGCTTGCCTTCAGTGATTGGTGTACTAGGCCACCCAGGTCCCTCTGTGCATCAACATTTCCCAATCTATCACCATTTAAATAGTACACTGCCATTCTTTTCCTCCGTCCGAAGTGGATAACTTCACCTTTAGCCACATCATACTGCGTTTGCCACGTATTTGCCCACTCACTGAACTTGTCTCAATCACCTTGAAGCCCCTTAACAACCTCCTCACCACTCACATTCCCGTCCAGTTTTGTGTCGTCCGCAAACTTTGAAACATTACTTTTGGAGGTGGAAATTGGGAGGCGTGCCACGACAACATTGGAATAATCAAATCTGGAGACATCAAAGGCACAGATGAGGTATCAGAGGCAGGTGGACAGGGTTGGAATCAGGTGATTCGATGGAGTGTTATGGGTCCGGGTTTACAGAACCCCAAAATGTTTCATGGAGTTCAACCGACCCACAACTTTTAATAGATTGTGGTGTGGGAAGCACACGGCGTACTCTTCAAGCGTGATACAGCAGAAATGGACAAGTGGTTTTTAAAACAAAACAATGTTTATTCTATGAACTCAAGTTAACCTTTTAAAACAAACACTGAATATCTTAACACCCATTACTTCAAAGATAACCCCAAAAGACTACAACACTAAATAATCCTTCAAACTGTTCCTTTAAACATCCAAAAGACTTCAAACCTTCAAAAATAGGAGCACATTAGGTTACATTCAATGTATTTATAGTCTTTGGATTGCAGAAATCAACAGACCAGCTCTGTGTTTCTTCATGCAGCTCACAGCAAAACACACAGACACTCCCAGCTGCGTTCTCAAACTGAAACTCAAAAAGCAGAAGTGAGCTCAGCTCCACCCACCCTCTGACATCACTTCAGTAATATGATCAGCTCCATTTCTTAAAGGTACATTGCTTAAACATCCATTTCTTAAAGGTACTCTCACATGACAGGCGGTAAAAGTAAATGGTTTTAGATTTGGAGCTGGATGGTCAATAAAATCTCAGGGTGAAATAGGGTGTCAAAGTTGATAAATATTTGCTAGCCCAGGGTATGGAGCCAGGGCATATGGGACATAGACCTCACTGACTGACAGAACAGGCTCGAGGGGCTAAATGGCCTCCTCTTCCTAGGTTGGGGTCAGAAGACCCCAGTAAAATTTGAAGTGAATGGAAAGGTGCCAACATCCCAGAGACATTCCTTCCTGGATAATGTAGTCGAAGAGTCTGGCACATTTAGGGTGTGATTGTGCACAGTACTGCCTACACACTGATGTAAGAGAACACATGACCCACACCTAGGGGTCAGTCTCGTGTTGGACGGAGTCATGGGCACAAGCAAGAGTGGAGACAGCTCCTAGTTTGAACCCTTCACTATATATATATGTATATAGTTCTTGTACTTCTTAAATACATACCTACTTAAGAGTACAAAGACTTTGTGACGGCCTATCGAATGATGTCCAATGCCCAACAACAGAAAACAACTCATCTGTTATCCAAAGCCTACGTGCTTGGCTGCTGGAATTTATACTTGAGGAGCACTGAAATAGTTCAGGATTAATGCAGTCCAGCTGGTCGAATGGATGGAGTTTTTTTCAATTCAGCAATTATTAAATCTCTGCTGGAGAGAGAACAGTTTACTGGGGGGGTTAGTGACGCTTCAGTGTGCTGATTACCGTGTCTGAGAGTGATTAAACTAACAAATAAGGTCAGAGCGCAAGTTCCAGAAAGACCTCACAAGCTTTTTTTCTCCATCCATCAGCACAAGAGTCTTTGAACAACTCAGCCCCAAATAGTTGCCCAGGTTCTAAGCCCAAAAGGTAATCAATCCTATTTTCAGTGGAGCAGAAACGTAACTGGACCAGCCATCCAAATACTGTAGCTACGAGAGCAGGTCAGAGGCTGGAAACCTTGCAGTGAATAATTCACCCCCTGACTACCCAACGCACGTCCACCATCTACAATGCACAAGTCAGGATTGTGATGGAATACTTCCCACTTGCCTGGATGAGTGCAGCTCCAACTCACTCAAGAAACTCAACAGCATCCAGGACAAAGCAGCCCCGCTAGGCTGGCAACCCCATCCACAAACATTCACTCCCTCAACCACTGGTGCACAATGACAGCCATGTGTATCATTGAGAAGATGCACCGCAGCAACTCACCAAGGTTCCTTCAACACCACCTACCAAACTCACGACCGCTACCACCTGGCAGGACAAGGGCAGCAGATGCCTAGGAACCACCAGCAACTGGAAATTCCTCTCAAAGCCATGTACTATCCTGACTTGGAAACACATCACCGTTCCTTCGCTGTTGCTGGGTCAAAATCCTGGAACGGCCTTCCCAACAACGTTGTAGGTGTATCTACACCACCGCAGTTCAAGAAGGCGGCTCACCAGCACCTTCTCAAGGGCAATTAGGGATGGGCAATAAATGCTGTCTGAGGCAGCGAGACCCACATCCTCTGAAAGGACGAAAAGGATGGCCTCATAAAGGGAAAGCTTTTATGTCAAGTGGGTTAGGTAGGTGCCGACACTCCCACAAAACCCTTACACACAGGCAAACACATACAACAATACACCGGACTAGTGGACAGATACAAGGGGATGAGAGAAAGAACTTCTCCACTGTTGATCTGGAACTCACTAGTACGCAGTTACAGCAAATAATTAGGAAAGCTAATGGAATGTTGTAATCTATTGCGAGGGGAATTGAATACAAAAGTAGGGACGTTATGCTTCAGATGTACCGGGCATTGATGAGACCACGTCTGGAATATTGCGTACAGTATTGCTCTCCTTATTTAAGGAAGGGTGTAAATGCGTTGGAAGCAGTTCAGGGAAGGTTTACTAGACTAATACCAGGAATGGGTGGGTTGTCTTATGAAGAAAGGTTGGAGAGGCTAGGCTTGTGTCCACTAGAGTTTATAAGAGTAAGGGCAACGTCGTTGAAACATAAAGACCCTGAGAGGTATTGACAGGGTGGATGTGGAGAGGATGTTTCCTCTTGTGGGAGAATCTAGAACAAGGGGACACTGTTCAAAAATAAGGGGGCGCTCATTTAAAATGGAAATGAGGTGAATTAATTTTCTCTGAGGGTCGTGACTCTTTGGAACTCTCTTCCTGAGAAGCTGGTGGAAGCAGAGTCTTTAATACTTTTAAGGCAGAGGTGGATAGATTCTTGGTAAACAAGGCGGGGCTGATAGGTCATCGGGGGGAGGCGGGAAGCAGATTTGAGGTTACTAACAGATATGCCATGACCTTATTAAAGGAGGAGCAGTCTCGAAGGGCTGAATGGCCTCCTCCAGCTGCCAGTTTGTATGTCAACACCCTGTGAGGATAGCGGAAACGGAGATGATCGATGATTTCAAAAGGAAATTGGATGGACCCTTGAGGGAAATAAACTTGCAGGGATACAGGGACAGAGCAAGTGAGTGGGACAGACTGGATTGTTGGACAGAGGGCTGGCAGAGACTCGATGGGCTAAATGGATTACTTTGGTGCATTATAACTCTGTGGCTCAGCAACATAAAAGTACATGCACTGTTCCAGAATGTGACAATGTGACATAAACTCTTACGCTTCTAGACAGGGGTTTCCATTATACTGATACTGAAACTACAGGGCGAAGAGCAGGCACTTTGAAGACATTTCCAGATATTACCATGCACCCGCACACTCTCTCACAATCATTCACATACCCAACTTCACACACACACACACTCAAACAGTCACAAATACTCACACTCACATTTTGACACACTCACACACCCAAACACACTCTCACATACACACACTCTCACTCACACCCTCACAAATACTCACACGCACATTCTGACACACTCACACACCCAAACACACTCTCACAGACACACTCTCACACACACCCTCACAAATACTCACACGCACATTCTGACACACTCACACACCCAAACACACTCTCACAGACACACACTCTCACACACACCCTCACAAATACTCACGCACATTCTGACACACACACGCTCTCGCAAATACTCACACTCACATTCTGACACACTCTCTCATACACACACCCTCACAAATACTCACACCCACATTCTGAGCTACCCTCTCACACACACACCCTCACAAATACTCACACGCACATTCTGACATACTCTCTCACACACACACCCTCACAAATACTCACACCCACATTCTGACACACTCTCTCACACACACACCCTCACAAATACTCACACCCACATTCTGACACACTCACACACATACCCTCACAAATACAGACACCCACATTCTGACACACTCTCTTGCCCACACACACACCCTCACACTCACATTCTGACACACTCTCTCACACACACACCCTCACAAATACTCACACACATTCTGACACACTCTCTCACACACACACCCTCACAAATACTCACACCCACATTCTGACACACACTCTCTCACACACACACCCTCACAAATACTCACACATATTCTGACACACTCTCTCACACACACACCCTCACAAATACTCACACACACATTCTGACACACTCTCTCACACACACCCTCACAAATACTCACACCCACATTCTGACCCACCCTCTCACACACACCCTCACAAATACTCACACACACATTCTGACACACTCTCTCACACACACACACTCACAAATACTCACACCCACATTCTGACACACTCTCTCACACACATACCCTCACAAATACAGACACCCACATTCTGACACACTCTCTTGCCCACACACACACCCTCACAAATACTCACACTCACATTCTGACACACTCTCTCACACACCCCCTCACAAATACTCACACCCACATTCTGACACACTCTCACACACACACCCTCACAAATACTCACACCCACATTCTGACACACTCTCTCACACACACACCCTCACAAATACTCACACCCACATTCTGACACACTCTCTCACACACACACCCTCACAAATACTCACACCCACATTCTGACACACTCTCTCACACACATACCCTCACAAATAGACACCCACATTCTGATACACTCTCTTGCCCACACACACACCCTCACAAATACTCACACCCACATTCTGACACACTCTCTCACACACACACCCTCACAAATACTCACGCACATTCTGACACACTCTCACACACACACCCTCACAAATACTCACACCCACATTCTGACACACTCTCACACACACACATGCCCACACAAATATTCACATTCTGACACACACACACACACACAAACAATCACGTTCTGACACGCTCTCACACACAGACATGCCCACACAACTACTCACATTCTGACACACTCTCACACACACACACATAAACAATCACGTTCTGACACACTCTCTCTCACACACACACCCACACACACACACATAAACATTCACGTTGTGACACACTCTCACACACAGACATGCCCACACAACTACTCACATTCTGACACACACTCACACACACATAAACAATCACGTTCTGACACACTCTCACACACACACACACATAAACAATCACGTTCTGACACACTCTCACACACACACACACACATAAACATTCACGTTGTGACACACTCTCACACACACACATAAACAATCACGTTCTGACACACTCTCACACACACACACAAGCAATCATGTTCTGACACACTCTCACACACACACACACATAAACATTCACGTTGTGACACACTCTCACACACACACACACACAAACAATCACATTCTGACACACTCTCACACACACACAAACAATCACGTTCTGACACACTCTCACACACACACACACACACACACAAACAATCACATTCTGACACACTCTCACACACACACACACACACAAACAATCACATTCTGACACACTCTCACACACACACACACACACAAACAATCACGTTCTGACACACTCTCACACACACACACAAACAATCACGTTCTGACACACTCTCACACACACACACAAACAATCACGTTCTGACACACTCTCACACACACACACACACAAACAATCACATTCTGACACACTCTCACACACACACACACACAAACAATCACGTTCTGACACACTCACACACACACACACACAATCACGTTCTGACACACTCACACACACAATCACATTCTGTCACACTCTCACACACACACACACACAAACAATCACATTCTGACACACTCTCACACACACACACATAAACATTCACGTTGTGACACACTCTCACACACACAAACAATCACATTCTGACACACTCACATGCACACACATAAACAATCACGTTCTGACACACTCACACACACACACACACATAAACAATCACGTTCTGACACACACACACACACAAACAATCACGTTCTGACACACTCACACGCACACACATAAACATTCACGTTGTGACACACTCTCACACACACACAAACAATCACATTCTGACACACTCTCACACACACACATAAACAATCACGTTCTGACACACTCACTCACACAAACAATCACGTTCTGACACACTCACACGCACACACATAAACAATCACGTTCTGACACACTCACACACACACACACACATAAGCAATCACGTTCTGACACACTCTCACACACATGCCCTCACATTCTGACACACTCTTACACACACATGCCCACACAAATACTCACACTCTGACACACTCTTACACACACATGCCTACACCAATACTCACATTCTGACACACTCTTACACACACATGCCCACACCAATACTCACATTCTGACACACTCTTACACACACATGCCCACACAAATACTCACATTCTGACACACTCTTACACACACATGCCCACACAAATACTCACATTCTGACACACTCTTACACACACATGCCCACACAACTACTCACATTCTGACACACTCTCACACACACACATAAACAATCACGTTCTGACACACTCTCACACACACACATAAACAATCATGTTCTGACACACTCTCACACACATGCCCCCACAAATACTCAAATTCTGACACACTCTCTCTCACACACACACACGCATAAACAATCACGTTCTGACACACTCTCACACACATGCCCCCACAAATACTCACAATCTGACACACTCTTACACACACATACCCACACCAATACTCAAGTTCTGACACACTCTCACACACACACATGCCCACACCAATACTCACATTCTGACACACACACACATGCCCACACAAATACTCACATTCTGACACACTCACACACACACATGCCCACACCAATACTCACATTCTGATACACACACACATACACATGCCCACACAAATACTCACATTCTGACACACTCTCACATGCACACAGATCGAACATCAATGACTGATTATAAAGTCGAAGTTTATCAAATCCAAGTATCTATCGAAGCACACCTTACCATCTAGCGCTTGACATTAGCGCAGTTCCAAGAAATTCTTGGAATCATCAATGAAGAGTGATCCTGCCCCATCGAACAGTATAGAGGGAACTTTACTCTGTATCTGAGCCCATGCTGAACCTGTATGGGAGTGTTCAATGGGGCAATGTAGAGGGAAGCTTTACTCTGCATCTAACCCCGTGCTGTAACTGTCCTGGGAGTGTTTGATGGGGACAGTGTAGAGGGAGCTTTAGTCTGTATCTAACCCTGTGCTGTACCTGTCCTGGGAGTGTTTGATGGGGACAGTGTAGAGGGAGCTTTAGTCTGTATCTAACCTGTGCTGTACCTGTCCTGGGAGTGTTTGATGGGGACAGTGTAGAGGGAGCTTTACTCTGTATCTAACCCCGTGCTGTAACTGTCCTGGGAGTGTTTGATGGGGACAGTGTAGAGGGAGCTTTACTCTGTATCTAACCCCGTGCTGTACCTGTCCTGGGAGTGTTTGATGGGCCAATGTAGAGGGAGCTTTACTCTGTATCTAACCCTGTGCAGAACCTGCCCTGGGAGTGTTTGATGTGCCAATGTAGAGGGAGCTTTACTCTGTATCTAACCCCGTGCTGAATTGAGAATGGCCGGTGCTAACACTGAGCGCCTGAAATGGAAAATTACACTATTTCCTGGGGTTGATACTTCTTATCTGATGGAACAAAATGAATCAAAACAGGATGCTGAGAAAAAGATTAAGAAGCTGAGATACGTTGTTTGAACTGTGTTAGAGAATTAGTAAGTGGCTGAAAATAAATAGTCTCCATTTCTAGAATTTTATAGTTTCACAATCCGGACGAAGAGGCTGGAAATCATCAAGTTTTTTTAAAAACTTGCATTTATATAGCGCCTATCACGCTCTCTGGACGTTCCAACTGGCTTTACGCCAATAAGGTACTTTTCCTGACACCCAGTTGTCACATAGCAAGCTCCTACAAACAGCAATGTTAATGAACGGATAAGTCATCTGCTTTTTAGTGATTATGGTTAAGGGATGAATATTGCCCAGGACACCAGAATCAGTACCGGCAAGTGACACTAACCTGGGTCAGTGGGAAGTAAATCTGCCGGTTTTCCCAACCCTTGTCCCGACCTGCATCCCACCCCCATCACCCCCATTTCCATCTGATGCGTTGGGAAGGAGCGATCAGGCCGGTAAGGGAGCAGAGAGGGAAAAGGATGTCAGGCACCGAGGGGGCACTATCTATTCCGGTGTGGGTCCCGAACGAGAATCCTAGCCAGAAGGCAGTGGTTTTCAACCAGAGCCCCAAGGGTCCCGGAACCATCCCTACCATTTTCAGGTCATTCGAAAATTGTAGCAAATGTTTCAATCTTTAAAACCGCATTGGTCTTACATCGAATGAAAAGCAATGATGTCTTTTCTTTTGCCTTTTTATTCATTCGTTCAATAGTGTTTTACTTTATTTTCATTTTTGTTTTATAAAATATACGGCAGGAGGGGAGAAGGGAGGGATTGTTGGGATTCCATGGAATTTCATAATATATTATAGGGTTGCATAACCCCCACGGAAGTTTGAAAACCACTGCCGTAAAGTCCTGGAGTATTGCGTGCAATTCTGGTCGCCGCATTATAGGAAGGATGTGGAAGCATTGGAAAGGGTGCAGAGGAGATTTACCAGAATGTTGCCTGGGATGGAGGGAAGATCTTATGAGCAAAGGCTGAGGGACTTGAGGCTGTTTTCGTTAGCGAGAAGAAGGTTAAGAGGTGACTTAATTGAGGCATACAAGATGATCAGAGGATTGGATAGGGTGGACAGTGAGAGCCTTTTTCCTCGGATGGTGATGTCTAGCATGAGGGGACATAGCTTTAAATTGAGGGGAGGTAGATATAAGACAGATGTCAGAGGTAGGTTCTTTACTCAGAGAGTAGTAAGAGCGTGGAATGCCCTGCCTGCAACAGTAGTGGACTCGCCAACACTAAGGGCATTCAAATGGTCATTGGATAGACATATAGACGATAAGGGAATAGTGTATTTGGGCTTTAGAGTGGTTTCACAGGTCGGCGTAACATCGAGGGCCGAAGGGCCTGTACTGCGCTGTAATGTTCTATGTTCTATGTTCTAGTGGGAGAAAAAACTCCACAAAAGAGGCAAATGTGATTTTGCTGTTCATATCGATATACTGGGGTCAAGATGACTCGTACAGATGATTGTCAGGTCACATCTGAATTGGGTAAATCAGACACAAAGGGTTTGCAATCTCAAGATAAGCGTTAGATGCAGAAATAGTGCAGATTAGAATACATTTTTGTATGCATGGCTGATTACGAGATAGAACAAAAAGATGCTGGATAATTATTTACAGAAGCATAAGGTTCAGTCAAGACAGCAGGGAAATGGAACTGTGTAAATTTGGCCTCCCTGGATGGGCCGAAGCTCATCAAGGGTTAGATTGACCTCGTTGGTCCCTCCTACGCCCAAACCGTCCATGATCCTGGGATCACATTGATTCCGAGCGCCGTGAAACACTCTTGTGACAGCACGAGATTTCAAAAAGTCAGGTTATTGTTATTACGAGCCCCTCAGCTAACTACATGTTTCAAACACAGCTGTAATCTAAACCAGCTGACAATTGAACAAAGGTTAATGAAATACCTGTCAATTGTTTCCAATACTGCGACTCGAGCAAGCAAGAAAGGATTTTTTTTAAAAACTCAGTGTCACCAGTTTTTTTGCACGGGGAGTACAGAATTCAGGAGAAACCTCTTCACTCCCAGAGTCGCGAGAGTGCGGAGCTCGTTACCACAGGGAGTGGTTGAGGAGAATAGTGTTCAAATTGCAGCTGGATAAACAGATGAGGGAGAAAGGAATAAAAGGATATGCGGACAGGCCGAGTGTAAACATTGACAGAGAACAGTTGGGCCAAATAGTCTGCTACTGTTCTGTAATACTTTGTAATAGATTCAAACTACTTATCTGTTTTAACCAAGTGAGCGAAATGTTGTAAATATGTTGGCATGAGTTATGTGGGATTCACCTTGGGAAGCCCATTGCCCCGATATCCTGGACAAACCATTAGAAGAGGTAGTGAGGTCATGAGTAAGGTTTCAAAGTTGCAGGAGTGTACCGGCAGGCAGGAAGGTGGTTTAAAGTGTGTCTTCTTCAATGCCAGGAGCATCCGGAATAAGGTGGGTGAACTTGCGGCATGGGTTGGTACCTGGGACTTCGATGTTGTGGCCATTTCGGAGACATGGATAGAGCAGGGACAGGAATGATTGTTGCAGGTGCCGGGGGTTTAGATATTTCAGTAAGCTCAGGGAAGGTGGTAAAAGAGGGGGAGGGATGGCATTGTTAGTCAAGGACAGTATTACGATGGCAGAAATGATGTTTGATGAGGACTCATCTACTGAAGTACTATGGGCTGAGGTTAGAAACAGGAAAAGAGAGGTCACCCTGTTAGGAGTTTTCTATAGGCCTCCAAAAAGTTCCAGAGATGTAGAGGAAAGGATTGCAAAGATGATTCTGGATAGGAGCGAAAGCAACAGGGTAGTTGTTATGGGGGACTTTAACTTTCCAAATATTGACTGGAAACGCAATGGTTTGAGTACTTTAGATGGGTCCGTTTTTTTCCAATGTGTGCAGGAGGGTTTCCTGACACAGTATGTAGATAGGCCAACGAGAGGCGAGGCCATATTGGATTTGGTACTGGGTAATGAACCAGGACAGGTGTTAGATTTGGAGGTAGGTGAGCACTTTGGTGATAGCGACCACAATTCGATTACGTTTACTTTAGTGATGGAAAGGGATAGGTATATACCGCAGGGCAAGAGTTATATCTGGGGGAAAGGCAATTATGATGCGATGAGGCAAGACTTAGGATGCATCGGATGGAGAGGAAAACTGCAGGGGATGGGCACAATGGAAATGTGGAGCTTGTTCAAGGAACAGCTACTGTGTGTCCTTGATAAGTATGTACCTGTCAGGCAGGGAGGAAGTGGTCGAGCGAGGGAACCGTGGTTGACTAAAGCAGTCGAAACACTTGTCAATAGTAAGAAGGAGGCTTATGCAAAGATGAGACATGAAGGTTCAGTTAGGGCGCTCGAGAGTTACAAGTTAGCTAGGAAGGACTTAAAGAGAGAGCTAAAAGGGCCAGGAGGGGACATGAGAAGTCTTTGGCTGGTAGGATCAAGGATAACCCTAAAGCTTTCTATAGATACGTCAGGAATAAAAGAATGACTAGGGTAACAGTAGGGCCAGTCAAGGACAGTAGTGGGAAGTTGTGCGTGGAGTCCGAGGAGATAGGGGAGGTGCTAAATGAATATTTTTCGTCAGTATTCGCACAGGAAAAAGACAATGTTGTCGAGGAAAATCATGAGATTCAGGCTACTCGACTAGAAGGGCTTGAGGTTCATAAGGAGGAGGTGTTAGCAATTCTGGAAAGTGTGAAAATAGATAAGTCCCCTGGGCCGGATGGGATTTATCCTAGGATTCTCTGGGAAGCTAGGGAGGAGATTGCTGAGCCTTTTGCTTTGATCTTTAAGCCACCTTTGTCTGCAGCAATAGTGCCAGAAGGCTGGAGGATAGCAAATGCTGTCCCTTTGTTCAAGAAGGGGAGTAGAGACAACCCCGGTAACTATAGACCAGTAAGCCTTACTTCTGTTGT
Source organism: Scyliorhinus torazame (assembly GCF_047496885.1). Classification (NCBI taxonomy): domain Eukaryota; kingdom Metazoa; phylum Chordata; class Chondrichthyes; order Carcharhiniformes; family Scyliorhinidae; genus Scyliorhinus; species Scyliorhinus torazame. Next base: position 20,354,808 of record NC_092723.1, on the reverse strand, counting down.
GGGAAAATCTTGGAAAGGTTTATAAGAGATAGGATGTATAATCATCTGGAAAGGAATAATTTGATTAGAGATAGTCAACACGGTTTTGTGAATGGTAGGTCGTGCCTCACAAACCTTATTGAGTTCTTTGAGAAGGTGACCAAACAGTTGGATGAGGGTAAAGCAGTTGATGTGGTGTATATGGATTTCAGTAAAGCGTTTGATGAGGTTCCACACAGTAGGCTACTGCAGAAAATACGGAGGCATGGGATTCAGGGTGATTTAGCAGTTTGGATCAGAAATTGGCTAGCTGGAAGAAGACAAAGGGTGGTGGTTGATGGGAAATGTTCAGACTGGAGTCCAGTTACTAGTGGTGTACCACAAGGATCTGTTTTGGGGCCACTGCTGTTTGTCATTTTTATAAATGACCTGGAGGAGGGCATAGAAGGATGGGGAAGTAAATTTGCAGATGACACTAAAGTCGGTGGAGTTGTGGACAGTGCAGAAGGATGTTTGAAGTTACAGAGAGACATAGAAAAGCTGCAGCGCTGGGCTGAGAGGCGGCAAATGGAGTTTAATGCAGAAAAGTGTGAGGTGATTCATTTTGGAAGGAATAACAGGAAGACAGAGTACTGGGCTAATGGTAAGATTCTTGGTAGTGTGGATGAGCAGAGAGATCTCGGTGTCCATGTACATAGATCCCTGAAAGTTGCCACCCAGGTTGAGAGGGTTGTTAAGAAGGCATACGGTGCATTAGCTTTAATTGGTAGAGAGATTGTGTTTTGGAGCCATGAGGTCATGTTGCAGCTGTACAAAACTCTGGTGCGGCCGCATTTGGAGTATTGCGTGCAATTCTGGTCGCCGCATTATAGGAAGGATGTGGAAGCATTGGAAAGGGTGCAGAGGAGATTTACCAGAATGTTGCCTGGTATGGAGGGAAGATCTTATGAGGAAAGGCTGAGGTACTTGAGGCGGTTTTCGTTAGAGAGAAGGTTAAGAGGTGACTTAATTGAGTCATACAAGATGATCAGAGGATTGGATAGGGTGGACAGCGAGAGCCTTTTTCCTCGGATGGTGATGTCTAGCACGAGGGGACATAACTTTAAATTGAGGGGAGATAGATATAGGACAGATGTCAGAGGTAGGTTCTTTACTCAGAGAGTAGTAAGGGCGTGGAATGCCCGGCCTGCAACACTAAGGCAGCAACTAACCCTGCCTTGTTCCATCGGTGGGTAAGTGCGTGATCTGAGTGAGAAATTATTGCTGTTGTAGGAGATGCTGGAAGGATATCATTCCCCTCACAAGTGCCTGCAGGTCAACAACCCAAAGTTTCTTAACTTGCTTATCCACAGATATTCACAAGAAAACAGCACCACCAGCCAATATCTCAAATCAACTCAAGCTCCAAGCCGTAAACAGCTCCATTAACGGGGCTAAATCATTTCCCGGAAGTTGTTTATTTATGAAACTGAAAAAAAATTGCATTTATATCGTACCTTTCATTGTTGTAAATAAATTTATAGTGCCCAATTCACTTTTTTGTCCCAATTAAGGGGCAATTTAGCTTGGCCAATCCACCCAGCCTACATATCTTTGGGTTGTGGGGGTGAGACCCACGCAGACACGGGGAGAATGTGCAAATTCCAGATGGACAGTGACCCGGGGCCGGGATCGAACCTGGGATCTCGGCGCCGTGAGGCAGCCATGCTAACCACTGCACCACCGTGCTGCCCCTTATATAACATCTTTCATGACCACCAGGTTGCTCAAAGGGCTTCAGAGCCAGTGGTCAGCGTTGTAATGTAGAATGTGTGACAATTTATGTACACACATGCAGTTTTGTGTCAATGACTAGGTCGTTTGTATTTTGTGATGTTGATGGAGGAATAAATATTGATCAGGAAACCAGGGAAAATCCTCCTTCAAAATAGTGCCATGGGATATTTTGCATCCACCATCTCAGTCTTAAATGGTCTGTGCCCTATTCTGAGACGGTGTACCAGAGTTCTAGGCTACCCAGCCAGGGAATATAAATTGTGTGGGGAGCATTTCATAGATTATCATAGAATTTACAGTGCAGAAGGAGGCCATTCGGCCCATCGAGTCTGCACCAGCTCTTGGAAAGAGGACCCTACCCAAGGTCAACACCTCCACCCTATCCCCATAACCCAGTAACTCCACCCAACACTAAGGGCAATTTTGGACACTAAGGGCAATTTTTTTATCATGGCCAATCCACCTAACCTGCACATCTTTGGACTGTGGGAGGAAACCGGAGCACCCGGAGGAAACCCACGCACACACGGGGAGGATGTGCAGACTCCGCACAGACAGTGACCTAAGCCGGAATCGAACCTGACACCCTGGAGCTGTGAAGCAATTGTGCTATCCACAATGCTACCGTGCTGCCCGTGTACTTGTGATACACAAGAGACAGTAAGTGCATGGGACACCTGTCGCTCATCTCCTCACCATCATTTATTGAAGTTGAGAATTTCCTATCCCTTCTGTATCCACCCTGTTTGTAGGTGATACCAAAATTTGGAAACTTGACAGAGACAGACACAAAGATGATTCCTAGTTCATAGCATCTTAGTTACCCAGGTAGGCTAAAAAAGCTGGGAGCCTCCACAACCTGACCCTGGATTGTACTCGTTGGCAGGGATCATCTTGGTGGAGTTGAACACGCACTCAACTTGGGAGACTGAGGACGAACCAGCTATATTTGCAAAACCCACAACTCAGAACCAAGGTTAGCTATTCTGGTTGGCCCTCCAAAGGAGGACACAAGGTTGGCACGGTGGGGTTGGGTGACTGTGCGGAGTTTGCGCGTTCTCCCCGTGTCTGCGGGGGTTTACTCCGGTTGCTCGGGTTTGGATTGGATTGGATTGGATTTGTTTATTGTCACGTGTACCGAGGTACAGTGAAAAGTATTTTTCTGCGAGCAGCTCAACAGATCATTAAGTACAGGGGAAGAAAAGGGAAGAAAAGAAAATAGACAACAGGGCAACACAACATATACAATGTAACTACATATGCACCTGCATGGGATGAAGCATACAGGGTGTAGTGTTAATGAGGTCAGTCCATAAGAGGGTCATTTAGGAGTCTGGTGTATCTCCTGCCCGATGGAAGAAATTGGAAGAGTGAGTAAGCCGGGTGGGAGGGATCTTTGATTATACTGCACGCTTTCCCCAGGCAGCGGAAGGTGTAAATGGAGTCAATGGATTGGAGGCCGTTTCGTGTGATGGACTGGGTGGTGTTCACGACTCTCTGAAGTTTCTTGCGGTCCTGGGCCGAGCAGTTGCCATACCAGGCTGTGATGCAGCCAAATAGAATGCTTTCTATGGTGCATCTGTAAAAGTTGGTAAGGGTTAATGTGGACATGCCGAATTTCCTTAGATTCCTGAGGAAGTATAGGCGCTGTTGTGCTTTCTTGCTGGTAGCGTCAACGTGGGTGGACCAGGACAGATTTTTGGAAATGTGCGCCCCTAAGAATTTGAAACTGCTAACCATCTCCACCTCGGCCGTGTTGATACTGACAGGGGTGTGTACAGTACCTTGCTTCCTGAAGTCAATGACCAGCTCTTTAGTTTTGCTGGCATTGAGGGAGGGATTGTTGTCGCTACACCACTCAACTAGGTTCTCTATCTCCCTCCTGTATTCTGACTCGTCGTTATTCGAGATCCGGCCCACTATGGTCATATCGTCAGCAAACTTGTAGATGGAGTTGGAACCGAATTTTGCCACGCAGTCGTGTGTGTACAGGGAGTAGAATAGGGGGCGCTAAGTTCATTCTTACTGATTGTGGTCTGTTGGTCAGAAAATCGAGGATCCAGTTGCAGATCCAAGTTTCCTCCCACAGTCCAAAGATGTGGAAATTAGGTGGATTGGCCATGCTAAATTGTCCCATCAGCGTCCAAAAAAGTGCGGGTTAGGGCAGGGAGTGGGCCTTGATAGGGTACTCTTTCAGAGGATCGGTGCCAGCTCGATGGGCCGGGTGGCCTCCTTCTGTACTGTCGGGAGCCTATGGATATCAGTCTCCTGCATGAAACGGGCAAGTTTGCTGAGAGACCGAGTGGACAGAGCCTGGAAAGACAATGTGGAAAGGGGTATGAGGACAGAAATGACCATCACTGCCAGAGACAGTGTAAGACATGGCCTTACGGTGGGAGTGGCCTGTAGGCCTTGTTGTAAGAGGCTGCAGATGTTCCTGGACTGCCCGTCAGAAACATCCCACCTAAGCAGTGGCAGGTGGAGGGGCAGAGGGGATGTTAGGTTGCGTACCCAGTTCTATTCTTAACCTTCTGATCAGGAACAATAATTTCTCCACAGTCTTATCAGGAAAAGGAACTGTCGTGGGAGATTTATTTTTTTAATTCAGTTTCCGAGTAGCTACATTTTTCATTGCTTGAACTCCTTAAATTCAGAATTGTGCTGAGATTCTGCCTGTGAGTCACGGGGTATTTTGATGAGCAGTTCACAATGAAAATTCCTCCTTGGATTCTTTACCCCTCTCCTCCATCTTCCCGTATTGAACTGCAGTACCACCGCCTCGGCGTTAGATAGCGCTCCTGAGTACACTAACTTCCCACGGTTCAACAGCACCACCAGCAGGAACATAGTGGTACTGAATCTATTTGCATCCTTCTCTCCTCATCCTCCCTCCCTCCTCATCTCCTCCCTCTCTCGTTATCTTATTTTTTTCCCTCCTCATTCTCTCTTCATCCCTTTTCTCTCTCTCCATCCCTCCTAATCCCCTCCTTCCCTCCTCACCCCACTATCCCTCCTCTTCCTTCCTTCTCATCACCTCCTTCCCTCCTCCCTCACCCAGTCCCCTCCCCCCTCGTTCTCTCTCTTTTCTCAGTCGCTCTCTATGTAAAGGGATAATGTTCTGGATGTGCATCAGAAAAGGAGGTCATGATTTTAACCCATTCAAAACCCACCCACTAATATAGAGTTAAGATCAGGCACTGAGGTCACCATCCTGTTTCTCTGCATCTGTTTTATTGCCCCAATCAATATCTCAGTCTCACTCTCCATCATTCTACACCTCCTTCTCCCTCTACATCTCTTCATTGATCTCTCTTTCTTTGTTTCTCTAAGATTTTAGCTGTCTTCATTTTGCTTCATTTCTCACTGCCTCTACTTCTCTCCAACTCCATCGTTCAATATGTCTACCTTTTTTTTTTACAATATTATGGCCAAAGTAGCTTATTGTTTATTTGTATTTCCTCTCAGTATGTGGAAGAAACCTACAAGGTCACATTCATTGCTCATTTCCTTATTGCTCTTTGAGAGTGATGGTGACTCCTTGTTCTGCTGCTGTTGATGTCCCCAGGATGGTCCTTGGGGATTTCCGGAGTTAGACACTGCGATGATAAAGGAAAGGCATTTCACCTCCAAGTCAGGATGGTCTGAGAGTTGGAAAGGAATTTAAAAGTAATGACACTCCTATAATCTTGCCAGTAATAGTATCAGAATTGTTACAGCACAGGAGCCCATTCATCCCATCATGCTCACGCCAGCTCTCCAAACGAGCATTTCGCTTAGTGCCGTTTCCTTTGTGGTCAGCACTGCTGCCTCACAGTGCCAGGGACCCGGTTCAGTTCTGACCTTGGGTGACTGCCTGTGTGGAATCTGTACTTTGTCTGCCCCTGTTTCCTCCCACAGTCCAAAGATGTGCAGGTTAGGTTACGGGGATAGGGCAGGGTGGATGGGGTGTGGGCCTGGGCAGAGTGCTCTTTCCGAGGGTCGGTGCAGAGTGGATGGGCAAAATGTCCTCCTTCTGCACTGTAGGGATCGTATGATTCTTCCTCTTTAGATAATAATCAAATTCCCTCTCGTATATCTCGATTGCACCTGCCTCCACCACACTCTCCGGCAGAGGAGTCATTAGGAATAGAACAATAGAACAATAGTTCAATATTAAGGCAGCGACTGAAGTCAAAGCTGGACTGCGAATAATTGGATAATTCTTTCCAAAGAGCTGGCACATGCCTTGTGGGGCAAATGGTCTCCATCTGTCCTCTATCATTCTATGATTTATAATCTCATTATAAAATCTCTGTGAAGACCATGCTGCAATGTGTATGTTTGGTGAGATAGATGGGAAATGCCCACAACAGGTGAATGGAACAGATGTGAGAATGACGCACTGGGCAATTGGTCTTTGATCTGTGAATCTATTGTTTGTAGTGTCTCAAATGCGGCTATCCAAAAACGGGAGATGTCCAAAAAGCAGACAAAATTATAAGCTGCCATAATAATAGTAAAATAATCTACCGGCTTGTTTGGGTGCTGCATTGCCGCAGTGGCAGGCCAGACTAGTTAGCGATTTTTTATGCCATCTTTTCCTGTACTAAGTGGTCCGAGTGACACTTGACCCCACCCAACCTGGCCTGAATCACCTGACCCGAAACCCAGCTAGACCTGAAACCCGGTGTGGGCTTGGGCCGAGCTGGCCGGCTTTGGGACACTCCTTGCGCCTTTGCCCCCACAGGAAGACTGCAATCATTCAATGAGACAGTTCATCGCCACCTTCTCAAGAGCAACGAGGCCTTTCCAGTGACGAATATCCCAAAGAATGATCAAAAAGGGAATGTGAATCGCTCGGCTTATTACAATGCAAACCCAGAGGGTGTAGATGTAGAATCATACAATGCTGACAGCACAGAGGGAGTCCATTTGGCCCCACTTGTCCATACTGGTCCTCTGTGAGACCAACTCACTCGTCCCGCTCCCCCGCATTTTCCCAACAGCCCGACAACTTTTCTTCTCCACAGATATTATCCAATTCTCTTTCAAAGCAAAGATTGACATGGCCTCTTCCACGATCTCAGACACTGCATTACAAATCCTGCCTAAAAAAGGTTTTTGTCAAGTCACGTTTGGTTCCTTTGCAAATCACCCCAAATCAATGTCTTCTGCTTTTAGATTTGCCGCAACAATGGGAATAGTTTCTCTCCGTCGACGTCCGAACCCCTCATGTGTTTGACAGCTGTCAAATCAGCTCTCCGCCTTCTCTGAGAACAGCACCACCTTCTTCAACCTACCCACGTAGCTGAAGCCTCTCACCCCTGGAATCATTCTGCTTGATCTTTTCTGCACTCTCTTCAATGCCTTCACAACTTTCCTAAAGAATGGTACCACGACCGCACACCATCCAGTGGAGTCTGAACTCGTGTTTCATAAAAGGTTCATCATAACTTCCTTACTTTTATACTCTCTGCCTCTATTTATAAAGTCCAAGATTCCAAATGTTTTACTAACCACTTTCTCAACCTGTCCTGCCACCTTCAATGATTTATACACATATACTCCAGGTCCCTCTGCTCCTTCATTCCCTTTAGAACTGAACCCTTTATTTTATTTTGCCTCTCCTCGTTCTTCATACCTTTTAAAAAATAAATTTAAGCATCCATTTATTTTTTTCCAATTAAGGGACAATTTAGTGCGGCCAATCCACCTACTCTGCACATCTTTGGGTTGTGGGGCCGAAACCCACGCAAACACGGGGAGAATGTGCAAACTCCACACGGACAGTGACCCAGAGCCGGGATCGAACCCGGGTCCTCAGCAGCATGAGGCAGCAGTGCTAACCACTGCGCCATCGTGCCACCCCTCGTTCTTCATATCTAAATAAATCACTTTGCACTCCATGGCATTGAACTTCATCTGCCAAGAGTCTACCAACCCAACCAGCCTTTTTATGCCCTTAAAGACTATCACTACCCTCCGTCCGGGAGGGGAGTAAGCACAGCAAGATCCCTAATAAATGCTCCAACTCATTTCATTTGGGAATTGAATCCAAGTGTAGGTGCGGATCAATTTATGGAACAATGGTCTATGTTCAACCTATCTTGACCTAAAGAGATAATGCATGCATCAGCACGAGTGGAAGCATTTGTTCAAACAGTTACATGCCATGGAAAAAAGACATTCCCATCCGCAACAGCAAGTCCGGAGCAGCCCCTCTCTGGGTCACGAACTTACAGAGTATATAAGCCATCAGAATAAAAAGAACTCCCTTAAAGAAAAGAACAGAAGAAACAGGAAGAGGGCATTTGGCCCCTCGAACCTGCTCCATCATTCAATATCATGTCTAATTTTTTTATCTCCATGCCTCTACCTCGCACTCCCTTGGTCACCAAAAATCTGTCGATCTCCGACTTAAATATACTCGACGACTGACCACCCACGGTGCAGCGGACACAGAATTCCAACGTTTCCGACCTTTTGAGTGAAGAATGTCATCAAAACTCAGTCCAAAACGGCCAACCCCTACCCCGACACCTCAAAGCCAAGCCAGGATACCTGAAACATCCAGTGGCGGATCAATCTATGAAGCTAGCTGCGCTACATTCATTTGAGGTGCACAGGGGGAAACCTCAATGGCAATAGCCTTGGCACCTGTGTGCACTCTCTGCAGGATGCAACTCAACAAGGTTCCTTTGACAGCTCAAATCTGTGACCGTCGTTACCTGGAAGGACAAGGCCAGAAGACGTTTGGGAACACCGCCACTTCGAAGATACCTTCCAAATTACACAACATTCTTGACTTGGAAATATATTGGCCATTCCTTCATTGTCACTGGGTCAAAATCCTGGGAAACTCTCTGCCCAAAATACTGTTGGTGTGTCTTCCCCACATGGGCTGTAATGGTTCGAGGAGGCGCCTGAACATCGCCCCCTCGAGGACAATTAGGGGTGGTTAATAATGGCCTAGCTGTGGTAGTCACCACTGATGTATATATTGTATATATAGGATGTTGATATAGGTGCTTTACGGTAAGGCCCCTGTACTACAGGTACGGGGGTAGATCCCTGCCTGCTGGCTCCGCCCAGTAGGCGGAGTATAAATATGTGTGCTCCCAGTACAGCAGCCATTTCGTCAGCTGCTGTAGGAGGCCACACATCTCAGTGTAATAAAGCCTCGATTACATCCTACTCTCGTCTTTGTGTAATTGCTCGTGCATCACTAGCCATATTCACAAGAATAAATAACAAAAACAATTAAAAGAAGTAACTCATTTTGGGGGGTTTCTCAGCCAATTCCTTCAATGGTCTCATCAGATGAGCAAACGTATCAAGAGTGGAGGCACAATGTATTCAGAATATATGCAGCTACTTTGAAATTCAATTTTAAATCATTAAAAACAGGATCATAGGTTAGCAAAGTAATTTAAAACGCCAACAATGCTTGGGGTTTAGTGCTTGGAGTATAGAATTCAAAAGTAGTTAAATCATGTTCCGCATGTGTGGGACTCATCCACTATTAGATGACCATGCATCATTCTGTCTTCCATACTATAGAAGCATTGCTGGGGATGGGGAACATATTTAAAGAATAATACCAGAATTGGGACGTTACAGAGAAAGATTGAACAGATAGATAGACGTGTTGGATAGGGTAGACGTGGCGAGAATGTTTCCATTTGTGGGAGTAACCAAAACCACGGACCATTACCACAAGATGGTGATGGCATGTTTCAGTTCACTCAGGGAGTCTAAGTTGCTGTGGCAACGTACGCTTTTTACACACATGTTGGAGCTATGGATAGTGATGCTAGCGGCTCCAACTTTCTTTCCAGCGCACAGCTGACCAGGAATCTCTCCCACTCTTACCGTCTGCCACTTGGAGGATTTGCAGGTGGGTGTTCACCCTGTTTGGCCTCAGCAGGGAAGCACCTTCCACGTCCATCAAGTCCTGGGGTGGGGGTTGAATCTGGAGCCTCTGGCTGAGAGGCAGGGGTGCTATCCACTGTCCCACAAAACCTCCCTCAAAAGATGGTTACTAATGGATCCAATAGAGAGATAAAGAAGGAATTTGGTAACTTTCTTTGGATTGGATTGGTTTATTGTCACGTGTCGAGGTACAGCGAAAAGAATTGTTCTGCGTACAGTTCAGTACACGGAAAAAAAATACAGAGGGCAAACATAAAATACAATGCAAATACATAGACTCAGGCATTGGTTGAAGCGTACAGGAGTGTAGTACTACTCAGTAGAGAAGATGTGTGAAGAGATCAGATTAGTCCATAAGTTCATCAGTCCATAAGAGGGTCTTTTAGGAGTCTGGCTACAGCAGGAAAGAAGCTGTTTTTGAGTCTGTTCGTGCGTGCTCTCAGACTTTTGTATCTCCCGCCCGATGGAAGAAGTTGTAAGAGTGAGTAAGCCAGGTTGGAGGGGTCTTTGATTATACTGCCCGCTTTCCCAAGGCAGCGGGAGGTGTAGACAGAGTCAATGGATGGGAGGCGGGTTTGTGTGATGGACTGGGCTGTGTTCACGACTCTGTAGTTTCTTGCGGTCTTGCGCCAAGCAATTGCCATACCAGGCTGTGATGTAGCCAGATCACTCTGGTGCACCTGTAAAAGTCAGTGTGGACATGCCGAATTTCCTGAGTTTCCTGAGGAAGTATAGGCGCTGTTGTGCTTTCTTGGTCGTAGCGTCGACTTGGGTGGACCAGGACAGACTTTTGGAGATGTGCACGCCTAGGAATTTGAAGCTGTCAACCATCCCCACCTCGGCCCCGTTGATGCAGACAGTGGTGTGTACAGTACTTTGCTTGCTGAAGTCAATGACCAGCTCTTTAGTTTTGCTGACATTGAGGGATAGATTGTTGTTGTTACACAACTTCACTAGGTTCTCTATCTCCCTCCTGTATTCTGACTCATCGTTATTCGAGATCCGACCCACTACGGTCGTGTCGTCAGCAAACTTATAGATGGGAGTTGGAGCCACATTTTGCCACACAGTCGTGTGTGTAAAGGGAGTATAGTAGGGGACTACGTATACAGCCTTGCGGGGCCCCGGTATTGAGGACTATCGTGGAGGAGGTGTTGTTGTTTATTTTACTGATTATGATCTCTGGATCAGGAAGTTGAGAATCCAGTTGCAGAGGGAGGAGCCAATTCCTCGCTTTTGGAGCTTTGATATGAGCTTGGCTGGGATCATGGTGTTGAAGGCGGAGCTGTGGTCAATACATAGGAGTCTGATGTAGCAGTCCTTGTTGTCGAGATGCTCTAGGGATGAGTGTAGGGCCAGAGGGATGACGACTGCTGTGGACCGGTTGAGGTGGTATGCGGATTACAGTGGATCCAGGCGTATGGAGTATGGAGTTGATGTGTCTCATGACCAACCTCTCGAAGCATTTCATTGCAGTCGATGTCAAGGCCACCGGACGGTAGTCATTGATGCATGTTGCCTGGTTCTTCTTTGGCACCGGTATGATGGTGGTCTTCTTGAAGCAGGTGGGGACCTCGGAATGGAGTAGGGAGAGGTTAAGGATGTCCGCGAGCAGATCGGCCAACTCGGGGAGCACCGTACCACAGGAAATGTTTGAGGGAAAGAGCTTTGAAAGTATGAAAAGGAAATTAGAACATGTATAGGACAGAAAAGGGAATAGAAAAGTGTGGAGAAAGGCTGAGATACAGCAGATGGAAAGGCAGGAGATGTGCGCAGAATAAATACTAGCAGAGACTGGTTAGATCAAATGGCCATTTTTCAGCAGTCATCCCTTCAGGATTATAGACAGAGAAAATCTGACACCGAGTCACCTAGGGGAGCCATTAGGACAGGAGGCCAATGGCTTCGTGAAAGGGGTAGGTTTTAGAGAGTGTCTTAAAGACGGAAGCCGTAGAGGCGCCGAGATTTCGGGAGGGAGTTCCAGGCAGCTGAAGGCTCAGCAACCCTGATTAAAATCAGGGAGATGAAAGAGGTGAGCATTGGAGGTGTAGAGAGATCTCAGAAGGCTGGAAGGGATTCGTAAACAAGGATGAGGGCTTTAAAACAGACGCATCAGTAAGCGAGAAGGCAATATAGGCCAGCGAGCACAGGGACGATGGGCAAACGGAAATTGATGTGAATTAGGATACGGGCAGCAGGGTTCTGGATGATCGCAAACTCATGGAGGGCGGAAAATGGCAGGCCAGCCAGGAAACTCGGGCATGATTTAAATTTTTCGTCCCCGCAGGTGAGGAGGTCGTGCACTGATGTTTTGCCAAGTAACTGGCCAGCGTAAAACCCTTGCCACACACTGAGCACTGAAAGGGCCTCTCGCCTCTGTGGTGATACTGTTGGAGCTTCAGACTGAAAGCCCGTGTGAATCCCTTGCCACAGGTGGCACAGGCGTAGGGTCTCTCGCCCGAGTGAATGCGCTGGTGGATCCTCAGCGTGGCAGAGTAGGCCAACGCCTTTCCACACACGGGACATGTGCAGGGCCGCCTCTCACCGTGGACCCTCTGGTGCTGCACCAGATTCCTGGACGCGCGGAATCGCTTGCCGCAGGCCGCGCACTCAAACGCTTTCTCGGCACGGTGTAGCTGCCAGTGTTCGGTCAGCTTGTTTGAGGCGCGGAAGCGTTTGCCACCAGCGGCGCACTCAAATGGTGTGAATCCGCTCGTGCTTGGCCAGGTAGCTGGCAGCCCGGAATGCCTTCTTGCACACGCTGCACCCAAATGGTTTCTCCAGGCTGTGGAGGCGCCTGTGCTTCGCCAGGTAACTGGCCATCAAAAAACCGCTTGTGACACAAGCTGCACTCAAACCGCCTCTCCCGGCTGTGCGACGCCCGCTGGTCCAGCACCTCCCCGGCTGTGCAAAACCCCTTCCCACACACGGAGCAGCGGAACGAAGGGTCACCAGTGTGGCCCAGCACGTGCTTGGCAAGCTCGCCTGACGTACAAAAGCACTCCTCGCACACCGCACAGCCGAAGGCCTTCTCTCCGCTGTGGATCCTCTGATGCCTGGTCAGGTTGCTGCAGCTGTAAAAACCCCTCCGGCAGACTGGGCACTCAAACCGCCTTTCCAAAGTGTGGACACGCAAGTGTCTCTCCAGAACGGATGGCGACCGGAAGCCTTTTCCGCATTCGGGGCTGTAATGAAACCAGTCCTGGGGAGCGGGTGGGGGCTCCGCGCTGCTCAGTACATCGCCAGTCTCCTTCCAGGCTTCCATGTTTGCAAAACAATCCCAGCAGGCAGACACTCTGGAAAGAAAAGAATGCGCAAACTTTAAACTGCATAGCTTGCATGGTTGATATTCTCTCTGAAACCACCCCCGCCCTTCCACGGCGAGAGCTGCCCCCACCCGAGAGGATTTTGTTTCTCCATCATTTCCACAATTCTTTATCGTCCTCAAGCAGCTCCTTCGCCACATTTCCAAGGCTAGGTAGTGTGGTGGCTATGTTACTGGACAAATGGCCCAATGAATGAGGGGCTACATCACAGCATGAAGTTTGAGAATTTGAATCTAGTATCAGCAATGGGCCTAGTTGGATTATTGTAGAACCCCCCCCCAAGCTGGTTCTTTAGGGGGGGAAAAAATCTTCCTTACTGAGCCTCTATGAGCTTCCAGTCAGCTGTCTAAGGCCCCCTCACCATGAAGCCCTCATGCTGTAAGCTTCAGAGAATGTTCAACATCAAATGTAAACGCACATTGTAAATATAACCTGTGTGTGCTGAACGAATTATAGTAACCATTCACCACTGTACTACATTGTACCACGCTGTGGGCTCCACCTATGGACCATTGTACTGTACTACACTGATTGTATCATGTTGGTGCACTTGTGGGCTCTGCCCCTGGCTCCGCCCCCTTGAGGGGAGGTATCAAGAGCCTGTAGGCGGCTCTCATTGCAGAGCAGTCGCAGGCAGGCACTGTTCTAGTTGATTAAATACTTCAATTCGCTGTCTGGTGTGAATTGATGGTCGCATCACTGTGTGTAAGTGTAGCGAGGCACCTCAGAGTGCCACATACTGCAGTGAAAGAAATTTACTTGTATTGCGCTTAACGTACATAAATTACATAATACATTGGGTTTTGTTTGGGGTGGGGGTGGCTACAGTCCCACGGTAACACCATCAGGTCTCCCGTTACTCTGAAGTGGCCCGACAACCAGGTAACAAATACCAACCATCTGACAGCCACGCTCCCGAGAAGATGTTGATTAAAACCCGAAGGGCCAGCTTGTATAAGGTCGCCACTGATAACTGGGCTAACGAGGGCTAACTGCCTCGCCCTAGGGACATTCGCCTGGGAGTTCCCTCTTCTTCCCAAAACCTACAAACCAGCGGGGAGGGAAAGGACAATTGTCACTGACAGATTGGTGACTTGAGTAGGAAGTCAGCATTGCAACCCTCCCACCAGCTGGCAACAGAGATGAGAAAGGACAAAGGCACCAAAGGAAGTGGGAATTGCAGGAATGGGCTGATCTTTTCTTCAGTGTTTGACCAACAGTGCGTCCCAGGACATCAAAAAGCACAAAAGCAAAATACTGCAGATGCTGGTGGGGGTTACTGGGTTATGGGGATAGGGTGGAGGCATGGGCTTAAATGGGGTGCTCTTTCTAGGTGCCGGTGCAGACTCAATGGGCCGAATGGCCTCCTTCTGCACTGTAAATTCTATGAAATCTGAAATCAAAACAAAATGTCTTGCTGGAAATACGATATATGAGCAGGAAGTAGTGCAAATTAATACTACTTAGACACTCTCAGTAAGATGATACAGACTTCTTGGTTTTTAGAGTGTAAATACGTATCGTGTGGGTCACCATTCATTACTATTCCAGATCAATGAAAAGCAATATTATTATAACATTGCAGAACAATGCCTCTTCAGTTAGCCCCATGTTGTATCTGTCCTGGGAGTGTTTTATGGGGAAAGTGTAGAGGGAGCTTTACTCTGTATCTAACCCCGTGCTGTACCTGTCCTGGGAGTGTTTTATGGGGAAAGTGTAGAGGGAGCTTTACTCTGTATCTAACCTCATGCTGTATCTGTCCAGGGAGTGTTTGTTGGGGACAGTGTAGAGGGAGCTTCACTCTGTATCTAATCCTGTGCTGTACCTGTCCTGGGAGTGTTTGATGGGGACAGTGTAGAGGGAGCTTTACTCTGTATCTAATCCTGTGCTGTACCTGTCCTGGGAGTGTTTGATGGGGGCAGTGTAGAGGGAGCTTTACTCTGTATCTAATCAGTCATGTACCTCAACTATGACATGTTGACAAAGTACCTGTTGATTCTTGACTAAAGTAATGCTTTCAACAGCCTCATCACCATCTGTCTCTTAGATCTCTTGCATTTAATCTTAGGTGGCACGGTGGCACAATGGTTAGCACTGCTGCCTCACAGAGCCAGGTTCCTGGGTTCGATTCTGGCCTCGATGACTATGTGGAGCTTGCACTTTCTTCCCCTGTCTGTGGGTTTCCTCCGGGTGCTCCGGTTTCCTCCCACAGTCCAAAGATGTGCAGATTAGGTGGATTTGCCATGCTAAGTTGCTCCCTAGTGTCCAAAAGATGTGCGTGTTAGGTGGGGTTATGGGGATAAGGCGGAGAATGGACCTGGGAAGGGTGTTCTTTCGGAAGGTAGGTGCAGACCCGATGAGCCAAATGGCCTCCTTCTGCACTTAGGGATTTCAGGACGCTTAAGGGGCATCTTGACAAATACATGAATAGGATGGGAATAGAGGGATACGGACCCCGGGAGTGTGGAAGATTTTAGTTTAGACGGGCAGCATGGTCGGCGCAGGCTTGGCGGGCCGAAGGGCCTGTTCCTGCGCTGTACTTTTCTTTGTTCTTTGAATCTGTGAATTTTTCATGTCCTCTTGTTCTACCCTCCAACCGCCCCCCTGCACCTTATCATTGAAAACAGTCCATTCAAATCTACTTTGTGTCATTCTTTCATAATGTTACAAAACATCAAATTTCAGACACGATTCTCCGCCCCACCGCGCTACATTTCTGCCCCGACCCGCCGGCGGGATTCTCCGTTACGCCGGCCGGTCAATGAGGTTTCCCATTGTGGGGCAGCCCCACGCCATCGGGAAACCCCCGTGCACCGGCAAAACGGAGACTCCCGCCGGCGGAGAATCCCGCCCCAGATGTCTCGCTTCAATATGCAGATTTACCAAAAAGTGATCCCGCCCACAATGGGCGGGATTCACATCGCAACGTCTCGCGAGATCGCGTTAGATCTCGAAAGGCGCAGCAAGCCGGGTAGGTCCCGGGAGCGGGGCTCCCGAATTTTATCGGCCAAGCTGACCGCGGCAAGCGCCATTTCGGTGCAGCGTGGCCGTTAAATCGTGCCCTTCCTCTATTCTAATGAACACATCTTGTACAGTTCGTGCATCTGAACTGTTGGGCAAGCATATCCTTTAAAAAAAGGTCAAACAAGGAGTGGGAAAGAGGGGAGCTATTCCACCTGCCCTCACCGCATAGGAACACCATTCTCAGTGTAATGCAGACCCTGAAGTTGTGCTTTCCAATGATGGCGCTAAAGGGGCAGCTTCTGGATGAGAAATAGGAGAGGGCCAAGAATAATCCTTGGGGGGTTCACAAGGATTGGGATTGGGGATGGGCGCGATCCAAGGACCATGCGCCGCCCAAAAAGCAGCTCGCCGTGGCACAGCATGATCGTTGAATGTCGGGAGACCCCTCTCCCGGGATCTACCTGGCTCGCCACACCTCGCGAGACCCAATGCAATGTGAATCCTGCCCACGATAGACGGGATCACGTTTTGGTAAATCTGCATATTAGGGCGCGACAGCTAGCCTCACTCTAATGTGCAGAGTCCAGAGGTATATGAGGCTTTGGGATTCAACCCCTTCGCATCAGAGACCTTGAGCGAGCGCCGTTTGGTATGACAATGTAAATGTTTAAGAAGGAATTGTAACGTAAAGAGCGATATGTGTGTAATGTTATCAAAATTGAATGGAAGAAAGTCAAGGGAATGTGTAACTCTGATGGAAATGTACAGTCAAGACAATTCGAAATGTTCTGTAATGTTTATGATAGATTTTATGAATAAAGTATATTTTTTGAAAAAACTGGTCCCCCACAAACAGGGACCAGATGGAATGGCATTTGTGGGGGTCTCCAAGGGGATCGGGGGCCTTCAGCTGCAATCCCTTTAGGTAGGGGGGGGGCTCCCTGGCACTGCTGGTGCCACCTGGGTACCCTGGCAGTGCCAGCCTGCCACCTTGACTGTGCCACCTGGGTGACAGCCTGGTATTGTCACGGTGCCTGGGTGACACTGCCAGGCTGGTGGTGCCAAGGTGGCATTTTTGTGTGTATGATTGGGCTGGGGTTGCCCAGCGTGAGTGTTGGGGTCGGGGGCCGATCTGTTGCGACAATGATGGATTCTGGCGAGTGGAGCTGCCCACTGTACAAAACGGGGCTATGTGCCGCCTCAGGCCACTTATTCAATGCGAGTCGTGTTGAATAGGCATGTGTTGGACCTCCGGTGGCGGCCATGGAGGGGTAGGTTGCACATTTGATAGCTGCCGCCTTTTTCCTTTTCCCCCCAGTTTTTTTCGGATTTTATGGGATAAAGCAGTGAATAGTGAGACAGCAAGTAGAATTCCCCCCCCCCCCCCCCCCCCCCCCCCCCCGGTGTATGGAGAATTGGACCAGAAGTGGCCGTGCGAGATGACAAAGTCCTATAAGGGAGATGCAAGCAGAGCTGGTAACACGGGACAGCATGGCGGAGGGCAAGGGCCGCGGGGAGACGGCACAGTGGTCGACGGAGCAGCTGGTGACGTTTTTTGAAGATTGTTTCGCCAAGCTGAGGAAGGACACGCTGGACCCGATAAAGGCTTCGATTGATCAAGTGGTTCAGAATCAGGAAACCCACGGGAGAGCGTTCCAAGAGGTCGAACAAAAGTTGTCCGAGCACGAGGAGTATATAACCATGTTGGAAAGCAAGGTGGGGGACGATGAACGACTGCTGGAGGACCTGGAGAATAGGTCCAGGAGGCAGAATCTCAGAATTGTTGGCCTCTCTGAAGGCAGTGAGGGATTGGATGTGAGGGCCTATGTGACGGACATGTTGGAGAAGTTGATGGGGGCTGGTGCGTTCCCTCGGCCCCTGGAATTGGACAGAGCGCACAGAGCCCTCTTGAGGAAGCCCAGAGCGAACGAGTCGCCGAGGGCCAATGTGGTACGTTTTCACCGTTTCCTGGACAAGGAACACGTTTTGCGGTGGGCCAAGAAAGAACGGAGCAGCAAGTGGGAGAACTGTGAGTTGCGTATTTATCAGGACCTGGGAGCGGATTTGGCCAAGAGGCGAGCTGGGTTCAATCTGGCAAAAACAACGCTCTTTAAGAATGGGGTGAAGTTCGGGATGCTGTACCCAGCCCGTCTGTGGGTCACACATGAGGAACGGGACTTCTACTTTGAAACGCCAGACGAAGTATGGACCTTTATTAAAGAAAAGAAGCTGGAGGCGAATTAAAAGACACTTAAGCCTTGGAGAAGTACTGTGGCAGCGATTTGCGGTGCTGGATTGTAAACATTTAAGTAGCTCTATGTGAAATAATGGGCTGTGTGGCTGTTTAAAGTTGATCTGTCTTGCAGGGACCTTGTTAGAAGGGAGGATGGGCTTTGAATTTAGTTCTCCTTTTTGGGTGACTATTTTTCTAAAGCGATTTTTCTTCACTGTTTTTTTTCCTGTTGTTTGTTTACTGGGGAATGTGATGCTTTTAAAATGTTTATTCTTGTGGGGGGAGAGAGGAGAGTACAATAGGGAGACAGACTGCTTGGTGCCAGGGGCGGGGGCTATTGAGTCAGCATGGGTCAGCTGACTCTCGGAAGCGCAGTGGGGGGTGGAGAGGTGTTAAGCTGCAGCTTGACTTGGGGGATTGGGTTTTTAGTGTTGTTGCTAGGGGGGGAGGGAGGGAGGGGGAGCTGCTTTGCTGACAGGGGAGGAACTGTGTCTAGGGGACAAATAGGAGGTCGAGAACGGCAACAGCCCGAATGGGTACTCGAGGAAGCTCGAGGTTGGCCAAAAAAGGGTGATGGCTAGTCGGCGGGGAGGGGAGGAAGGAGGGGTGTGTTGGGGGGAAGGGGGGGGTGGAAGCCCTCCGTCCAGGCTGATCACATGGAACTGAATGGTGAGAGGACTGAATGGGCCAGTCAAGAGGGCTCGCTTATTCGCGCATTTGAGGGAACTGAAGGCGGACGTGGCAATGCTGCAAGAGACACACCTAAAGGTTACAGGCCAGACGAGATTGAGGAAGGGGCGGGTTAGCTAAGTGTTCCACTCACGACTGGACTCAAAGACCAGGGGGGTAGCGATCTTGATCAGCAAACGAGTGGCATTCGAGGCAGGGAGAATCGTGTCAGACAAGGGGGGGAGGTACATAATGGTGAGTGGGAAGCTGGAGGGGGTGCGAGTGGTACTTGTGAACATATATGCTCCGAATTGGGACGACGTGGAATTTATGAGGCGGGTGTTAGGTATGATCCCAGACTTAGAGTCACATAACCTGACCATGGGAGGGGACTTCAACACAGTCATAGATCCGGATTTGGACCGGTCAAGATCCAGGACAGGGAGGAGGCCGGCTGCGGCAAAGGAATTGAAGGGTTTTATGGAACAGATGGGGGAAGTAGACCCATGGAGGTTTGCACGGCCAAGGACGAAGGAGTTTTCCTTTTTTTCACATGTCCACAAGGTATACTCTCGCATCGACTTTTTTGTTCTGAACAAGGCGCTAGTACCGGAGGTGGTGGATATTGAGTACTCGGCAATTGCAGTGTCGGATCATGCCCCGCACTGGGTGGATCTACGGGTTAGTGTGGAGAGAGGGCAACGCCTAGTATGGGGACTGGATGTGGGGTTGCTGGCGGACGAGGCGGTCTGTGGGCGGGTTAACAAGTCCATCCAGAACTACCTGGAAACAAATGTTACGGGGGAGGTCTCTGCAGCGACGGTCTGGGAAGCTTTAAAGGCAGTAGTCAGAGGGGAATTAATCTCGATACGGGCCCACAGAGAAAAGGTGGAATGGGCTGAGAGGGATAGATTAGTGGAGGAGGTACTCCAGGTGGACAGGAGATACTCGGAGGCCCCGGACGCGGGGATACTGAGGGAGCGGCGGAGGTTACAGGTGGAGTTTGGGCTGTTGACCATAGGAAAAGCAGTGGAACAGTTGAGGAAGGCAAGGGGGGCGATCTATGAGTACGGGGAAAAGGCAAGCAGAATGTTGGCGCACCAGCTCAGGAAAAGAGAGGCGGCCAGGGAGATAGGTAAAGTAACGAATAGAGACGGTAATACTGTCCTGGACCCAGCGGGGGTGAACGAGGTGTTTAAGGACTTTTTAGTAAATTATATGAGTCGGAATCCCTGGCTGGGATGGAGGGGATGAGGCAATTTCTGCATCAGTTGAGGTTCCTGAGGGTGGAGGAGGACCTGATGGAGGGGCTGGGAGCCCCAATTGAGATTGAGGAAATAATCAAGGGGCTGGAGGGCATGCAGTCGGGAAAGGCCCCGGGACCTGATGGCTACCTGGTGGAATTCTATAAGAAGTTTTCAGAGATATTGAGCCCACTGCTGGTGAGGACATTTAACGAAGCAAGAGAGAAGGGAGTCCTCCCCCCAACAATGTCGCAGGCCTCGATTTCATTGATCTTGAAACGGGAGAAGGAACCAGAGCATTGCGGGTAGTACAGGCCAATTTCTCTACTGAATGTGGATGCCAAACTGCTGGCTAAGATACTGGCCACAAGGATAGGGGGCTGTGTCCCGGGGGTGAAAGGGGAAGACCAGACGGAATTTGTTAAGGGCAGGCAACTCAAGGCCAATGTTCGAAGGCTTCTAAATGTTATTATGATGCGCTCAGAAGGAGAGGAGGCGGAGGTGGTGGTAGCGATAGATGCGGAGAAGGCTTTTGATCGGGTGGAGTGGAATTACCTGTGGGAGGCGCAGGGAAGGTTTGGGTTTGGTGAGGGCTTTATTTACTGGGTGCGGTTGCTCTATCAGGCACCAGTAGCGAGTGTACACGAACCGGCTGAGGTCGGGCTATTTTGAACTACACCGAGGGACGAGGCAAGGGTGCCCCCTCTCTCCATTACTGTTTGCTCTGACCATAGAGCCATTGGCCATGGCGTTAAGAGTCTCTAGGAACTGGAATGGGCTGGTTCGGGGGGCGTGGAGCACCGGGTCTCGCTCTCCGCAGATGCTCTTGTACCCGTTTCAAGACCCGTTGGAGGGTATGGGGGATCTTGAGGGAATTTGGCAATTTTTCGGGGTATAAAATGAACATGGGGAAAAGCGAGATGTTTGCGATCCAGGCAAGAGGGCAGGAGAAGAGACTGGGAGAGCTGTCGCTTAGAATGGTAGGGAAGAGCTTTCGATATCTGGGAATCCAGGTGGCCCGGAAATGGGAGGTACTACACAAGTTAAACCTATCCCGGTTGGTAGAATATGCAAGGGGACATTAAGAGATGGGACATAGAGGGATGGGAATAGAGGGATACGGACCCAGGAAGTGTAGAAGATTGTAGTTTAGTCGGGCAGCATGGTCGGTACAGGCTTGGAGGGCCGAAGGGCCTGTTCCTGAGCTGTACATTTCTTTGTTCTTTGTTCTTTGTTCTTTGACATGCTCCCGCTGTCACTGGCGGGGAGGGTACAGACCGTGAAAATTATGTCCTCCCCAGATTTCTGTTTGTCTTTCAGTGCCTCCCCATCTTCATCCCTAACGCCTTTTTCAAGCGGGTAAATAAGATTATTTCGGGCTTCGTGTGGGCGGGTAAAACCCCGCGAGTGAAGAAAGTGTTGCTGGAGCGCAGTCTGGGGGAGGGTGGGTTGGCACTGCCGAACTTCTGCAATTACTACTGGGCGGCCAATATAGCCATGATCAGGAAGTGGGTAGTGGGGGAGGGGTCGGCATGGGAGCGGATGGAGGCGGCGTGTTGTAAAGACACCAGTCTGGGAGCATTGGTAACGGCACCTCTGCCGTTCTCGCCGGCCCGATACTCCACAAGTCCGGTGGTAGTGGCGGCTCCGAGGATCTGGGGGCAGTGGAGGAGATATAAGAGAGTGGAGAGAGCATCGATTTGGACCCCGATTTATAACAACCACATGTTTGTACCGGGTAGGCTAGATGGTGGGTTCCGGAGTTGGCAGAGGGCAGGAATTAGAAGGATGGGGGATCTATTTATAGACGGGAGCTTTCCCAGCTTGACAGCTTTGGAGGATAAATTTAAATTGCCAGCAGGGAATGGTTTTAGGTAGCTGCAGGTGCGTGACTTCCTGAGAAAACAGGTGCTGGCCTTTCCGCTGCTGCCGCCAGGGGATACAGGATAGAGTAGTCTCCAGTACCTGGGTGGGAGCGGGGAAGATATCGGATATCTACCAGGAGCTTTCGGAGGCGGAGGAAACTCTGGTGGAGGAGCTTAAGGGCAAGTGGGAGGACGAGCTAGGAGGAGAGATAGAGGCGGGGCTATGGGCGGATGCCCTATGCAGGGTTAATACCTCCTCATCGTGTGCCAGGCTTAGCCTGATACAATTTAAGGTAGTCCACCGGGGACACATGACAGTGGCTAGGGTGAGCAAGTTTTTCGGGGTAGAGGATAGGTGTGCGAGGTGCGCGGGAAGCCCAGCAAATCATGTCCACACGTTTTGGGCATGCCCGAAGCTTCGAGGGTTTTGGCAGGGTTTTGCTAAGGCAATGTCCACGGTGCTAAAAACACGGGTGGTGCCAAGTCCCGAGGTAGTGATTTTTGGAGTGTCGGAAGTTCCGAGAGTTCAGGGGGCGAAAGTGGCCGACGTCCTGGCCTTTGCCTCCCTGGTAGCCCGGAGACGGGTCTTATTAATGTGGAGGGACTCGAAGCCCCAGAGTGCAGAGACCTGAGTTAGTGACATGGCTGGGTTTCTCAGTCTCGAGAAGATAAAGTTTGCCTTAAGAGGGTCAATGTTAGGGTTCTCCCGGAGGGGGCAGCCGTTCGTCGACTTTCTCGGGGAAAATTTAAAATGTCAGCAGATGCAGTATTCCAAGGGGGGGGGGTTGTTGTTGTATGGTTGAGGTGCGTGAAGATTAGGCTGGGGGGGGACATGTTTATTTTACCATGTTGATGTCATTGTTTTTGTTACTGTTATAAAAATTTCCAAATACCTGAATAAAATATTATTTTTAAAAAAGAACAGCTATGTGTTTCATAGAATCGTAGAATTTACAGTGCTGAAGGAGGCCATTCGGTCCATCGAGTCTGCATCGGCCCTTGGAAAGAGCACCCTACCCAAGCCCACACCTCCACCCTTTCCCCATAACCCAGTCACCCCACTTAACCTTTTTGAACACTAAGGGCAATTTATCATGGCCAATCCACCTAACACACACCTCTTTGCACTGGGGGAGGAAACCGGAGCACCTGGAGGAAACCCACGCACACACGGGGAGAACGTGCAGACTCCGCACAGACAGTGACCAAGCCGGGAATTGAACCTGGGACCCTGGAGCTGTGAAGCAACTGATGTGTTGGGTGTTCTGGATCACAAACAGGTCACCAACACTGGAAGTGGTGCAACTCTATTTTATTATAAGGTTAACTATATTAACATACTTGAATTCATAGAATTTTTCATAGAATTTACAGTGCAGAAGGAGGCCATTCGGCCCATCGAGTCTGCACCGGCTCTTGGAAAGAGCACCCTACCCAAGGTCAACACCTCCACCCTATCCCCACAACCCAGTAACCCCACCCAACACTAAGGGCAATTTTGGACACTAAGGTCAATTTATCACGGCCAATCCAACTAACCTGCACATCTTTGGACTGTGGGAGGAAACCGGAGCACCCGGAGGAAACCCACGCACACACGGGGAGGATGTGCAGACTCCGCACAGACAGTGACCCAAGCCAGAATCGAACCTGGGACCCTGGAGCTGTAAAGCAATTGTGCTATCCACAATGCTACCGTGCTGCCCTGAACTGTGAACTGTGGGTAAATGCAATACCAGCTTTAACTGTTGACCTTGCCTAGTCCTAACCAGGTGATGCACTCAGCACATGGTGAATGTCTGTTTTGCAGGCTGTGAGCTCTGTGCTCCAAGCTGGCTGCTACTAGAATGAACGGGAACTCTCCTGTCTTCATAGTGCATGTGCTCTCACTGGTGATTGGCTGCGCTGTTGTGTATGCTGATTGGTCCCACTGCATTTCCCCAGTGTGTGTGTGTCTGCACCATAATATACTGGTGTGTATTATGACATCCCCCCTTTTATATAAAGAACATGTGCCTGCGTGACAATAAATATTGTGTTGTGAACGTACCTTACTATGTGTGTGCGTGTTATTTACATGACTATGTACATGAGGCTAATCTATTTACACGGGAAGGTGCATGGTGCAGAGAAATAGGGTGTCACACCAACAACAAAATGAACATTATATACAAACTACTGGAACGATGAAAGAGGACAACAGAACAGATCAAAGAGTCCAACATTGTAAAACTCATAAGTCAAGTCTCTGAGGTGGGCGACAAATTCTGGTTGACCGTCAGGGTGGCACACCACTCGTCGTCTGGATCATGCTGTGCACCGACAGTGGCTGGTGGTTTTGATTCGGGGACAGCCTGTTCTTTGTTATAACAGCAACTCAAAAAGGCTCCCTCGGGTCCTCGGTGTCACTGATCTGCGGGAAGTCGGAATCGGACTCGGTGAACGTGGGTTGAATTGCCCGAACATTCCTGCGAGGCTGGCTGAAGTGATGTGAATTGGCAGGCTGAGCTGCTCGACAGCAGGCAGCATAGTGGCCAAGTCTGCCACATCGTAGGCATTGTCGCGATTTTGCAGGACATTGCCGCTTTAAATGGGCGGAGCCACAGTTGCCGCACGTCGTGACGTCAGTAAGTTCGGTGCGCCACCGCGCATGCGCGGTGTGGTCCTGCGTGGTGGGTGCCTGCGCATCACGTTCCTCCACGTCACCGTCCCCTCGTTTGTCGCATACAAGCGCGGGAGGCCGCGAAAAGCGCGCAAAATGGCCGCCCTCATCCAGGCTGCAGCCTTGGAGGTGTTCAATTGTTTGGACCCGTTCCGCCTGTGGGGACCTTGCCGCGCCGTTTCAGCCGCCTGTATGTGGGAGTACCGGCTGGTGGCATTTTCATGCAGGACACAGGTCTCACTGGCAGTCGCTAGGGTCAGTTGCTTAATTTTGATGAGCTGCTGACGCAGGGGGTCCGACAGAACACCAAATACGATCTGGTCACGTATCATGGAGTCGGAGGTGGCCCCGTAGCCGCAGGACTGTACAAGGATGCGGAGGTGTGTTAAAAAGGATTTGAAAGGCTCGTCCTTACCCTGCAAGCGCTGCTGGAACAGGTATCTTTCGAAGCTTTCATTGACCTCTATGCTGAAGTGGGTATCGAATTTGAGGAGATTGTACTTTGTCTTGTCCTCGTCGTCTGCGAATGTGAGGGAGTTGAAGATGTGGATGGCGAGTTGCCCGGCCGTGGAGAGAAGCAGAGCAATCTTCCTGGTGTCCGAGGCGTTCTCCCTGTCCGTGGCTTCGAGGAAGAGCTGGAAGCGCTGTTTAAAAATCTTCCAATTGTTCATTTTGAGTAGGGCGCTGATAGCGAGAGTAGAGGATACCGAGTATTCGACAATAGCCATTTCGGACCACGCCCCGCATTGGGTGGACTTGGAGATGGGGGAGGAGAGGGACCAGCGCCCGCTGTGGCGCTTGGAGGTGGGGCTGTTGGCGGACGAGGAGGTGAGCGAGCGGGTCCGAGGAAGTATAGAGAGGTACTTGGAGACCAACGACAACGGGGAGGTCCAAGTGGGGATGGTATGGGAGGCACTGAAGGCGGTGGTGAGGGGAGAGCTGATCTCCATCAGGGCCCACAAAGAGCGGAGGGAGCGGGGGGAGAGGGAGAGGCTGGTGGGGGAGATGATGAGGGTAGACAGGAGGTATGCGGAAGAACCTGAGGAAGGATTGTTGAGGAAGAGGCGCAGCCTCCAGGCCGAATTCGACCTGGTGACCACCAGGAAGGAGGAGGTGCTGTGGAGGAAGACCCAGGGGGCGGTCTACGAGTATGGGGAAAAGGCAAGCCGGATGCTGGCGCATCAGCTTCGGAAGCGGGACGCAGCTAGGGAGATCGGGGGAGTTAAGGACAGGGGAGGGAGCGTGGTGCGGAGTGGGGTTGGCATCAATGGGGTCTTCAGGGACTTCTACGAGGAATTGTACCGATCCGAGCCCCCACAGGAGGAGGGAGGGATGGGCCGTTTCCTGGACCAATTGAGGTTTCCAAAGATGGAAGAGGGACTGGTGGCGGGTCTGGGGGCCCCGATTGGGCTGGAGGAGCTGATCAAAGGGATAGGAAGCATGCAGGTGGGGAAGGCATCGTGGCCAGATGGTTTCCCGGTTGTGTTCTATAAAAAATATATGGACCTGTTGGGCCCGCTGTTAGTTAGGACCTTCAATGAGGCTAGGGAGGGGGGGGTTTACCCCCGACGATGTCCCGGGCACTGATCTCCTTGATCCTGAAGCGGGACAAGGATCCCCTGCAATGTGGGTCTTACAGACCGATTTCCTTGCTAAATGTAGATGCCAAGGTGCTGGCGAAGGTCTTAGCCACGAGGATTGAGGATTGTGTGACGCAGATCATCCATGAAGACCAGACGGGGTTTGTGAAGGGGAGACAGTTGAACGTGAATGTGCGGAGGCTTTTGAACGTTATCATGATGCCGGCGAGGGAGGTGGAGGCGGAGATAGTGGTGGCGATGGACGCTGAGAAAGCCTTCGATCGGGTAGAGTGGGGGTACCTGGGGGAGGTGCTGAAGAGGTTCGGGTTTGGGGAGGGGCTTGTCAGGTGGGTTAGGCTGTTGTATGAGGTCCCGATGGCGAGTGTGGCCACAAATAGGAGGAGGTCCGAGTACTTTCGGTTGCACCGAGGGACGAGACAGGGGTGTCCCCTGTCCCCCCTGCTCTTCGTACTGGCGATTGAACCCCTGGCTATGGCACTGAGAGAGTCGAGGAACTGGAGGGAGTTGGTGCGGGGTGGGGAGGAGCATAGGGTGTCGCTTTATGCGGACGACCTGCTGCTGTATGTGGCGGACCCGGTGGGAGGAATGCCAGAGGTAATGAGGATCCTTAGGGAATTCGGGGACTTTTCGGGGTACAAGCTCAATATGGGGAAGAGCGAGCTGTTCGTAGTTCAGCTAGGGGACCAGGAGAGGGGGATTGGCGAGCTCCCACTAAAAAGGGCAGAGAGGAGCTTCAGATATTTGGGGGTCCAGGTGGCCAGGAGCTGGGGGGGCCCTGCATAGGCTTAACTTTACAAGGCTGGCGGAGCAAATGGAGGAGGAGTTCAAGAGGTGGGACGTGCTGCCGCTGACCCTGGCGGGTAGGGTGCAGTCAATCAAAATGACGGTGCTCCCAAGGTTTTTGTTCCTGTTCCAGTGCCTCCCCGTGTTTATCCCGAAGGCTTTTTTCAGGCGGGTTAACAGGAGTATAATGGGGTTTGTGTGGGCACGAGGGACTCCGAGGGTGAGAAGGGTGTTCCTGGAGCGGAGTAGAGATAGGGGGGGGCTGGTGCTGCCCAACCTCTGTGGGTACTACTGGGTCGCCAATGCGACAATGGTGCGCAAGTGGGTGATGGAGGGGGAGGGGGCTGCATGGAAGAGGCTGGAGACGGCGACCTGTGTGGGTACGAGTCCGGGGGCGCTGGCAACGGCGCCGCTGCCGCTCCCTCCAAGGAGGTATACCACGAGCCCGGTGGTGGTGGCAGCCCTCAAAATTTTGTAGACCTCTATCAGGTCGCCCCTCAACCTCCGTCGTTCCAGTGAGAACAAATCGAGTTTATTCCACTGCTCCTCAGAGCTAATGCCTTCCATACCAGGCAACATTCTGGTAAATCTCTTCTGCACCCTCTCTAAAGCCTCCACATCCTTCTGGTAGTGTGGTGACCAGAATTGAACACTATACTCCAAGTGTGGCCTAACTAAGGTTCTATACAGCTGCAACATGACTTGCCAATTCTCATACTCAATGCCCTGGCCAATGAAGGCAAGCATGCCGTATGCTTTCTTGACTACCTTCTCCATCTGTGTTGCCCCTTTCAGTGACCTGTGGACCTGTACACCTAGATCTCTCTGACTTTCAATACTCTTGAGGGTTCTACCATTCACTGTATATTCCCTACCTGCATTAGACCTTCCAAAATGCATTACCTCACATTTGTCCGGATTAAACTCCATCTGCCATCTCTCCGCCCAAGTCTCCAAACAATCTAAATCCTGCTGTATCCTCTGACAGTCCTCATCACTATCCGCAATTCCACTAACCTTTGTGTCGTTTGCAAACTTACTAATCAGACCAGTTACATTTTCCTCCAAATCATTTATATATACTACAAACAGCAAAGGTCCCAGCACTGATCCCTGCGGAACACCACTGGTCACAGCCCTCCAATTAGAAAAGCATCCTTCCATTGCTACTCTCTGCCTTCTATGACCTAGCCAGTTCTGTATCCACCTTGCCAGCCCACCCCTGATCCCGTGTGACTTCACCTTTTGTACTAGTCTACCATGAGGGACCTTGTCAAAAGCCTTACTGAAGTCCATATAGACAACATCCACTGCCCTACCTGCATCAATCATCTTTGTGACCTCCTCGAAAAACTCTATCAAGTTAGTGAGACACGACCTCCCCTTCACAAAACCAGACTGTCTCTCACTAATATGTCCATTTGCTTCCAAATGGGAGTAGATCCTGTCTCGAAGAATTCTCTCCAGTAATTTCCCTACCACTGACGTAAGGCTCACCGGCCTGTAGTTCCCTGGATTATCCTTGCTACCCTTCTTAAACAGAGGAACAACATTGGCTATTCTCCAGTCCTCCGGGACATCACCTAAAGACAATGAGGATCCAAAGATTTCTGTCAAGGCCTCAGCAATTTCCTCTCTAGCCTCATTCAGTATTCTGGGGTAGATCCCATCAGGCCCTGGGGACTTATCCACCTTAATATTTTTCAAGACGCCCAACACCTCGTCTTTTTGGATCTCAATGTGACCCAGACTATCTACACACCCTTCTCCAGACTCAACATCTACCAATTCCTTCTCTTTGGTGAATACTGATGCACAGTATTCATTTAGTACCTCGCCCATTTCCTCTGGCTCCACATATAGATTCCCTTGCCTATCCTTCAGTGGGCCAACCCTTTCCCTGGCTACCCTCTTGCTTTTTATGTACGTGTAAAAAGCGTAGGGATTTTCCTTAATGTTATTTGCCAATGACTTTTCGTGACCCCTTCTAGCCCTCCTGACTCCTTGCTTAAACTCCTTCCTACTTTTCTTATATTCCACACAGGCTTCGTCTGTTCCCCGCCTTTTCGCCCTGACAAATGCCTCCTTTTTCTTTTTGACGAGGCCTACAATATCTCTCGTTATCCAAGGTTCCCGAAAATTGCCGTATTTATCCTTCTTCCTCACAGGAACATGCCGGTCCTGAATTCCTTTCAACTGACACTTGCAAGCCTCCCACATATCAGATGTTGATTTACCCTCAAACATCCGCCCCCGATCTAGGTTCTTCAGTTCCCGCCTAATATTGTTATAATTAGCCTTCCCCCAATTTAGCACATTCACTCTAGGGCCACTCTTATCCTTGTCCACCAGCACTTTAAAACTTACTGAATTATGGCCACTGTTCCCGAAATGCTCCCCTACTGAAAATTTTACCCACCTGGCCGGGCTCATTCCCCAATACCAGGTCCAGTACCAGCTCCTTCCCTAGTTGGACTGCCTACATATTGTTTTAAGAAGCCCTCCTGGATGCTCCTTACAAACTCTGCCCATCTAAGCCCCTGGCACTAAGTGAGTCCCAGTCAATATTGGGGAAGTTGAAGTCTCCCATCACCACAACCCTGTTGTTTTTACTCTTTTCCAAAATCTGTCTACCTATCTGCTCCTCTGTCTCCCACTGGCTGTTGGGAGGCCTGTAGTAAACCCCCAACATTGTAACTGCACCCTTCTTATTCCTGATCTCTACCCATATAGCCTCACTGCCCTCTGAGGTGTCCTCCCGTAGTACAGCTGTGATATCCTCCCTAACCAGTAGCGCAACTCCGCCTCCCCTTTTACATCCCCCTCTATCCCACCTAAAACATCTAAATCCTGGAACGTTTAACTGCCATTCCTGCCCTTCCCTCAACCAGGTCTCTGTAATGGCAACAACATTATAGTTCCAAGTACTAATCCAAGCTCTAAGTTCATCTGCCTTACCCGTAATATTTCTTGCATTAAAACATATGCACTTCAGGCCACCAGACCCGCTGTGTCCAGCAACTTCACCCTGTCTGCTCTGCCTCAGAGCCATACTGTCCCTATTCCCTAGTTCTCCCTCAATGGTCTCACCTACTGACCTATTGCTCCCGTGCCCACCCCCCTGCCATACTAGTTTAAACCCTCCCGTGTGACACTAGCATACCTTGCGGCCAGGATTTTATGCCTCTCCAGTTTAGATGCAAACCGTCCTTCTTATATAGGTCACACCTGCCCCGGAAGAGCTCCCAGTAGTCCAGATAACGGAAACCCTCCCTCCTACACCAGCTGTTTAGCCACGTGTTTAGCTGCTCTATCTTCCTATTTCTAGCCTCACTGGCACGTGGCACAGGAGTAATCCCGAAATTACAACCCTAGAGGTCCTGTCTTTTAACTTTCTGCCTAGCTCCCTGAACTCCTGCTGCAGGACCACATGCCCCTTCCTGCCTATGTTGTTAGTACCAATATGTACAACGACCTCTGCCTGTTTGCCCTCCCCCTTCAGGATGCCCGCTACCCGTTCGGAGACATCCTGGACCCTGGCACCAGGGAGGCAACATACCATCCTGGAGTCTCTTTCACGTCCACAGAAGCGCCTATCTGTGCCCCTGACTATAGAGTCCCCTATGACTATTGCTCTTCTGCGCTTTGACCCTCCCTTCTGAACATCAGAGCCAGCCATGGTGCCACTGCTCTGGCTGCTGCTGTTTTCCCCTGATAGGCTATCCCCCCTGACAGTATCCAAAGGGGTATACCTGTTCGAGAGGGTGACAACGACAGGGGATTCCTGCACTGACTGCCTGCCCTTTCTGGTGGTCATCCATTTCTCTGCCTGCACCTTGGGTGTGACCACATTTATATAACTGCTATCTATGACGCTTT
The DNA here is from genome assembly GCF_047496885.1 of Scyliorhinus torazame. Classification (NCBI taxonomy): domain Eukaryota; kingdom Metazoa; phylum Chordata; class Chondrichthyes; order Carcharhiniformes; family Scyliorhinidae; genus Scyliorhinus; species Scyliorhinus torazame. The sequence continues at coordinate 20,323,916 of NC_092723.1, read as the reverse complement.
CCGCCACCTGCATGCTCCGAAGTGCATCCAATTGCTGCTCCAACCGAACCATGCGGTCTGTGAGGAGCTCCAGTTGGGTGCACTTTCTGCGGATGAAGCCATTCGGGGTGCTGGAAGCCTCCCGGACCTGCCACATCTCACAGTCAGAGCACTGCACCCCTCTAACTGACATTGCGTCAATTAATTAGTAAATTAAAGATAAAAGTTTTTTAAAAATTTTTAAGTTACTGTTAACTATCTGTTTCCTAGCACTAGATTTCTACTATAAATGTGACAGCTAAATACAGTACTCTCCGATCTCTGGCTTAGATATCCCTCTAAATTATAATGAAGTAATTATGTTTAATTAGTTTACCAATGCTTAATTTTTTTAATTTAGTGTAGATTCCCAACCAGCCACTCAGGTCACAGCTATTCTGTGATGTCACTTCAGTCCCCCGTCCCCCCCACCACACACACACACACAATTTGAAAAGGTAATAAAAATAAAAATGAGCAAAAATCACTTACTTACCTTCTGAGGGTCTCAGATGCTCTCTGGTTCTCTCCCTGCAGATTAAAAGTTACAGGCCAGAAGAAAGAGAGAGAACAAAACAGTTGGGAAAAAGCACCCTCTCCCACTCTGCACCGAATTACCTCACTGCACCAAATTACCAAGTTTCAAATTCCCACTCAGGATGTGTCTTACTCACTCAGGCTGTGTCTCTTTGACCTGCGCATCGTGCCTCTCATCGAAACAGTGCCTTGGCATCTTTTACCTGCACCCATGCAGACGGATAATTAAAGACGTCACTTTAACATCACATTCAAAGGGCTGAATCTCCAGCAATGCTGCACTGGTGTGTAGTCAGGATCTGAAATCCGATCAATGTCTGGGTGATGGAGGGGGGAGTGTGACAGGTTGAAAGGTAGAATGACCAGGGCTGGGGCCAGTGTTGGCTGAAAAAGGGAGCCCATCCCCTGGACCCAGTGCTGACCACAGCCCCAGGCGCACAACATCCCTCACCTTCACTGCAAAACAAGGGTAGCGTAGCTGTCCCCTCGCCCCCAAGGTGAGTCTCCATGACAGAGAAAGAGAGAGAGCTCTTTGCTGGCAAGGCATATGCAAATTCACTCGGCGTATAATTCCCTGCTCTAAATTTCCCCAGTTTGATCCTTACGGTCAATGCAATGCCCAGTGATGCTGGGGGTACAGACAAGACAGCCAGACCTTCCTCCTGCTCAGTATCAGGGTCAGTTTCACTGTTGCAATGTCAGTGCCCCCCCCCCCCACCCAACCAGCAATCTCTCCTGGACAAAGCCCCATTCAGCTGGAGTGCAAAGAGGGAGAGATGATGATGGAATGTTCCTCGCGCATGTACACTGCACATTCCCAAATCCCTTCATCCAGCTGTGCGTTATGGGTAAATCATAATACTTCAAAATCTTCTCTTCAAAAGGATTTCCCACGTTTTTATTTGCAATTCTCCCCCCCAAAAAAAATGTCTGTATACTTGCAACGTTTTTCACAAATAGATGTTAAGTGGGCTCGTTGTTGGTTATGCCAATAGCGCACAGGGAGCTCCCACAAACAGGAATGGGGGGATATGGTAAACCACTGTTGTACCTGCATTAGGTGATGTAAAGTAGGACTACAGGTTCGCCGGTAGTCCCTCCCTGCTGGCTCCGCCCAGTAGGCGGAGTATAAATATGCGTGTCCTCCATTCAGCAGCCATTTCGCCAGCTGCTGTGGGAGGCCACACATCTTAGAGCAATAAAGCCTCAGTTGTATCCAACTCTAGTCTTTGTTCAATTGATCGTGCCTCAGGGGAGAGGTGAATGAAAAAGAAGTTGCATTAACGTAGCGCCTTCACGACCGCAGGCGGCCCCCCCCCCCCCATCCACTTTACAGCCAATCATGCGTCTTTGAAGTGCGGTCACTGTTGTGATGTAGGGAACACAGCAGCTAATTTAAAGACTCCCACAAAACACAATGTGATAAAGGCAAAATCGTCTTCTTTCCCCACGTTGATTGAAGGATAAATATCAGCCCAGACACCGATGAACTGCCTTACTGTTTTTATATATATGCCATGGGATATTTCATACCCACCAGAGCCATCAGATGGAGCCCTGGTTTAATTTGTCATCAAAAGGTCAGCACCTCTAACAGTCCAGCACACCCTCAGGTCCTGGACTGGGTCTTGAACCCCCAAATCGCCCGGCTCAGAGCGAGCAGTTAACGTACTGGTGGGCGTGTTAGAGGATTTCATGCTAACTGAGAACTGATTCAAAGGCTAACACTGCTGGCAGTGCAGCACTACTTCAATAGTACACCGGGAGTGTCAGCTTGAATTACAGCCTTTTGTCCCTGGAACGGGCCCAATGATCTGGCACAGGTGGACAAGTCCTCCAAACCAACATAAAGCACAAATAATCAAGTGCTGTGGGCAGTTCTGGTCCCCATACGATAGGAAGGATGTGATTGCACCCAGGAGGGTGAAGAGGAGATTCACCAGGATGTTGCCTGGGCTGGAGAGAGGCTGGTTAGGCTGGGGTCGTTTTCCGTGGAGCAGAGAAGGATGAGGGGCGACCTGATTGGGGTGTACAAAATTATGAGGAACACAGATAGGGCAGATAGGAAGAAACCTTTCCCCTAAGTTGAGGGATCAAAAACCAAGCAACATAAGGTAAGGGGCAGGAGATTTAGAGTGCGTTTGAGGAAAAACCTTTTCACCCAGAGGGGAATCTGGAACTCACTGCATGAAAGGTGGGGTAGACTCAGGAACCCGCACGTGAAATGCCACAGCACACAAGGTTATGGGCCAAGTGCTGGAAAATAGGATTAGAGTAGATAGGTGCATGATGGTTGGTGCAGATTAGATGGGCCAGGTGGCCTCTTTTTGTGCTGTAAAGCTCTATAACCCTGTAACTAAGACTCTATAAATAAAATAGATTGAGAATAGGTTATAACTGTCCCTGGAGAGAACATTACAAACATACGAAATGGAGCAGGAGAGGCCATTCGGCCCCTCGAGCCTGCTCTAACATTCCATTTGGTGCAGGTTGATCTGATTGTGGCCTCAACTCTACTTTCCTGCCTGTTCTCTTTAACTCCCTTGTTAATAAATAATCTATTTAAACATATTGACTGATCCTGCCAACACTACTCTCTGGGGAAAAGCGTTTCATAGACTCCAGGGCATCTGAGAGTAAAATATTCTCCTCATCTCCATCTTAAAAGGGATATGCCTTACTTTTAAACTGTGACCCTCTCTGATCTCTCCCACAAGGAGAGATCCACCGCATCCACCCTGTCAAGTCTCCTCAGAATCTTATATGTTTCAATATGATGTCCAAAGATGTGCAGGTTAGGTGGATTGGCCATGCTAAATTGCCCCCTAGTGTCTAAAATGCTAGGTGGGGTTACTGGATTACGTGGATAGGGTGGGGGCATTGGCCTAGATAGGGTGCTCCTTCAGAGGGTCGGTGCAGATTTGATGAGCCGAACAGCACTGTCACGATTCTATGGTTCTATAAAGACCACCTCTCATTTTTCTAAACTCCAATGGACACAGGCCCAGCCTGTTTATGTTAGTATGAATGGAGAAATGTAACCATGGCAAAAGACTGGATTGGCTGGGGTTTTTTGCGTTGCAATAGAGGAGGCTGTGAATGAAAAAAACGAGGGACGCAAATATGGGGCGGGATTCTCCAATCCCGCGGCAGAGTATCCACGACGCTCCAGCTGCTGATCCCGGCGCGAGCTGTGTGCCGCGGGATCCGCACACGCGCAGTTGCGCTGGTGCCAACGAGGACATGTGCAGTGGCCTCCTTCAACGCGCCGGCCCCGACGCAATATGGCCAAGACTACAGGGGCCGGCGGGTAGGAAAGGAGGCCCCCAGCCACAGAGGCCGGCCCGCCGATCGGTGGGCCCTGATCGCGGGCCAGGCCACATCGGAGGTCCCCCCCAGGGTCGCGCCCCCCCCCCCTCCCCCACAGGCTGCCAACCGACCCTTCAACGGCGAGGTCCCGCCAGCTCAGAGTAGGTTAGAACGGCGCCGGCAAGACTCGGCTATTTTCTTACGGCCGCTCGGCCCATCCGAGCCGGATAATCGACGGGCTGGCCGCGTAGAACGGCCCGCGACCGGCGCTGCGCCAACCACGCTGTCGCCAATGGCGCCAATTCTCCGATCTGCGGAGAATCACTCGCCGGCCTTGGAGCGGCGTGGCGCAATTCGCGCGGCCTGCCGGCGATTCTCCGACCCGGCGCGGGGCTGGAGAATCCCACCCATGATGCGTAGGAAGGACCAAATTATCTCAGCAGAGAGGTCAGTAACCAGGCTCATAGATTTAAAGTAATTGGCAGAAGGTTCCGAAGGGAGTTGAGGGAATAATGTTTTTCACCCAGAGGGTGGTGAGGATCTGGAACTCACTGCCTAGAAGAGTGGTGAACGCAGAAACACTGATCGAATTTAAAAAGGCACTTGGATGGGGTGGCACGGTGGAGCAGTGGTCAGCACTGCTGCCTCACAGCGCCGAGGACCCAGATTCGATCCCGGTCCCGGATCACTGTCTGTGTGAAGTTTGCACATTCTCTCCATTTCCGCGTGGGTCTCACCCCCACAATTGGGCAGCACGGTAGCATTGTGGATAGCACAATTGTTTCACAGCTCCAGGGTCCCAGGTTCAATTCCCCGCTAGGTCACTGTCTGTGCGGAGTCTGCACATCCTCCCCGTGTGTGCGTGGGTTTCCTCCGCGTGCTCCGGTTTCCTCCCACAGTCCAAAGATGTGCAGGTTAGGTGGATTGGCCATGATAAATTCCCCTTAGTGTCCAAAATTGCCCTTAGTGTTGGGTGGGGTTACTGGGTTATGGGGATAGGGTGGAGGTGTTGACCTTGGATAGGGTGCTCTTTCCAAGAGCTGGTGCAGACTCGATGGGCCGAATGGCCTCCTTCTGCACTGTAAATTCTATGATAATCCCAAAGATGTGCAAAGATGACCACAGTAAATTGCGCCTTAATTAGAAAAAAAATAGAATTGGGTACTCTAAATTTATATTTTTTAAAAATACTTTGATACGTGTTCGAGGTGCCGTAACTATAGCGTAAGAGCTGTAAAGTGGGTTGGAGTTGGTTCACCCTTTCTGACCACCATAGACATGATGAACTGAATCACCCCCTTCACTGCCACCGGGTTTTCTGTATTTCTATGAAAGCTTGAACTAGCTAGGTTCTTTTTGCCAATACAGACTGAGACGTAGCCTGAAAGACCTCTTTAAGATTGTGGCAGAGACGTGCAGAAGATATTTCCACAGTAGGGAAGTTGGAAACTAGATATAACGTACTCAGAAACAACTGAATTAGGAATTGAGCAGAAACTTCTCGACCTAGAGAGTGGTTGGAATGTGAAACTTGCTACCACATGGCGCGGTTGTGGCAAACGACATAGATGCACTTAAGGGGAAGATAAGTAATCACATGAGAGAGAAAGGAATAGAATATACTGACAGGTGTCATGTTATGTACTCTGGGATAACACAGGCTGCAACTGGATGCAGCTTTAACCAAAAGATACTCCAGGCCTTGACGTTAGTTCAATCTGATTTATTGAACCAGTAGCACAGTTAGCACAGTTCTCCGTGATTTCGACTCTCTGCTAACCTAAGTGTGGTTACTCTATCTGACTGAACCAGACTAGCTCTTAGCCACGTGCTGGAGCTGTGATACTGTACATACACCCTGACTCACTCTGTAGATGTTCATCAGTGGAAAGAGGCGGAGTGTGAGTGCCTCGTGCCTTTTATAGTGAGATACCACCCCTGAGTGTCCTGTTTGCTCATTGGTCATGTCCTGTTCTCTGTGTTCATTAGCTGCCTGTCTATATATCATTATCTGCATATCATGACAATAGGAAAGATGAATTGTAAGCTTGGAGAAGGCCAATGGGGAGCATTAACATTGGCATGAGCCAGTTGGGCAGAATGGCCTGTTTCTGCATTGTAAAACCTCTGGCATTTTATATTAATTTTGTGTAAGTCTGTGTGTTACAAATGTGAGGTTTTACAGGAGGACTGTGTTTGAAAGGATCTCCTCACATCCATAATAAAATGGAGTCATGGAGAGAGGTATGTGACCTCTTGCCAGGCAATGACCCCATGTGACAGCGAGAGCTGTTGGGGAGAGTTTAAACTAATGTGGCAGGGGGATGGGAACCAATGCAGGAAGTTGAAAGGTAGTAAAACAGGGACAGAAACAAAAGGCAGTAAGGGGGAAAGTGTAAGGCAGCGAAACCATAGTCAAAAATCAAAAAGGGCGACAATACAAGGTACAGTGACTGAGGGGACTGACTTCAGTGAATAGGACCAGGAATACTAAAAGGAATAAAACGGGAAGTAAAAACATTAATGGTAAGCGACGCAGCAGGTTGTTACATGAAGATATGGGTTCAACAACAAGGAAAATTAGGAGAAAAGTTAAGAGGAAATATAACTTAGGAGAGGTTACTGATCGAGGTGTTAAGATTCAGAACAGGGATAAAAAAGCCAACATAAGTGTACTTTACCTGAATGCTCGTAGTATTCGGAATAAGGTAAATGAGTTGATGGCGCAAATCATCGTGAATGATTATGATTTAGTGGCCATTACTGAAACATGGTTAAAGGATGGTCATGACTGGGAGTTAAATATCCGAGGGTATCAAACTATTCGGAAGGACAGAGTGGATGGTAAGGGCGGTGGTGTAGCTCTGTTATTTAAGGATGACATCCGGGCAATAGTAAGGGATGACATTGGTGCTATGGAGGATAAGGTTGAATCCATTTGGGTCGAAATCAGGAATAGTAAGGCGAAAAAGTAACTGATAGGAGTAGTCTATAGGCCACCAAATAGTAACATTATAGTGGGACAGGCAATAAACAAAGAAATAACTGATGCATGTAGAAATGGTACAGCAGTTATCATGGGGGATTTTAATCTACATGTCGATTGGTTTAACCAGGTCGGTCAAGGCAGCCTTGAGGAGGAGTTTATAGAATGTATCTGCGATAGTTTCCTAGAACAGTACGCAATGGAACCTACGAGTGAACAAGCAGTCCTAGATCTGGTCCTGTGTAATGAGCCAAGATTGATTCAGGATCTCGTAGTTAGGGATCCTCTCGGAAGGAGCGATCACAATATGGTGGAATTTAAAATACAGATGGAGGGCGAGAAGGTAAAATCAAACACGAGTGTTTTGTGCTTAAACAAAGGAGATTACAATGGGATGAGAGAAGAACTAGCTAAGGTAGACTGGGAGCAAAGACTTTATAGTGAAACAGTTGAGGAACAGTGGAGAACCTTCCAAGCAAATTTTCACAGTGCTCAGCAAAGGTTTGTACCAACAAAAAGGAAAGAGGGAAAATCGACCGTGGATATCTAAGGAAATAAGGGAGAGTATCAAATTGAAGGAAAAAGCATACAAAGTAGCAAAGATTAGTGGAAGACTAGAGGATTGGGAAATCTTTAGGGGGTAACAGAAAGCTAATAAAAAAGCAATAAAGAAGAGTAAGATAGATTAAGAGAGTAAACTTTCTGAGAATATAAAAACAGATGGTAAAAGCTTCTACAAATATATAAAACAAAAAAGAGTGGCTAAGGTAAATTTTGGTCCTTTAGAGGATGAGAAGGGAGATTTAGTAATGGGAGATGAGGAAATGGCTGAGGAACTGAACAGGTTTTTTGGGTCGGTCTTCACAGTGGAAGACACAAATAACATGCCAGTAACTGATGGAAATGAGGCTATGACAGGTGAGGACCTTGAGAGGATTGTTATCACTAAGGAGGTAGTGATGGGCAAGCTAATGCGGCTAAAGGTAGACAAGTTTCCTGGCCCTGATGGAATGCATCCCAGAGTGCGAAAAGAGATGGCGGGGGAAATTGCAAATGCACTAGTGATAATTTACCAAAGTTCACTAGACTCTGGGGTGGTCCCAGCGGATTGGAAATTAGCAAAGTGACACCACTGTTTAAAAAAGGAGGTAGGCAGAAAGCGGGTAATTATAGGCCAGTGAGCTTAACTTCGGTAGTAGGGAAGATGCTGGAATCTATCATCAAGGAAGAAATAGCGAGGCATCTGGATGGAAATTGTCCCATTGGGCAGACGCAGCATTGGTTCATAAAGGGCAGGTAGTGCCTAACTAATTTAGTGGAATTTTTTGAGGACATTACCAGTGCGGTAGATAGCGGGGAGCCAATGGATGTGGTATATCTGGATTTCCAGAAAGCCTTTGACAAGGTGCCACACAAAAGGTTGCTGCATAAGATAAAGATGCATGGCATTAAGGGAAATGTAGTAGCATGGATAGAGGATTGGTTAATTAATAGAAAGCAAAGAGTGGGGATTAATGGGTGTTTCTCTGGTTGGCAATCAGTAGCTAGTGGTGTTCCTCAGGGATCAGTGTTGGGCCCACAATTGTTCACAATCTACATAGATGATTTGGAGTTGGGGACCAAGGGCAATGTGTCCAAGTTTGCAGCCGACACTAAGATGAGTGGTAAAACAAAAAGTGGAGAGGATACTAGAAGTCTGCAGAGGGATTTGGATAGGCTAAGTGAATGGGCTAGGGTCTGGCAGATGGAATACAATGTTTACAAATGTGTGGTTATCCATTTTGGTTGGAATAACAGCAAAAGGGATTATTATTTAAATGATAAAATATTAAACCATGATGCTGTGCAGAGAGACCTGGGTGTGCTAGTGCATGAGTCGCAAAAAGTTGGTTTACAGGTGCAACAGGTGATAAAGAAGGCAAATGGAATTTTGTCCTTCATTGCTAGAGGGGTGGAGTTTAAGACTAGGGAGGTTAAGCTGCAATTGTATAAGGTGTTAGTGAGGCCACACCTGGAGTATTGTGTTCAGTTTTGGTCTCCTTACTTGAGAAAGGACGTACTGGCACTGGAGGGTGTGCAGAGGAGATTCACTCGGTTAATCCCAGAGCTGAAGGGGTTGGATTACGAGGAGAGGTTGAGTAGACTGGGACTGTACTCGTTGGAATTTAGAAGGATGAGGTGGGATCTTATAGAAACATATAAAATTATGAAGGGAATAGATAGGATAGATGCGGGCAGGTTGTTTCCACTGGCAGGAGAAAGCAGAACTAGGGGGCATAGCCTCAAAATAAGGGGTAGTAGATTTAGGACTGAGTTTAGGAGGAACTTGTTCACCCAAAGGGTTGTGAATCTATGTAATTCCTTGCCCAGTGAAGCCAGTGAAGCAGTAGAGGCTCCTTCATTAAATGTTTTTAAGATAAAGATAGATAGTTTTTTGAAGAATAAAAGGATTAAGGGTTATGGTGTTCGGGCCGGAAAGTGGAGCTGAGTCTACAAAAGATCAGCCATGATCTCATTGAATGGCGGAGCAGGCTCGAGGGGCCAGATGGCCTACTCCTGCTCCTAGTTCTTATATTCTTATGTAACCTTGTTGTCATGGGGTCACTGGCCAAGGTCAAGCCCTATTGAAAGCAAGGTGCCATTTGTGAACACATGAAGACAGAGGAAAATGTGGCTGGCTCTACTGTGGCCAAATTTATTGACTCAGAGACCCGTTAGTTCCTCCTCTGGCCGAAGAGATGGGAACTGAGGAGATTTAATGACACTGGAAGATTCACCCTATTGGTTGGGAAAAATAAGAGTTGACCTTGCTATTGGAAATCAGTTTGGGAGATTCTTCGATGGACTCCACCTGTTGGATGTTGGGATTAGATTTGGACTGGTTCCTGTTAAAAACTACAGTTTTCTGTGGAATGAGGAGTAACATCGAAGCACAGCTTGAGGTTTTCAGTCATGTTTGGAAAGGGAAATATCTTTTCCGTATTTTAGTGTATTAGTTGCCTACTAAGTAATGCTTGATCAATGTTAATTTTAGCTTGTTGCAGTAAAGGTCTTAAAACATGAAATCTTGTTGTCCGATACTTTGAGTCTGACACTGGGAATTCCAATTTTTTTTTAAAGTCATTCTTCGCTAAGGGGATTTTAGCAAACATAATATTGATGGATCAAATCCCAGCTCTGGTCCAATTGGTTATTTGAAGAGGTAGAAAATAGAAAAGGTGAAAAAAATAGAAAATTAATTCACCATGGGAAAGGTGTCTTGTTATAGCTGCCACAACACAGGCAAGCTAGACCATAATCGGAACAGGGCTCAGGCGCTTTCAGAGCTGACTCTCCCTTATGTAAAACAGGTTGTTATGACAGCAATAGGATGCAGCATCGCTGAGATATTGCAAAATAACGGCATGTTTGGGACCTGCTTCCCTATTTTGAAACAGAAGCAGTCGGTCATTCAGAGGGGACAAACATTCAGACGCATTCACTGATTGCTCAGGTACCGGAAATGTAATATATATCAGTTAAGTTTACCTTAGATGAAGGGGGGGGGGGGGCGGGCACGGTAGCACAGTGGTTAGCATTGTTGCTTCATAGCGCCAGGGACCCGGGTTCGATTCCCGGCTTGGGTCACTGTCTGTGCGGAGTCTGCACGTTCTCCTCGTGTCTGCGCGGGTTTCCTCCGGGTGCTCCGGTTTCCTCCCACAAAGTCCCGAAAGACGTGCTCGTTCGGTGAATTGGACATTCTGAATTCCCCCTCAGTGTACCGGAACAGGGGATTTTCTCAGAACTTCATCAGTGTATGGTAGACCACTGTGTTCCTATATTAAGGGTTGTACGGTTGAACCTGCACTACAGGTTCACCTGGGCCTCTGCATGCTAGCTTCGCCCAGGAGCCGGGTTCTAAATTTGCGTGGCTTTCAGCTCGCAGCCATTTCGTCAGCTGCTGTAGGAGGCCACACTTCAGATACTAATAAAGCCTCAGTTTGAATTCAACTTCGTCTCCAGCCAAATTGATCATGCCTCACAGTGTTAATGTAAGCCTACTAAAGATTATGATTATTAGGTGTGTGTGGAGCATAAACACAAGCGTGGACCAGGAGAGCCGAATGCTCTGTTTCTGTGCTAGTGATTTGACATAACTCTACTATTAAAACCCCTGACTGAGTCACTCAGTGCAATTTCCACTGTGCATTTAAGTAAGAGCTCTTAACTCCACATCAAGGTACTTCTTTATTGCGTATGCGTTACCCAGTAAACCCACCACAGAAAGCTGCGGCAGGCACTGAATGACTTAAGGAACTTTTTAGTGAGGCGATCTTATTCCTGCAAAGACCTCTCTGAACCAGAACGGGAACGGTTGAAAAATTTGGGTTTTATTCCTGCAGCTGGTAAAATATTGTCACAGATTTTATCAAGGTCAATTTTGTATTTTAAATGTTTTTTCTGCTTATCCTTCTGACTTTTATTCCCTCAATCTAATCTTGCCTTGCCTCTCTCTACTTTTTTCTCTGTACCTGATTTGATTAACTTAGGGAAAATGGTGGCATCGTGTTAATGTCACTGGGCGATTAATCCAGCGACCCAGGCTAATACTCTGGAGACCGAGGGTTCAAACCGCACTGCAGCATCTGGTGGAATTTAATTTCCATTGATAAAATCTAGCATTCAAACAAGTGACAGTAACAATGAACAAAGAACAATACAGCACAGGAACAGGCCCTTAGGCCCTCCCAGCTTGTGCCAGTCATAATACCAACCTTGGCCAAAATCCTCAGCACTTCCTTGTGCCGTATCCCTCTATACCCATCCTATCCATGTATTTGTTAAGATGCCTTTTGAATGCCATTAATGTACCTGCTTCCACAACCTCCCCTGGAAACGTGTTCCAGGCACTCACCACCCTCTGTGTAAAAAACCTGCCTCGGACTAGTAAACCAAATGAAGGACGATTTTCTGAGATGCGCTTCCGTTGTCACTAGCTGGGAAGGTGCAGACAGTGAAGATGACAGTCCTCCTGAGATTTCTGTTTGTATTTCAATGTCTCCCCATTTTTATTCCGCAGTCCTTTTTTAAACGGGTCAACAAAGTGATCACTGGCTTTGTTTAGGCGGGCAAGACCCCGCGAGTAAGGAAGGTAATGCTTGAGCGGAGTCGGGGAGAGGGTGGGCTGGCGCTGCCAAATTTTAGTAACTATTACTGGGCGGCGAATATAGCCATGATCAGGAAGTGGGTGGTGGGGGAGGGGTTGGAATGGGAGCGTATGGAGGCGGCTTCATGCAAAGGCACCAGTTTGGGGGTGTTGGTAACTGAGCCTCTGCCGTTCCCGCTGGCACGGTACTCCACCAGCCCCGTGGTGGTGGCGGCCCTGAGAGTCTGGGGGCAATAGAGGAGACATGTGGGAGCAGAGGGAGCATCGGTCTGGTCCCCAATCTGTAATAATCACCGGTTTGCCCCGGGAGGTATGGATGGGGGGTTCCGGATATGGCGGAGAGCAGGGATTGAGAGGATGGGGGATATGTTTATAGAGAGGAGCTTTCCGAGTATGAGGGCACTGGAGGAGAAGTTTGCGTTGGCGAGGGGAAACAAATTCAGGTACCTGCAAGTGCGGGACTTCCTACGTAGACAGGTATCAACCTTCCCGCTCATACTACCAAGGGGGATTCAGGACAGGGTAGTTTCCAGAGGGTGGGTGGGAGAGGGGAGCGTCTCTGACATTTATAAGGAACTTATGGGGTCAGAGGATATGCAGACGGAGGAGCTGAAGCGCAAGTGGGAGGAGGAGCTGGGAGGAGCGATAGAGGATGGTCTATGGGCGGACGCGTTGAGTAGAGTCAACGCGTCCACAACATGTGCCAGGCTCAGTCTGGTACAATTCAAAGTCGTTCATCGGGCTCACATGACAGTGGCCCGGATGAGCAGATTCTTTGGGGTGGAAGACAAGTGTGCAAAGTGTGCGGGAGGACCAGCGAACCATGTCCACATGTCCGAAGCTTAGGGGACTTTGGCAGGGGTTTGCAGATGTCATGTCCACGGTGTTAAAAACAAGGGTGGCACTGAGCCCAGAGGTGGCGATTTTCGGGGTGTCAGAAGACCTGGGAATCCAGGAGGAGAAAGAGACAGACGTTCTGGCCTTTGCTTCCCCGGTTGCCCGGAGTCGGATACTATTAGCTTGGAAGGACTCAAAGCCCCTGAAGTCAGAGACCTGGCTATCGGACATGGCTAGCTTTCTCTGTTTGGAGAAAATCAAGTTCGCCCTGAGAGGGCCACTGTTAGGGTTCGCCCGGAGGTGGCAACCGTTCGTCGACTTCTTCGCGGAAAATTAATCATCAGCAGAAGGGAGGGAGAAGGGGAGGGGGGGGGGGGGGGGGAGTTAGTTTAGTTTAGAGTAGGGGGTTAATAAAGGTGGGACCTGTAAGGGAGGGTGACGTTTTTTGCACTATGTTGATAGTTTCATGTACATTGTTTATTGTGTTGTTGTTATACCAAAAATACCTCAATAACATTTTTATTTTAAAAAAACCTGCCTCGCACGTCTCCTCTAAACTGTGCCCCACGGACCTTAAAACGTATGAATCCTGGTGACTGACACCTCCACCCTGGGAAAGAGTGCCTGCCCACCCACTTGATCCACGCCTCTCATAATCTTGTCGACCTCTATCAGGTCACCCCTCAACCTCCGTCGTCTTAATGAAAACAGCCCGAGTCTGTTCAGCCTCTCCGCATAGTTAACACTCTCCAGACCAGGCAACATCCTGGTAAACCTCCTCTGCACCCTCTCCAAAGTCTCCACATCCTTCTGGTAGTGTGGTGACCAGAATTGTGCGCAATATCCCAAGTGTGGCCTTACCAAGGTTCTATACAGCTATAGCATGAAATTACCATCTGGTTCACTAATGTCCTTCAGGGAAGGAAATCTGCCATCCTTACCTGCCCTGACCAATGTTCGACTTCAGACCCCCAGGAAAATGTGGTTGATTCTTTAACTGTTCCCAAGAGCAATTGGGAATTGCCAACAACATCTGCATCCCATGAACAGATATAAAAACCTCTTTTAATTCATCTTCCTTCTCTGTTGATCCTGTTTATTTTTCAATCCTTAAACCTCACTGATTACAGAGATACATTGTTGGTCCAATTGTTCCTTAAGGTCCCAGGTACCCCGATATAATTAACTGCTCACATTTCCAGCAATGTGTGGCACTGAGGGATGAGGCAAAAATATCTAACAGGGAATGGAGTCATTACGGGACCGAAAGAGACCATTCGGCCCACCAAGTCTATGGTGGCATGCTGTGAGATGCTCCCCTACAATAAGATCTCAGTCTATTGTCCAAAATATAGAATCATTTGTCTTTGGCACTGAGTTTGCTGTGTCACTCGAGAAGCAAGATTATTGACTTTCTGCCTTTTTAAGATGACAACTTAAAGCCCTGCCTTTACAATCTTCTTTTCCAAATTTAAAGAAAACCCCCCAGATGTAAATTCCAGCACCCTAGTGCAGGGCTGAGATATGTAAAGCTGGGATTTAATTCAAAATATCCATTCACAAGATATGGCGTCGCCGGCCAGACTGGCAGTGATTGCCCCCGTCCTGACTGGCCTTTGAGAAGGTGATGGTGAGTTGCCTCGTGACTTGCTACTAGTGCGGCAGCCATTATGCCAATGTGCCCATGTTTTCAAACAGTTGAATTTTGTGGGGGTGAGTGACGTTTGAGTAAGTGTTGTGAGGTACAATTTTAAACTCCTTGCACCTCGACCAGTCTGGAGCACAGAATCATGGTTAACTCTACCAGTGCAATACTGAGGCAGCACTTGAATGTCGGAGGTGCTGATTCGCGGTATGACAATAACCCAAGGCCCCAGCTGCCCTCGGAGGTCATGTGTAAGACCCCATTGCACGATTTGAAGAAGAGCAGGGGGTTCTCCCTTGTGACCTGGCCAATACTTATTCCCCACTGACACCAGTAAGAAATAGATTCAATACTGCTGGGGGAGATGACTGTGCAGGGGAAAGTAGTAGCAGACAACTGCATAGCATCATGGGTGGGCCTGCTACACAGGAGGAGAGGAGAAAGAATGTCAGGGTTTTAGTGATAGGGGATTCAATTGGAAGGAGAGCGGGCATTTCTGTGGCCGCAAAAGACATGGTATGCTGCCTCCGTGATGCCAGGGTCAGGGATGTCACTGAATGGCTGTGGGGCCTACTAAAGTAGGAGGGCAAACTTACAGATCTCGTGGTACATATTGACATCACGGTAGCACAGTGGTTAGCACTGTTGCTTCACAGCGCCAAGGATCCGGGTTCGATTCCCGGCTTGGGTCACTGTCTGTGCGGAGTTAGCGCGTTCTCCCCGTGTCTGCGTGGGTTTCCTCCGGGTGCTCCGGTTTCCTGCCACAAGTCCCGGAAGGGAGGTCAGGAGGTGAGTTACCCGCCATAGGATTCCTAGCCTTTGACCTGTCCTGGTAGTATTAATATGTCTAATCCAGTACAGTTTCTAATCAATGGTAATCCCAGGATGTTGATTGTGGAGGATTCAGCGATGGTAATGCCATTGAGTGTCATGGGGTAGTGGTTAGATCCACTCTTGTAGCAGATGGTCATTGCCTGGCACTTGTGTGGCACAAATGTAACTTGCCACTTGTCAGCCCAAGCCTGGATATTGTCCAGGTCTTGCTGCATTTGGACATGGACTGCTTCATTACCTGAGGAGTCACCAATGGTGCTGAACATTGTGCAGTCATCCGCATACATCCCCACTCCTGGCTTTATGGTGGAAGGCAGGTTATTGATGAAGCAGCTGAAGATGGTTGGCGAGGACAATGCCCTGAGGAACTCCTGTAGTGATGTCTGGAGCTGAGATGATTGCCCTCAAACCCCCAAAACCATCTTCCTGTGTGCCAGGTATGACTCCAACCAGCAGAGAGTTTTCCCCCGATTCCCATTGACTCTAGTTTTGCTCGGGCTCCTTGATGTCACACTCGGTCAAATGCTGCCTTGATGTCAAGGGCAGTCACTCTCACCTCACCTCTGGCAGTCAGCTCTTTTGCCCATGTTTGAACCAAGGCTGGAATGAGGTCAGGAACTGAGTGACCTTGGCGGAACCTAAACTGAGAGTCCATGAGCAGGTATTTGCTGAGTAAGTGCCGCTTGTTAGCACTGTTGATAACTCCTTCCATCACTTTGCTGATGATGGAGAGTAGATTGAGGGCGGTAATTGGCTGGGTTGGATTTGTCCTGTTTCTTGTGTACAGGACACACCTGGGCAATTTTCCACATTACCGGGTATTTGCCAGTGTTGTAGCTGTACTGGAACAGCTTGGCTAGGGACGCGACAGGTTCTGGAGCACAAGTCTTCAGTACTATTGCTGCGATATTGTCAGGATATCTTACCTAAGATTATGACCTCTCGTTCTAGAATGCCCCACAAGAGGAACACCTGCTCCACATCTACTTTATCCACACCTTTGATCACTTTATACCTTAATTTGATCTCTCCTCATTCTTCTAAATTCTAGTGTATAGGCCTAAACTGTTCAATCTCTCTTCATACAACAAACCCCATATCTCTGAAATCAATCGAGTGATTCTCCTCTGAACTGCCTCCAATGCCACTACATCTTTCCTCAAATAAGGGAACCAAAACTGTGCACAGTTGTGGTGTGGTCTTACCAATGCTTTGTATGGTTGTAACAACACTTCCTTACCTTTATACTCTATTCTTTTAGCTATAAATGCCATTCGCTTTCTTTATTATCTGCTGTACCTGCATGCTAGTTTTCTGTGACTCAGGAATGAGGACCCCCAGATCCCTCTGCAACAGAGTACCCCAAGGTCTCTCCCCATTTAGATAATAAGTTGCCTTCCCATTTTTCCAGCCAAAATGCACGACCAGGAGAACTTTTTAAGCCAGTACGTAGGGGGTAGTCTTGGACTTAATTTTCTGTAATGAAGCTGGACAAGTGGTTGAAGTATCAATGGGGGATCATTTTGCAGAACTCCATTAGGTTCAAGATTGTTATGGAAAAGGACAAGGATGGGACTGGGGTCAAAGTTCTAAACTGGAAGTTGGCCGATTTTAATAAGGTCATCTATGATTTGGCCAGAGTGGACTGGGGGCAGTTACTTTTTGGTAAATCTGTGACAGAACAGTGGGACGCATTGAAGAAAGAAATAGGGAGAGTACAGGGTCAACATGTTCCAATCAAGAAAAAGTGTGGGACAAACAAATCCAGTGAACCTTGGATATCGAGGGATATACAGCATTAGTTAAGGAAAAAAAGGGAGACTTATGGCAGATATTGAGGGGTCAAAACAGCAGAAGCCTGAGAGGCATACAGAATGTGCAAGAGGGAACTTAAAAAGGAAATTAGGGGAGCAAATAGGGGACGTGAAAAGACAATGGCAGGTGAAATAAAGGAAAATCCTAAGTTGTTTTACAAGTACATTAGGGGTAAAAGGATAACTAAGGAAAGAGTAGGGTCCATTGAGGACTACAGTGGTAATTTGTGTGTGGAGCTGGAGGATGTAGGTCAGGTTCTAAGTGACTACTTTGTGTCAGTGTTCATTTATGCGAAGGACAGTGTGGGTTTAGAAATCAGGTAGGACTGGAAAAAAAAATTAAAGAGATCAACATAGGAGGAGGCTCTGAGTGATCTGGCAGGCTTAAGAGTAGACAAATCTGCAGAACTAGACAAAATGTATCCTGGGCTGTTGAGTGAGACAAGGAAAGAATAGCAGGAGTGCGGGCAATAATTTTCAATTGGATTGGATTTGGATTTAGATTTATTGTCACGTGTACCGAGGTACAGTGAAAAGTATTGTTCTGGGTAAAGTCCCAGATGGTCATTCCATATATGAGAAGCATAGGACATACGATAAATACACAATGGAAATACGTAGACATTGAATGAAGCTTATGAAGTGTAGTGCTACTCAGTATAGAAGATGCATTGAGAGATCAGCTCAGTGCATAAGAGGGTCATTCAGGAGTCTGGTAACAGTGGGGAAGAAGCTGTTTTTGAATCTGTACGTGCATGTTCTCAGACATCTGGACCTCCTGCCCGATGGAAGAGGTTGGAAGTGGGAATTCCCCTCTGGCCACAGGAGCGGTGCTGGAGGACTGGAGGACTGGAGGATAGCCAATTTGGTACCATTATCAAGAAGGGAGGAAGGGATAAACCAGTAAACTACAGGCCAGTCAGTCTAACCTCAGTGGTGGGGAAGCTATTGGAAGAAATTCTGAGAGACAGAATTAATCTGCATTTGGAGAGGCAGGGATTAATCAAGAACAGTCAGCATGGTTTTGTTAAGAGGTCATGTCTGACCAAAGAGAAAATGCCATTTAATTCATTTAACTCATGTCTGACCAACTGGATTGAATTTTTCAAAGAAGTGACAAGGGGCGGGATTCTCCGAAATCGGCGCGATGTCCGCCGACCGGGGCCAAAAACGGCGCAAATCAGTCCGGCATCGCGCCGCCCCAAAGGTGCAGAATTCTCCGCATCTTGAGGGGCCCAGCCCTCACCTTGAGGGGCTAGGCCCGCTCTGGGCTGATTTCCGCCCCGCCAGCTGGCGGGAAAGGCCTTTGGTGCCCCGCCAGCTGGTGCGGAAAAGACTTTGCCGTGCGGCGCATGCGCGGGAGCGTCAGCGGGCGCTCACGGCATCCCCGCGCATGCGCAGTGGAGGGGGTCTCTTCCACCTCCGCCATAGTGGAGACCATGGCGAAGGCGGAGGGAAAGAGTGCCCCCACGGCACAGGCCCGCCCGCGGATCGGTGGGCCCCGATCGCGGGCCAGGCCACCGTGGGGACACCCCACGGGGCCAGATCGCCCCATGCCCCCCCCCCCCCAAGACCCCGGAGCCCGCCCGCACCGCCTTGTCCCACCGGTAAGAGAGGTGGTTTGATTCTCGCCGGCGGGACAAGCATTCCAGCAGCGGGACTTCGGCCCATCGCGGGCCTGAGAATCGCCGGGGGGGGGGGGGGGGGCCCGCCAACCGGCACGGCGCGATTCCCACCCCCGCCGAATATCCGGTGCCGGAGAATTCGGCAACCGGCGGGGGCGGGATTCACGCCAGCCCCCGGCGCTTCTCCGACCCGGCGGGGGGTCGGAGAATCCCGCCCCATTGTGTGTAGGCGAGGGAAATGCATTTAATGTAGTCTACTTGGACTTCAGCAAGTCTTTTGATAATGTCCCACATGGGAGACTAATAGCAAAGGTAAGACACCATGGGACCCAAGGAAATTTGGCAAATTGGATTCAAAATAGGCTGAGTGGCAGGAAGCAGAGGGTGATGGTCGAGGGGTGTTTTGCTGACTGGAAGCCTGTGTCCAGTGGGGCCACGCAGGGATCTGTGTTGGGGCCCTCGCTCTTTGTGGTTTATGCAAATGATTTAGATATGAATGTAGGAGAGTTGATCAGTAAGTTGGCAGATGATACGAAAATTGGTGGGGTGGGAAACAGTGAGGAGGATAGCGTTCTATTAGTGATCGGCAGCACAGTAGTATAGTGGTTAGCGCAATTGCTTCACAGCTCCAGGGTTTCTGGTTCGATTCCCGGCTTGGGTCACTGTCTGTGCGGAGTCTGCACGTTTTCCCCGTGTGTGCGTGGTTTTCCTCCGGGTGCTCCGGTTTTCCTCCCACAGTCCAAAGATGTGCAGGTTAGGTGGATTGGCCATGCTAAATTGCCCTTAGTGTCCAAAATTGCCCTTAGTGTTGGATGGGGTTACTGGGTTATGGAGATAGGGTGGAGGTGTGGGCTTGGGTAGGGTGCTCTTTCAAAGGGCCGGTGCAGACTCGATGGGCTGAATGGTCTCCTTCTGCACTGTAAATGCTATGATTCTATGAATACAGAAGGATACAGATGGGCTTCCTTCCCCTTTTCTCGCTTTGTATTGTCCGAGCGCACGCAGGTGGAAGTTGCGAAGCCGCTCCCTGGGTTTTGTGTGTGAGAAATAAACCCTTTTACGCCAAGCAGGCTAGTCAGAGAGGATTGGAACATTCCAAAATTAGGGGTTAGGGAAATCACACCACACCTATAAAAGGGAAAATGAAAAATCCAAAACACCTTTCTGTTAACAGACGGGTACCGAGAGGAGAAATCAGGTCTGTTTAAATGAATCCTCTTCTGTCCGTAACAGAAATTGGGGGCTCATCTTGGAAAACCCAATTTGAATTTGACCAGAATCCAAGTTAAGCGACGAGCCAATTAAGAGATGAAAGAATCAATTAGAAACCAAAAGAGGTGAAGTGTTGGGTACTCTGAGACACAGACGAACCAACACGGTTGCGAATGGTACAACGCAGTTTTATTTCATTTAACTATTGACATAGTAAACTCTGGTACTCAGCACATGGTGACTGTCTGAGTGGCTGGCCCTGTGCCCTGAGCCGTCTCCTGCTGGACTGCTCAGGAAGTGTTGTGTTCCTTGTTTTGTACTGTGTATGCTCCTGTCTGTGATTGGCTGTCGTGTTGTGTGTGCTAATTGGTCCGTTGATCTGTCCATCATTATGTATGTATGTATGCGCTGTGATGTTCACTTGAGTATCATGACATCCCCCCTTTTTTTACAAGATTATGTGCCTACGTGGTTATAAATAGAGATGCGTACTGAGTGCAGCTAAATGTGTGTTTGTATAATATTTACAGCATGTACATGGGGCTTAACTATATACAAGGGGCGATGTCGGGTGTGACATAATAACGAGGTTGTACCATAACAAAGAACGGGGAAATGTGGAACGATAAAACGAATTCCTGTAACGATAAGAACATAAACCATGTTAAAACAGTGGTTGCATGAGTTCAACATGTAAACAGTTTCATAAGTCCAGTCTAGTAGGTGGGCGACGAATTTGGGTTGACCGCCTCAAGGGTGGGTCTGGAACCACCGGCTGAGGTGCGGGCCTGGCCACGGGCGACGACGGAAGGGGCATGGTAGCAGGCAGCTCCATGAAGTCGCTATCAGGAACAACAGGAGGACATGGCGTCAGTGTAAGGTCTCGTTGCGAGCATGGAAGTAGGCGAAGAGCCCGGCGATTGCGCCTATGAACGGATCCATCAGGCATGCGAACCAGGAACGAGCGGGAAGCCACGTGTTGGAGAACTTCGGCAGGTGCTGACCAGCCACCTTCTGGTAGGTGGATGCGGACTTCGTCTCCAGGGGCCAGGGCGGGAAGATCAGTTGCCCGTGTGTCATATGCCCTCTTCTGGCGAACGCGCTGCTGTTGCATCCTGTGCAGTATCGGAGCATAGTCTATTGTGGGTGCCAGGATGGAAGGCACAGTGGTCCTGAGGGCGCGACCCATCAGCAGCTGGGCTTGTGAGAGACCAGTGGCTAGTGGGGCCGAGCGATAGGCCAGCAGGGCGAGGCAGAAGTCCGACCCGGCAGCAGCAGCCTTGCAGAGGAGCCGCATGACAATGTGAACGCCCTTCTCCGCCTTTCCATTGGACTGGGGGTGCAGAGGGCTAGACGTCATGTGTGTAAAGCCATACGAGGCAGCAAACGATGACCATTCCTGGCTGGCGAAACAGGGCCCATTGTCCGACATGACAGTCTTCGGAATGCCGTGGCGAGCGAAGGTGTCTTTGCAAGCCCTGATGACAGCGGACAACGTCAAATCGTGCCGGCGTATGACTTCTGGGTAGTTGGAGAAGTAGTCAACGATGATGACATAGTCCCTGCCGAGCACGTGAAATAGGTCCACACCCACCTTCGCCCAGGTCAACGTCACCACCTCATGGGGCAGAAGCGTTTCAGGAGGTTGCGCCAGCTGAAACCTTTGGCAGGTGGGACAGTTGAGCACCATGTTGGCAATATCGTCACTGATGCCCGGCCAGTATACCGCCTCTCGGGCCCTCCATCTGCACTTCTCGACCCCCAAGTGGCCTTCGTGTAGTTGGTCGAGAACCAGTTTGTGCATGCTGTGCGGAATCACAATCTGGTCCAGCTTCAGAAGGACACCATCAATGACAGCCAGGTCGTCTCGGACATTGTAGAACTGCGGGCACTGCCCTTTGAGCCACTCTCCCATCATGTGGCGCATCACACGTTGTAGAAGGGGGTCGGCCGCAGTCTCTCGGCGAATACGGACCAGACTGGAGTCGTCAGCTGGCAGATTTGCCGATGTGAAGGCCACCTGCGCCTCGACCTGACATACGAACCCCTCCGAATCTGGCGGCGTGCTCACTGCTCTGGATAGGGCATCTGCCACGATGAGGTCCTTCCCTGGAGTGTAGACCAGTTGGAAGTCGTACCTCCTGAGTTTAAGTAGGATGCGCTGGAGGTGAGGGGTCATCTCGTTCAGGTCCTTGTTTATGATCCTGACCAGGGGGCGGTGGTCAGTTTCGACAGTGAACCGGGGAAGACCATACACATAATCATGGCACTTGTCTAAACCGGTTAGCAAGCCCAGGCACTCCTTTTCGATCTGCGCGTAGCGCTGCTCTGTGGCGGTCATGGCTCACGATGCATAGGCAACTGGGGCCCATGACGCCGTGTCATCCCGCTGCAGGAGCACTGCCCCAATGCCGGACTGGCTGGCATCAGTCGAGATTTTGGTGGCACGAGACGTGTCAAAAAACGCCAATACCGGTGCAGTGGTGAGTTTGAGTTTGAGCTCCTCCCATTTCAGCTGGTGTGTGTGTTGCCACTGGAACTCTGTGGACTTTTTGACGAGGTGGCACAGAGCTGTCGTGTGGGAGGCAAGTTTGGGAATGAACCTCCCCAGAAAGTTGACCATGCCAAGGAAGTGTATCACTGCTTTCTTGTCTGCCGGCTGCGGCATGGCTGTGATGGCGCTCACCTTGTCTGCATCCGGACGGACCCCTGACCGGGAAATATGGTCCCCCAGGAACGTCAGCTCAGTTTGGCCAAAGGAACACTTGGCTCGGTTGAGGCGCAGGCCCTTTTCCCGTATGCGGGCAAAAACGTGTTGGAGACGATATATGTGCTCCTGTGGTGTGGTGGACCAGATGATGACGTCGTCCACGTATACGCGCACCCCATCGATGCCTTCCATCATCTGCTCCATGATCCTATGAAAGACCTCGGATGCCGAGATGATGCCAAATGGCATCCGGTTGTAGCAGAACCTGCCGAAAGGGGTATTGAAGGTGCAGAGCTTTTGGCTGGACGGATCGAGTTGGATCTGCCAAAACCTCTTAGAAGCATCCAGTTTCGTAAATATTTTCGCCTGGGCCATTTCACTCGTAATCTCCTCCCATTTGGGTATGGGATAATGTTCCCTCATGATATTGTTATTGAGGTCTTTTGGGTCAATACATATCCGGAGCTCGCCGGAGGGCTTCTTGACACACACTATGGAGCTGACCCACGGCGTGGGCTCCGTGACCCTGGATATGACCCCTTGGTTCTGGAGATCCTACAGCTGCTGCTTGAGGCGGTCTTTGAGTGACGCAGGGACTCTGTGAGGTGCGTGAATGACCGGGATGGTGTCTGATTTGAGGCGAATTCGGTAGGTGTATGGCAGTGTTCCCATGCCCTCGAATGCCTCCTGGTTGTGGCGAGGAGCGATTGGAGCTGTGCATTGAACTCTGCATCCGGGAAGTCAGGTGTGCCATCTGGAGAGAGAGAGTGGACTCATGCACGAGGTGGAGAGCCTTGCATGCCTGTGCGCCTAGCAGGGAGTCCTTCGATGAGCCGACTATCTCGAATGAGTGTGTGGCCGTGTGTGTGGTTGTGTGTCACCTGGAGCTGGCAGAATCCCATAGGGGGGATAACGTTCCCGTTGTAGTCAACCATCCTGCACCGGGACAGCCGGATTGGTGATCTGACGTTCATGGCATAGAAGGCTGACCATGCTATGAGGTTGACGGAGGCGCCAGTGTCCAGGCAGAAAGTGATCGGCGATCGGTTGACCGTCAGGGTGGCACACCATTCATCACCCGGATTAATCGTGTTGACTCGGTTCCCATCAATGACCGCAACCCGGAAGGCATCTCGGTCATCTGTGTCATCGGTCTGGATGTTGTAATGGGGAGGCTGATTGGTCCGCACGTCCCTGCGAGGTTGTTGGAGATGTGGAAGATCGACAGGTTGAGCTGCTCAACAGTAAACAGCGTAGGCATTGTCGGGTTCTTGCGGGACATTGCCCTTTTAAATGTGCAGCTCCTCAGTTGCCGCACGTCGTGCCATCATGGCGTTCGTTGCGCCACTGCGCATGCGCAGCTCGGTCTTTCGTCGAGCGTGCCTGCGCATCACGTCCCTCAGTGTTGCCGTAGGTTTTGGCGCGCACAACCGCGGGAGGCCTCGAAAAGCGCGCGAAACAGCCGCCCTCGTCCAGGCCGCGGGCTGGGAGGAACTCGATCGTCTGGACCCGTTCGGCCTCGTGGGGCACCTGGCTCGCCGATCCGGTCGCGTAGGACCCCCTCCGCGCCGATTCGGTCGCCTGAAATTGGGCATAGCGGCTAGTCGCGTTCTCGTGCAGGGCACAGGCTTCAATTGCAGATGCTAAGGTTAGGCCTTTTATTTTTAAAAGCTGCTGGCGTAGGGTGCCCGAGGCAACCCCAAAAATGATCTGGTCCCGGATCATGGACTCTGAGATGGTGTCGTAACCGCAGGACTGCGCGAGTATGCGGAGTTGCGTCAGGAATGACTGAAAGAGCTCATCCTTACCTTGCAGGCGCTGCTGGAAGACATTCCTCTTAAAGCTCTCATTGACCTCGACGTTGAAGTGTTGGTCGAGCTTGAGGAGGACTGTCTCATATTTAGATTTGTCCTCGCCTTCCGTGAACACCAGGGAGTTGTAGACATGGATGGCGTGCTGACCTGCGTTGGTGAGGAGGATGGCGATCTTTCTTTTGTCCGAGGCGCTCTCTTTTTCGTTGGCTTCCAAAAAGAGTTCGAAACGCCGTTTGAACAACGTCCAATTTACGCCAAGGTTCCCAGCGACTTGCAACGGCTGCGGTGTGTTGACGGTGTCCATGGCGCAGGATGGCAGATTTGTGGGTAGGTATTAATTCACTTCTGGTACCATGAAGTGGTGGGTACTCTGAGACACAGACGAACCAACACGGTTGCGAATGGTACAACGCAGTTTTATTTCATTTAACTATTGACATAGTAAACTCTGGTACTCAGCACGTGGTGACTGTCTGAGTGGCTGGCAATGAGGTCTGTGCCCTGAGCCGTCTCTTGCTGGACTGCTCAGGAAGTGTCGTGTTCCTTGTTTTGTACTGTGTATGCTCTTGTCTGTGATTGGCTGTCATGTTGTGTGTGCTAATTGGTCCGTTGATCTGTCCATCATTATGTATGTATGTATGTGCTGTGATGTTCACTTGAATATCATGACAAGAGGGAAACTCGGTGACTGGAACTAATTTTAAGACAAGTAAGTCACAGCAAATTACTGTTCTAACACTAAGAAAATGCTTATTCAGCAAGATAATTTAAGCAAGGGAAGTTTGGAGATCCTTAGCACAGATAATTGAAACCTCCGGCTAGGGAGAGACAGTTCAAATTGCCCAGAAAGGTCCAAAGCAATGAATCTATCCTAGCGTTGGTCAAACGTCTGGATCCCACATTGCCAGCAGAGCAGTCAGAGGAAAAGCTCAATCATGATTCCGAATCCCTGCCCGCTCCAGTTCCCCAGTGTTGAGTTAGAGAAGCTTAACTTATAGCTAGAGGACACGATTTGACAGCCGCGTTGCACCTGGCGCCGATCAGTGCATGCAGGTCAGATCTCAGGGGAGGCCTAAATTGGGGAACCCGCCGGGCGCCGATCGGTTTGCGATCTAACCGGCCCGCTCCCATTGTGCAGGTTCCAGATCCCGCCTGGACGTGGCGAACAAAGAACATACAGTGCAGAAGGAGGTCATTCGGCCCATCGAACCTGCACCGACCCACTTAAGCCCTCTCTTCCACCCTATTCCCGTAACCCAATAACCCCTCATAACCTTTTTGGTCACTAAGGGTAATTTAGGCCAATCCACCTAACCTGCACATCTTTGGACTGTGGGAGGAAACCGGAGCACCTGGAGGAAACCCACGCCAACACGGGGAGAACGTGCAGACTCCGCACATACAGTGACCCAGCGGGGAATCGACCCTGGGACCCTGGCGCTGTGAAGGCACAGTGCTACCGTTCTGCCCAAGAAACCAATTAACACCAATTAAGGGCAATCTACATCTGATCAACGAGATGGACAACCCTATCTAATGGTTTCCCAGGATCTAACCGGCTCCTGAGCGGAAGGTCACGTAAGCGTCCTGTAACACATCTATTTAAGACCCGAAAGATAGTGCAATAGCTACGTGTTTGGGTTTTTTTGTGTGAAAATGAGCTGATATAACTTTGTATTGGTACCACGTCTTGGTATTGGTATTACGTCTCCTTGTTGTTTAATGGTTAGTGCGACATGTGAAATGTTACGTAGTTGATTTTCAAATCTTTGTTACTGTCGAACATTTAATAACCAAAGTACTCTCAAGTGGTGTTGCAGGTTGTGTTTCCTGCTGTTTGTGCCCGGAGGCTGCTGTTGTTGTTTTGTTCTTTTTCTGTAGCCTGGAGTAAGGAAGTGGAGGATGTGAGATGGCCTGCTGCCTGGGCTGGAGAGGGGGAAGGGGAGCTCTTGTCCCCTTCAGGTGTGCTTTGAGTCAGTGTGATTTTTCACTGCTGAGGCGAGGGGGGCAGATTGATCCGAGTGGGCAGCACGGTAGCACAAGTGGATAGCAGTGTGGCTTCACAGCGCCAGGGTCCCAGGTTCGATTTGTTTTACTGCACTTTGAATGTCAGTGGAACATGTGGATACCGAGGTTTTGTTTCGACGAACATGGCCCATATAAGGCTTGCATAATGGTGGTTCATGGACAGAGCCTGATCCGTAACATGACCGAACAACAAGGATCCTCCATTTCATTGAGGACCTGCAAGCGGTGAGATAGTGTGTTTTGCTTTCTTTGTACAAATGAATTGTAGTTTTGTGTTTGTACCGATATTCTGTAGCGAAAAGGCGTGTGTGTGTTTGTGTGTATATGTGTGTGTGTGTGGCACGGTGCCATTTCCTGGATGATTAATGCTTAGTGTGATATATGGGCTCTTATGTAATCGGTTTACATTTCTTTGTACAGAAGTACTGTTGATCGTTTAATTAAAAAAATACTCTCAAATGCATTCTCATGCTTACGCGAGCCATGTCTCAGACGAGTTTCATTGCCAAGTAATCCAATCAAATGGTGAGGCCTGGACACTTTGCCTGCACCATGGGGGCATCAGCAGCAGAGACAGCAGCCAACAATCAAACAGGCTCGAGCTGGGCTTCAGCACTGGATCTACCCTCGCGGCCAGAGGGTGGGTGTGTGGATCAAGGGAGGGTACCTGAGCTCAGTCCCCCTAATGTTCCCGGCAGAGGTCGGGGGTCCGGAGTCTGGGGTCCAGAGTCTGGGGCCAGGGGTCGGGGTCTCGGCATCCCTGCTCTGGCCAGGGTTGCGTGTGCAGGGCGGGATCTGCCAGCACAAGAGGATCGCTGGGTGGCACCCTGAGAGAAGGCGGGACGTGTAAGGGTGGGGTGGCTTTGGGGATTTGAGGGGTCTGCGGCAGTAGCCCTAACTGATTGCCGGTCTCGCCTCCTTTCCAATTCCTTACAGGTATAATAATATGGATGATATTGGCGACCCCGCTGTTGGCAGACGCCAGTGAAGGTGGCAGCGCCGTCAATGCAGGCTCGATTTAACGGCTTCTTCTGTTAAATCGCACCCAGAGTATCAGGAGAGGGAAAGGGAAATAGAACGGGGATTCTAGCTCTGAAAACTGTAGATGGAGCTAGCAACTCAAAGGGAGAGGGAGGCCAGACAATTGGAAGCGGCTGGGGAAAATCTCTCTCTATCCAGTAACACCCCTTATCCCCCTGCCCCGTGACCACTCTCTGAGACCCCCAAGTATATGAGATTCCTTCCCACATTTGGAGAGGGATGTGGACTCATTTCTTTCCACTTTTGAGATGAAAGCAGGACCCCTGAGATCTGGATATTTTTTTATTCAAGGGCAATTGGCTAGGAGAGCCCAAGAGGTCTACTCCATGCTGCCACCTGAGGGGTCCCTAGATAATGAGCAGACTAGCACTGCTATTCTAACTGCCTGAGGGTTAGTCCCAGAGGCAATACCGCCAGCAATCCAACACAAACCTACATCGAGTGTGAACGGCTGAAACAAATTGCGTTCGACCGATGGATAAGATACCAGAGGATAATTCCCAGAGGTCAGTGTGTTCTCATGGCACAATATAGGCCATTCCAGACAGGAATGCTGGCACATGCGAGACAAGCCAGTTGGTCTGGTGGGGCTTCACACGAGGTTCCCCCAATGAATGCCCCATTGGGCACTGCTGCAGAATCTCTCATTACTAAAACCTACCCTTTGGAGGGGACAGCACCATGTGTGCCCGAGCTGGACAAACCCCAGGAATCTTCCGGAGTTTTGTCCGGTCAGGGATCGTGTCCCCCCTACCCGTCTGGAAATATGGAAATTTGAGCATGTCCGTGGTATTGGTCCGGGACATCCTGGTAACCCAGTCCTCAATGTTAGAGGGAAACCTAATCCAACACCCCACCCGGCCCCCACTCCCCCACTGTCCCCACCCCCGATGAATCCTCCCAAAGGCCAAAGCCCTGATCAGTGGAGTGGGTGGGGGATCTGTGTTTTCAGCCCTCCACAAGGTCCGCCTAGAGTGTGAACTTGTTTCTGGCCCTGCCACGGTGGGAATTGTCCCAGAACTACCAGTAGCAAGAATCAATTCACTTCTTGGGAATGATTTGCTTGGCAACCGGCTGTCAGCCAGCGAAAGACATCAAGCAGCAGACATTGACCAAAGGGCAGGAAGCTGGAGAAGGCCAAGGGGCCCAAAGGGGTGGGACAGCCCGCACAGAGCTCGGGTGAGAGCTGCTGCAAGGTGGCAAGGCCCAAACCAGGCTGGTAAAATTAATCTGGGTCAAGAGAAGACCCCTGGAATCTGTTGTAGGTTATCCAAACATCCCCAGTTAAAGAGATGTCCTCAAGCTGGAAAAGAAATAGTGGGGGAAATGCCCCACCTAGTCAAAGAGCCAGAAAGCAAACCAAGTATTAAGTCCGGAAAGGAAAAGGTTAAGGATTTGCCTGAACTGGGGCTAGTGGAATCCTTCTTTCCAGCTTGAAGTAGGGGCACAGGAAGTCCCCAGACACAGCCTGCAAATTTAAATAAAGAAAGGAGCCTGTACCCCTGCTGGAGAAGCCAGGGTCCGGCTGTCTGAAACCTTCTTTACACTTTTGGGAGAGGGATGCCTGGAAAATCTCCAAAAGCACACTCTGTTGGTGAGGAAACCACGTTGCCCAGATTTAAATCAAAAGGGGCCTGTACCCCTGCTGAGTGAGCAGGAGACCTGGCTACCCAAACCCACCTTTCCCAATTTGGAGGGAGACACAAGGGGCGGGATTTTCCGTCCCGCCAGCACCGTTTTCCGGCACGGCGCGCCCCCGATTACAACAGGATCCTCCATTCCGGCAGCCGGACAATGGGAGTTCCGTCGGGAAACCCACGGGCGTGTGTGCACTGCTGGCGAAGCGGAGGATCCTGCCAACGGAGAATCCCGCAGAAGGAATTTCCAAATACCCCCAGAGCCGGTGCGGAAACTGCCTCCACTGTAATGATATGCGTAAGCAATTCTGTATGTTAATGTGTTAGACCTCCAACCAGCAGGTGGCAGTAGAACTACACCACGTGACACTGCAACCTCGGGGAGTCTGAGTGAGGAGTCATCGTGGATAGTCGTGTTTTGTATTAGCTCTCGTATTCTAGTTGTTAACAGTTTCCAGTTCATTAGTAGTATTAGTATTGTTTTCTACCCACGTTATTGTGATTTAATAAATCTTAACTAGTCACGAAATAGACGATCTTTGGCGAACTGACCCAATCATTGCAATGCACTAGAACGTAACACCTCCCCCAGTTGCAAAATAACCAGGGGAAGTAGCTGGGGTTGCCCCTCCACTAGAGAGTAGTGGTGTTCCAGAGGACAGGGAACAGGTTCGAGAACATCCCTCCAAAGCCAAAGGCCTTGGCCAGGAAGTCAGTGATTGATTTAGCTGATCACTTCGTGGCAGGTTGAAATGTGGAGCCGAAAAGTTCCCAAATTAGCCTGGAAGGTTACCCAGTTGATAAGCCGCCCAGATGTATGGCAAGAGCTAACCATCCCCCAGAGGGCAGAAGCGTCCCAAAAGACACAGAATCCATCAACCAACTCACCAGCAGAGGGAGCCCAACCAGATTGGACCTCTTGTGTACACCACCAGGCTACTTCTCTGTCATCACAAATGGTATAGATCCAGGAGAGGCCCCAGCCAGAAGGCCGCCTTCCTGTCATCGCAGCCCAGAAAGGCTGGCCCAAGTTCATGGGATGGTTCTGGAGAGGGGTGGTGTAGGCTTATAAAGCAAAAAGATATGGCAGTATTGCAAGGGAATCAATTTAGGTAATGATTCCCAGAGTGTGACAGGAAGGGACAGATTGTACAAACATTAAGAAAAAACAGCAACTAGGGTGAAAGGGGGAAGAAATGGTAACAAGGCAAAATTAACGGTTCTTACTTAAATGCACATATTATTTGGCACAAAAGAATTGAATAGTGGCACAAATTGAGATGAATGGGTATGATCATATGACCATTACAGAGACGTGGTTACAAGGCGATCAAAACTGGATTCTGCATTGACTGCTGGAAAGTTAAAGCAGTGACACGGGCTGAAACCTACCCGATAACCCAGCTGGATAACTGCATAGATAGGTTAGGTAATGACCCATAACACAAAAGATATATTTGCCCAAGGGATACTGGCAGGTTCCCTTGATGGTCTGCGGAAACAAAATCTCCGCCCTCGTAACTCCAGGTGGGAGTTACCAGTGTCCGGTTTTGCCCCTATGGACTCCAAAATGCACCGGCTACATTCCAAAGGCTGATGAACCAGGTAGCCAGGTAGTGGCAGGCTTATCCAATTGCATAGAGTACCTGGACGACCTCCTAGTGTACAGTGACATAGAACAACCGGAAGCCCTTTTCCAGAGAGTACCGTCAGCTGACCTAGTGGTCAATCTCACAAAGAGCGAGTTCACCAAGGCTAAAGTGACCTATCTGGGGGCACGCACTGGTACAAGGACAGATATCACCCAGGGCTGCAAAGGTACAAGCCATACCCCAGTTCCCCATTCCAACCATGAAACGGGAAACAATGAGGTTTTGGGGGGGTTGTGTGGGATCTACCACAAATGCATCCCAAACGTTAGCACAGTTGCTCCCCGCTAACAGACATAATACAGAAAAAAGTGAAGGTACTATGGACTGAGAGATTCCAGAAAGCTTTTGAAAAACTGAGGACCACTTTAATAGGCAGATTAACACGCTGCCAAACAACTATTCGGGTAGGTTGGGGGCCTCAGCAGGGAACGTACAGCTGGGGTCGCTCTTAGTCCCATTTTCTGCAAATGAGGATCTCCACTCGCCGGAACTCTCGCCCCCTTGATGCAACCCCTGAATCTCCCCAAGCCCCAACTCACCTATAAAGAGGTCCTCATCTCCCCCCTACACCCGCGCAGGGTACCTCGGGGCCGATCCCTGTCACACACAAAATGCCAGTTTGGCACCTTGCCAGTTCCAGCCTGGCACCTTGGCAGAGACCCTGTCATCTGGCAGTGCCACCTAGGCATCTTGGCAGTTACAGGTTGGCACCCAGGTGGCACTGCTAGGGGGCCAGGCTGGCAGTACCAGGGTGCCCAGGTGGCACCAGCAGTGACAGGACGGCGTGAGTGCGAGCAAAGTAGGTACGAGTATCCAGAAGCCTCAGCCTTATCAATTGCCCAACAGGTATGAGGTTCTAGCAGTGTGTATGGATGAAAGCAAAGGCTCCAGGGTGGATGAATAAATTGCCCATGGCACCATGATCCAGGAAGACATTTAACAGGAGGGAGTTATTAAGAATGTAGCAGTGATAGGGGACAGTACGGTAAGGGGAATAGTTCTCTGTCGCTGGGAGCATGAGTCCAGGTGGCTGTGTTACCTGCCTCGTGCCAGGCTTTGGGACATCTGCTCTGGGCCGATGAAGAACCTAACAGTGGGAGGGGAGGATTCAGTTGACACTGTGCACTTTTGTATCAGTAACATAGGTAGGACTAGTAAAGAGGTTCTGCTTAGGGAGTATGAGCAGCTAGTGGGTAAAATAAAAAGCAGAAACTCACAGATAATGATCTCCGGACTATTACCTGAGCCACGAGCAAATTGGCATCGGGCAAATAAGATTGGAGAGTTGAATGCGTGGCATTAGCACCAGATTGGAAACTAGGAGTTGCAAACAGCTGCCTTTGTTCATAGCTGGCTGGGACAGGCATCTCATCTGCGAGACCATTGTGTTGGCTTGGTCTAATGTTGTTGCGATGCAACGTGTGTTACATTCGAGGAGATGTGAGGTGTTGGCCTTTGTACACTTTCAAATTTCTCAGAAAATTCCAGAAGCTACCATGTGATTAGCTGGGGCCATTTTATCAGCCTAGCAATTATCCATTTTGAAACACAGAGAAAAAAAGATAATTTTATAAAATAGCCACTCTGACACTGTTTGGCTCAGAGCAGGCGTCGCAAACCCTGGCACCTTGTATTAGGAAGGTAACACAGCCATCTGGACTCATGCTCCCAGCGACAGAGAACTATTCCCCTTACCGTACTGTCCCCTATCACTGCTACATTCTTAATAACTTCCTCCTGTTAAATGTCTTCCTGGATCATGGTGCCATGGGCAGGTCACACATCCACCCTGGAGCACCTGCTTTAATCCATACAAGCTACAAGAACCTCATACCTGTTGGGCAATTGCAAAGGCTGAGGCTTCTGGATTCTCGCACCTGCCTTGCTCGCACCCACGCCGTCCTGTTTCTGGCCACGGAACAAATCAGACAATCCTATCGTAAGGGTTGCGTTCGCCTCCTGGAACAAAGTGTCCAGGTAACATTCTCCCTCCCTGATGCATTGCAACGCCTGCAGCTCGGCATCCAGCTCAAAGAAACTCTTTCAGTTGCAGACACTTACTACAGGTGTGTGTTTGACTTGGGTCAGACAGGTGTCCACGAGCTGTCGCATTCTGTAGCCGCCACACTTCACCTGCCCTGCCACCTTGATAGAGTTTTAATTAATTCATTACCCAATGATTAAATTCAGATTAATGTCTAGTTCTGCATGTGCTTACATTCTTATTCTTTCAATAAATGTTCTACATATCGTGATTGAAATTGAGGAGTTTAGATAAGGTAAGTAGGCAATATCAGCTAGTCCATTGGACAGGAAGACAAATATGTAGATATCCTAGAACATTATTTGATCATACATGGGAGGAAGATTGCTTCTCAGCCTTTTGGCTAAGATCAAGTGTAGTAGCCTTTTGGCTCAGATCTGGTATGTCTCTCTTGTGGGGACCATGAATTGGATTCAATTTGAATTGGTTTTTGGAGCAGGCAAGGAGCTGGATTAGGGGTCCGCCTCTGTCCACACACTGAGCCCTGGCTTGGTAACTCAGAAAAAGTTTTTAAAAAACACATGTAAGGAAGATGAAAAATGTCCAATATTCTTTGTCAGGAGCTTTAAGCATTTGTTGGAGTCATTGATTGCTTATATTCCCTTGAGTTTAAATGGTGGATTGAATCAAGGTGCTTAAAAGGATAAATGACTAAGGGTGGTTTGGATTTGTGGATACAGTTCAGTAGACTGGTGAAGCAAACATCAGTGCCTGGAGGTGACGATATTGGAAGCATCGATTTCTTTCGGCTAATCCCCCCTCTGTGTGTTTTGTATTTCCAGGGAGTGGATCAGCTGGACAATAACAAGCTAAACAATCCGAAAAAGGAAGACATTTCAATGGGTATTTGTGGTCAACTGTTATATTCTGAGCCTCTGGAATACATTAAGGAAGAAAGAACTTGCATTTGACATCAATATGTCCTCAGGGCAATTCATGATGGATGAGAAATGTGACCTAATTGGCATCGGTCTTGATAATATTTTTAAGATGTGCTTCATTGTGTCATTGGCTTTGTGTACAGCGGCATTACATGTAGCTGCTCTTACTTTGTAGGTTGCTATTGTAACTGATTTGCACTCAATGCTGACCTCGCCCAATGTTCACACACGCACCAATTCAATCACAAGACAGTGATCAGGAGTGAGAACTCCATGGACTTTATATCACAGACACAAGGCATTTGGCTCAACTTTTCTATGCTGGTGTTTAATGCTCCACATTTAAAAAATAATAATTACTTTCTCGTAGTTACAAAGCCATGTGCAGAGTGGACAGGGCAAGCCCTTGATCCATCTCCGTGCTTGCTCCGAAAACCAATTCATATTCAAATTGAATCCAGTTTGTGGTTCCCACAAAAGTGGCAAACTGGATCCAAGCTGACAAGTACAGGCATTCCACCTGATCTCCAGCTTGTTCCTACAGCTCAGCCAAAAGAACAAGAAGCGATTTAATGCTGCACACAAGCCTGAATTGTCCCTCTTCATCCCGCCACGTCAGTATAGCCTTCTATTCCTGGGCTGGTTTATAGTATAGCCTTCTATTCCACGGGCTGGTTTAGCACAATGGGCTAGGACAGCTGGTTTGTAATGCAGAACAAGACCAGCAACGCGGGTTCAATTCCCGTTGCAGCCTCCCCAAACAGGCGCTGGAATGTGGCGACTAGAGGCTTTTCACAGTAACTTCATTGAAGCCTACTTGTGACAATAAGCGATTATTATTATTATTGTATTATTATAGCTTTAGAGAGGGTGCAGAAGAGATTTACCAGGATGTTGCCTGGTATGGAGGGTTTTAGCTATGAGGAGCGGTTGAATAAACTCGGTTTGTTCTCACTGGAACGACGGAGGTTGAGGGGAGACCTGATAGAGGTATACAAAATTATGAGGGGCATAGACAGAGTGGATAGTCAGAGGCTTTTCCCCAGGGTAGAGGGGTCAATTACTAGGGGGCATAGGTTTAAGGTGCGAGGGGCAAGGTTTAGAGTAGATGTACGAGGGAAGTTTTTTACACGGAGGGTAGTGGGTGCCTGGAACTCGCTGCCGGAGGAGGTGGTGGAAGCAGGGACGATAGTAACATTTAAGGGGCATCTTGACAAATACATGAATAGGATGGGAATAGAGGGATAGGGACCCAGGAAATGGAGAAGATTGTAGTTTAGTCGGGCAGCATGGTCGGCATGGGCTAGGAGGGCTGAAGGGCCTGTTCCTGTGCTGTATTTTTCTTTTTTCTTTGTTATTTGTTCTTTCTTCCTCGTGTTTGTCTAGCCTCCCCTTTTGCTGATTATAGTTCTGTACCCCGCTTGCGCTGATGTTGCTGCTGATTAACGTGGAACTAATTTGGGACGGCCTGGATTGGTGAAAGGTGCTCGATAAATGCTAGTACTTTCACCATTCCAAATTAAGGACTCCTAAAGAAAGCTTCAACTATACATAAGCCCTGTTTAGACCACTCTTGGAAGTATTGTGAACTGTTCTAGCTGAGCACCACTCCTCAGGAAGGATCAATTGGCTTACTGGAAGATTTACTGGAATATTACTTGTTCTCCAAGGGTTAAATTACAAGGAGAGATCACACAATTGGAATGCAGAAGTGTAAGGGTTGATTTGATCAAGGTTGACAAGATATTAAAAGGTACGGTAGATAGAAACTATTTCAATTGGTTGGGAAGTCTAGGACCAGGGGTCATGATTTAAAAATTACAGACAGACCTTTGAGGAGTGAAATCAGCAAACATGTCAGCACACGAAAGGTGATAGAAATTTGGAACTCTCTTCTGCTATTGGCAATTGATCCTAGATTAATTCTCAATATTAAATCTGGAATTGGTAATTGTTAGTCAACCAAAGGTATTGAGGGATCTGGCGCAAAGGTGGGTATATGGAGATAATTCACACATCAGCCGAATGGCTTGACTGGTTAGATGGGCAGAATGGCCTTCTCCCGTTCTCATGTTCCCATATCCAGTGAAGCAAAGAAAGCTAAGAGAAGAATTCACAGATTGTTTTAACTATGGAAAGTTTTTAAAAAGAATAGGGAGAAATTAGTTTGCCTTGTTGGGGCAATAGGGGCAAGGAGGCATTAATTCCACAAACTGAACAGGAAAGTTAGGAGAAATGTCTTTACACAGAGAGAGGGCTGTTGACGTATGAGTTGCTTTATTCAGAGAATGCTTGAGGTATAGTCTGCTACATCCCTCTAGTGAAAGTTAGACGATTATGTGAAGTGGAGGAAGGGATGAAGCAGAGCTGGAGAACTTTGGGTTGCACAAGCAAAGAGCTCACACACACATGATAGGCTAAATGATGTGACTGTTTGCTGGAAACGATCATTGTATTACAGTAATTTTCCATAAAAGCGAGTTTTACAAATGAAATATGGTAATTAGCCAAGAGTTAACATTCTTGCCAATTCCTTTTCTGTTGCAGGTCGGTCATCATCAAAAGTTCTACCGCCAACGACAACAACAACAACAACAATATCAACAACAACAACAATATCAACAACAACAATATCAACAACAACAACAACAACGACCCTCGCAACGTCAACTGAAACAGGTAGATTTTCCTTCATGGTTAAATGCAATAACGAATTAGGAATAGGTTTTTCCTAGTTCGAATTGAGAGCCATGTTTCATTAGCTTCTGCCTGACAGGACCACCATCGCAGCCGGCTAGGCTCCATTTCTAGGCCTCCGATGCCAGAGGCAGAATTCTCCCATATGGGGACTACATCCCATGGCAGGGATGGGAACTGGGAATGTTTTCCACAGTGGAGGCCAGCAGGAAAACAACGCCATATCTTCCGGCCGCGACCTCATTAATTATGGGTACCTGGGGTTTAGCGCCGTCTCCTGCGGTGGGGTGGGTATGATGGCATGGATCCTGCCATCATATCTGGGTGCCATACTGAAAGGGCGCCCAACAGCACTGACCCACTGGTGAAGGAAGAAGAGCACCCTCCTGAAAAAGAATATGGATCTCCCCAGGAGCACTCTGAGGCTGGAAGATTGACCTCATTGATGACTCTGAATCTGGAAGATGCGCCGCTAGATGCTCCCCCCCACTCATTGCTTTTGTGTTCCTGGGTCTAGGGTTGCTGGTGACCTCCATCCCGAACTCCGGGCACTGCCCCAGGCGTTGTTCCGGTAAGTCCCGACTTCTTCACGCCATTTTGTTCCATATACGTGCTCTGGACAGGCGTGTTTTCCCATTGGCCTTGTGAGGAATCTGGTGTGTGTGGAACATTCCGATCTGACTTTCATTGGCACCCAATTAGCGGGGTTCAAATCAGTCACATGCAAGCCTCAGCGGGCTTCCTGATCCGCCTTGCCGGACATCAGCGGAAGATTCCCTGAAAGATTGACGCTGGCTTTAAACCGATTTTTGGACACCTGCCAAATTCACCCCCCCCCTTCCCCCTTTTGCCCAGGTCTCCAACTCCAGACCTCTGTGTAGGTCCTGGGTATTCCAGTGTGATACATTCCGGGAGTGTGGCAGTCCGGGAGCCTAGATTCTTATTGTAGTGACCACTGGAAGACAAAAGAAAGAAGTCAAATATATAGATTGCAAAAAATAGATTATTTGCAGGACTGAAGTGGTTGATTTGCACTCCTGGGCATACATTTAGGTTCATGAGAACAGGGAGCCACATGTACCCCTGCCTCATTTCTCGGAGTTTCTGACCCATTGGGCAGAAGTGATGAATGGGAGGAAAGATAGTTCAGGCTTGTTAGCATTGGTGCAGAAAGAAGAAGTGTGGGCTAACACTTATTAACTAATCGTAAGTTAATGGTGAGGGGTGGAACGGGACATTGTGAGATACAGTTCGTTGTCTGAATGAAGTAGTTAAGCCCTTTTAAAATAAAGCAAGAAATTAAAAACAGAACATGTAACCTATACAAATCATAAATTAGGCGTCAGTTAGAGTATTTAGATCCAGTTTTGCGGAACCTACATTAGGAAGGATGTTAAGATCCCGGAGAGATTCATTTTAGTGTAACAAGGCTTCTGCTGAGGGAGTACGAGTAGCTAGGGGCTAAATTAAAATGCGGAACCTCAATAGTAACAATCTATTACCTGAGCCACAAGTGAGGGAATTGAGGGTTAAGGGGACAAGGTAGGAAAGTGGAGTTGAGGATTATCACATCAGATCAGTCATAATCTCAACTGAATGGCAGAGCAGACTCAATGGGCCGAATGGTCTACTTCTGCTCCTATGTTTTATGAGCAAAATGGAGTATGGTGACTAAGATTAGAGGGATGAATGCAAACTGGCGTGGGAGAAATGGGTTTCAATTCAGGGGGCACTGGCACCTGTACTGGGGAAAGAGGGAGCTGTACCATCAGGATGGCAGACACCTGAACTGTGCTGGGGCCAGTTAATGGTTCTGGCCAGCTGTATAACCAGGGTAATAGAGAGGGTTTTAAACTAATTGGTGGGGGCAAGGGATCAAGTTCAGGCAGATGTTCTTGGATAGAAGAGGGGCAGAAATGGTTGTTGGAGGTCCCTGGTTATAGATGTTTCAATAAGATTAGGGAGGGTGGTAAAAGAGGTGGGGGGGGGGGTGGCATTATTAATTAGAGATAGTATAACAGCTGCAGAAAGGCAGTTCGAGGAGTATCACCCTAATGAGGTAGTATGGGTTGAAGTCAGAAATAGGAAAGGAGCAGTCACCTTGTTAGGAGTTTTCTATAGGCCCCCCAATAGTAGCAGAGATGTGGAGGAACAGATTGGGAAACAGATTTTGGAAAGGTGCAGAAGTCATAGGGTAGTAGTCATGGGCGACTTTAACTTCCCAAATATTGAGTGGAAACTCTTTAGATCAAATAGTTTGGATGGGGTGGTGTTTGTGCAGTGTGTCCAGGAAGCTTTTCTAACGCAATATGTAGATTGTCCGACCAGAGGAGGGGCAATATTGGATTTAGTACTGGGTTATGAGCCAGGGCAAGTGATAGATTTGTTAGTGGGGGAGCATTTTGGAGATAGTGACCACAATTCTGTGACTTTCACTTTAGTAATGGAGAGGGATAGGTACGTGCAACAGGGCAAGGTTTACAATTGGGGGAAGGGTAAATACGATGTTGTCAGACAAGAATTGAAGTGCATAAGTTGGGAACATAGGCTGGCAGGGAAGGACACAAGTGAAATGTGGAACTTGTTCAAGGAACAGGTGCTACGTGTCCTTGATATGTATGTCCCTGTCAGGCAGGGAAGAGATGGTCGAGTGAGGGAACCATGGTTGACAAGAGAGGTTGAATGTCTTGTTAAGAGGAAAAAGGTGACTTATGTAAGGCTGAGGAAACAAGGTTCAGACAGGGCATTGGAGGGATACAAGATAGCCAGGAGGGAACTGAAGAAAGGGATTAGGAGAGCTAAGATAGGGCATGAACAATCTTTGGCGGGTAGGATCAAGGAAAACCCCAAGGCCTTTTACACATATGTGAGAAATATGAGAATGACTAGAGCGAGGGTAGGTCCGATCAAGGACAGTAGCGGGAGATTGTGTATTGAGTCTGAAGAGATAGGAGAGGTCTTGAACGAGTACTTTTCTTCTGTATTTACAAATGAGAGGTGCGATATTGTTGGAGAGGACAGTGTGAAACAGATTGGTAAGCTCGAGGAAATACTTGTTAGGAAGGAAGATGTGTTGGGCATTTTGAAAAACTTGAGGATAGACAAGTCCCCCGGGCCTGACGGGATATATCCAAGGATTCTATGGGAAGCAAGAGATGAAATTGCAGAGCCGTTGGCAATGATCTTTTCATCCTCACTGTCAACAGGGGTGGTACCAGGGGATTGGAGAGTGGCGAATGTCGTGCCCCTGTTCAAAAAAGGGACTAGGGATAACCCTGGGAATTACAGGCCAGTTAGTCTTACTTCGATGGTAGGCAAAGTAATGGAAAGGGTACTGAAGGATAGGATTTCCGAGCATCTGGAAAGACACTGCTTGATTCGGGATAGTCAGCACGGATTTGTGAGGGGTAGGTCTTGCCTTACAAATCTTATTGAATTCTTTGAGGAGGTGACCAAGCATGTGGATGAAGGTAAAGCAGTGGATGTAGTGTACATGGATTTTAGTAAGGCATTTGATAAAGTTCCCCATGGTAGGCTTATGCAGAAAGTAAGGAGGCATGGGATAGTGGGAAATTTGGCCAGTTGGATAACGAACTGGCTAACCGATAGAAGTCAGAGAGTGGTGGTGGATGGCAAATATTCAGCCTGGATCCCAGTTACCAGTGGCGTACCGCAGGGATCAGTTCTGGGTCCTCTGCTGTTTGTGATTTTCATTAATGACTTGGATGAGGGAGTTGAAGGGTGGGTCAGTAAATTTGCAGACGATACGAAGATTGGTGGAGTTGTGGATAGTAAGGAGGGCTGTTGTCGGCTGCAAAGAGACATAGATAGGATGCAGAGCTGGGCTGAGAAGTGGCAGATGGAGTTTAACCCTGAAAAGTGTGAGGTTGTCCATTTTGGAAGGACAAATATGAATGCGGAATACAGGGTTAACGGTAGAGTTCTTGGCAATGTGGAGGAGCAGAGAGATCTTGGGGTCTATGTTCATACATCTTTGAAAGTTGCCACTCAAGTGGATAGAGCTGTGAAGAAGGCCTATGGTGTGCTCGCGTTCATTAACAGAGGGATTGAATTTAAGAGCCGTGAGGTGATGATGCAGCTGTACAAAACTTTGGTAAGGCCACATTTGGAGTACTGTGTACAGTTCTGGTCGCCTCATTTTAGGAAGGATGTAGAAGCTTTGGAAAGGGTGCAAAGAAGATTTACCAGGATGTTGCCTGGAATGGAGAGTAGGTCTTACGAGGAAAGGTTGAGGGTGCTAGGCCTTTTCTCATTAGAACGGAGAAGGATGAGGGGCGACTTGATAGAGGTTTATAAGATGATCAGGGGAATAGATAGAGTAGACAGTCAGAGACTTTTTCCCCGGGTGGAACAAACCATTACAAGGGGACATAAATTTAAGGTGAAAGGTGGAAGATATAGGAGGGATATCAGAGGTAGGTTCTTTACCCAGAGAGTAGTGGGGGCATGGAATGCACTGCCTGTGGAAGTAGTTGAGTCGGAAACATTAGGGACCTTCAAGCAGCTATTGGATAGGTACATGGATTACGGTTAAATGATATAGTGTAGATTTATTTGTTCTCAAGGGCAGCACGGTAGCATTGTGGATAGCACAATTGCTTCACAGCTCCAGGGTCCCTGGTTCGATTCCGGCTTGGGTCACTGTCTGTGCGGAGTCTGCACGTCCTCCCCGTGTCTGCGTGGGTTTCCTCCGGGTGCTCCGGTTTCCTCCCACAATCCAAAGATGTGCGGGTTAGGTGAATTGGCCAATGATAAATTGCCCTTAATGTCCAAATTGCCCTTGGTGTTGGGTGAAGGTGTTGAGTTTGGGTAGGGTGCTCTTTCCAAGAGCCGGTGCAGACTCAAAGGGCCGAATGGCCTCCTTCTGCACTGTAAATTCAATGATAATCTATGATTAATCTAGGACAAAGGTTCGGCACAACATCGTGGGCCGAAGCGCCTGTTCTGTGCTGTATTTTCTATGTTCTATGTTCTATGTTCTATGTGATAAACTAAAGAGAGCAGACAAGGCAAGAGGGCAAGGTAGCAATAAGAGAAATGATAATCAGAATATGGCAGGAAGGGGCAGCGTGTACAAACCTGATGGATAAAGGGGAACC
Source organism: Scyliorhinus torazame (assembly GCF_047496885.1). Classification (NCBI taxonomy): domain Eukaryota; kingdom Metazoa; phylum Chordata; class Chondrichthyes; order Carcharhiniformes; family Scyliorhinidae; genus Scyliorhinus; species Scyliorhinus torazame. The sequence goes on along the minus strand of NC_092723.1, from coordinate 20,282,329 downwards.
GGTGGATGTACTGTACTTAGATTTCCAGAAGGCATTTGATAAGGTGTCACATCAAAAGTTATTAGGGAAAACAAAAGTTTATGGTTTAGGGAATAATATATAGGCATGAATAGAAGATTGAATGCTAACAGGAAACAGAGAGTTGGCATAAAATGGGTATTTTTCTGGTTGGCAGGATGTGGCGAGTGAATCAGCACTGGATTCTCAATTTTTTTACAATTATATAAATTATTTTGATGAAGGGACTGAAGTCATGATAGCTGAATTTGCTGATGACACAAAGATGGTGGAATAGTAAATTGTAAAGAGCATTTAAGGACATAGATAGGTTAAGTGAGTGGACAAAGATCTGGCAGATGGAGTACATTGTGGGCAAATGTGAAAATTGTCCATTTTGGCAGGAAGAATGAAAGCTTATCCAAATGGTGCGCGATCGCAGAGCTCTGAGAAGAAGAGGGATCTGGGTATCCTAGCGCATGAATCACAAAAGGCTAGTATACAGGTCCAGCTAGTAATTAGAAAGCTAATAGAATGTTATTGCTTAATCTGGGGGGGTATTGAATACAAAATGATGGAGGTTAAGCTTCAGTTGTACAGAGCATTGGTAAGACCACATCTGGAGCATTGTGTACAGTATTGGTCTCCTTATTAAAGGAAGGATGTAAATGCATTTGTATCAATTCAGATAGAGTTTACGAGACTAATGCCAGGAATGGGCAGCAGTTCTTATGAGGAGTTTAGAAGAGTAAAAGGCAACTCGATCGAAACCTTTAGGATCCTAAGGGGTGTTGACAGGGTGGATGTGGAGACTCAGAATTCTCCGGCCACCCCCCCCCCGGCCGGGTCGGAGAATCGCCGGTGGGCCACGCGAATCGCGCCACGCCGCCCCGATGCCAGGATGCGATTCTCCGCGCCATTGGGGCCTGCGTGGTCGGCGTGGCGCCGGAAGGGGTATGCGCCGACTCTCCGGCCCGGGCAGGCGCACCGATTCTCCGGCCCGGATGGGCCGAGCGGCCGTCATCAAAATGCTGACTCCCGCCGGCGCCGTTCTAACATCCTCTGAGCCGGCGGGACCTCGGCGTAGAAGAGGCCGGGGGGCGGTCTGTGGGGGGGGGGGGGGGCAAGGTGGGGTCCGACTCCAGGGGGGGGCCTCCGTAGTGGCCTGGCGCGCGATCGGGGCCCACCGATCGGCGGGCCGGCCTCTCTGCCCCCCCCCCCGGCCTCCATTCCTCCGCGCCGGCTCCTGTAGCCCTGCGCCATTTGGCGTCGGGGCCGGCGCGGGGAAGAGGGCCACTGCGCATGTGCTAGTTGGCGCTGGCCCAACTGCGCATGCGCAGACCCCGCGGCGCCGTGTTCAGGCCGGGATCGGCAGCTGGGGCGGCGTGCTACCCCACTGTGGGCCGCAGAATGGGGTCCCGGAAGACTCCCGTTTTTACGCCGGGGTCAGCACTCAGCCGCCCGATGGGAGAATCCCGCCCGATATTCTTCTTGTCAGAGAATCTGGAACTAGGGACCACTGTTTAGAAATAAGGGTCGCTCATTTAAAACAGAGTTGAGGAGAAATGTTTTCTCTTTCAGAATGTCTGGAACTCTCTTCCTCGAAAGGCAGTGGAAGCAGAGGGCTGGATTCTCCGTCTCTGAGGCTAAGTGCGGAGGATCTGTGGTGTTTTACGTGTAATAAATCGGGGCACCGATTCTGCGACCAGTGAGGGGCTAGCAGCCGCGCCGCATAAAACTCCCGGCCTCCACGATATAAACGGCCAGACAACGGGCGGGTCTGTGGCCGTGCATGTGCACGGCGGCAACCTGAAGCGGTCATGCCATAAAACATGGTGCCGGCAGTGCACGGACACAACCAGCCACATAGTGACCCCTGGCCACCCCCCCAGTCCCCCCAGCCCTCATAGAAGCCCCGCTGGCCAGCAGTATGGTTCCCTCTCGACTGTGGCGGCGCTGGACACAGTCTGCAGCCGCCACGCTGGGTCCTCGACCGCCGAGACCACGCCGCCCCCCGCGCCGTCAGGAACTCGGCCCATCGGGGGAGGGCCTCCGGGTGTCGCGCTGAGGCCACCCCAACGGAGTGTGGCGCGCTCCGCACAGGCGTCATTTCAGAGGGGGCGGAGCATACAAAACCTGCGTCAAACCGGCGCCGCCCCAGATTTCAACGTCAAAAGGGAATCTCCACCCGATCGCCAATTACGACATCGGCCTCGGGGAACGCAGAATCCAGGCCAGAGTCTTTGAATATTTCCAAGGCAGATTTAAATCGATCTTTGATTGACAAGCCACGCCATTATTGAATTGCAGAGCAGGCTCGAGGGGCCGAGTGGCCTACTGTTCCATTCTTCTAGTTGCCACAAGGAGAAAAGTATAGGGGTGCCACGCTCTATGTTCTTTAAAAACATGGTGCAAGGTTTATTAGGAGATATTGCTCTTACAGTACAAGAAGGAGAACTAAACGTAAACTCCGCACAAACACTCTGCTGACGTCGCTACAGATCATGTGACGTTTCACTCAGCAGGGATGTATTGTCTGGTTCACAACACCCCTTCAGCACAATGACAACGACTTAACATTTATACAATAGACCCACATACGCATTATCTCTGTATACATATGCAACTTAATAAGACTATTCCAGATGTTATCCAAAAGGAAGGTCTTTTGTAATGAAACAGACCTTTATGAATCATGATAGTAAGTGCAGCTGTGGTGTTGCAGCCACATTCATTTCTAAATAGGCCTGTGATATATCAATTTTGTTGAATTTCTGTCCTCCTGAAATGCGGTCCGGAACACACATTCAGTAAACACCGTTTCCATGTCATTAGCAGGCCCGGCCGGTATTCCCCGGGGCCTCTGCGATGCTCCGCCTCCAATGGGCTGAGTTCCCGACGACGTAGTTCACTTGTGCTTTAAAAATCGTGAAACCGGTATTGTGGCTGCTGAGGGGGCAGAAGAGGGGGTGCCGCTGGCTGGGGGGGGCATCTGCCAGGGCCAGGGGGGGTGTAGCGGAGGGTGGCCAGGAGGTGGGCTGTGGGGTAGGGGTGGATAGGCATGGAACACCATTGCCGCAGCGGGCAAGGCAGCCATGCAGCTGCGCACGCCACTAACAGTCCACTTTGAATTTAGGGCCACGGGTCGTTTAGGTGTCGTCCCCCCCCCCCCCCCCCCCCCCACCCCCCCCTCCCCCAGGCCAGTTATTCCGTCGTGAAAGTCTCAAATACTGCGTTACTTAGTCTCAGAAACGGAGAATCCCAACCCATGTCTAAGCATCTGAGTAGAAAAGATGTCCTTTCATTATTTTGGTAATGATCTTAAGTGTACACATTGCCCCCCACTCCCCCTCACCACTCTCCCTGCGCGCCCCACTGTAGCTGCATCTACTTTACCCCACACAGGGCAGTTTCATTCTCCACTGTACAATTGTACTTTTTTCTAAGCAGTGTGGCTGCCACTTTAAGGAAGCAATCATAAACTCCATGCGAACTCAGGAAGTGAAAGTGTTTGTGTAGCAGAGTATATAGATACCCCATATTTGCCTTTGGAGTTCAGCTGCAGGTCTGTTTATGTTGTATAGAGTGACTGGCAGTGTGGTAACCAGTGAACACTGCAGACCTGCAAACATGCCCTTGTGTCCCCAAATCCGATTCTCCAGCCCTGTGACTCCCAGTGCCACGCAGCTGAAAGATTATCTGCGCTCCCTGAGAATAGAGTACCGAGTTACTGCTTAATTCCCCCTTTACATTTCTGTGTGCGATCAGGAGTGAAATGTTTGCACACACCTTTAGAATCACTGTGGGGTGGTGTAAGGTTGCATCCTAATAGGACAGGAAGCTTGCCGGGTCTCTATACAAGATATACATTCAATCTTGGGTTAAGTGGCGTGTCCAATCAGCTGAGACTGAGTAGAATAGGTCTTTATTCTCTAAGAGTTTATAAGAATGAGCATTAATCTCTGAAACGTAGAAAATTCTGGACAGGGTAGATGATGAGAGGCTGTTTCCATCTGACTGGAAATCTAGAATTCGGAGTCTAGTCTCAGATTAGAGGACTGGCTATTTTGGGGAGAGATGAGGTGAAGTTTCTTCACGCAGAGGATTGTCAATGGTTGGAATATTATACCCCAGCGGATTATGGATGCTCAATAGTTCAGTATATTCGAGACTGAATTCAATTGATTTGTGGATTCTTAAGAGAATTAAGGGATATGAGAGTCTTACTGAGTGATCATATTCAGAATTCCTAGAATCCTGACAGTGCCCCGACCCTCCGAAAGAGCCCCCTACCTTGCCACCCCCCCGTTCCCGTAACTCCACCTAACCTGCATATCTTTAGACAATGAGGAGCAATTTCGCATGGCCAATGCACCTAACCTGCATATCATTGGACTGTGGGAGGAAACCGGAGCACCCGGAGGAAACCCACGCAGACACGGGGCGAGAACGTGCAAACTCCACACAGTCACCCGAAGCCAGAATTGAACCCGGTTCCCTGGCACTGTGAGGCAGCAGTGCTAACCACTGTGCCACCGTGCCGCTCTGGTCTGCTTCTGTTCCTATTTCTTATGTTCCTGTACAAGGTTTTTGCTGAAACTCTTTCTTTCTGTCACCAGTCAAGGTGTATGTGTCGGTGGGAGTGGTGCTGTTTGTGGTACTGAGTTTGCTGCTGATTGGTGTTGCTATGTATGTTGTCAAGAAGAAGAAAATATTTCTGGGTAAGTGTAACATTATTTTTTGCAGATAATTCTGTTAGGGACAATCTATAGGTATAATTTAATTTAGATGTTCTATTTGTGCCTTAAGAAAGGTAAAACCTGGGCCGAGTTTCATTTTGAGCTTTTTTGGTGGGAGTTGGCTGGCAACGGGTCTGGAGCTTTGTTTGTATATGTGTAGTTTTAATGAGATTTTCTAAGGCGAAAGATGAAGAGATGGGTTACCAAGGGGTAATAGTTTTGTGAAGTTAAAATAAAAAATGATGAAGACAAAATTGCGCTGTTGCCTCGCTACAGCACCTCAGAGACACAGGAAAAGAGATCAGGGCTATTCAGTCAGTTTTGACAAAGAGTCATTGGACTCGAAACGTTAGCTCTTTTCTCTCCCTACAGATGCTGCCAGACCTGCTGAGATTTTCCAGCATTTTCTCTTTCGTTTCAGATTCCAGCATCCGCAGTAATTTGCTTCTATTCAGTCAGTTAGCGTGTGGACATCGGAGAGTGCAGACAGTAAGAGATCCTGCACACGGCGTTTAGCGAACTGATGTGCTTGCACTAAAGTTAAAGCAATACTGAGACCAGAGTGTGGTTTTGGGGTGTCTTGGGGGGGGTATGCCAATTTAAGAAGAGCATCTAGTAAATGTTTAAAAGTCTGCGCAATCCAGATCCTCTATCTAAAACTGTCGCCTATTTTCTAAGGATCTGTATCCCTCTGCTCCCTGCCCATTCATGTGTCTGTCTAGTTACATCTTAAATGACGCTATTGTGCCTATCTCTACCATCTCCGCCGGCAATACGTTCCAGGCACCCACCACCCTCTGCGTAAAGAACCTTCCACGCATATCTCCTTAAACTTTTCTCCTCTCACCTTGCACTCGTGACCCTTAGTAATTGAGTCCCCCACTCTAGGAAAAAGCTTCTTGCTATCCACCCTGTCTATACCTCTCATTATTTTGTAGACCTCAATGAGGTCCCCCCTCAACCTCCATCTTTCTAATGATAATAATCCTAATCTACTCAACCTCTCTTCATAACTAGCGCCCTCCATATCAGGCAACATCCTGGTGAACCTCCTCTGCACCTTCTCCAAAGCATCCACATCCTTTTGGTAATGTGGCGACCAGAACTGTACGCAGTATTCCAAATGTGGCCGAACCGAAGTCTTATACAACTGTAACATGACCTGCCAACTCTTGCACTCAATACCCCTTCCGATGAAGGAAAGCTTGCCGTATGCAACATATTACAACATTTAAGAAGCATTTAGATAAACACTTGAAATGCCAAAGCATACCGGGCGAGCCTGTGCTGTAATTTTTCTTTGTTCTTTGTTCTTTTGTCTCTTAGATTGTTTGAAACTGAGCCAGCATACCGGTCTCCCTGAACAGGTGCCGGAATGTGGCGACTAGGAGCTTTTCACAGTAACTTCATTGAAGCCTACTTGTGACAATAAGCAATTATTATTATTATTCAGCCTTGGTCTTGAGATAGTGGTAAATCTTCACTGGGGCTTTTGTGTCTGTCAGGTTATTGCTGGGATAAAACGAATAAGAGAATAAGAACTAGAAGCAGGTGTAGGCAATTCACCCCTCAAGCCTGCTTTGCCATTCAATGCGATGATGGCTCATCTCATTTCGGCCTTATCTCCACCTTCTTGCTCACTCCCCACAATCTTTCATCCCATGCCTAATTAAAGACCTCCTCCTTAAATTTGTTCAGTGTTCCGTGTCCTCCGCACTCTGGAATAAAGAATTCTATACATTCACGATCATTGAAGTGAAGTAATTCCTCCTCATTTCGCTTTTAAATCTGCCACCCCTTAGCCTAAAGCTATGGACTCTCATCCTAGAATCTCCAACAAGGGGAAACATCCGTTCTACATCTATCTACCCTGTAAATCCCCTTTCACATCTTATATGCCTCAATTAAATCTCCTCTCAATCTTCTAAACCCCAGCGAGTATAAGCCTAAACAGCTCAGTCTCTCTTCATTGGACAAGTCCTTCATCCCTGGAATCAATCTAGTGAACTGTCTCTGAACCACTTCTAATGCATTTGTGTCCTTCCTCATGATCAAACTGTGCACAGTACTCCAGATGCGGCCTCATCAATGCCCTATACAGTTGCAACAGCATTTCCCTACTTTTATACTCTATTCCATTAGCAATGAGTGCCAAAATTCCACTTGCCTTGCCTTCTTTGGATTGTGGCAGGAAACCGGAGCACCCGGATGAAACCCACACAGACACGTGGAGAACGTACAAACTTCGCAGAAAGTCACCCAAGGCCGGATTTGAACCCAGGTCCCTGGCGCTGTGAGGCGGCCGCAGTAACCACTGTGCCACGGTGCCTAACATGTTTGGGATCAGCGCATGTTCAAATAGGAACTCCCAAAACGCTGGGCAGGGGTTTCTGCCCAGGGAATTCCAATCCTTGGAGCGCCAACTGCAAACTGGGCTCCCTTGTAGCAAATGGCTCCCCACCAAAAGGCGGAATAATCCCAGGCTTTAAAACTAAAAGTGTATTCAGAATCTGAGGCTGCTTGTCTTTTGATCTGAGCCCGTGGAGGGTCTGACTGTCAGTGCAGGTTGTGATGTGTAAGGTGTTGGTGAGACTTTGCAACGTGTTAAAGTTTGTAATACTGGCTCCCGTCCAAGGAATTGCAGCAACAATGTCAAACTCTGCTTGATTCTTTCACAGGCAAGGTCATGTTTGTTTCCAAAGGAGAACGGACAATGGAGGGAGAAGAGGTAAACAAGAATTAATTCTTATATTTATTTTTCTTTCAATTGCTTAAAGGCGATGGCGTCAGGAGTTAAATTTGTTCAAGGATTGTGGAACATTTCTACTTTCTATTGGCTGCATCCTTCCAACCCAAGACCAGATCCAGGATCTCTGATGGGGTGAAAGGTCCGGATGTTGCCAACAGGTTGTGTGAGCTGTTCTCTGAGCACAGATTTGGAGAACCCGCCGTTCAAATGGACCATTCTAAAGTGAGACACCAGGACTGAAAGTCTAAACTCCTTCAAATTAGGAACTGGTTAAATTACTATCTGTTTGTCACGGAGTGTAGTAGTTACATACGGGTATTCCCCAATCGGAAACCCTGGCTCAACCAAAAGGTTCACTCCCTGCTGAAGTTCCGGGCGGAGGTGTTCAATTCTGACGACCCTGACCTATATAAGAAATCCAGGTACGACGTACGGAAAGCCATCAGGGATGCAAAAAGACAATACCGCATCAAACTAGAGTCCCAGGCCAATGACACTAACCCACAACGACTATGGCAGGGCTTACACAAGATCACAGGCTTTCAAGCAAAGCCAGGCGGAATATCTGGGGCTGGAGCATCTCTACTCGATGATCTGAACAAGTTCTATGCCAGCTTTGAGCAGTCAGCCAATGTATCAGTGTCACCCGCCCCAACAGCCCTGGACACACCCATACCCTCTATTACAGCCTCAGAGGTAAGAGCTGCCTTCTTGAAAGTGAATCCACGGAAAGCGACGGGCCCCGACCGAGTCCCTGGGCGAGCACTCAGAGCCTGCGCTGACCAGCTGGCGAGTGTATTCGCAGATATCTTCACCACCTCACTCCTCCGCTCTGAGGTCCCCACCTCCTTCAAGAAGACCACCATAATACCAGCACCAAAGAAGAACAAGGTAGACTGTCTCAACGACTATCGACCGGTGGCCCTGACGTTTGTGATCATGAAATGCTTCGAGTGGCTAGTCATGAGACGGATCACTGCCAGCCTCCCAGACGGTCTCGATCCACTGCAGTTTGCCTATCATCGCAACCGGTCCACATCGGACGCAATCTCACTGGCTCTGCAATCAACACTTGAACACCTCGACAACAAGGACACCTATGTAAGACTGCTGTTCATAGACTACAGCTCCGCCTTCAACACCCAACAAGACTAATAACCAAACTCCGCAATCTTGGACTTGACCCCTCCCTATGCAGCTGGATCCTCAACTTCCTCACCAACAGACTGCAATCTGTCAGGATATCCAAATTAGCACCTCCTCCACAATAATCCTCAACACCGGAGCCCTGCAAGGATATGTGCTCAGTCCTCTACTGTATTCCCTATACACACATGACTGTGTGGCAAGATTTAACTCCAACTCAATCTATAAGTTTGCGGATGATACGACTGTGGTGGGCCGCATCTCAAACAACGACGAATCAGACTACAGGAGGAAGATAAATCACTTGGTTGCATGGTGTACCGAAAACAACCTCTCTCTAAATGTTGGAAAGACCAAGGAACTGATCATCGACTTCAGGAGGCACAGCACGACACACACTCCCGTCTGCATCAATGGCTCCGAAGTGGAGATGGTCGATAGCTTTAAGTTCCTCGGGGTCACCATCACCAACAGTCTGTCCTGGTCCACTCACGTTGATGCAACAGTCAAGAAAACTCAACAACGTCTCTACTTCCTACAGAAGCTAGAGTAATTTGGCATGCCTGCATCGACTCTCACAGACTTCAACAGATGTGTGATAGAGAGCATCCTACCCGGCTGCATCACAGCCTGGTATGGCAACTGCTTGGTCCAAGATCGCAAGAAACTGCAGAGTGTGGTGAACTCAGACCAACGCATCACACAAACTTGCCACCCTCCCATTGATTCTGTCTACACCTCCTGCTGCCTCAGGAAGGCAGACAGCATTATCAGAGACCCCTCCCACCCAGGCATTGCCTTCTTCCTGACCCTTCCATCTGGCAGAAGGTACAGAAGTCTGAAGACTCGCACATCCAGACACAGGAACAGCTTCTCCCCCACAGCTACAAGACTCCTCAATGACTCCCCCTTGGACTGATCTGTTCCCTGTAAGAACACTATTCACGATGCCCTATGCTGCTCTTGTTTGCTTTGTTTGGCCCCTTGTTCCGCACTGTAATCAATAACTGTTTTGTCGATGTACCATTTTTCAATGTTCTCTGTTGATTATTCGTGTGTCTACTATGTACGTACTGTGTACGTTCCTCGGCCGCAGAAAAATACTTTTCACTGTACTTTGGTACATGTGACAATAAATCAAATCAAATCAAATATCTCTGGACTAGTCATCTGGAAAATGAGAGTTCAAATCCTACCATTGGTTGAGAATTTGACTTCAGTCAAAGCATTGCTGGTTTCAATAGATGTCACCATGAAGTTGTTGGATTCTTGTGCGAGCGTTTGACTCGAGGAGGGAGGGTAGCATTGCTGGGAATGTGTGAGGTTAGGTGAGGGAATCAGTTAGAAGCAGAGCTCGACAAACCAGAGAAAAATAGGGAAATGGATGGCTGTTAATCAGCAGGTTGGGCTCGTTCCATTTCAGCAAGATGCTGTTGGTATTTAAAGGAAGTTCTCATAATTAGAGAGCACCTTTCCTGATCTCAGGATGTCCCAAAGAGCTTTCCGGCCACCGAATCCCTGCTGAAGTGTCGTCACCGTGTAACACAGGAATCAGGAGCATGAGAAGGCCATTCGGCCCCTTCAAGCCTGCTCTGCCATTTGATAAGATCATGGCTGATGTGGTTGTGGTCTGAACTCCCCTTTTCTGATGAAGGAAATGTAACAGCCAATCAGCACAGGGCAACGTAAGTCCCAGATATAACAATGTGATAATAACCTAACAATCTGTTTTTAGCAATGATTGTTGAGGGAAAGATATTGGCTGGACTTCAGGGAAGATACCCCGGCTCTTTGTTCCCGAGTCAATCTCTTCCTTAAGGATCTGCCTAAAGACCAGCTCTTTAACCAAGATTGTTTCTAATTTTTCCTTTGGCTCTCTGTCCACCTTTATCTCCCTGTGCCTCTCTTTTACCATGATGTGGAGATGCCGGCGTTGGACTGGGGTGAGCACAGTAAGAAGTCTTGCAACACCAGGTTAAAGTCCAACAGGTTTGTTTCGATGTCACTAGCTTTCGGGGCGCTGCTCCTTCCTCAGGTGAATGGAGAGGTATGTTCCAGAAACACATATATAGACAGATTCAAAGATGCCAGACAATGCTTGGAATGCGACCATTAGCAGGTGATTAAATCTTTACTGATCCAGAGATGGGGTAACCCCAGGTTAAAGAGGTGTGAATTGTGTGAATCTCTTTTACCAAGTTAATGGTGATGTAGAGTTGCCATTGCTGAAGCTCTAGTGAAGACTGCTGTAGGCTGATTCCCTCTCACGGTTATTCCATTTACCTTTCGATAGATGTTGCTACTTACGTTGTGTATCCTTCCAGCTTCATAAAACTGCTCCTCTCTGATTCCGCTACAGGTGTCTGAAAGTTTGGGAAATGATTTTGTCGGCGCTAACATCTCAAACGCTCGAGGCCAGGTTCCGAAGAGTTCCAGTCTGGAGAGTCCTGTTACGAGCACAGATCAACCTGCCAATGTCCTTTACAGCACAGTGGAATTCAAAGCTGAGAACCGGCCTGTTTCTACCCAACCGCCTGCAGAAGAAGTCGAATACGCCACGATTGCTATTAAAGCAAAATAATGTAATTAGTGACTCTTAGCTAGAGCAAAAAATGATTTTCATCTTTCCTCTGTTAGGATTGACAACTCTAGTTGGGTTCACAGCTGGAGGCTGCCTCGTATGATCCACCCCCACACTCCTGCCATTTGTCATTGGCATGTCCATAATCCTGCTGGCCCAGCATCCCCAAACCTGATTGGTAAGAGGGTAAACTCCTCCTTACCTGACTGGAGGATTCCTGACTCTTGCCTCCACAGCCTTTATTGCACAATCTTCAATGTTCTTTTTTTAAAAATATATTTTATTGAAAATTTTTTCTAACCAACATTTTTCCCTCTTACAAAACAAACGGAACAATAACAAAATATAAATTTTTAACAATACACAAGTAACAAAACCCCATTATCTATTGACCTATACTAAACTAACCCCCCCCCCCCTCCCCACCCTCCCCCCTGGGTTGCTGCTGCTGGTCATCTGTCTTCCCTCTAACGTTCCCCTAGGTAGTCGAGAAATGGCTGCCACTGCCTGGCGAACCCTTGAGCCGATCCTCTCAGGGCAAACTTTATCTGCTCCAGTTTAATAAACCCCGCCATATCGTTTACCCAGGCCTCCAGTCCGGGGGGTTTCGCCTCCTTCCACATAAGTAGGATCCTGCGCCGGGCTACGAGGGACGCAAAGGCCACGACATCGGCCTCTTTCGCCTCCTGCACTCCTGGCTCTTCCGCAACTCCAAATAGAGCTAACCCCCAGCTTGGTTTGACCCGGGCATTCACCACCTGCGAGATCACTCCCGTCACTCCCTTCCAATATCCTTCCAGTGCCGGGCACGCCCAAAACATATGTGCGTGGTTTGCCGGGCTCCCGCCACACCTCCCACATCTGTTCTCCACTCCAAAGAACTTGCTCAATCTTGCCCCTGTTATGTGTGCTCTATGTAGCACCTTAAATTGAATCAGGCTAAGCCTGGCGCATGAGGAAGAGGAGTTTACCCTGCTTAGGGCATCAGCCCACATACCCTCTTCTATCTCCTCCCCTAATTCTTCTTCCCACTTTCCCTTTAGTTCTCCCACCGACTCCTCCCCCTCTTCCCTCATCTCTCTGTAAATCTCTGACACCTTGCCCTCTCCGACCCACACCCCTGAAAGCACCCTGTCTTGTATCCCCTGTGTCGGGAGCAACGGAAATTCCCTCACCTGTTGTCTAGTAAACGCCCTCACCTGCATATATCTCAAGAAATTTTCCCGGGGTAACTTATACTTTTCCTCCAATGCTCCCAAGCTCGCAAAAGTCCCGTCTATGAATAAATCTCCCACCTTCCTAATTCCCAACTGGTACCAGCTCTGAAATCCTCCATCCATTCTTCCTGGGGCGAACCTATGGTTGTTCCTGATAGGGGACCCCACCAGGGCTCCCCGCACCCCTCTCTGTCGCCTCCACTGTCCCCATATGTTCAGTGTTGCCGCCACCACCGGGTTCGTGGTGTACTTTTTAGGTGAGAGCGGTAGCGGTGCCGTCACCAGCGCCTCTAAACTCGTCCCTTTACAGGACTTTCTCTCCAGTCTTTTCCACGCCGCTCCCTCCATCATCCATCTACGTATCATTGCCACATTGGCGGCCCAATAATAATCTCCCAAGTTCGGTAGTGCCAGTCCTCCTCTATCCCTACTACGCTGAAGGAACCCCCTCCTTATTCTCGGAACTTTCCCTGCCCACACAAAGCTCGTGATGCTCCTATCTATTTTATTAAAAAAGGTCCTGATGATTAATACAGGGAGACATTGAAATACAAATAAGAACCTCGGGAAGACCATCATCTTAATTGCTTGCACCCTACCCGCCAGCGATAAAGGCTGCATGTCCCACCTCTTGAAGTCCTCCTCTATTTGTTCTACCAGCCGTGTCAGATTAAGTCTGTGCAAGGTTCCCCAGCTCCTAGCGATCTGAATCCCCAGGTATCGGAAGTTTCTTTCCACTTTCCTTAGCGGTAAACCTTCTATCTCTCTACTCTGGTCCCCTGGATGCATCACAAATAATTCACTCTTCCCCATGTTTAGCCTATACCCCGAGAATTCCCCGAACCTCCTCAAAATTCGCATAACCTCTATCATCCCCCCGCTGGGTCCGACACGTATAACAGTAGGTCATCCGCGTATAACGAGACTCGGTGTTCTTCTCCCCTCTAATCACCCCTCTCCATTTCCTGGAGTCTCTCAACGCCATAGCCAGCGGTTCAATTGCCAACGCAAATAACAATGGAGACAGCGGGCATCCCTGTCTTGTTCCCCTATATAATCGGAAATACTCCGATCTATGTCGACCTGTAACTACGCTTGCCGTTGGTGCCCCATAAAGAAGTCTAACCCAGCGAATAAACCCGTTCCCAAACCCAAACCTCCTTAACACTTCCCATAAATACTCCCACTCCACCCTATCAAATGCCTTATCTGCGTCCATTGCCGCCACTATCTCTGCCACCCCCTCCACTGGGGGCATCATTATCACCCCTAATAGTCGTCGCGCATTAACATTCAGTTGTCTCCCTTTTACGAACCCTGTCTGGTCTTCGTGCACCACCCCCGGGACACAGTCCTCTATCCTCGATGCCAGTACCTTTGCCAGCAACTTGGCGTCCACGTTCAATAGTGAAATAGGTCTATAGGACCCGCACTGCAACGGATCTTTGTCTCTCTTCAAAATTAGCGATATCGTCGCCTCCGACATCTTTGGGGGTAGAGTCCCCCCTCCCTGGCCTCATTGAACGTCTGCCCTTAGTCCTTTCAAATGCGCGAGCGCTCGGGCCCTTTTTATCGGTCCATTCAGGCCTCTCACGTTCCACGTGATCAGCCTCACTAGGGGGCTACCTGCCCCCCTCCCGTGTCGACTATCCATTACCTTCTCTAGGCCAGTCCCATATCCCACCTCCGCGCTCCCGCTCGCCCCCCCCAGCGTCGCACACCGTCCCCGACCACCCACTCTTTAGCCATTTCCTTTTGGATTTCCGCAGCAGCAACCCAGTTGTACCCCCCCCCCCACTAGATCCCTATCTAGCTTGATTGCTCCCCCCATATCACTTCCGTAAGTCAGCTGACTTCAACTGACCCCGGCTACTCCTGCTCACTCCTCGACCCCCCCGGCGTGAGGGAACTCCCATCCGCCTTGCGCCTGTTTTCCCGCCTTATTCTTTCTGGCGCGGGAACATCCCTTTACCTGACCCGCCTCTTATGGTGCAGCTCCCTTTCCCCTCCCCCTCCCCTTCCCCATTCTCCGACTATGTCCCGTCTTTCCCCCCTCACCGGCGCCCACATTTCCCCAGTGTCTCCCCCCTTCCCTGTTTACTTCTCGAATAACTTTCACCATAACATTATCAAAAACAATAACAATAACAATTCCCTGCAGCATCAGTCCCTCAGTTCCGGTCCAGTTTCTCTTCGTTGATGAAGGACCATGCTTCCTCCGCCGTCTCAAAATAATAGTGTCTCTCCTGATACGTGACTCATAGTCTTGCCGGCTGCAGCATCCCAAACTTCACCTTCCTTTTGTGCAAAACCTCTTTGGCTCGGCTGAAGCTCGCCCTCCTTCTCGCCACCTCCGCACTCCAGTCCTGGTATATCCTTACCACCGCATTCTCCCATCTGCTGCTCCGCACCTTTTTAGCCCATCTCAGGACCTCTTCTCTGTCCTTAAGGCGGTAGAATCGCATGATTATCGCCCTCGGTGGTTCTCCCGCTTTTGGTCTTCTCGCCGGGATCCGATTTGCCCACTCCACCTCCATGGGGCCCGCAGGGGCCTCAGCACCCATCAGTGAGCTCAGCATCTTACTTGCGTACGCTCCACAGTCCACTCCTTCCACACCCTCAGGGAGACCTAGTATCCTAAGGTTCTTCCTTCGCGCTCTGTTTTCAAGGGCCTCAATCCTGTCAGCACACTTTTTATGAAGTGCCTCGTGCGTCCGGGTCTGAACCGCCAGGCCCAGGACCTCGTCCTACATATCTGACACCTTCTGCTCCACCACGAGGAGCTCAGTCTCCTGGGTCTTTAAAGTCTCCTTAAGCCCCTCAATTGCCTGCAACATCGGGGTCAGTACCTCCTTCTTCAGCAGGTCCATGCACCATCTCACTACTTCATCCTGCTCAGGCCCCCATGTCGCCTGCGATTTCTCCGCCGCCATTTTGTCCTCCACTCCCTCTGACCTTGTGGTCGAAGATTCTTCGGGCTGCAGCCGCCGCCGCCGGTTTTTGCTTTCGCCGTTCGGGGGGGACTCCCTTCCCACACCGGGTTATTCGGCCGGCAAAATCCCCGTTGGGGCTCTTAAAAGAGCCCGAAGATCCGTCGGAGCTGGAGCCGCCGAAACGTGCGGCTAGCTCATCCTCGCCGCAACCGGAAGTTCAGTGGCCTTGATGAGATCTTTTCACAGTTGTTCCCTCTGCTGCTAGAATTCACCTTTGATACAGGCCCTCAGGTCAGCTTGCAGCTTTAAGCTTGCCCTTCCCCCGCCTGCATGCTGGAAGAGACCCGTTTATCCTGCAGTTGCAGCCAAATCTTTTACTGTTTCTGCCGTGTCTGGCAACCAAGAGACATACCCTTCCTGGGGCCACTGTCGGGGGAATGTTGCAGCCTTCTTCCCACACCGGGAAATGGCAAACAAATGCCGTGGGGGCCCTGTAAAAGAGCCCAAAAGTCCGTTCCAAGCAGGAGCTGCCGAATATGCGACCTAGCTCTGCATAGCCGCACCCGGAAGTCATCTTCAATGTTCTTTACACCTCAAACTAATAAAAGTGTTTGAAGAATGTGGAAATAACACCTCTATTCCTTTTCTTGCTTCCTTTAATTTTCCTCTTGGATTTCTGACTGGCAGTTGTAGCCTGGAGATTGCCTTTTAATTTCTGGAAACCCCAGGCCCGTCCTGAAGGATTGCCAACCTTATTCCTAAGTTTGCAAAAGTTCCAGGATTTAGATGTTTCAGGTGGGATAGAGGGGGATGTAAAAGGGGAGGCGGAGTTGCGCTACTGGTTCGGGAGGATATCACAGCAGTACTACGGGAGGACACCTCAGAGGGCAGTGAGGCTATATGGGTAGAGATCAGGAATAAGAAGGGTGCAGTCACAATGTTGGGGGTTTACTACAGGCCTCCCAACAGTCAGCAGGAGATAGAGGAGCAGATAGGTAGACAGATTTTGGAAAAGAGTAAAAACAACAGGGTTGTGGTGATGGGAGACTTCAACTTCCCCAATATTGACTGGGACTCACTTAGTGCCAGGGGCTTAGACAGGGCAGAGTTTGTAAGGAGCATCCAGGAGGTCTTCTTAAAACAATATGTAGACAGTCCAACTAGAGAAGGGGCAGTACTGGACCTGGTATTGGGGAATGAGCCCGGCCAGGTGGTAGAAGTTTCAGTAGGGGAGCATTTCGGGAACAGTGACCACAATTCAGTAAGTTTTAAAGTGCTGGTGGACAAGGATAAGAGTGGTCCTAGGGTGAATGTGCTAAATTGGGGGAAGGCTAATTATAACAATATTAGGCAGGAACTGAAGAACCTAGATTGGGGGCGGATGTTTGAGGGCAAATCAACATCTGACATGTGGGAGGCTTTCAAGTGTCAGTTGAAAGGAATTCAGGACCGGCATGTTCCTGTGAGGACGAAGGATAAATACGGCAATTTTTGGGAACCTTGGATAACGAGAGATATTGTAGGCCTCGTCAAAAAGAAAAAAGAGGCATTTGTCAGGGCTAGAAGGCTGGGAACAGATGAAGCCTGTGTGGAATATAAGGAAAGTAGGAAGGAACTTAAGCAAGGAGTCAGGAGGGCTAGAAGGGGTCACAAAAGGTCATTGGCAAATAGGGTTAAGGAAAATCCCAAGGCTTTTTACACGTACATAAAAAGCAAGAGGGTAGCCAGGGAAAGGGTTGGCCCACTGAAGGATAGGCAAGAGAATCTATGTGTGGAGCCAGAGGAAATGGGTGAGGTACTAAATGAATACTTTGTATCAGTATTCACCAAAGAGAAGGAATTGGTAGATGTTGAGTCTGGAGAAGGGTGTGTAGATAGCCTGGGTCACATTGAGATCCAAAAAGACGAGGTGTTGGGCGTCTTAAAAAATATTAAGGTAGATAAGTCCCCAGGGCCTGATCGGATCTTCCCCAGAATACTGAAGGAGACTGGAGAGGAAATTGCTGAGGCCTTGACAGAAATCTCTGGATCCTCACTGTCTTCAGGTGATGTCCCGGAGGACTGGAGAATAGCCAATGTTGTTCCTCTGTTTAAGAAGGGTAGCAAGGATAATCCAGGGAACTACAGGCCGGTGAGCCTTACTTCAGTGGTAGGGAAATTACTGGAGAGAATTCTTCGAAACAGGATCTACTTCCATTTGGAAGCAAATGGACGTATTAGTGAGAGGCAGCATGGTTTTGTGAAGGGGAGGTTGTGTCACACTAACTTGATAGAGTTTTTCGAGGAGGTCACAAAGATGATTGATGCAGGTAGGGCAGTGGATGTTGTCTATATGGACTTCAATAAGGCCTTTGACAAGGTCCCTCATGGTAGACTAGTACAAAAGGTGAAGTCACACGGGATCAGGGGTGAGCTGGCAAGGTGGATACAGAACTGGCTAGGTCATAGAAGGCAGAGAGTAGCAATGGAAGGATGCTGTTCTAATTGGAGGGCTGTGACCAGTGGTGTTCTGCAGGGATCAGTGCTGGGACCTTTGCTGTTTGTAGTATATATAAATGATTTGGAGGAAAATGTAACTGGTCTGATTAGTAAGTTTGCAGACGACACAAAGGTTAGTGGAATTGCGGATAGCGATGAGGACTGTCAGAGGATAAAGCAGGATTTAGATTATTTGGAGACTTGGGCGGAGAGATGGCAGATGGAGTTTAATCCGGACAAATGTGAGGTAATGCATTTTGGAAGGTCTAATGCAGGTAGGGAATATACAGTGAATGGTAGAACCCTCAAGAGTATTGAAAGTCAGAGAGATCTAGGTGTACAGGTCCACAGGTCACTGAAAGGGGCAACACAGGTGGAGAAGGTAGTCAAGAAGGCATACGGCATGCTTGCCTTCATTGGCCGGGGCATTGAGTATAAGAATTGGCAAGTCATGTTGCAGCTGCATAGAACCTTAGTTAGGCCACACTTGGAGTATAGTGTTCAATTCTGGTCGCCACACTACCAGAAGGATGTGGAAGCTTTAGAGAGGGTGCAGAAGAGATTTACCAGAATGTTGCCTGGCATGGAAGGCATTAGCTATGATGAGCGGTTGAATAAACTCGGTTTGTTCTCACTGGAACGACGGAGGTTGAGGGGTGACCTGATAGAGGTCTACAAAATTATGAGGGGCATGAACAGAGTGGATAGTCAGAGGCTTTTGCCCAGGGTAGAGGGGTCAATTCCTAGGGGGCATAGGTTTAAGGTGAGAGGGGCAAGGTTTACAGTAGAAGTATGAGGCAAGTTTTTTACACAGAGGGTAGTGGGTACCTGGAACTCGCTACCGGAGGAGGTGGTGGAAGCAGGGACGATAGTGACATTTAAGGGGCATCTTGACAAATACATGAATAGGATGGGAATAGATGGATACAGACCCAGGAAGTGTAGAAGATTGTAGTTTAGTCGGGCAGCATGGTTGGCACCAGCTTGGAGGGCCGAAGGGCCTGTTCCTGTGCTGTACATTTCTTTGTTCTTTGTTTTGTATTGTGACCAAAAAGTCAAGAGTGTTGCATCTGTTTTAGAAAGTGAAATGGGTGTGGAGGACGTCTAATTTTGCAGATCATTTGGGCCTTGTAATGAGGCTCCTCCGCTCAAACATCAGAATCTGAAATTTAGTAAGTTTGGTATGGTCCTGTGATGAACCATCTCCGACATCTTTTCATCTCTCTGACGCGTGTTCCTGCTGATGGCCCTCTTGGGAGAAAACACAACACCCGTACCATAATTTGATTTTTGTTTGGTTTGGAGGAACAATAGGCGGGATTCTCCTTTGCCCGGCGCCGAGATCGGGCGGAGAATAGCCGCTGATGCCGGATTGCGATGCTCCGCCCCCTCCAGAACGGCGTCATTGCGCCGTGCGCCGCGCGTCGTGGCAACCGCGTTTGCATCTCATTACGGGGGCCCACCCGCGATTCGCCGCCTCCGATGGGTGAGTTCCCCAAGGTCCACGTGCGGTCTCAACAGGCGTGAACCTGGCGTGGTGGCTGCGGAGAGAGAGGGCGTACGGACAGTGACCAGCACCGCCAGACTTCGCCAACAGCCGTGCCGCTGACCCAGGGTCTTCTGCCAGGGCTGGGGGGTGTAGTGGGGGGTGACCAGGAGGTGGGCTGTGAGGCTGAGGTGGAAGGGTACACAGTCGAGCACAACAACCACCATCTTTTTGGGCACAATCAGTGTGTGCGGGGGGGGGGGGGGTCTAGTATACGCGCGCTGCAGCTTGTCAGCCCTGCGCGTGTCCATCATGGACCTGGCGATTCTCCCACAATTTTCCGCTTGTTCTGCGAGTGTTCCACGCGGAGCTGGTGCTAGCCCCTCACCAGTACTGGAATCATAGAGAACACAGAACATTACAGCGCAGTACAGGCCCTTCGGCCCTCGATGTTGGGCTGACCTGTGAAACCACTCTAAAGCCCATCTACACTATTCCCTTATCGTCCATCTGTCTATCCAATGACCATTTGAATGCCCTTAGTGTTGGCGAGTCCACTACTGTTGCAGGCAGGGCATTCCACACCCTTACTACTCTCTGAGTAAAGAATCTACCTCTGACATCTGTCCTATATCTATCTCCCCTCAATTTAAAGCTATGTCCCCTCGTGCTAGACATCACCATCCGAGGAAAAAGGCTCTCACTGTCCACCCTATCTAATCCTCTGATCATCTTGTATGCCTCAATTAAGTCACCTCTTACCTTCTTGCCTCTAACGAAAACAGCCTCAAGTCCCTCAGCCTTCCCTCATAAGATCTTCCCTCCATACCAGGCAACATTCTGGTAAATCTCCTCTGCACCCTTTCCAATGCTTCCACATCCTTCCTATAATGCGGCGACCAGAATTGCACGCAATACTCCAAATGCGGCCGCACCAGGGTTTTGTACAGTTGCAACATGACCTCGTGGCTCCGAAACTCAATCCCTCTACCAATAAAAGCTAACGCACCGTACGCCTTCTTAACAACCCTCTCAACCTGGGTGGCAACTTTCAGGGATCTATGTACATGGACACCGAGATCTCTCTGCTCATCCACACTGCCAAGAATCTTACCATTAGCCCAGTACTCTGTCTTCCTGTTATTCCTTCCAAAATGAATCACCTCACATCGATATGGGTGTGGTGCTGATTTTTCCGACGTGGAACACCACGGATCCTCTGTTGGCTTCCACACTTAGGCGCAGGAACAGATAATCCAGCCCAGGACCTTTTCTACTGACTTCACAAGAAAACTACAGGCCGATCTGATGGATCAATGGAAGACCTTCAGGACCTTGCACGTCTTTGCTCGGGTTTCAGGGGCAGGAGAGGGCCATTCAGTCCCTCAAGCCTGTCTTGCCAGTCCGTACGTTAACTCCATCCACCTGACCTAGATCTGTAACCCTCAATACCCTCAGCCAGCAAACACCTAGTAATCTCAGTTTCGGTATTTTCAATTGACCTCCAACCTCAACAGCTTTCTGAGGTGGGGGGAAGGGGGTGGGGGGGAGGAGGGGGCAGAAAACTGCAGATTTCCATTCCCCTCTGTATGAAGAAGTGGTTTCTGACATCACCCCTGATAATCCTCTCTGACATTCTATTTGCCTGAACCCCCCAATCCATAGAATCCTTATAGTGCAGAAGGAGGCCATCCAGCCCATTGAGGCTGTACTGACCCTCCAAAGGAGCACCCCACTTAGGCTCACTCCCATGCCTCGACCCCTTGCTGGTGACGTGAACGGGTTCCACGCCGCGCGCCAGCGGGAGCATGGAAATAAATGCGGGTGGGTCGTCATGATCCATTGGCATCGATTTAACCGGCCTGGCGCTGTATGCTCCACCCTCCAGTGATTCTCCGGTCCCTGTGCCCGGGAATCACGTTGGCGAGGTTCACTTGTGGTCTCTACAATCGGGAACCTGATGTGGTGGGTCTCGCATTGGGCCAAAGGAGCATGGTTGCCACAGAGCCCATCCCCCCCCCCCGCCCCCCCCCCCCCCCCCTCCCCCCGCCTGCAAATCATCCCCAAACCTCCGTCCCCGCACCACACAGCAGGCCCCAACCTCCGGATTGCCTGGGTGCCCTCCCATCCCGAAGTATGGAGGCGGTGACACACCCCCCCCCCAGGGACCCCTGTAATAGGGGATCCCCACAGGGACCCCTGTGATGGGGGACCCCACAGGGACCCCCTGCCTAAATAAACCCTCTCCACAGACTCCACCCCCATACACAGTCACCCCCCCACCCCCACCCAGAAAAAGGACGCCTGTCTGGAAGCTTTAGAACAGTTCAGACAAGGGCTTAGGAAGCTGTAATATGTACTGTGCAATGACACGTGTCCACTCCTTGAAGGAGAACAGCTGCGCCTACGTTTGGTCCCTTCAGATCCACTGTCCGCAATCCATTCATGACTTTTGTTGTGATTTGTGGTTGACAGCTCGTAAAAACCATCTGCAGCGTTGATCCATTCATATCCCTTCATGCTTCAGTGGCTTAAGTGGTGAAACCCCAATGTTGTAGACTTTGACTACATCAAAGAGAGGTAAGTGCAGTGAAATCACACACTTGATTGATTGGAATGCACTGAGTGTGCTTTCATCTCATGGATGTGGGCAATGTACACTGGGGTTTCACCACTGAAGAAGTCACGGATTGAGTTTCAGTTCAGTTAAAGATTGGGATGTTAACAGGCTAGCAGTTTGTCTCAAAGCAGTTTAGTCAGAAAGATTTTGCCTGTGAACAGAACAGCAGATTCTGAAAAGGCTGGCAGGTTAAACAACAGTTAGACACAGGCAAGAATCTGCAAGCTGGGTCCTCAAGGATCTTCCTCAAAGCAGTTTACCGAAGACATCGCTTTACAGCAAGTATTCCTGGGCCTGCTAACTGTATTTAAAAATGGATTTTGACCCAAGATGAGTTTTGCTTGAGTGGAGATAAAGATTGCAGCATTTGGTGTTTCATTCTCATTGTAAGGCATTGCTTAACTGGTAATTGTAAGCTATTTTCTTCATGATGTTAAAGTTAGTTTTAAGACCGTGTTAATAATAAAGTTCATTTTAATACACCATATCCCGATTTGTGTGTGGAATCAATCCTGGAGAGAAGTATCCTTTCCTCACAGTTTTACAAATAAAATAAAATAATGGGGTTTCTGTCTGGTATCCTAGTAACTGTTGGGGTGTGGTTCGGAATCATAATTATTGCCTGATAATAATTTATTTTAAAATGGCAAGAGGGCTACCGATTTTAGCACCTGCTCACCCACCCTCCATATAATCGGGACCAGATGGGAGGTTGGCGGAAAAGTGTTGGACTGGGTCTACTAATTGTATTTTACATGTCCCTCTGCTGAAAATGCACCTGGTGGAGGGCTGTAAAATCCACCTCGTAGCAGCCAATTTCCATAGGGAAAGCTCCCATGAACAGAAATGTTGGGCGGGATTTTTCTCCCCCCCTCCCCGGCGTGTTCCGCAGTGGGAGAGGGCGGCTTGCCAGTGGCCTGTAGCGGGATCTTCTGGTGCCCGTTGAACGCACCCCTCGTCTCTATGAAACCCATGGCAGGGTGGTGTCGTTGGCTAGATTGTAAGATCCCGTCAGCGTGAATGGCCAGAATATCTGTTGTCGCGATGTTTACTGATGGATAAATATTGGCTGGGGCTCTGGAAGAAATCTCGTGCGAATTCCTCTAAATAGTGCCACGGAATCTTTTGCAGACGACAGTCGGCTTAGTGTCTCATTTGAATGTCGCACCAACAGAGCAGCACAACCTCGGTACTGCACTGGAATGTCTGCCTGAACTCTGTGCTCATGTCTCTCTGGCATCCGATTTGAACTCACTACCTCTGGGCCAGATGTGAGAATGCCACTCTGGTGGGGTACTGGTGGGCACAGATCTGCCACTGTATAACACTGGGGCACAGTGCTGCTGGGTTCAGGTTCGTCACTGTATACCACTGGGGTACAGCACTGGTGGGGACGGATCTGTCACTGTGTAGCATTGGATTACAGTTCTGGTGGGGACAGGTCTGTCACTGTATAACACTGGGGTACAGTACTGGTGGGGACAGGTCTGTTACTGTATAACACTGGGGTACAGCACTGGTGGGGACAGGTCTGTCACTGTATAACACTGGGGTACAGTACTGGTGGGGACAGGTCTGTCACTGTATAACACTGGGGTACAGTACTGGTGGGGATAGGTCTGTCACTGTATAACACTGGGGTACAGTACTGGTGGGGATAGGTCTGTCACTGTATAACACTGGGGTACAGCACTGGTGGGGACAGGTCTGTCACTGTATAACACTGGGGTACAGTACTGGTGGGGACAGGTCTGTCACTGTATAACACTGGGGTACAGTACTGGTGGGGATAGGTCTGTCACTGTACAACACTGGGGTACAGTACTGGTGGGGATAGGTCTGTCACTGTATAACACTGGAATGCAGTACTGGTGGGGACAGGTCTGTCACTGTATAACACTGGGGTACAGTACTAGTGGGGACGGGTCTGTCACTGTATGTCCCGGCGATATAGCACTATGACACTGCCAGCAACCCTTGGAGATTTCCATGTTGCTTGAATTCATCTCTGATTCGACCTGATTTCCTTTCATTCGCTCTTGGTGACTTTGCCTTCCGCTGTCTGTGCCCTAAACTTTAATCTTTCCTCTCCAAACATCTCTCCCTCTCCTTCTCCCCCGTTCCGCCTTTACGACGCACCTTAAAACATACATCTTTGACAAAGCCTTTGGTCATCTGTCCAAATATCTATTGATGCGTTTTAAAATTCTTTCATAGGTTGTGGATGTCTCTGACTAAAGCAGAATCTGTTGTCCATCCCTCTCTGTAGCTCAGTGGAAATATTTTGTCTGATAACATTAAGTATATGTATGTCGTGCCTTGGGACGTTTATCCACATGAAAGGAGCTATATAAATGCGAGGTGTTGTTGTTGTATTAAGATCCTCCAACCTGAGTAATTGATCAGGCAGACAGTTTTATATTAATAATCTTTATTTTCACAAGTAGGTTTTCATTAACACTGCAATAAAGTCATTGTGAAAATCCCCGAGTTGTCTGTTGGGGTGCACAGAGGGAGAATTCAGAATGTCCAACTCACCTAACAGCATGTCTTTTGGGACTTTTGTGGGAGGAAACCGGAGCACCCGGAGGAAACCCACGCAGACACGGGGAGAATGGCAGGCTCCGCACAGACAGTGACCCAAGCCAGGAATCGAACCTGGGACCCTGGATCGGTGAAGCAACAGTGCTCCCACTGTGCTACAGTGCTGCCCATAAGTGAGCTGAACCACAGCCCCCATTATAATATTGATGATTCCCTCCCTTTACAGTGATCTTCTTTTTAGCTGCTGCTGCATTGAGAAAGTTATTTTAAAATGGCTTTCAAGAAAGGTTGGAACAGCGCAGAGTTGCAATTTGAGAGGCCATCAGCAGATGGCAGCATTCCTCCTCCCATTGCCCAGCTGCCTCCATTTGCCTCCTTGTGTCCCAATCTGTCACACCCATTCCCAGCTCAGACTGGGCTCCATTCTGAAATATCTCAGTCCAGCGAGGTGGTCTTTCTATCCTTCAACAAGAGTGGTCACATTGACTCATCATCTACCATTAATGTCACAGAATTATATGTGCGCAATTCAATGTCGGGTTTTGGGCAAGTTTAGCTGCATCGGGGAGAATCACCCCACTGTTCAATGGCACGTTGCCATTTTTTGGGCCTTGGGGAGTTTCCCTCCGCTGAGGCCGACTTGAGTCACTTCCTGTTGCCGAGTCCAAAGAGAAAGAAATGCTCCTCGCAGATTGGGGTGCCATTTTGTCTGGCTGACCCAATCTCTCTCCCCCCCCCCCCCCCCCCCCGCCACCCCCTCCCCCCCCCTTCAGCACCCCCCGCCCTCCTCATTTTCGATACCTCCCATCCCCTCCCCAACTTCAGGGAGGCCCCCAGGAACATCCCCTCCTCCCCCACTCAACCCCCTCCACCTGGTAAGGCCCCCCCCCGAGCCCGATCCCCAGCAGTGAAATCCTGGCACCCAGCCTGGCATGGCCTGCCAGGGTGGCACTGCCAGGGTGCCTAGACTGGACTGCCAGGGTGCCACCTTCCCCTTTCCATGACCACCCGGGGGTCTCTAATGGCCTGGGCAACCCCCCCCTCCCTCGCTGTGTAATCGATTTTTTAAAAAAAAATCACCTTGCTTTCAATTCCCTCCATGGTCTCACCCTCCTGACCTCTGTAACCTCCTCCATCCCCACACCCGCCAACATCGCTCAGCTTCTTCAGTTTTGAGCTTGTGCCCATCACCAGCTGAACCACTCACATTAGGATTACTGGCGGGTACAATCGGAGCAGACTGTCCCCCTGGTTCTCTGTGTGACTCCCTTCTTCTTAAGTGGTCCAAATGCTTTTTAAAGATTTTACCTGGAACTGTGATGACGGGCCCGTTGCGGCCACGATGACACCTGGGACACAACTCGGGCCAGTGCCAGTGTTTTTTTTTAAAAACATTATCATCTACTTTGAATGCCCTCTCAATTCTTGATCATTCGCGATTTTTCTTTTGAACAATTTTGTCTGCAGGGATGCTGGTGGTTGCTTTCTCATGGTTGCCCCATGGTTTGTACAGCCCTCTCAGCGCGTCCATTCGAGGTGGGGTGGTAAGGTGCTGTACTTATATGTTTAATCCCATTGGGCGACATACAATGTTGGAACTCCTTGCTGGTAAATGCGGTTCCGTTGTCTGAAACCAACACCTCCAGCAAACCGTGGGTGGCAAAGCTTTGCCGTAGCTTTTCCACTGTTGCAGACACAGGGAGAAAGTAAAATACCACACAGACAGACACCTGAGGCCAGAATTGAACCCGGGTTCCTGGAGCTGTGAAGCAACAGCACTAAGCGCTGTGCCAATGTGCCGCCCTACGTCAGTACGGACGGTGTGCTACATTGTCAGACGGACCGTACTGAGGAAGTGCTGCACTGTCAGAGAAAC
The DNA here is from genome assembly GCF_047496885.1 of Scyliorhinus torazame. Taxonomy (NCBI): domain Eukaryota; kingdom Metazoa; phylum Chordata; class Chondrichthyes; order Carcharhiniformes; family Scyliorhinidae; genus Scyliorhinus; species Scyliorhinus torazame. The sequence goes on along the minus strand of NC_092723.1, from coordinate 20,255,963 downwards.
AGTGCTGAGGAAGCACAGCACTGTCAGAGGGACAGCACTGAGGGAGCACTGCACTGTCAGAGGGTCAGTACTGAGGGAGCACTGCACTGTCAGAGGGACAGTACTAAGGGAACACTGCACTGTCAGAGGGACAGTACTGAGGGAGCGCTGCACTGTCAGAGGGTCAGTACTGAGGGAGCACTGCACTGTCAGAGGGACAGTACTAAGGGAACACTGCACTGTCAGAGGGACAGCATTGAGGGAGCACTGCACTGTCAGAGGGACAGTACTGAGGGAGCACTGCACTGTCAGAGGGACAGTACTAAGGGAACACTGCACTGTCAGAGGGACAGTACTGAGGGAGCGCTGCACTGTCAGAGGGACAGTACTGAGGGAGCACTGCACTGTCAGAGGGTCAGTACTGAGGGAGCACTGCACTGTCAGAGGGACAGTACAAAGGGAACACTGCACTGTCAGAGGGACAGCACTGAGGGAGCACTGCACTGTCAGAGGGACAGTACTGAGGGAGCGCTGCACTGTCAGAGGGTCAGTACTGAGGGAGCACTGCACTGTCAGAGGGACAGTACTAAGGGAACACTGCACTGTCAGAGGGACAGTACTGAGGGAGTTCTGCACTGTCGCAGGGACCGTACTGAGGGAGTGCTGCACTGTCAGAGGGTCAGTACTGAGGGAGCACTGCACTGTCAGAGGGATGGTACTAAGGGAACACTGCACTGTCAGAGGGACAGCACTGAGGGAGCACGGCACTGTCGCAGGGACAGTACTGAGGGAGCGCTGCACTGTCAGAGGGTCAGTACTGAGGGAGCACTGCACTGTCAGAGGGACAGTACTAAGGGAACACTGCACTGTCAGAGGGACAGCACTGAGGGAGCACTGCACTGTCAGAGGGACAGTACTGAGGGAGTTCTGCACTGTCGCAGGGACAGTACTGAGGGAGTGCTGCACTGTCAGAGGGTCAGTACTGAGGGAGCACTGCACTGTCAGAGGGATGGTACTAAGGGAACACTGCACTGTCAGAGGGACAGCACTGAGGGAGCACGGCACTGTCGCAGGGACAGTACTGAGGGAGTGCTGCACTGTCAGAGGGACAGTGCTGAGGGAGCACTGCACTGTCAGAGGGACAGCACTGAGGGAGCACAGCACTGTCGCAGGAACAGTACTGAGGGAGTGCTGCACTGTCAGAGGGACAGTGCTGAGGGAGCACTGCACTGTCAGAGGGACAGCACTGAGGGAGCGCTGCACTGTCGTAGGGATAGTACTGAGGTAGTGCTGCACTCTCAGAGGGTCACTATTGAGGGAACACTGCACTGTCAGAGGGTCACTACTGAGGGGGTGCTGCACTGTCAGAGGGACAGCACCGAGGGACTGCTGCACTGTCGCAGGGACAGTGCTGAGGCAGCGTTGCAGCAGTTGTGAGGGTCAGTACTGTGGGAGTGCTGCACTGAGCGAAGGGACAATACTGAGGGAGCACTGCACTGTCAGAGGGACAGTACTAAGGGAACAATGCACTGTCAGAGGGATAGCACTGAGGGAGCAGGAGCACTGCACGGTCAGAGGGACAGTACTGAGGGAGTGCTGCACTGTCAGAGGGACAGCACTGAGGGAGCACTGCACTGTCAGAGGGACAGTACTGAGGGAGTTCTGCACTGTCAGAGGGACAGAACTGAGGGAGCACTGCACGGCCAGAGGGACAGTACTCAGGGAACACTGCACTGTCAGAGGGACAGCACTGAGGGAGCACTGCACGATCAGAGGGACAGTACTGAGGGAGTGCTGCACTGTCAGAGGGACAGCACTGAGGGAGCACTGCACTGTCAGAGGGTCACTACTGAGGGGGTGCTGCACTGTCAGAGGGACAGCACCGAGGGACTGCTGCACTGTCGCAGGGACAGTGCTGAGGCAGCGTTGCAGCAGTTGTGAGGGTCAGTACTGTGGGAGTGCTGCACTGAGAGAAGGGACAATACTGAGGGAGCACTGCACTGTCAGAGGGACAGTACTAAGGGAACACTGCACTGTCAGAGGGACAGCACTGAGGGAGCACTGCACGGTCAGAGGGACAGTACTGAGGGAGTGCTGCACTGTCAGAGGGACAGCACTGAGGGAGCACTGCACTGTCAGAGGGACAGTACTGAGGGAGTTCTGCACTGTCAGAGGGGACAGAACTGAGGGAGCACTGCACGGTCAGAGGGACAGTACTGAGGGAGTGCTGCACTGTCAGAGGGACAGCACTGAGGGAGCACTGCACTGTCAGAGGGAAAGTACAGAGGGAGCACTGCACTGTCAGAGGGACAGTACTCAGGGAACACTGCACTGTCACAGGGACAGTACTGAGAGAGTGCTGCACTGTCAGAGGGACAGTACTAAGGGAACACTACACTGTCAGAGGGACAACACTGAGGGAGCACTGCACTATCAGAGGGACAGTACTAAGGGAACACTACACTGTCAGAAGGTCAGTACTGAGGGAGTGCTGCACTGTCAGAGGGACAGTACTGAGGGAGCACTGCACTGACAGAAGGTCAGTACTGAGGGAGTGCTGCACTGTCAGAGGGACAGCACTGAGTGAGCACTGCGCTGTCAGAAGGACATCACTGAGGGAGCACTGCACTGTCAGAGGGTCAGTAACTGAGGGAGTGCTGCACTGTCAGAGGGACAGCACTGAGGGAGTGCTGCACTGCCAGAGGGACAGTACTAAGGGAGCACTGCACTGTCAAGAGGGACAGCACTGCACTGTCAGAGGGACAGCACTGAGGGAGCACTGCACTGTCAGAGGAACAGCACTGGGGGAGCACTGCATTGTCGCAGGGACAGCACTGAGGGAGTGCTGCACTGTCGCAGGGACAGCACCGAGGGAGTGCTGCACTGTCAGAGGTGCAGCACTGAGGGAGTGCTGCATTGTCGCAGGGACAGTGCTGAGGCAGCATTGCAACAGTTGTGAAGGAGTGCTAGTGTTGGGAACATTAAACCAAGATGCCTCTTCACATGAGTAAAAGTCTCGAAAGACATGTAGACCAGGAGAGGTCTGCAGAGCGAGCCAGATGGGTTTTTACAATTGACAATCGTTTCATGGTCGTTTAATTCCAGATTTTTAATTGAATTCAACTTCCAACATCGGCCGTGATGGGTTTCAAACCCAGCTCCCCAGAGCATCACCCTGGGTCTCTGAATCACTAGTCCAGTGACAACGATACCATACACCACCAGCCCCACAATCCTGAAGTGTTCATACATATATGTGAATCCTACAGGCCCAAGGCAACACCTCCCCTTTAACTAATATCAGTGGAGTTTTATGACATTAACAATTTGACAGTGTTAGTCGGGTACAATCTCTGTGGGTAACAAAAGGCTCTGGTTTTGCTCTGATTGGGTTCCTTCTGAGGTTACATGCAGCAGATTAAACAGAAGGAGAGACAAAGTGTATCTAATCAGCTGGAGCGGAAATCCAGTGTCCCCCATACAGGCGGCTGAATTGGAGCTGTGATTTCTCACAGTCTCAGGGCCGTGAATTGACCTCAAAGTGCCCCGGGACAAAACTTTTCCTGAGTTTCAACGTCATATTAATGCAAATGTTTGGCACAAATGTGAAAGCGAGGCTTCCTTGAGGCCTTTGTTACAGCGGGGGGGGGGGCAGTCCTAACACTGAGCATCAGGCAGTGAGTCAGGAATACAAACCCACAACGGCTTCACGACGTGCAAAATGCTTCTGGGGCAATGGTTCCCAGCAACGAGAGCTGAGGCAGGGGTGGGGTCTGGTGTTACTGCCGAGGTGGGAGTCTTGGTGATGGAGCAGGTGTAGGGTTCAAAGGTCAGTTCAGGGTCAAACACATGGCGATTGCAAAGAGTCAGTGCCTACACATGAATCCTTTTTAAAAATTCTTTCATGGCATGTGGGCGTCGCTGGCAAGGACAGCATTTGTTGCTCAACCCCAATGGCCCCGTGAACTGAGCGACTTGCTGGGCCATTTGCTCGGGCTGCCCTCAATTCACCCCAATGGCGGGCAGCACGGTGGCACAGTGGGTTAGCCCTGCTGCCTCACGGCTCCGAGGTCCCAGGCTCGATCCTGGCTCTGGGTCACTGTCCGCGTGGAATTTGCACACTCTCCCCGTGTTTACGTGGGTTTCGCCCCCACAACCCAAAGATGTGTGGGGTAGGTGGATTGGCCACGCTGAATTGCCCCTTAATTCGAAAAAAAAAAAATTAATTGGGTACTCTAAATTTTTTTAAAAGAAAAAAAAAGAAAAATTCACCCCAATGGCTGTCAGCAGGGTTGCCAACCCTTCAGGATTGGCCCGGAGTCTCCCGGGACTGGTGATAAATCTCCAGGATACTGCTGCGTGTAACCCTGGAGAAAAATCAACATTGAACCAAGTTGGCTTCACTGTCATTTTCTTTGAACATCTCTCTTTACCAAATATAAACATATTAAAAATTGAAAAAGAAAATGGCGGTCAGCCAATTGGGTATTGAGTCTTTTTGCTTTCCTATTGGTGCATCAAGGCAATGCGTCACAAGGTTGGATGTGTTGGCCTACTAGTGGCTGGGGGGGGGGGGGGGGGGGGGGGGGGGGCTGGGGGGGGGGGGGGGGGGGGGTCAGGCAAAACCTCCAGAAATCAATTTAATCGCAGTTGGCAGCCCTCACTGTTAATACCGAGTGCGTCAGGAGATTTACATGAAGGATGAGCCTTCACGAAGGCCATGAGGTAACAGGAAAAGGAGGCTCTCAATCCGAAATGTCAACCTCCAATTAATTAATGTCCTTCGTCATGTCAAAGTTGCACTGAATTGTCAGCTGGTGTGAGGCCAGGGACTGGATGGCGACAGTACAATCCTATTTATAGACACCACGTCCCAGGGCCAAAGCATCTCTCGGGCGATGTGCCTGATCTGACCACAACTGTCGTTCCTGTGTCGTTTCCTGTTTTCAATTGTATTCTGGACTCTGCAGTGTTCCGAAAGGGAAGGACAGACAGAGCTTGTATTATCCAAAACAATAAAGGGAGAGATTCATTCTGTTTATTTATCTCAACGTCATCTCTCTTTTTTGTTTTCCAAAAGTTGCTCCTTTGTTTTTCGAAGCTGATGACTCATTTGGGCAGGGTGTGTGGGGAACGCTGGGAAAGCCCATCTCTAATACAGCCAGCAAAATACACTGCAACCTCTCCAGTCCAGAAGTCTATTGCTCGGAAACACCCATTGTCCGGAAATGTCTTGAACAGACCCTCGCAGAATCCGTATCATTTTGGTGCTTTACTTTGGGAACAGAAACATGGACGACAAAGTATTTGGATAAGAAACGCAATTTTTTTATTACTGCTTCATGTTCAGCCATTTTCTAATTTACATAGTAGCGTTTACGGATTCAATCTCGTTCTGTAATTCAGAAAAAAATTTGAAATCCAGAAATGACTTGGCCTCAAGCAATCAGGACTGGAGAGGTTACAATGTATTGCGGATTCAATGTATTGCGGATTCATTCAATCCCAGGTTGCGGATGTCACTGGATCAGAGGAACATGAGGAGATTATTCAGCCACTCGGGCCTTTTCTGTCCTTCATTTAGATCATGGCTTATCTGTATCTTAACTCCTATCTAGCTGCCTTTGTCCCCTGACCCTTAACACCCTTACCGAGAAAATCTTTCAATTTCAGTCTTGACATGTCCAATTAGCGCCCCCCACCCCCCCCCCCCCCCCCCGCCCCCCCCCCCCCCTCCACCCCTCCCCGGCTTCGAGAGTTTTTTGGGGGAGAGAGTTCCACTGCTCTTTATATAATAGAATGCTCCCTCACACGACTCCTAAATGATCTTAACTCTGATTTTAAGGACTTCCGGTTGCAGCTATGCCTAGGTAGGTCGCACGTTCGGCAGCTCGCGCCGGGAACGGACTTTTGGGCTCTCCAGAGGGGCCCCAACGGAAATTGTTCGACGGCTTCCAGTGTGGGACAGTGACAGCAGGGTCCCCCCCGACATTATATGGATTGGACCAGGAGTGGAGTGGTGAAAAAAGTGATCTTGGGGCAGCGAAAAGTGCGAGGGAGGAAAAGCAAGATGGCGACGGGTGGAGACCAAGCAGCATGGGGGCAGTGGTCGCAGGAGCAGCAGGAGTTTCTTAAACTCTGCTTTGAGGAGCTGAAGACAGAAATGCTGGCGCCAATGAAGGCGGCGATTGAGAAGCTTGTGGAGACCCAGAAGGCCCAAGGGGCGGCGATCCAGGAGGTGCGGCAAAAAGCCTCAGAGAACGAGGACGAGATTTTGGGCCTGGCGGTGAAGGTGGAGGCGCACGAGGCGCTGCACAAGAGGTGGGCGGAAAAATTTGAGGACCTGGAGAATAGGTCGAGGAGGAAGAATCTTCGGATTCTGGGTCTCCCTGAAGGAGTGGAGGGGCCCAATGTCGGGGCATATATGAGCACGATGCTCAATTCGCTGATGGGTGCGGGAGCTTTCCCGAGGCCCCTGGAGCTAGATGGGGCTCATCGGGTCCTGGCAAGGAGACCCAAAACCAACAAGCCGCCAAGGGCTGTAGTGGTGAGGTTCCACTGCTTTATGGACAGAGAGTGTGTCCTGAGATGGGCCAAAAAAGAGCAGAGCAGCAGGTGGGAGAACACGGAGATCTGAATTTACCAAGATTGGAGTGCGGAGGTGGCTAAGAGGAGAGCTGGTTTCAATCGGGCTAAGGCGGTGCTCCATCGGAAGGGGGTAAAGTTCGGGATGCTGCAGCCAGCGCGATTGTGGGTCACATTCCAAGATCGGCACCACTATTTTGAAACGTCCGATGAAGCATGGAACTTTATACAGACTGAAAAGTTGGACTCAAATTGAGGGTTTGCCGTGGGGGGATGTTTACTCTGTTTATTACGTTTGGGGAATGTTCTTTTGGTTTGAGTGCTGGGTGGGGATGGGTGAATGGATTTGATGTGGGAGAGTGTGGGCGTTGGTGTTGGAGGGGGGGGGGCAGGCCCCACGGAGGAAGAGGGGGAGTGGAGGGCCGGGGAGGGGAATTGGGGTAAGGCCACAAAAAGGAGCTGCGCCAGAGGGGGCGGGGCCGGCTCAGGAAAGCGCGGGCTTTTTCCCACGTTAGGAAAGGACTGGGGTGGCGCTGGGGGGGGGGGGAAGGGCAGTGCTGGTGAGGAGCGCACACTGACTGCCAAGGGGAGGGGGGATTCTCACACTGGGAGGTCGATGGAATGGCGGGAGAGGCCGGGGTCAGCAGGAGTCAGCTGACTTATGGGAGTGTTATGGGGGGAGCAAAATGGCTAGATGTGGATCTAGCGGGGGGAGGGGGGGAACAAGGTTGCTGCTGCATTGGCCAAAGGGGAGCTGGAAGTAGGAGAGGTGGTTGGGGCGGGGGTCCGCCGCCTGGGGGACTGGAGGGTGCGGGAGGCGCGGGCACGCGGCTGGCCTAGAAAAGGAGATGGCTTGTCGGCGGTGGGGGGGGGGTGGCGAGTAGCCCCCCAATCCGGCTGATAACTTGGAATGTGAGGGGCCTGAACGGGCCGGTCAAGAGGGCCCGGGTGTTCGCGCACTTAAAGGGACTGAAAGCAGACGTGGTTATGCTCCAGGAGACACATTTGAAGGTGGCAGATCAGGTTAGGCTGAGAAAGGGATGGGTAGGGCAGGTCTTCCATTCAGGGCTAGATGCGAAGAACAGAGGGGTTGCAATACTGGTGGGGAAGTGGGCGTCGTTCGAGGCACTGAATATTGTAGCGGATAATTGAGGTCGATATGTGATGGTGAGCGGTAAGTTGCAGGGGGTGCGGGTGGTACTGGTGAACGTATATGCCCCGAATTGGGATGATGCCGGATTTATGAAACGCATGCTGGGTCGGATTCTGGATCTGGAGGTAGGAAGCTTGATAATGGGGGGGGGGGGGGCTTCAACACGGTGCTGGACCCAGCACTGGACCGCTCTAGGTCCAGAACGAGTAAGAGGCCGGCTGCGGCCAAGGTGCTCAGGGGGTTTATGGACCAGATGGGGGGAGTGGACCCATGGAGGTTTGTCAGGCCGCTGGCCAGGGAATTTTCCTTCTTTTCCCACGTCCATAGAGCCTACTCCCGGATAGATTTTTTCATTTTGAGTAGGGCGCTAATCCCGAAAGTGGAGGGAACGGAATATTCGGCATTGCCATCTCGGACCACGCCCCGCATTGGGTGGAGCTGGAGTTGGGGGAGGAGAGGGACCAGTGCCCGCTGTGGCGCTTTGATGTGAGTCTGTTGGCGGATGAGGAGGTGTGCGGGTGGGTGCGGGGGTGCATTGAAAGATATTTGGAGGCCAACGACAACGGGGAGGTGCAGGTGGGGGTAGTCTGGGAGGCGCTGAAGGCGGTGGTCAGGGGAGAGCTAATCTCCATTAGGGCCCACAGGGAGAAGAGAGAGGGGAGGGAGAGGGAGAGGGGGATGGGGGAGATTTTACGGGTGGACAGGAGGTATGCAGAGGCCCCCGAGGAGGGGCTACTCAGGGAGCGACGGAACCTCCAGACGGAGTTCGACCTGTTGACCACAGGGAAAGCAGAGGCACAGTGGAGGAAAGCGCAGGGGGTGACGTATGAGTATGGGGAGAAGGCGAGTCGGATGCTGGCACACCAGCTTCGTAAGAGGGAGGCAGTGAGGGAGATTGGTGGACAAAGAACAAAGAAATGTACAGCACAGGAACAGGCCCTTCGGCCCTCCAAGCCATTGCCGACCATGCTGCCCGACTAAACTACAATCTTCTACACTTCCTGGGTCCGTGTCCCTCTATTTCCATCCTATTCATGTATTAGTCAAGATGCCCCTTAAATGTCACTATCGTCCCTGCTTCCACCACCTCCTCCGGTAGCGAGTTCCAGGCACCCACTACCCTCTGTGTAAAAAACTTGCCTCGTACATAAACTCTAAACCTTGCCCCTCTCACCTTAAACCTATGCCCCCTAGTAATTGACCCCTCTACCCCGGGGAAAAGAGTTAAGGATAGAGGGGGGAATACGGTGCGGAGTGCGGTGAGAATATACAAGGTATTTAGGGACTTCTATGGGGATCTGTACAGGTCTGAGCCCCCAGCGGGGGAGGAGGGGATGCGACAATTCTTAGGTCAGCTGAGGTTCCCGAGGGTGGAGGAGGAGGAGGTGGCTGGTTTGGGGCGCCGATCGGGCTGGAGGAGCTGGTTAAAGGATTGGGGAGCATGCAGGCGAGGAAGGCCCCGGGGCCGGATGGGTTCCCGGTTGAATTCTACAGGAAATACGTGGACCTGCTGAGCCCGTTGCTAGTGAGGACTTTTAATAAGGCGAGGGAGGGGGGGACCTTGCCCTCGACAATGTCTAGGGCGCTTATTTCTTTGATCCTGAAGCGGGACAAGAATCCACTGCAATGTGGGTCGTAAAGACCGATCTCGCTCCTCAATGTTGATGCTAAGTTGCTGGCAAAGGTGCTGGCTACGAGAATTGAGGACTGTGTCCCGGGGATGATCCATGAGGACCAGATGGGATTTGTGAAGGGTAGGCAATTGAATACAAATGTGCGGAGGCTCCTCAATGTGATTATGATGCCCCCGGTGGAGGGGGAAGTGGAGATAGTGGCAGCTATGGACGCGGAGAAGGCCTTTGACCGGGTGGAGTGGGAGTATCTTTGGGAAGTGTTGTGGAGGTTTGGGTTCAGGGAGGGGTTCAGCAGCTGGGTCAGGCTGCTATATAGAGCGCCGGTGGCATGTGTGGCTACGAATCGGCGGAGGTCGGAGTACTTTCGGCTGTACCGGGGGACGAGGCAGGGGTGCCCCTTGTTGTTTGCACTGGCAATTGAGCCTCTGGCCATGACACGAAGAGAGTTCAGGAAATGGAGGGGACTGGTCCGGGGGGAGAGGAACACCGGGTGTCGTTGTATGCTGACGACCTGTTGCTGTATGTGGCAGATCCAGTGGAGGGGATGGGGGAGGTCATGCGGATCCTAAGGGAGTTTGGGGACTTTTCGGGGTATAAACTCAACGTGGGGAAGAGCGAGCTCTTTGTGGTGCATTCAGGGGACCAGGGGATAGACGAGCTACCGCTGAAGAGGGCGGAAAGGAGCTTTCGATACCTCGGGATCCAAGTAGCTAGGAGTTGGGAGGCCCTGCACAAGCTCAATTTGACGCGGTTGGTGGAGCAGATGGAGGAGGATTTTAAAAGATGGGATATGCTGCCACTCTCACTAGCGGGTAGGGTGCAGTTGGTCAAAATGACGGTCCTCCCGAGGTTTCGCTTTGTGTTCCAGTGCCTTCCCATTATGATCCCCAAGGCCTTTTTCAAACGGGTAAGTAGGAGCATCATGGGTTTTGTGTGGGCAAATAACACCCCGAGGGTGAAGAGAGTGTTTCTGGAGCGTAGCAGGGACAGGGACAGGGGGGTTGGCGCTGCCGGATTTGTGCGGCTATTATTGGGCAGCCAATGTGGCGATGATCCGTAAGTGGGTAATGGAGGGAGAGGGGGCGACGTGGAAGAGGTTAGAGATGGCGTCCTGTGTGGGGACAAGCCTGAGGGCACTGGCGACGGCACCACTGCCGCTCTAGCCGACAAGGTACACCACGAGTCCGGTGGTGGCGGCGACGTTGAAGATCTGGGGGCAGTGGAGGCGACACAGGGGCGAGATGGGAGCCTCGTTGTGGTCCCCGATTCGGGAGAATCATCGGTTCGTCCTGGGTAGGATGGATGGGGGGTTTCGGAGCTGGCATCAGGCAGGGATTAGAAGAATGGGGCCCTGTTCATCGATGGGACGTTTGCGAGCCATGGGGCGCTGGAGGAGAAGTTTGGGTTACCCCCGGGAAACGCTTTCAGGTACATGCAGGTGAGGGCGTTTGTGAGGCGGCAGGTGAGGGAATTCCCGCTGCTCCCGGCACAGGGGATTCAGGACAGGGTGATTCCGGGTGTATGGGTTGGAGAAGGCGAAATTTCGGTGATTTACCAGGAGCTGAAGGAAGAGGAGGAGGCCTCAGTGGAGGAGTTAAAGGGCAAGTGGGAGGAGGAGCTTGGGTAGGAGATAGATGAGGGTCTGTGGGCTGATGCCCTGAGTAGGGTTAATTCTTCCTCCTCTTGCGCCAGGCTCAGCCTAATACAGTTCAAAGTTACTCACAGGGCGGATATGACAGGGGCGAGGCTGAGTAGGTTCTTTGGGGTGGAGGACAGATGTGGGAGGTGCTCGGGAAGCCCGGCAAATCACGTCCATATGTTCTGGTCGTGCCTGGCGCTGGATGGGTTTTGGAGGGGTTTTGCGAGGACTATGTCCAAGGTGGTGAACGCCCGGGTCAAGCCGAGCTGGGGGTTGGCATTATTTGGGGTATTGGACGAGCCGGGAGTGCAGGAGGCGAAAGAGGCCGGTATTCTGGCCATTCCGCCCCTGGTACCCCGGCGGAGGATTTTGCTATTATGGAAAGATGCGAAGCCCCCTAGTGTGGAAGCTTGGATCAATGACATGGCAGGGTTCATCAAGCTGGAGAGGATAAAGTTTGCCTTGCGAGGGTCTGTGCGGGGGTTCCTCAGGCGGTGGCAACCGTTCCTAGACTATCTCGCAGAGCGTTAGGAGGAGGTCAGCAGCAGCAGCCCAGGGGCGGGGGGGGGTGTCTTTTGGGGGGGGGGGGCGTTTGGGTGGGTGCGGGGGGCTTCCCTATTGGTGCTTTTAAATGTCATATGAGGGGTTATTGTATACGGGGAAATCCAATGTATAATTTTTGATTGTTGTGTTCTTGTTTCTTTCTTTTTGTTGGGGGGGGGGTTTGTTGAAAATCTGGAATTTGCTTCTTGAACCTTTCTGCATCTTTCTACTTTAAAGCTGCAACAGGGGGCGCGATTCTCTGAAATGGAGACTGATGTTCGCGCCGTCGTGAACGCCGTCGCGTTTCACGACGGCGCGAAACGAGCACGGGGACGACCGATTCTGTCCCCCACGGGGGGCTAGCACGGCACTGGAGCAGTTCACGCCGCTCCAGCCTCCCTTCCCGGCGCCAAATGGGGGACTTCTTCAGCGAGCCGGCCACCACACAACATGGCGTGGGGGTTCAGGGGTCAGCCGCGCAACAAAGTAGGCCCAGGGGTGGAGAGGCCGGCCCGCCGATCGGTGGGCCCCGATTGCGGGCCAGACCCCATCGGAGGGCCCCCCCCCCCCGGTGAAGGAGGGCTTTTCTCCGCCCCACAGGCCGCCCCCCCCTACCCTACGCGCAGAGTTCCCGCCGGCTGCGAGCTGGGGTGAACGGCGCCGGCGGGACACTGCCGTTTCCGCGCGGCCGCTCGGCCCATCCGGGCCGGAGAATCGGCGGCCCCGCCACGGACTGCGGCCCAGCCACGGACAGCGGCCCGCGACCGGTGCCGCGCCAAACGCGCCGGCGCAAATGCCGCCGATTCTCCGCACCTTGGAGAATAGCGCGCCGGCGTCGGCATGGCGCGGTTGCGGCGATTCTCCGGCCCAGCGCGGGCTGGGAGAATCGCGCCCCACGTCTTTGATGAAGGTTTTGGCCATCTCTCATGATGGGCGCAATTCAGCGGTCACCTTGCACCAGGCACAGAGCCGGGCGCGCCAGGTGAATCCCGGGAGGACCCCAAATCGGGACCGATCATGAATCACCCGATTCGCTCCGCCCGATGTGATCTGGATCTCGTCCAGCGAGATCTGCAGATTTAAATGAAATACACGGTCAGCGGCCATGCCTGCCCTGTGATGCTTACATGCCAAGAACTTTTCAGAGCAATGTCATGAAGCATTTCTTCACTCAATCTGTTGTGCAAATTGGGAACTCTCTGCATCCCCCCTCGCCCACTCCTCCCCCCCCAAATATAACCTGCCAAAACTGAGGGTCAATTGAAATTTTCAAAACTCAGATTGACCGATTTTGGTCGGACAAGATCATTCAGGGTCGGGGAAAAAGAGGTGGATAGATTGAGCTGAGGTACATACCAACCATGATCTAATTATATGGCAAGACAGAGAGATGAGGGGAGGGATGATGGCGTTGTGCTAATGTCACTGGCCTCGTAATTCAGAGGCCCAGGTTAATGCTTTGGTGATATGGGCTCAAATCCCACCATGGTGAATTTCAAACTCAATTAATAAATTTGGTATATAAGGTGGTCACCAGTAATGGTGAACGTGACACCCATCATCAATTGTTGTAAAAACTCATCTGGTTCATTAATGTCCTTGAGAAAAGGAAATCTGCCTGCTCTTGCCTGGTCTGGCCTATGTATGGCACCGGATCTACTGTAATTTAGTTGAATCTGAAATAGTCCTAGCAAGTTACTCAGTTCAAAGGCAATCAGGGATAGACCACGGAATTCTGCCTTGCCAGCAATGAATTAGGGTGGGATTCTCCGGTCGCTGATGCCGAAATCGCGGGTTCGGCGTTCGGCCGGAGAATACCCGTTTACGACCAAATCGGGGGCGGCGTACGCCGCATGCTGTATCGACGGCCTCAGGATGTTGCCTGAGGCCCACCGCCCGATGCTCCACCCCGACCGGCCGAGTTCCCGCCGTCGTCGGTCGCGTGTGGTATCATCTGTCGGGAGCTCGGTCCCAGCCGAGCGCCATCACGGTTGGGGGCACTGTTGGGGGGTGGTCCGGGGCTCACGAGCCGGCCAAAGATGGAGGGGCACTATTTCGTGGGCCGGGTCCACAAGCGGCCGGCGCCATGTTGCATGGCGCGGCCAGGGACCTGGAAATTGTCCGGGCCGTATCGGCAGCTAGAGCCGGGTGCTCTACGCTGCTTGGCTGCTAGCCCCCAGCCAAATGGAGGATCAGTGGCCGTTTTACGCCAAACCTTCGGTCATAAAACGCCACCGTCACCACGACGGCGTGCGGACATAACCTCAAAATCGGAGAAGCCAGCCCATGATCTTTTAAAAATTTAAATAAATAAATATTTAAAGGTCAATTAGCCTTGTTAGCACGCTTATGGACCTGGATAACACACTGCCCCTGGCAAAACATGGCTGGCATGGGCAGATGGGTGGGAGTGGGCAGGCTGTTTTTTGTGGCTTATTTGAAAAAGAATGGGCAAGAAGAGGTGGGCAGTGTTAGGCTCCGATGGTATCTCTGTAATAAAAAACTGGAAAGCAAGCCAGGATCCTGGATTCAAAAAATCCCACATCTCCTGCCTCTACAAGGGCCAGTCTCTCTACTGCCAATGTATACTTGTTGCCGCTCTCTACATCTTTTTCATTTCCCACCCCAAAGGGCAGCATCTAACTTTCTCCCCCAGAAGAGATATTGTGCATCCTCCCGCTCTCGGAAAGCCTTCACAGAGATTGGCATAAGCTCCGTGCCTATAAACAATCAGTTGTCCAATAGCACCTAAAAACGGGAATTTCAAAACACACTTCACAATTTTGCTAATGCTTTGTCTGCTCGAACAATTTCTTCAACTTTGCGATCATGCATTTTAGTGCTTAGTTCTAAAACACCAGAAATGGCGTCTGGTCTTGTTTGTCTGGCTAACCAATCCAGCTGCCCAATTAAACTTCAGAGTTCCTCTTCTTCCATTTCAGAAGCCGTTGTATTATTGTGTGAGCAACCACGAGTGATTGCTACGAGGTTAATATTTCCCAAGTCGAGTGAACCACTCTGCCCGATTTCTAACCCAGTGCGTTTGAATGCTCCGGCGGCCTGACTTCCGATCTTGTACTCCATTCTAAGCCCGTTAATAACAGTGTGCGCGACCGACCGGCCTTGTTGTGCCCAACTCGGTCACGTGATCCAGATTTAGATATTTAAGTGAGCAGTTAGGCTTTCTTAAATATGTTGCCGCCCAATGCCTCCGAGGCCTGGGAACAAATGTCCACGCCTGAGAGATCTGGACATGGCGGCTTTTACCACTGGTCCATGCAAATGTGGATCAGGGATAGCATGGTGCCTGCCGCTTGCGGACCCGGTCTGCGAAATATGGGCAGCACGGTAGCACAAGTGGATAGCACTGCGGCTTCACAGCGCCAGGGCCCCAGGTTCGATTCCCTGCTGGGTCACTGTCTGTGCGGCGTCTGCACGTTCTCCCCGTGTCTGCGTGGGTTTCCTCCGGGTGCTCCGGTTTCCTCCCACAGTCCAAAGACATGCAGGCTAGGTGGATTGGCCATGATAAATTGCCCTTCGTGACCAAAAAGGTTAGGAGGGGTTATTGGGTTGCGGGATGGGGTGGAAGTGAGGGCTTAAGTGGGTCGGTGCAGACTCGATGGGCTGAACGGCCTCTTTCTGCACTGTATGTTCTATGTTCTAACACCTGGGGGGTCTCCCAGGCCACCGGAGGCCTCTGGGTGATCGGGCTCTGGGCAGGGTGCCCAGGTGGCACCATGGCAATGCCACCTGGGCACCCTGGCAATGCCACGCCAGCAGTGCCAGGATGCCCACGTGACACTGCCAGGCTGGCAGGGGCACTGCCAGAGTGCCAGACTGGCAATGCCAGGGAGCCAAGTTGCCCATGCCAGGGTTTGGGCCTGGGAGTGCCCTGCCCCTATGATTAGGGGCGAGTGGGGGCTTGAGGACCCCCTAAGCCCACTCTCCTCCCTACCCAGGCTCTAGGATCTCTACCCGCGCTTAAGCCCCGGGATTACCTTTCTGGGACAGCCATGATCTTCTTTGCCCTCCTTCCTGCAGCTCCAGCTGTGCCTACCACTCAGTTCTGGTGGTAGCAGCAGCCTGTCCCACTGTAAAATGCAGCCCCCGAGGGTTGACGCTCTAAGTGTAGTACTGGGAGAGTGCTGCACTGTTGGTGGTGGGTTTCAGGCTAGAGTTAAATTGGGGTGCTCCAGACTATCTCAGGTACACATAAAGATCCCATGGCAATATTTTGAAGATGAGCAGGTAGTTTCCCCCCAGTGTTATTGCTAAAATAGAGTTACTGCTGCTAATTGCATGTTTCTGTATGGGATCTTGCTTTGCACACATTGGCTACCATGTTTCGTACATTGTAATCGTGACTACACTTCAAAATGTGCTTCACTGACTGTAAGGTATTGTGGGGTGTTCTGAGGTCATGAATAGCGCTAGATAAATGGAAATGTTGCTTTTTATTCTGAGTAATGGGCAGCTGACCTGATCTTGCTCGATTTACATCCCACCCTGGTTGGATGTTTCACCCCCAGGAGCTGAATTTGGGTTTTAAAAGTCTGTAGACTGTGTGAGGGCTGAAGGAGCTGTGGGGGCTCGGGTTGCCAACCCTCCAGGATTGGCCTGGAGTCTTCAGGAATGGAAGGTCAATCTCCAGAAAACGTGGGGGAAAATCATCATTTGAACATTAATTTGGAAAAATTTGAAAATGGTAAAAAGGCACAACATCCAATTGGTTAATGCTCTTTGCTTTCCAATTGGCGTGGGAAGGCAGAGTTTCACGAGGTTGGATGTATTGGCTGACTAATGGCTGGAGCCTAGAGGGCCGGGTTGGGGGGTGGGGGGGTGGGTAAGGTGTAGGGGGGCACCTCCAACTCTTAGATTCCATAGAATCTCCACAGTGCAGGAGGCTGTTTGGCCCATCGAGTCTGCAGCCACTCTCTGAAAGAGCACCACACCTTGGTCACTCCCTATTCCCGCAACCCCACCTAACCTTTAGACCCTGCTGCAAATTATTGTGGCCAAGCCACGGAACCTGTGGGTTGGGTGGTTAGATAGACGTGGGAGTAAACCGGGAGCACCCGGAGGAAACACACCTAGTCATGGGGAGAACGGGCAAACTCCGCACAGCCAGTCGCCCAAGGCTGGAAACGAACCCGGGTCCCCGGCGCTGTGAAGCAGCGGTGCTGACCACTGTGCCACCGTGCCGCTCTTCTGAGGCACTTTGTATGATGGAGCGGGTGAGAAAGGTGGCCAATTATCTTCCAGGCTGTTGGAAGATGCACAGAGCAAGAAGAGTACGTGGGACTGTGCAGTCATAACTTCAGGAGGAATAAGAATGGAGTGCTGGGCAGATTGGCGAACATGGCGTTAATCACAAGGTGGGGACAGAGAGAGAGGGAGAGGGAGGTGCAAAGCCCCTTTTAAGGGAAAAACAGACAAATGAGATACTTTGACCCAAGTGTTTATCCACAATAATTAGAAACAGGACTCTCAGACTGGAGGGAACTAGTGCAGATGGAAAAAACTGCTTTCTGAATGAAAAATAAACTTGTTAGCATTTCTTCAACCCAGAGATTATCTTTGAAGACTGTTACACATTAACTAAACCAACCTCTGAAATACAGGTTTATTTCCAATTCTGTGGCCCGACAAGCCAGATGCGGGATTCTCCCCTAGCCCGGGGGGGGGGCTCGTCGACCGGCGCGGCGCGATTCCCATCCCCGCCGAATATCCGGTGCCGCAGAATTCGGCAACCGGCGGGGGCGGAATTCACGCCAGCTCCCAGCGATTCTCCCTGACCCGGCGGGGGGGCGGAGAATGACGCCCCATGGGACCAGGTTGAGGACATTCTTTCATGGCATGTGGGTGTCGCCGGTTAGAGCAGCGTTTATTGCCCATCTCTAATTGCCCTTGAACTGAGTAGCTTACATTTCAGCGGGCAGTTGAGAGTCAACCATGCATTGTTGTGGACCTGGAGTCACTTGTAGCCCGGACTGGAGAAGGAGGGCAGCTTTCCTTCCTGATAATTGCTGCACTGATTGCTGCCACTCAGTAAACATTCACACATTATTATTGTAATTGTCGGCAATTTGTTGAGGGTAAGGTGTGAAACCGTGTCCTGTGCAGCAGCCATGGAGATCCTGTTGGACAAAGCACAGGTCACCAAAGGAAGTAGGACTAAAGGAGCATTCAAAAGTAGGAAGGAGAGAGGCTTCGGGAAGGAATCCCAGTGCTTAGGACCGAGGAAGCTGGAGGCACAGTCACCAATGGTGGAGCAAATTAAAATTGGGGTGACTCAAAGGCCAGGATTGAAGGAGCACAGAGACCCCAGAGGCTAAAGGGCGAGAATAAGTCATGCGAGTGATAGAGAGAAACAAAACCATGAAAATTGAAGTGTTACTGGTCAGAATAAATGTAGGTCAGCAAGCACAGGGGGTCACGAAGTGAACGGTTCAATGTCTCACCCAAAAGGTGACACCTTTGTGGATGCAACAGTTCCATCAGTGTGAGGACAGCTTAGTGTTTAATGCTCTGGAGTGGGGCCCAGACACACCACCTTCTGAAGTGAGAGAACTACCAACTGAACCATGACCAGCATCTGATCTGTTTTAAATTCTTTCATGGCATGTGGACATTGCTGGCTGAGCCAGCATTTATTAGCCATCCTGAATTGCCCTTCAATTCCAGAGGTCATTTCAGATTCAACCACATTGCTGTGGGTCTGGAGTCACATGTAGGCCAGACCGGGTAAGGAGGGCAGATTTCCTTCCCTCAAGTCAACCAGATGGGTTTTGTAAAACAATGGTCATCATTGGACTATTAATTCCAGATATTTAATGAATTCAAATTTCACTATCTGCCACGGTGGGATTCAAACCCGGTTCCCAGAGCATTACGCTGGGTCTGTGGATTACGAGCCCAATTACAATACCACTACACCACCACCCCTCTTTATGACACAGCTGAAACATCTCGGCCCCTCCATGCAAGAGGTAAACTTCACAAATTCACCCTCCTGGCCAACAATTTTGTGCCCCTTATTTAGAAATTTGGTCGCACAGGTGGCCAGAGCTATCAGTCCACAATATACATGAATGATCTGGAAGAAGGAACTAAAGGCACTGTCGTTAAATCTGCAGATAAGAAAAAGATCTATAGAGGGACAGGTAGTATTGAGGGAGCAAGGGGGCTGCAGAAGGACTTGGACAGGCTAGGAGAGTGGTCAAAGAAGTGGCAGATGGAATATAATGTGGAAAAGTGGGAGGTTAATAATAATATCACTTATTGTCACAAGTAGGCTTCCATGAAGTTACTGTGAAAAGCCCCTAGTTGCCAAATTCCGGCACCTATTCGGGGAGGCCGGTCCGGGAATTGAACCCACGCTGCTGGCATTGTTCTGCATTACAAGCCAGTGAGTTATGCACTTTGGAAGGAGGAATGGAAGCATAGACTATTTTCTAAATGGGAAAATGCTCAGGAAATCAGAAGCGCGAAGTGACTCTTAAGGCTAAGTTGCAGGTTCAGTCGGCACTTAGGAAGGCAAATGCAATGTTAGCATTCACGTCGAGAGGGCTAGAATACAAGAGCAGGGATGTATTTCTGAGGCTGTAGAAGGCTCTGGACAGACCTCATTTGGAGTTTTGTGAGTAATCTAAGGAAGGATGTGCTGGCCTTGGAAAGGTTCCAGAGGATGTTCACAAGAATGATCCCTGGAATGAAGAACTTGTATGAGGAATGTTTGAGGACTCTGGGTCTGTACCTCTGGAATTTAGAAGGATGAGGGGGGATCTTATTGAAACTTACAGGAAACTGCGAGGCCTGGATAGAGTGGACGTGGAGAGGATGTTTCCACTTTTAGGAAAAACTAGAAGCAGAGGACACCATCTCAGACTAAAGGGACGATCCTTTAAAACAGAGATGAGAAGGAATTTCTTCAGCCAGAGGGTGGTGAATCTGTGGAACTCTTTGCCGCAGAAGGCTGTGGAGGCCAAATCACTGAGTGTCTTTAAGACAGAGATCGATAGGTTCTTGATTAATGAGGGGATCAGGGGTTATAGGGAGAAGGCAGGAGAATGGGGATGAGAAAAATATCAGCCATGATTGAATGACGGAGCAGACTCGATGGGCCGAGTGGCCTAATTCTGCTCCTATGTCCTGTGGTCTTATGTCATGAGAAGTGCCCTGGATGCTTAAGACACTTGTCAAGAGCATGAACTCATAACTTTAGCGAATTACTTTCATTGTTATGTGAGCAAATTCATTGGCAGCGATTAGTCAGACCATCAAATTAATTAATACACCATTTTGTAATTGGTAATTAGCTCAACCAACTGTAGACTTTGTTTTAATAAATTACTGTAACAAAGTTACCCCTCACTTGCTCCAGTCAAACGATGGAATCTTCACCAAAATGATTCAGGAAATTATGGAGCAATTGGCTGACATTTGACGTGTAGGAAAGAAAAAAATTGCATTTTTATAGCACCTTTCACAACCACAGGGTGTGGCAAAGTGTTTCACAACCAATTAAGTACTTTTGAATTGTAGTCACTGTTGTAATGTGGTAAATGCGGCACCCAATTTGAGCACAGCAAGCTCCCACAATCAGCAAGGTGATAATTGTCGGGTGATCCATTTTTAGTATGTTGGTGCGGGATAAATGTTCAGCAGGACACAAGGTCATTATCACATAGCTGGATGTGGGAGCTTGCTGTGTCCACATTTGCTGCTGCAATTGTCTCCTATGCTATAAGTGACTGGACTTAGAAACATTTCTCACTGACTGGAATGCACTCTGAGATGCCCTGAGCTTGTAAAAGGCACTACAGAAATGCAAGCTCCGCCTTTCCTTCCAGTGTCCTTATTCCTGACAAATATTGAGTGATTCATGACTAAGGGCGGGATTTACCGACCAACTCCGCCGCGTGTTTTTCGGCAAGGGAGGTGGCCCGTGAGCGGGATTTACTGATCCCGCCGTTGTCAACAGGATTTCCCGCTGACTGCACCCCTCGTCTCCGTGGGACCGGAATATCCCGCCAGCGTGAACAGCCGGTAAATCCCGCCCTGAGTGTTTGAGTAAGGACAAGGTCAGGATTGAGCGGAGTATCCTGCGTGATGAAAATGGCCAGCCAAAACTCACCGTTACATTGAGTCACATTGGGCAGAATGTTACGCTCCCCCAAGGTGGGTTCTGAGGCGAGAGGGGGGGGGGGGGGGGGGGGGGGGGGGGGGGGGGGGAGTATAAAATTGAGTGGGTGACTTACCCCTCAGGAACCCTCCCACCCATACTCAGACACAATTTCACACTTAGGCGGGAGGGCAGGGCTCTAAATGGTTATTAAGTGGCTATTAAGTGGCTCTAAGAGCCTTAAATCGCCCAGCCTCAGCTTTACGACTGGCGGGTGCGGGGAGGGTGGGAAAATGACAAGAAACCTTCTCCCCATCTGAGGTGGGAAGGGTGGCCTCACTCTGAAGACCCCGTCTGAGTTGGGGTGCCCTCGCCCCTAGGACGTTGGAGCTTTGGGACCTCCATCACCACTTTATCAATTCCACCCCCCCCCCCAATGTAACCACCCCCCCATACCGCGATGGAACCCCCCCCCCCCCCCCCGACCCCCCCTACCACCCCACCCCCCCCCCCCCCCCACCCACCAACCCTCCTGGGTGACTCTACGCTCCCACCTCCGGGACCCCCAGGACTTATCTTATCATAGATCCCAGGACTTAGTCCCAGGCAGAGCGCTGCAGTACCACTTCTGGCCACTGCAGCAGTGTGCCTGGCCAGGCTGAAGAACTGTCGACCAGTCTGATTGGCTGACTCTAGCGGACGGGACTTTCTTCCAAAGGCAAAGGACCTGCCCACTGCCGATCAACGCCCAGGTGAGCGTTCAATGGGAGTGGGGTGGTCAGAGAGGCGGTGGCCACACGTTTGGCACCGACTCGACGATGGGATGGTGCAACAGTGGTTTGAACTACTGCCTCACAGCACCAGGGACCCGGGTTCAATTCCGGCCTTGGTTGACTGTCCGTGCGGAGTTTGCACTTTCCCTCCGTGTCTGCGTGGGTTTTCTCCGGGTGCTCCGGTTTCCTTTCACACTCCAAAGATGTGCAGGTTAGGTGCACTGGCCATGCTAAATTACCCCTCAGTGTCTAAAGATGTGCAGGTTAACTGGATAGGATGGGGGAGTGGGCCTAGGTAGGGTGCTCGTTTGAAATGTGGGTGCAGACACGACGGGCCGAATGGCCTCCTTCTACACTGTCAGGGTTTTGGGGATCGCTCGCCATCCTTAGAATTCTACCCATTGAGTTATAAAGAAAGTTCAGCACAGAACTAGAGTATTCAGCAGAAGTGGTCCTTACGCACTTTCTCTCAGTCTATCAGCACAAACTTCTATTCCTTTCCCCATCATGCTTGATGTCATACCCTGGTCCCGACGAAAGCCTGCGTAGTCGGGGTCTGGTTTTCCCAGAAGCCCTTGTTCCCCTGCAGAAAGGGGGCAAACCCTCAGAGGACGTCCAGGATAAAGCCGGCCGCACTCACTCGGAGGAGTAGCTTGTACGAAAGTCTCTGTAACAAACTTAAATAAACCGCCTGCTTATCTTGCAACCCGATGTGGACTCCTTCCTTTGTGGCGGTTACAATACTTTCATCCAACTTCTCCTCAAGCATATCCAGACGCCATCTCCATGGCGCTGCACTCACTCTACCCTGGAGCACCGAGATAATAAAGACACCTATGTCAGACTCCTATTTATCGCAGCTCAGCACCATCATTCCTACGAAACTCATCTCCATATGTTCTATGGACCTACCTCGTATTAAGTTGATCTTTTCTCTACACCTTGCTGTAACTGTAACATTATATTCTGCAGTCTCTCCTTCCTTCCCTATGTACGGTATGCATTGTTTGTACAGCATGCAAAAAACAATACATTTCACTGTATACTGATACATGCGACAATAATAAATCAAATCAAATCTATCCCATTCACCTCAGCCACTCAACCGGATAGTGAGTTCCCCATTCTACCCACCCTCTGCATAAAAAAATCCTCATTGGATTTAGTTGCGGCTGTCTTGTGCCTGTGCAGATGCAGAAATAATGGATGAGGTGATGCAGGGGGTCTCAGGATCTCGACGGCAGCACAAGCCAGTTTCTTCCTTCAGGGGAAGGGAAGCGAGGAAGCTGCAAGTAAAACCTGCAGCCACATATTGTCTGTGGGTGGTGAGCAAATTCAACCGACTGCTGTGTCTTGATATTTCAGTGAGTCAGACTGTCCTGTAAAACTGATACTCCCACTGCTCCAACCGCCATCTGGTTTTGGGAAAGGGCCTTCACACCACAGTTCACTGAAGACGGATGTCTGGCCATAGAACTCAGCAACCTCGATGTGCACCTTTGCGAGGGCATTTGCTCGGATCCAGAGACGATCACTTCAGAATCTGAACTATCAGAGGCCAAAACCTTCGCACAATCTCTCAGTAAACAAGGCAATCAGCGAACATGTTTTCACTTTGCGAACATTTTCACAATGCAATCAGTACTTACCAACCCAATTTGATTCAGGGCAGATGATGAGATAGGACATCTGCCTCGCAGCTGAGAAGGCAAAAAAAATATTAAAAATGGACCGCACACAATTTTCTGACCTCGCCTTCCCCTTACACTGGCACATAATTCCCTAGAACTTAACATTATTTTTCTTTTTCTGTGAGTTTACTTTCTTCAAAGACCGGACTGCCCTCCGAGTGCAGTACAGAGTGAGTGCTGCACTGTTGGAGGTGCTGTCTTTCAGATGGGATGTTGAACTGAGGTCCCATTTGCCATCTCGGGTGGAGGAGAAAGATTCTCTGTCACCATTTCGAAGAAGACCAGGAGATCTCCCCCGGTGTCCTGATCAATATTTGGCCCACTTGTTACAGCCGGTCCACAGGCCAGATTCCCCAGATTTGTTAACTTGGACGAGATCCCTCAATTTGTTAGGGTCCTCTGTCCCCTCAATGATCTCGGCACAAGCCCCAATTTATAGAGGCTGTTTAGCACAGGGCTAAATCGCTGGCTTTGAAGGCAGGCCAGCAGCACGGTTCAATTCCCGTAACAGCCTCCCTGAACAGGCGCCGGAATGTGGCGACTAGGGGCTTTTCACAGTAACTTCATTTGAAGCCTACTTGTGACAATAAGCGATTTTTATTATTAGCTTCCAGCTGGGATATCCCCAAATTATTCTGCCCTCTTGTGTGGGGGGGGGGCGCACAATGTGTCATAGAATTTACAGTGCAGAAGGAGGCCATTCGGCCCATCGAGTCTGCACTGGCTCTTGGAAAGAGCACCCTACCCAAGGTCAACACCTCCACCCTATCCCCATAACCCAGTAACCCCACCCAACACTAAGGGCAATTTTGGACACTAAGGGTAATTTAGGCCAATCCACCTAACCTGCACATCTTTGGACTGTGGGAGGAAACCGGAGCACCCGGAGGAAACCCACGCGCACACGGGGAGGGTGTGCAGACTCCGCACAGACAGTGACCCAAGCCGGGAATCGAACCTGGGACCCTGGAGCTGTGAAGCAATTGTGCTAACCTCAATGCTACCATGCTGCCCCCTCGGTTGGTGGCACCAAGATTAATGTTAAAAAAGAAAGGGTTCCTGCCCTTGTGGATACTCTTTCCCAGCCCAATATTTATGTTTTGCAAGGAACCAATTTAACCAGGCCTTCTTGGGTTCATGAAAGAGTGAGTTTATTAACTACTAAACGCTAGAACATGATAGAAACACATGCATGTACATTCAGACAGATTAGAAATGTGAACCGAGTCCAAAGTAAGTAAGTAAAACAAGAATATACGAAACAGTGCTTGACTTTTCGGAGAGGAGCAGATAGCGAAATGCTGCAGCTTTCTCGATTCGTAATTTGAGTCGAGCTGACTTCAGCAGGTGAATAGTTGATTTTGAGATTCTAATGCTCTGCCGTTTGTCTGAGAAGCTGCCCTGTTTCCTTTTAGCTGTGGTCTTTGCTGATCTGGCTTCCTTCAGCAAAAAAACCTTGTGCAGGGGTGCCTACTGCTGGCTAGCTTTTTTATTCTGTGTCACACACACGCTGTCAGCCAGCACTAGTCCACACTTGACCAAGCTTTGCAGCTGGGCTTTATCCCAAACTCTGTATATTCCTGGAAGGCGAAACACACAAATCCATCTGGGGCATGGCTCACATGATCATTCTTGCTGAACTGATAATTAGTTCCTATTATCTCCACGGGAGATGGCCATTAGTTTATGTCTGGCTTGCTTTATGAGGTAGGTATCTGTAATAGCCTGCAGGATCTATGGAGTGGGAACAATTAGCTGTCTTATGGTCTTTGCAGAGTACGAGCTCACTGCTAGGGGCGGGGGATCTCTATTAACCTTTGTATAAAAGGTCAGCCAGTGAGGCACCGATCAAATTTGGAACCCAGTAGGGATCTATCGGGCAGTGTATATGTTGTGTTATAAATAAAATTACATTTCTTTATTTTACTCGGTGTAGACTCCCTGTGTCCTTATTAAACTGGCAACAAGGAGTAAACTGGTTTACTGTCAATGCTGTGTCCTCTTCAGCTCCTCCCTGATTTTCTGGACCCAGGTTTGGATTGACTTATTTCGCCATGCCTTTGTTTGGGCGATTAGATGCGATGCATTTGACTCCGGTGTTGAATACTGGAACAAATACGCAGAAAGTATGGGTTATTTCTTCCGTATCATGGAGAACGTACGCCAGACAGCCATAATGTTGACAGCCTGCGGCGTGCACACGTTCAGGGTAATCCAGAGTCCCACGTACCCGGCTGCACCAGATACGCAATCGTTCGACCAGCTCAGGGCACTTGTGGTGCAACACTTTAACCCAGCCCCATCAGTGATCGTTCAAAGATATCGGTTTAATATGGTGGAGAGGTCCCCCGGGGAGTCCATCACTGAATTCATATCACGGCAATGGAAGATAGCCGGGTTTTGTGAATATGGAACTGATATGCTCCATGATCGTTTCGTCTGCGGTATAAATAATATGGAAACAACGTTTGGTCACAAATCTCCCTGACCTTTCAGCAGGCACTGCAGATCCCCTTGTCCCGGGAAAGCACGGAACGCGGTGTCCAAGAGATACAAGAGATGGAGATGAACGTTTCAGGGTGATGCCCCTCACATGGTATTCCCAGGTGAATGGACATTTGCTTCAAATGGATTTGGATATGGGAGCTGCCATTTCTGTGGTGGTGCAGGCCATCTTTGACCTTCGATAACGAGGTGTGCAAACTTTGACTTAAGCTGACATGGCGGCTCGTTTGGGCACATATACAGTGAAATGGCTGAATGTTGTGGGGCCCACCCATACTCCAGTAGTAATGGGCACCAATCAATTTGCCTTCCTTTCATTGTTGTGCAAGGAGGCGGCCCCAGCCTGTTGGGTCGTGATTGACTACACCAGCTGCAGTTTGATTGGCAACATATCCCCCAAGTGGGATCTGGCAGCCTGTGTGCGGCACTGAGCAAGTTCCCGATGTTTTCCAGCCTGACTTGGGTACTATTAAAGGGGCTGTGGGCCAAGATCCAGTTGGACCCGGGGGCCCAACCCCAATATTTTGTGCCCACATGGTTCCCTACCCTTTAGTGGAGAAAATCAAGATTGGAACTTCGTCATTTGGAGAGTTTGGGCATCATTCGGCCTGTGCGCTTTGCCAATTGGGCGCCGCCGGTGGTCCCTGTACTGAAGCCGGATAAGACAGCCCACCTCTGCGGAGACTATAAATTGACGGTAAATGCAACATCGAGGTTCAACCTTTAACCTTTACCGTGCATTGAGGAATTGTATGCAGCATTCACCGATGGCTGTACATTTACAAATTGGACATGAGCAACACTTATATATAGCTGGAGCTTGATAAGTGAAGGCGGAGTGCATCACGGTCAATATGCACAAGGGACTCTATGAGTACAGCCGGCTCCCGTTTGGGGTATCCTCGGTGTGCACAGTCTTCCAGCGCATCATGGAGAACGTGAATTGCCGCACGTCGCGGTTTACTTGGATGACATGCTAGTCACAGGGACCTCAGACCAAGAACATTTGCAGAACCTTGAGGCAGTGTTGAAATCTTTTTCAGAGTATGGGGTGCGCCTGCGCCACGTGAAGTGTGTGTTTCACGCGGAGGAAGTGGTATATTTGGGGTATCGGGTGGACCGAGACTGCCTGCACCCAGTCGCTGAGAAACCGAGAGCCATCAAAATGGCCCCCGCCCCGCGAGACAACACCAAGCTTCACTCCTTTCTTGGGCTTGTAAATTAGTTTGGGCCCCCCCCCCCTTCACTTGCTCCTCAAAAAGCACCAGCCTTGGGTGTGCAGCAAGGCCCAAGGATGAGGCCTTTAAGAAGGTGAAACGGTAGTTGTCCTCTTTGGAGCAGTTGATGCATTTCGGCCTTCGCAACCATTATCATCACATGCCTTCCTTCGCCGGATGGGATTGGGGCAGCCCTGTCTCATCGGGTGAGCGATGGCCATGAACGTCCAATCGCCTTTGCCTCCTGGCTGCGGCTAAGAGAAATTATATAATATGTCCAAATAGAAAAAGAAGGTCTGCCGGTTATATTTGGTGTAAGACGGTTCTATTAGTACGTCCATGGCCACCATTTTCTAATCTTCACAGATCACAAGCCGTTGCTGGACCTCTTCCGTGAAGACAAGATGATCCTGTCAATTGTGTTTGCGAGGATTCAGCGCTGAGCCTTGTTATTGGCTGCTTACAAGTACTCAACGCAGCCCAGGGACCCAGATTGCACATGCCGATGCGTTGAGCTGTCTTCCCCTGCAGACCAAATCCGCAACCCCCCCCTACAATGGACAAAGTGGTCACTGTCCTGAATTTTATGGGCTCCTTGCCCATCACTGCATCGTGCATTCGTGACCGGATGCAAATTGACACAGTCCTTGCCAAGGTGCGGCATCTGGTGCTATATGGTGGCAGCATCGACAGCTATCAGAGGAGTTGAAGGTTTTCTCCTCCAAGTTCTCGGAGCTGACCATGGAAGACAATACCCTCCTGTGGGGAACAAGGGTTGTTGTTCCGGCCAGGCAATCGTGTTGAAGGACCTTCACAACAGTCACTGCGGCGTGTCCAAAATGAAGATGATGGTGAGAAGCTATGTCTCGTGGCCGGGTTTGGACACAGATATCGAGATGTTGGCCCAACAGTGCTGCATCTGCCAAGAGCACCAGACGCTCCCTGCATTGGCACCCTTATAGCCCTGGGAGTGGCCAGGACACCCTTTGGCTCACGTAGATACCGATTTCGCTGGTCCATTCATGGGTTCAATGTCTCTCGCCTTGATGGACGTTCACAAGATGGCGATAACCGGGTCACTTTTCACGAGTGACGAGTTTGCCGCATCGAATGGCTTGGCAGAGAGGGAAGTGCAGACGGTTAAGTGGGGGCTAAGGAAATGGACTTTGGGCTCGATGGATACCAGGCTGACAAGATCTTAATTTTCATACAGGAGCACACCGCACGCATTAACAGGGATGGTCCCCATTGAGATGTTAATGGTTTGTAGGCTTTGTACACGACTGAATTTGATTGTCCTGAACATCAGGATGAAGGTGCGCCATAGCCAAGATTTGCAAGGGCAACACCCAGTTCGTTGTCGACCTCTTCAACACTTTGCACCTGAAGACGCAGTATTCATTCCTAACTTCAATAATGTTGTTCGCTGGCTCTCTGGGATTGTCGTCCTCCAACTGGGACCAGTCTCTCACCAAGCTCGGGTCCAGGGGCAACTAATGAGACAGCACCTGGATCACATTCGCTCACGAAGGTTACTCCCTCATGAGGTTCCTCGAAAGAAACCTGTATGGGATCCACTGGCTCCATTACCGAACCAGTCTGCTGTGATGCCTCCAGTCTCTCTTGACACTGACAGGCCCGACGTCGCACCTTCCAACGCTGAAATGGAGACGCAGACCTCTGAGGTCTCGGACGCTGATCAGCCGCCTCTTGCCGATCGGCCACCACGCCGTTCCTGCTGCAGTCGATGTTCACCAGAAAGGTGTACGGCGACCAATCCGGCGCATCAGCTCAATGACGATTTGCCGGAGCCAAAAAGGAATCCGACGTCCTCCGCCTGCTCCTCCTTCTCCGACTCATCAATGATTTTTTTGGGGGGCTTCAGACTTTTTTTGGTGGGGGGGAGCAATGTAATAGCCGCACGGGACCTACAGGGTGGAAATGATTATCTTCCCCGTGGGGACGGGGGATCTCTATTACCCTTTGTATAAAAGGTCAGCCTGTAAGGTACCGACCGAAACAGGAACCCAGTAGGGATCTACCAGCAGCGTATATATCATGTTGTAAATAAAATCAGGTTTCTTTATTTTATTTGGTGTGGACTCCCATGTCCTTATTAAGGAATCCTGGTCTGGAAACAGGGCGGGGTCCCATTGTTTCTCACTTACTCTCACCCACCCACAATTCAGCCAGTGACTGAATTCAAATCCTCAGCCATCTTTGGCCTGTATATCCATTTTTTTAAAAATCCGCAGGCCTTATTTAAAGTCCAATATTTTAGTTGTGTTTTCCCTCCGTCTTCATGACATTTTGCTGGGTCACCCTTTCATTGTTGTTCGTGGGATCTTACTGTGCGCACATTGATTGGCACCATTGCTCAGTTCCTTCCTTCCTCCCTCGCGCCTGCTGCAGGCCATGGGTGCCTGTGCATAAGGAGTCCATTGGCATGTTCCTTTGGAACACCCGTGCAAATCAGCGGTGGATTTTCCTTTCACCAAGCTAAAGGCGCTGCTTAAATGCAAGTTGCCACGGTTGCGGAGGAAACCCACAAATTGTGACCGTCCTGTCCGGCCGATGTGGCAACCTGTCCCATTCACGGCAACACGGCTCGCAACAAACTGATCACAAGATGCTGGAGTTGTTTCTCAGCAAGTCTGTAACCAGGAAATGGAGCTGACTCAACATGCTTACTTTCTGAATGAATATACCCTGAGTTTCCTGATACTGAAAATCCCCTTTGGATTTCGGCGGCAGCGGTGCGCAGGGGCCCTCTGGGAGGTGAGTAGTGAATTTAAAAACTCTTACCTTTACAGGAGCAGCCCTTTGGATTTCGGCGGCAGCGGTGCGCAGGGGCCTTCTGGGAGGTGAGTACTTACTTTAAAAAGCCTTGCCTTTACAGGAGCAGCCCTTTGGATTTCGGCGGCAGCGGTGCGCAGGGGCCCTCTGGGAGGCGAGTACTTACTTTAAAAAGCCTTACCTGGTCCCGTGTCTGTTCTTCTTTTCTGTTTTATTTGTTTTTATATAAGGCGGGAACCAGAAGTTCGACCCGCGGACCTCAGGGAAGTCCCCCCCCCCCCCAACCAATAAATTCTGGTGGAGAGGAAACCCGAGACACTACACGTGTAGTGTCTCCCACCCGCCCTCCTCCTCTAACCTAATACTAAGACCCATTGGTGTAAGGTAAGTGCCATATTATATTATTATTATATTATTAGCATTGTGCAGGTCAAGGTTCGGAGGTGGAGGAGCAGTCTCTGTCAGCGAGAGAACCTGAGAACATCTAAGACACTCAGAAGGTAAGAAGGTAAGTAAGTGATTTTTACTTATTTTCACTTTTATACCTTTTTTCAAATTGTGTGTGTCGGGGGGAAACTGAAGTGACATCACAGAAAAGCTGTGGCCAGAGTGGCTGGTTGGGATTCTAACCTAAATTTAAAAAAAATTTGAGTATTTGGTAACTAATTAAACATAATAACTTAATTATAATTTAGAGGGATATCTAAGCCAGAGATCGGAGAGTATTATAGTTAGCTATCGCATTTCTATTAGAAATCTAGTGCTAGGAAACAGATAGTTGACAGTAACTTTGAAATTTTATAAAAAATATTTTTTTAAAAAAAGACAAATTTTAATTTTAATTTTAATTAATTGACGCAATGTCAGTTAGAGGGGTGCTGTGCTCTGACTGTGAGATGTGGCAGGTCCGGGAGGCTTCCAGCGTCCCGGATGGCTTCATCTGCAGAAAGTGCACCCAACTGGAGCTCCTCACAGACCGCATGGTTCGGTTGGAGAAGCAATTGGATGCACTTAGGAGCATGCAGGTGGCGGAAAGCGTCATAGATCGCAGTTATGTAAATGTGGTCACACCCAAGGTGCAGGCAGAGAAATGGGTGACCACCAGAAAGGGCAGGCAGTCACTGCAGGAATCCCCTGTGGTTGTCCCCCTCTCGAACAGATATACCCCTTTGGATACTGTCGGGGGGGATAGCCTATCAGGGGAAAACAGCAGCAGCCAGAGCAGTGGCACCACGGCTGGCTCTGATGTTCAGAAGGGAGGGTCAAAGTGCAGAAGAGTAATAGTAATAGGGGACTCTATAGTCAGGGGCACAGATAGGCGCTTCTGTGGACGTGAAAGAGACTCCAGGATGGTATGTTGCCTCCCTGGTGCCAGGGTCCAGGATGTCTCCGAACTGGTAGAGGGAATCCTGAAGGGGTAGGGCAAACAGGCAGAGGTCGTTGTACATATTGGTACTAACGACATAGGCAGGAACGGGCATGAGGTCCTGCAGCAGGAGTTCAGGGAGCTAGGCAGAAAGTTAAAAGACAGGACCTGGAGGGTTGTAATCTCGGGATTACTCCCTGTGCCACGTGCCAGTGAGGCTAGAAATAGGAAGATAGAGCAGATAAACACGTGGCTAAACAGCTGGTGTAGGAGAGAGGGTTTCCATTATCTGGACCACTGGGAGCTCTTCCGGGGCAGGTGTGACCTGTATAAGAAGGACGGGTTGCATCTAAACCGGAGAGGCATAAATATCCTGGCCGCGAGGTTTGCTAGTGTCACACAGGAGGGTTTAAACTAGTATGGCAGGGGGGTGGGCACGGGAGCAATAGGTCAGAAGGTGAGAGCATTGAGGGAGAACTAGGGAATAGGGACAGTGTGGCTCTGAGGCAGAGCAGACTGGGAGAAGTTGCTGAACACAGCGGGTCTGGTGGCCTGAAGTGCATATGTTTTAATACAAGGAGCATTACGGGTAAGGCAGATGAACTTAGAGCTTGGATTAGTACTTGGAACTATGATGTTGTTGCCATTACAGAGACCTGGTTGAGGGAAGGGCAGGATTGGCAGCTAAACGTTCCAGGATTTAGATGTTTCAGGCGGGGTAGAGGGGGATGTAAAAGGGGAGGCGGAGTTGCGCTACTTGTTCGGGAGAATATCACAGCTGTACTGCGAGAGGACACCTCAGAGGGCAGTGAGGCTATATGGGTAGAGATCAGGAATAAGAAGGGTGCAGTCACAATGTTGGGGGTATACTACAGGCCTCCCAACAGCCAGCAGGAGATAGAGGAGCAGATAGGTAGACAGATTTTGGAAAAGAGTAAAAACAACAGGGTTGTGGTGATGGGAGACTTCAACTTCCCCAATATTGACTGGGACTCACTTAGTGCCAGGGGCTTAGACGGGGCGGAGTTTGTAAGGAGCATCCAGGAGGGCTTCTTAAAACAATATGTAGACAGTCCAACTCGGGAAGGGGCGGTACTGGACTTGGTATTGGGGAATGAGCCTGGCCAGGTGGTAGATGTTTCAGTAGGGGAGCATTTCGGTAACAGTGACCACAATTCAGTAAGTTTTAAAGTACTGGTGGACAAGGATAAGAGTGGTCCGAGGATGAATGTGCTAAATTGGGGGAAGGCTAATTATAACAATATTAGGCGGGGCGGATGTTTGAGGGCAAATCAACATCTGACATGTGGGAGGCTTTCAAGTGGCAGTTGAAAGGAATACAGGACCGGCATGTTCCTGTGAGGAAGAAAGATAAATACGGCAATTTTCGGGAACCTTAGATGACGAGTGATATTGTAGGCCTCGTCAAAAAGAAAAAGGAGGCATTTGTCAGGGCTAAAAGGCTGGGAACAGATGAAGCCTGCGTGGAATATAAGGAAAGTAGGAAGGAACTTAAGCAAGGAGTCAGGAGGGCTAGAAGGGGTCATGAAAAGTCATTGGCAAATAGGGTTAAGGAAAATCCCAAGGCTTTTTACACGTACATAAAAAGCAAGAGGGTAGCCAGGGAAAGGGTTGGCCCACTGAAGGATAGGCAAGGGAATCTATGTGTGGAGCCAGAGGAAATGGGCGAGGTACTAAATGAATACTTTGCATCAGTATTCACCAAAGAGAAGGAATTGGTAGATGTTGAGTCTGGAGAAGGGGGTGTAGATAGCCTGGGTCACATTGTGATCCAAAAAGACGAGGTGTTGGGTGTCTTAAAAAATATTAAGGTAGATAAGTCCCCAGGGCCTGGTGGGATCTACCCCAGAATACTGAAGGAAGCTGGAGAGGAAATTGCTGAGGCCTTCACAGAAATCTTTGGATCCTCGCTGTCTTCAGGGGATGTCCCGGAGGACTGGAGAATAGCCAATGTTGTTCCTCTGTTTAAGAAGGGTAGCAAGGATAATCCCGGGAACTACAGGCCGGTGAGCCTCACTTCAGTGGTAGGGAAATTACTGGAGAGAATTCTTCGAGACAGGATCTACTCCCATTTGGAAGCAAATGGACGTATTAGTGAGAGGCAGCACGGTTTTGTGAAGGGGAGGTCGTGTCTCACTAACTTGATAGAGTTTTTCGAGGAGGTCACTAAGATGATTGATGCAGGTAGGGCAGTAGATGTTGTCTATATGGACTTCAGTAAGGCCTTTGACAAGGTCCCTCATGGTAGACTAGTACAAAAGGTGAAGTCACACGGGATCAGGGGTGAGCTGGCAAGGTGGATACAGAACTGGCTAGGCCATAGAAGGCAGAGAGTAGCAATGGAGGGATGCTTTTCTAATTGGAGGGCTGTGACCAGTGGTGTTCCACAGGGATCAGTGCTGGGACCTTTGCTCTTTGTAGTATATATAAATGATTTGGAGGAAAATGTAACTGGTCTGATTAGTAAGTTTGCAGACGACACAAAGGTTGGTGGAATTGCGGATAGCGATGAGGACTGTCGGAGGATACAGCAGGATTTAGATTGTCTGGAGACTTGGGCGGAGAGATGGCAGATGGAGTTTAATCCGGACAAATGTGAAGTAATGCATTTTGGAAGGTCTAATGCAGGTAGGGAATATACAGTGAATGGTAGAACCCTCAAGAGTATTGAAAGTCAAAGAGATCTAGAAGTACAGGTCCACAAGTCATTGAAAGGGGCAACACAGGTGGAGAAGATAGTCAAGAAGGCATACGGCATGCTTGCCTTCATTGGCCGGGGCATTGAGTATAAGAATTGGCAAGTCATGTTGCAGCTGTATAGAACCTTAGTTAGGCCACACTTGGGAGTATAGTGTTCAATTCTGGTCGCCACACTAGCAGAAGGATGTGGAGGCTTTAGAGAGGGTGCAGAAGAGATTTACCAGAATTTTGCCTGGTATGGAGGGCATTAGCTATGAGGAGAGATTGAATAAACTCGGTTTGTTCTCACTGGAACGAAGGAGGTTGAGGGGAGGCCTGATAGAGGTATACAAAATTATGAGGGGCATAGACAGAGTGGATAGTCAGAGGCTTTTCCCCAGGGTAGAGGGGTCAATTACTAGGGGGCATAGGTTTAAGGTGAGAGGTGCAATGTTTAGAGTAGATGTACGAGGCAAGTTTTTTACGCAGAGGGTAGTGGGTGCCTGGAACTCGCTACCGGAGGAGGTAGTGGAAGCAGGGACGATAGGGACATTTAAGGGGCATCTTGACAAATATATGAATAGGATGGGAATAGAAGGATACGGACCCAGGAAGTGTAGAAGATTGTAGTTTAGTCGGGCAGCATGGTCGGCACGGGCTTGGAGGGCCGAGGGGCTTGTTCCTGTGCTGTACATTTCTTTGTTCTTTGTTCTTTTGAACTAGAGGACTGAGTGTGAACTGGGTATGAGTCAGCGATGGTAATGGGGAAAGCAACTGCAAGGTAGCCCCCAAGTTATACCAACTAGTGTCAAGCTGGAACGATTGTAGCATTTGTTCATTTATTCGGCTGGATTCTTCATTCTGTGTTGCCGCCGGGGCAGGATTCGTGGATTTCTGGTGCCGCATTTGGACCAATCCAGCGACTGTAGAGGGGCTAGCACCGACCGGCGCCACGTGGAAGACCTTCAATTCCAAGGAGAAACTGCCGGATTCGCAGTTGACATTCGGGGGGCTGACAAGCTGCAGCTGCATATACACACTTCACTCCCCGCACACCATCCCAGCCAACTAGGTGGCACTGGTTGCGCTGGAGCATGCCCGTGGGTTGGCTGGCGATAGAGGGCACCTAGGGGGGTGGCCTGGGGGAACACCCTTACGACCTTAAGTGCCCAGTGGGCTGTCAGCTGTTTGCGCAGCTGCGTGGCTTCCTTTCCGGCTGTGGCAATGGTCTGTCCACCCCGACACCACAGCCTACCTCCTGGCCACCCCCTGTACTCTCCCCAGCCCTGGTAGAAGCCCCTCGGCCAGCGGCACAGCCGTCAGTGAACCATGGCGATATTGGACGGTTTCCATATCCCCCCCTCTCCCTTGGCAGCCACGGCACCTGTTTCGCAATTTTTAAAAGCAAAAGTGGACCTCGCTGCCGGGAATTCCCCCCCCCGCCCCGGAAAATGCCGGATCAGGCCCGCTAGTGATATACCAACGCCATTTACTCTACATGGGAGTGGAACGCATTGACACCACTATCGAGGTGATGGAGAATTGCGATTTGGCGTGAAATCGGTGCCTGCTGCGATTTCGGCATCGGAATT
Organism: Scyliorhinus torazame; assembly: GCF_047496885.1. NCBI lineage: Eukaryota > Metazoa > Chordata > Chondrichthyes > Carcharhiniformes > Scyliorhinidae > Scyliorhinus > Scyliorhinus torazame. The sequence continues at coordinate 20,220,666 of NC_092723.1, read as the reverse complement.
GAACCTCTACCCAATTGCGTTTTCCGATTCCACCGTCGGCCGACGGAGAATCCCGCCCATTTTGTGTGTGAGCACCCATGGGTGAGCCCAAATATTGAACTGACGCCACACAGGGGGCGCAGTGTGGCAGAAAATCCCTGCCATGGCCCTCGATATTTATGCTACCTTACCTATCTAAAGAAGGAAACCCTTAAAAGAAGATTCAACACCAATACAGGAGGCAATTTTACTTTGTAACTGCAACACCTAATAAGGGAGTTAGTGAGAACAAAAAGGAGCCCCTTAAAATCAAAACGTTAGCAGTCTCAAGACGAGCTTATATTAACCACTGTACTGGATCAGAAGTAGGAAACGCTAACATTCCCTTAGACAAGGTTCGAGGATCAAGTCCCACTCCAGAGCTCGAGAACATAAACGAAAGCTGACACTCCACCGTTGTGCCGAGGGAATGCTGCAGGCATCTTCTTTCAGGTGAGACTTTAAACCGAGCCCCCGTTTGCCCGCTCGGGCAGATGTAAAAGATACCCCGGCACTAGTCTAGAGAAGAGCGGGGGGCATTGTCCCTGGTGTCCTGCTAATATTTGCGCCCCACTAATAACCAAAACAATAGATTATTGGCCATCACCACATTGCAGTTTGCCTGAGTTTGCTGTCTGTAAATTAGCTGTTGTCTTTCCTACAATTTAACAGTGATTGAGCTTCAAAAGTACTTGATTGGCTGTGAAATGCTTTGAAACATCTGGTGGTCCGGATAAGTGCTGCATAAATGTAAGTCTCACTTTTTATCCAGGGGTAGCGCACCTCACTCAATCTACAGTGTAGGTGATAATGGCATAGTGTAGGTTAGATGGCTTTTGTTTCGGTGCAACATCGTGGGCCGAAGGGCCTGTACTGCGCTGTATCGTTCTATGTTCTATGTTCTATCCTGTTGAATCGACTTACTCACGCCTAATGCTCGAGGGAGAGAGGAATAGAGAGGTATATTAATGGGGTGAGATGGAGAATGGTGGAAGGAGGTTTGTATGGAGGATAAACACCAGGATCGACCAGATGGGCTGAATGGCCTATTTCCGTGCTATAAAAAATACAATGTAACTTAGTGCAGGGCTTTCCATCTACGTGACATCGTACCAGTGCCATAAGTCATTTTAAAAGGGTTTTTAATAGCCTTTTTGTTTATTAATCTCTGTTAACACCAGACACCAAACATATCAAGTAGAAGTATTTGCTATTAGAATGCTCTCCGGTTTGGAAAGAAGTTGCTGTTCTACTTTAATCCGTTTTACAAAAATCCGTTTTATGGGGGGGCTTCCCGACCAAGGCCAAAATTTATCGCCCGTCCTTGTTCGGCCTCTTAAGGTAGCGAGCCTCCTCCTTAAACGGATGACAGTGATTTGATACAACCGAGTCACTTCAGAGGGCAGTTAAGAGTCTATCACATTGCTGTGGGCCTTGAGTCACACTAAGGCTCAGAGTGGGTGAGAGGACCAGTTTCCTTCCTGAACCAGTTGGATGTTAAGAGCTATATTAAGCCTTCCATGTTAATGAATTTGCAGAATTCAGACTTGGTGGTGGAATTACAATGAACTCCCTAGCGCAGTGACTGCATCACCGACCCTCATATTCCAATTGCTAAAACCGGCAGAGCAGAGGCACGGGTGTATACAAAAGTTACGGTCCCCTTCTCAGACAGGTTACTCGCTCAAGTCGGAATCGGAACATCCAACAACGCGACAAGGCCCAATGGAGCCACAGGATTTTCAGATGGAATTTTACACTCTCTCCCGCCTGAAGGATCTCTCGTTCCCGGCAAAGTCAATGGAGTTTTGAACGGTTTGTCACCTTTTAGGTTCCCCCCATCCCACCACCTCCAACCTCCCCCATCCCCCACCTCCCAGCCCCCTACCACCGCCATCCCTGAGAGGTTCTGAGGTGAAGGCTGGGCCCAAAGTGCAGCCTTGAGGTGAAGGGGTTTCCATAGGATAGGAAATCATAGAATCATAGAATCCCTCCAGTGCAGAAGGCAGCAATTTGGCTCTTCGAGTCTGACTAACCTTCCTAAAGAGCATCCCACCCAGACCCAATCCCTGCCCTACCCCTGTAGCCCGCCCCCACTAACCTTTGGACACTAAGTGGCAATTTAGCGTGGCCAATCCACCTAACCTGTACATCTTTGGGTTGCGGGAGGAAATTGGAGCACCCGGAAGAAGCCCACGCGCTCTGAGGCAGCAGTGCTAACCACTATGACACCGTGACACCCATAAATAAATAAATAAGGTGAGGTAAAGCAATCAGGTTTTGATATGTTTGGGTTTTCAGATGAAATATTTTTGAAATTTTATTTATGTCCTTATTGGGAAGTGTGGAAATTTTGCAGTAGTCATTGAATGAGGCATCACCAGATGAAGGCTTATTAACGCAGTAGGCCTATGCCCGGGCATTTTGTGTTTATCAACATCATAAATTGTGGGGGATGGGGAACTTTCCCATCTTCGGCTCCCATTTCCTGCATCAATCACAGAGGGACTGAGCTATGATTTTATGATTTATTCAATCTCCCCAGAGTTGTCGGAGGAAAGGCAGGAATCGATTATCTCCCTCTAGTTGCCCTTGAGAGAATGGTGTGGGTACACCCATAGTGCCATTACATAGGGCGTTCCAGGGTTCTGACCCGGACAGTGAAGGAACAGACAACATGGGCGGGATTCTCCCGTACCCGGCGGGGCGGGGGGTCCCGACGGGATGGAGTGGCGTGAACCACTCCGGCGTCGGGCCGCCCCAAAGGTGCGGAATCTTCCGCACCTTCAGGGGCTAGGCCCGCCCCGGAGTGGTTGGTGCCCCGCCGGCCGGCGGGATAGGGGCTTGATACCACGCCAACCGGCGCCGAAGGGCTTCCACCGGCCGGCGCAAGTCAGCGCATGCGCGGGAGCGCCAGCGTATGCTGGCGTCATCCCCGCGCATGCGCACATGGAGTCACTTCCGCACCGGCAATGGCGGATGACCACGGCCTCCGGTGCGGAAGGAATAGAGTGCCCCCCACGGCACAGGCCCGCCCGCGGATCGGTGGGCCCTGACCGCAGGCCCACCGTGGGGGCACTTCCCGGGCCAGATCCCCCCGCGACCCCCCACGAACCCCGGAGCCCGCCCGCGCCGCCAGGTCCCGCCGGTAAGGGACCTACTCTAATTTACGCCGGCGGGACCGGCATAGAACGGGTGGGACTTCGGCCCATCATGGGCCGGAGAATCCGGGCAGCCCCAGGGCCCATTGAGTCATGCCGGACCCCGCCATTCTCCGAGGTGGGCGGCGCGACTCACGCCGGGCTGGCGGGAGAATTGGGAGGACGGCGGGGGGCGGGATTCACGCCGACCCCCCGGCGATTCTCCCACCCGGCGGGGGGTCGGAGAATCCCGCCCCATATTTCTAAACCAGGATTTGGAGGGGAACTTGCAGGTCCTGATGAAAGGTCGGTCATCAACCTGGAATGTCAAGTCTGTTTCTCTCAATGATTTGCTCGCAGTGCCTAACTACTCGAGCTCCAGTAATAATGATCTTTCACCTGGTAAACCCCGACTTGAATCGAGCTTAGGTGAATTATTAGCAGCCAATGAGGAAACATAATTTAATGTTAGCCTGTTGAGGAGAGGTGTGACTTTAATAACAAAACACAGGATACAAGTTCATAATATTGAGCCCTCAAACAGCTTTTTAAAATATATATATATATATTTATTCAAATTTTTCAACAAATGTTCAACAAACCCCACCCCTCCAACAAAAAGAAAGAAACAAGAACACAACAATCAGAAATTATACAAAAATGATACATTGGATTTCCCCCATATACAATAACCCCTCATATAACATTTAAAAACACAAATAGGGAAACCCCGCCCCCACCTTCACCCAAACGCCACCCCAAAAGAACCCCCCCCCCCCCACTCCCTCCCCCCCGCCCTTGGGCTGCTGCTAAAATATCCCAACACTCCGCGAGATAGTCTAGGAACGGTTGCCACCGCCTGAGGAACCCCTGCACAGACCCCCTGCAAGGCAAACTTTATCCTCTCCAGCTTGATGAACCCTGCCATGTCATTGATCCAAGCTTCCACACGAGGGGGTTTTGCATCTTTCAATAGTAGCAAAATCCTCCGCCGGGGTACCAGGGACGGAAAGGCCAGAATACCGGCCTCTTTCGCCTCCTGCACTCCAGGCTCGTCCGATACCCCAAATAATGCCAACCCCCAGCTCGGCTTGACCCGGGCGTTCACCACCTTGGACATAGTCCTCGCAAAACCCATCCAGCGCCGGGCACGACTAGAACATATGGACGTGATTTGCCAGGCTCCCCGAGCACCTCCCACATCTGTCCTCCACCCCAAAGAACCTACTCAGCCTCGCCCCTGTCATATGCGCTCTGTAAGTAACTTTGAACTGTATTAGGCTGAGCCTGGTGCAAGAGGAGGAAGAATTAACCCTACTCAGGGCATCAGCCCACAGACCCTCATCTATCTCCTCCCCATGCTCCTCCTCCCACTTGCCCTTTAACTCCTCCACCGAGGTCTCCTCCTCTTCCTTCAGCTCCTGGTAAATCGCCGAAACCTTGCCTTCTCCAACCCATACACCCGAAATCACCCTGTTCTGAATACCCGGTGCGGGAGCAGCGGGAATTCCCTCACCTGCCGCCTCACAAACACCCTCAATTGCGTGTACCTGAAAGCATTTCCCGGGGGTAGCCCAAACTTCTCCTCCAGCGCCCCTAGGCTCGCAAATGTCCCATCGATGAACAGGTCCCCCATTCTTCTAATCCCTGCCCGATGCCAGCTCCGAAACCCCCCATCCATCCTTCCCGGGACGAACCGATGATTCTCCCGAATCGGGGACCAAACCGAGGCTCCCACCTCGCCCCTGTGTCACCTCCACTGCCCCCAGATCTTCAGCGTCGCCGCCACCACCGGACTCGTGGTGTACCTTGTCGGTGAGAGCGGCAGAGGTGCCGTCACCAGCGCCCTCAGGCTCGTGCCCACACAGGACGCCATCTCTAGCCTCTTCCACGCCGCCCCCTCTCCCTCCATTACCCACTTACGGATCATCGCCACATTGGCTGCCCAATAATAGCCACACAAATTCGGCAGCGCCAGAATACGTTCCAGAAACACTCTCTTCACCCTCGGGGTCTTATTCGCCCACACAAATCCCATGATGCTCCTGCTTACCCATTTGAAAAAGGCCTTGGAGCTCATAATGGGAAGGCACTGGAACACAAAGAGAAACCTCGGGAGGACCGTCATTTTGACCGACTGCACCCTACCCGCTAGTGAGAGTGGCAGCATATCCCATCTTTTAAAATCCTCCTCCATCTGCTCCACCAATCGTGTCAAATTGAGCCTGCGCAGGGCCCCCCAACTCCTAGCTACTTGGATCCCTAGGTACCGAAAGCTCCTTTCCGCCCTCTTCAGCAGTCGCTCGTCTATCCCCCTTCCCTGATCCCCTGAATGCACCACATAGAGCTCACTCTTCCCTACGTTGAGTTTATCTCAAACAGCTTTTAATGGCTACAGATCAGTCATTGTCCTGTTGAACGGTGGAACAAGCTTGAATGGAAGAAACCATGCCGTTTTTTATACTGCCATATTATTGGAACTCTAGTGATAGACAGAATCAAAGACAAGTAGCATCAACATTCAGGAATATTAATAATAACCTCTGACATGCCTAAGCTCAATAAACACTGTCAAACTGTTGATGGTAAATATAAATGCAATCCAAGTAACTATCAATAACAGTATAATTGGAAAGCACTCTCACTGGTTATGAACACTGTTGGCAGTGCAGCAAGAATCATCATGGTAGGTATTATGAATAATGAGTACTATTTAAGTAGGCAGCAGTATTTATCATTTCAAGCAACCCAGACTGCAGCTGGTATCCCACAGCAACGGAGACAGAATACAAAAACAAAAGTTTTCGTTACTGGGATGCGTTTCGCAACCTCTCAAAAGGTACTTTACACTTTGATCCTTGTTCAGTTTAGTACGCAGCCCACTTGTCCTGGACCCCACAGGTTACAACCCTTATCCCTGCATGCTCACACGGTGCCAGTATAGAAACATCCCGGGTTGGATGCTCTGGTCGGCGAGGCCGAAACCGTGTTCGGCGACCGAATTTGGGTTCCCGACCAAATCGGTGGCAGCGCTTTTGCGGTGCTCCGCACCCTCCAAAACGGCGTACTCTAGGAGTATGCCGCGCCACCTATCGACGGCCTCAGGATGTGGCCGGAGTCTGCCCCCTGCCAGCCGAGTTCCCGACAGCGTGGGACACGTGGGGTCTCACCGTTGGGAACTCGGCGTGGTGGCTGCGGACTCAGTCCAGCGCCGCCAGTCAGAGGAGTGCCGATCCGCGGGCAGGGGGGGGGACATTATTCAGGGCTGGGGGGGCACTGTGAGGGGGTGGTCCAGGAGTCGCGAGCCGAGGAACCTCATGAGGGAGTAACCTTCGTGTTGCATGGCGCGGCTGCTGCAGGCTGCCGCCATGCGTGTGCGCATCCACGGACCCCGCAACTCTCTGGGCCGTATCGGCAGCTAGAGTCGGGTGCCCTACGCTGCCGTCCTGCTGGCCCTCAGCAAAATTGGGAATCGGTGGCCGTTTTGCGCCATTTCTTCTGGCGTAAAACACCACCGTTCCCAAGCCAGCGTGGAGATGTAGCCCCAGAATCGGACAATCCAGCCCCCCATTCTTACAACTCATTCTTCAGATGTGCAGTGAGCACTGTTAAGGAGGCAGGGGCGTCAAGCCATTTTGTACAGAGAGAACGTTGAGCTGATCAGCTGGGATTGGTCAGTGTTGGTTCGTATCAATAAATAGAAAGATTGTTCAAGCTTTGGTTAGCACTGCTGCCTTACAGCGCCTGCGACCCGGGTTCAATTCCAGCCTTGTCCGTGTGGAATTTTCACATTCTCCCTATGTGTGCGTGGGTTTCCACTGAGTGAACCGGTTTCCTCCCACGGTCCAAAGATATGAAAATTGGTTGGATTGGCCATGCTAATTGCCACTTAGTGTCCATGGATGTGCATGTTAGGTTACGGGATTAAAAGGATCGGGTGGGGTGAGCGGGGGAGTCGGCCTAGGAAGAGTGCTCTTTCAAGGGTTGGTGCAGACTCGATGGGTCGAATGGCCTCATTCTACACTGTTGGGGATCTGCGATTCTTCCAGATTTTATTGGCTTCAGAATAGGTAAGACATTCACCTCTGACTCTGAAGATTGTGGGTTCAAATCCCATCCCAGGGCCTTGTGTACACACCCAGGACTTACAAGTCCAGATGGCCAATCCAGTCCAGTACTGAGGGAGTGCTGTGCTGTTGGAGGTGTCATCTTTCTGACGAGACATCAAACCAAGGCCCTAATTGCCCTCATAGAAGAACATTAAAAATCCCATGGCACTACATCAAAGGAGAATAAAGGAATTCTCCCCGGTGGCGTGGCCAAGAGTCATCCCTCAGCCAACACCACTAAAACAGATTGTCTGCTCATTATCACCTGTTGTCTGTGGGACCTGCTGTGCATAATTTGACTGCTAATTTTCTTGAAGCAGTGACTACAACTCAAAAGTATTTCTTTGGCTGTCGAGGTCTCTGGGACATCCTGGGATTCTGAAAGGTGCTATATCGATGCCAGTCTTTCATTCTTTCAATGTGATCAAGAAGATGCACCTAATTTAAAATTGGTTCTTGTTGAGCCAAATATCATGTTGCTTCATGGAGGAATAGAGAAAAAATACAAGCAAATGGCCAGACCTATCAGAGCAATCAATCCAACACATCTGTGCTGAATACTGAATGAGGTTGCTTTATTTATTCCACTGATATTGTTCAGTAGTGGCTCACCTTGAAATGTTGTCACACGAGCAGGCAACTTGAAATGTGAATTTACGCGGCGTAGTCGAACAGGGGTTAGAGCGACACGATGGCACAGTGCTTAGCACTGCTGCCTCACAGCGCCAGGGACCCGGGTTCATTGACAGCGTTGGGTGATTGTGTGGATTTGCACGTGGATTTTCTGCGTGAGTTTCCTGCACGTTGTCCGGTTTCCTTCCACTGTCCAAAGATGTGCAGGATAGATACATTTGCCATGCTAAATTACCCCTTAGCCTCCAGGGATGCGCAGGTTAGGTGGAGTTATGGGGATAGGGTGAGCTAGGCAGGGAAGTGGACCTGGGTGGGGTGCTCTTTCGGACAGTCAATGAAGACCCAATGGGCCTCATGGCCTCATTCTGCACTGAAGGGATTCTATAATTCTTTGCTGATTGGCAGCGCATGGATAACAGACATTAAATCCCATTTCAAACTGAGCCATTAAGGAGGTAGATATTAAAGGTTAAGATGTACTCTATAATACCAACTGAATTTGAGCAGCTTCTGAACATAAAATACCAGGGAATCAACGGGGATGGGACAGGTAATTCTCCAACTCCCCACCCTCACACACACACTGTACCCCATCCAAATCCCCACCCTCACACACACTGTACCCCATCCAACCAGGGCAGCATGGTAGCATTGTGGATAGCACAAATGCTTCACAGCTCCAGGGTCCCAGGTTCGATTCTGGCTTGGGTCACTGTCTGTGCGGAGTCTGCACATCCTCCCTGTGTGTGCATGGGTTTCCTCCGGGTGCTCCGGTTTCCTCCCACAGTCCAAAGATGTGCGGGTTAGGTGGATTGGCCATGCTAAATTGCCCATAGTATCCAAAATTGCCCTTAGTGTTGGGTGGGGTTACTGGGTTATGGGGATAGGGTGGCGGTGTGGACCTTGGGTAGGGTGCTCTTTCCAAGAGCCGGTGCAGACTCGATGGGCCGAATGGCCTCCTTCTGCACTGTAAATTCTATGATTCTATGAAACCCGCCCCCCCCACACACACATTGTACCCCATCCAAATCCCCACCCACACATACACTGTACCCCATCCAACTCCCCCCCCACACACACACACTGTACCCCATCCAACTCCCCACCCTCACACACACTGTACCACATCCAACTCCCCCCCCACACACACTGAACCCCATCCACCTCCCCACCCTCACACTCACGCTGTACCCCATCCAACTCCCCGCCCTCACACACACTGCCCCCCATCCAACTCCCCACCCTCACACACACACTGTACCCCATCCAACTCCCCACCCTCACACACACTGTACCACATCCAACTCCCCCCCCACACACACTGTACCCCATCCACCTCCCCACCCTCACACTCACACTGTACCCCATCCAACTCCCCCCCACACACACACTGTATCCCATCCAACTCCCCACCCTCACACTGTACCGCATCCAACTCCCCACCCTCACACACACTGTACCCCATCCAACTCCCACCCACACACACACACTGTACCCCATCCAACTCCCCCCCACACACACACTGTACCCCATCCAAATCCCCACCCTCACACACACAGTACCACATCCAACTCCCCCCCCCACACACACTGTACCCCATCCAACTCACCCCCACACACACACTGTACCCCATCCAACTCCCCACCCTCACACACACTGTACCCCATCCAACTCCCCCCACACACACACTGTACCCCAACCAACTCCCCCCCCACACACACACTGTACCTCATCCAACTCCCCCACACACACACACACTGTACCCCATCCAACTCCCCCACACACACACACACTGTACCCCATCCCACTCCCCACCCTCACACACACACTGTACCCCATCCAACACCCCCCCCCACACACACACACTGTACCCCATCCAACTCTCCACCTTCACACACACACTGTACCCCATCCAGCTCCCCACCCTCACACACACTGTACCCCATCCAACTCCCCCACACACACACACACTGTACCCCATCCCACTCACCACCCTCACACACACTGTACCCCATCCAACACCCCCCCACACACACACACTGTACCCCATCCAACTCTCCACCTTCACACACACACTGTACCCCATCCAGCTCCCCACCCTCACACACACTGTACCCCATCCAGCTCCCCACCCTCACACACACACTGTACCCCATCCCACTCCCCACCCTCACACACACACTGTTCCCCCTCCAACTCCCCAGCCTCACACACACACTGAACCCCATCCCACTCCCCACACCCACACACACACTGTACCCCATCCAACTCCCCACCCTCACACACACACTGTACCCCATTCAACTCCCCACCCTCACACTCACACTGTACCCCATCCAACTCCCCACCCTCACACTCACACTGTACCCCATCCAACTCCCCACCCTCACACACACACTGTACCCCATCAAACTCCCCACCCCCACACACACTGTACCCCATCCCACTCCCCACCCTCACACACACTGTACCCCATCCAACTCCCCACCCTCACACACACACTGTACCCCATTCAACTCCCCACCCTCACACACACACTGTACCCCATCCAACTCCCCACCCTCACACACACACTGTACCCCATCCAACTCCCCCCACACACACACTGTACCCCATGCTACTCCCCACCCTCACACACACTGTACCCCATCCAACTCCCCCCCACACACACACTGTACCCCATCCAACTCCCCCCCCACACACACACTGTACCCCATCCATCTCCACCCCACACACACACTGTACCCCATCCAACTCTCCACCTTCACACACACACTGTACCCCATCCAACTCCCCACCCTCACACACACACTGTACCCCATCCCACTCCCCACCCTCACACACACACTGTACCCCATCCAACTCCCCACCCTCACACACACACTGTACCCCATTCAACTCCACACCCTCACACACACACTGTACCCCATCCAACTCCCCACCCTCACACACACACTGTACCCCATCAAACTCCCCACCTTTACACACACACTGTACCCCATCAAACTCCCCACCCCCACACACACTGTACCCCATCCCACTCCCCACCCTCACACACACACTGTACCCCATCCAACTCCCCACCCTCACACACACACTGCACCCCATCCAACTCCCCACCCTCACACACACTGTACCCCATCCAACTCCCCACCCTCACACACACACTGTACCCCATCCCACTCCCCACCCTCACACACACTGCACCCTATCCAACTTACCCACCCTCACACACACTGCACCCTATCCAACTCCCCACGCTCCCAGATCTGATGATTGATGTATCGGAATTAGGAATGTGCAGTGTGAGGAAGGGGTAAAGGAATGAGGAAAGAACAGTATTTACCTCATCGAGCATGCAAAATGGATTGACAAAAAACGATTTCAGGTACGCCGGCCAATTACGAAAATTTGAGGGAAAGAGCGTCGGAGCTACAAAAACAAGAGGCGAGGGCAGCGAGAACCTTTTTGTCACTTAGCGTGCCAGAGATCTTTTGATTCATGTTGGCCTGATGTCGAGGTGGATTGTGGGTTAGCAGATGTGTTTCTGGAACTAGAAGGACTGAGGAGTTTACTGAGGTGTTGGTAGGCCTTACTGCAATCATAGAATCATTGAATAAACAGTGCAGAAGGAGGCCATTCGGCCCATTGAGTCTACACCGGCCTTGAAAGAGCACCCTACTTAAGCCCACACCTCCACCCTATCCCCGTAACCAGGAACCCCACCCTTGGACACTAAGGGGCAATTTAGCATGGCCAATCCACCTAACCTGCCCATCTTTGGAATGTGGGAGGAAACCGGAGCACCCGGAGAAAACCCACACACACACGGGGAGGATGTGCAGACTCCGCACAGACAGCGACCCAAGCCGGGAATTGAACCTGGGCCCCTGGCGCTGTGAAGCCACAGTGTTAACCACTGCGCCGCCCAAATGTTTTGACCTTCTTGTTCCTAAAAAAAATGTTCCGTTCTTATTATATCAGCCCATCCAAAAGGGAATTGTAAGCAGAAATGAAAGAAAATTCAAGGGCAGCACCAGGGGAAATGTGCTATTATTGCAATGTTAGATCTCATCTAGTACATTTACAGAACAGCACACAGAAAAAAATATAAAAAGCTTTGATGCAGTAGCAGCTTTTCTGGAAGTCTTAACCTCTTCCTCTTTGTTTATTCCCCTAAAAGTTTCTCTCTTTTGATCTGGAATATTCTGCTTCTGCACTTTGATCTGACGCCGTTTTTTCACATGGGGCTCTTTGTGTTACATTACACCAGAAACAGGCCATTCGGCCCAGCTCTATCATGCTGGTGTTAATGCTCCACATGAGCCTCCTCCCACCACTCTTCATCGCACCCTATCAGTATGTCATTCGAGTATTTTCCTCCCCGTACGTTTATCCAGCTTCCCCCTCAAATTCGTCTACACTATTCACCTCAACAGCAACTTGCATTTATATAGTGCTTTCAACAGTAAAAGATAACAGGGTACTTTGCAGGAAGGATAGAGTAGGCTTGGAAGGATTATGGTGTAGATTTACCAGAATGACATCTGAGGGTAAAATTACGAGGAGAGATTGGACACAAACCAGGTTAAGGAACGATTTGATCAAAGTTGTCAAGATACTAAGGGGAATAGATAAAGGAACATGGAGCAAATTCATTGATTGATTGACTGATTGATTTGATTTATTGTCACATGTACCAAAGTACAGTGAAAAGTATTTTTCTGCGGCCGAGGAACGTACACAGTACGTACATAGTAGACACAAGAATAATCAACGGGGAACATTGACAAATGGTACATCGACAAACAGTGATTGGTTACAGTGTGGAACAAGGGGTCAAACAAAGCAAATACATAGCAAGAGCAGCATAGGGCGTCGTGAATAGTGTTCTTGCAGGGAACAGATCAGTCCGGGGGGAGTCGTTGAGGAGTCTTGTAGCTGTGGGGAAGAAGCTGTTCCTATGTCTGGATGTGCAAGTCTTCAGGCTTCTGTACCTTCTGCCTAATGGAAGGGTCTGGCAGAAGGCAATGCCTGGGTGGGAGGGGTCTCTGATAATGCTGTCTGCCTTCCTGAGGGAGCGGGAGGTGTATACAGAATCAATGTGGGGGTGGCAAGCTTGTGTGATGCGTTGGGCTGAGTTCACCACACTCTGCAGTTTCTTGCGATCTTGGACGGAGCAGTTGGCGTACCAGGTTGTGATGCAGCCGGATAGGATGCTCTCTATCACACATCTGTAGAAGTTTGTGAGAGTCGATGCAGACATGCCAAATTTCTTTAGCTTCTGTCGGAAGTAGAGACGTTGTTGGGCTTTCTTGACCGTTGCATCAACGTGAGTGGACCAGGACAGACTGTTGGTGATGGTGACCCCCCAGGAACTTAAAGCTATCGACCATCTCCACTTCGGAGCCATTGATGCAGACGGGAGTGTGTGTCGTGCTGCGCCTCCTGAAGTCGATGATCAGTTCCTTGGTCTTTCCAACATTTAGAGAGAGGTTGTTTTCGGTACACCATGCAACCAAGTGATTTATCTCCCTCCTGTAGTCTGATTCGTCGTTGTTTGAGATGCGGCCCACCACAGTCGTATCATCCGCAAACTTATAGATTGAGTTGGAGTTAAATCTTGCCACACAGTCATGTGTGTATTGGGAGTACAGTAGAGTACAAATCATTTCCATTGGTTGAGGAGACCTGGGCTGGGATTTTCTGACCACCCACCCCACCCCCGCGGTGGGGTTTTCCGGCAGCAGAGGTGGTTCGCCATCAGCGCCGGAGGCATCTTACTCCCCCGCCGAAGTCAATGGATGTTTGTGTTGCTCACCGGTTTCGCCGCCAGGGAACCCGCCCGGGGGGGGGGGGTGGGGCTCGAGGGGCTTAATGGCTTCCCCTGTTTCCTATGTTATCAAACAAAGTTTGATGCTGAACCACTTGAGGAGATAGTAGCACAAATGACCGAAAGCTGAGTAAAAGTATTTGGTTTTATGGAGCGCCTAAAAGGGGGAGAAAAAGAGATGGAAAGGGAAGGGAATTCTAGAGCTGGGGACCGGGACATGTGAAGATTTGGCCACCGGCTGTGGAAGGATTCAAATTGGGGACGCTCATGAAAGAGGCCCGGATTGGAGAAGCACGGGGATTTTGGAGGATTGTAACACTGGACGTGGCCACAGAAATAGCGAGGACCAACGCCTTTGAGGGATTTCAAAACAAAGTTGGGAGTTTTTTTAAATTGGGGTGTTGCTGGACCAAGTGGCGTTGGAAGGTCAGTGAGCACAGGGGATGATGGGTGAATGGGACTTTGGTGTAGTTCAGGGTATGGGCAACCAGAGAGGCAATGAGTTTCAGACGTTGACAGTGCTTTAAAGTTCCAGGGCACTGGATGGTGGAGGTTTTGCAAGCTCGGTGCTCCTGATGTTGGCTGGGGCATCAGGATGGAGTCACTGCCATTGACGGGACTGGAAATCCCACCAGCGTGAGCAGCCGGAAGATCTCACCTGTGATACATAAACTAAATAGGCAGAAAAAACAAGCAAGCTGTAACAGGTGAGAATGGTTTACTGTCTAGGATAAACAGAGGGGAGGGGAAACGGGGGGGATGCTGATCTCCATGGTTGGCAGCGGCAGACACCTCAGAACGGCCAGGTTAACTCCTCTGCTCGAAGGAGGAATCACGAATGACGATCCGCAGCACCATGTGGAGAACGGACAAACTGAATAACATCCTCAGTGATTTCTGACCTGCCCAGCATTGGTTACATGTTTGTAAATGCACAGCAAAGAAATCCTGAAATAGTCCTTGGGGAGCAGGGAAGAGGAGAAGAAATTGACCCCAGCTATGGTCATTGCGGTGTGCTAGATGTCAGAGTTGAGCCCAAGTGTGGGGGGTGGGTAAATGCAGAGAATGGTTTGCCTGTTTCAGTCTCCTGAGGGTTCCTTTCCTGTCCCCACCCTGATGAAGGGGGTTCAGCCAGAGAACTAGGCAGCTGGCTGAACCAGTCCCTAAATAAAATAAACCAAAGACGGCTGAAGCTAAAAGGAGGCTGATAAAAAGGGACATTCAAAACTAGGATCCTCGTTAAAGATGGGGGTCTCTAAATATCATAGCAAATGGAAAGAGGGGTGCACTGCGGCACAGTGGTTAGCACTGCTGCCACGGTGCACCAGGGACCCGGGTTCAAGGTAGCGCAGTGTTTAGCACTGTTGCTTCACAGCGCCAGGGACCCGGGTTCGATTTCCGGCTTGGGTCACTGCCTGTGCGGAATCTGCTTGTTCTTCCCGTGTCTGCGTGGGTTTCCTCCGGGTGCTCCGGTTTCCTCCCATAAGTCCCGAAAGACGTGCTTGTGAGGCAAATTGGAAATTCTGAATTCTCCCTCTGTGTACCCAAACCGGCGCCGGAATGTGGGCGACGAGAGGATTTTCACAGTGACTTTGTTGCAGTGTTAATGTAAGCCTACTTGTGACACTAATAAAGGTTATTATTATTATAATTCTGGCCTTGGAGTTCTGTGTGGGGTTTGCACCTGCCCGTGTCTTCGTGGGTTTCCCCCGGGTGCTCTGGTTTCCTCCTACAGTCCAAAGGTGTGCAGGTTAGGTGGATTGGCCATGATCAATTGCTCCCTAGTGTAAAAGGATGTGGGGTTAGGTGGGGTTACGGGGTTACGGGAGTGTGAGGGGGAGTGAGCCTAGGTAGGGAGTTTATGGTTCAAGGTCAACTTTTACAAATGGGACTCCTTTTCTAAGAGCGAGTGAGTATGAAATTAGCGATTGAGCAATGACAGCTCATTAAATCCCACGTGACTCTATGATATCCAGTGTGATGTGTTGGGTACTCTGCTACACAGACGAACCAACACAGTTGCGAATGGTACAACTCAGTTTTAGTGCTAACATTTATTTACAGTGGTAAACTGGTTACTGAGGTTCGATCGTGACCCTAGAATTTGTGGACCTATTCCTAATACTATTCCTAATACTAACATGTGCCTATGTGGTTATAAATAGAGATGTGTACTGAGTGCAGACGAATGCGTGTGTGTGCAATATCTACAGCATGTACATGGGGCTAAACTATATACAAGGGGCGATGTTGGGTGCGACATAACAATGAGGTTGTACCATAAACAAAGAACGGGGAAATGTTGAATGACAAAAACGAACTCCTGTAACGACAAGGAAGAACAGAAACATATTAACACAGTGGTATTGTGAGTTCAATGTACAAACAGGCTCACAAGTCCAGTAGGTGGGCGACGAATTTGGGTTGACCGTTAGGGTGACACATCATTCATCACCCGGATTGACAGTGTTCACTTGCAACGGCTGGTGGGTCCTGGCTGGAGACATCTGGTTCCCATCAATGACCGCAACACGGAAGTCGTCCCGGTCGTCTGTGTCACTGGTCTGGATATCGTCTGGGTACGACTCGGAGTAAGGAGGCTGAATGGTCCACAAGTCCCTGCGAGGTTGTCGGAATTGGGGAACATTGGCAGGTTGAGCTGCTCGACAGCAGGTAGCATAGTGGCCCATCTTGCCACAGCGGAGGCATTGTCGGTTTCTTGCGGGACATTGCCGCTTTAAATGTGCGGCTCCGCAGTTGCCGCATGTCGTGACGTCGTTGCGCCACCGCGCATGCGCAGTTCGGTCTTGCATCGAGTGCGCCTGCGCATCACGTTCCTCTGTGTCGACGTCATTTTTGGCGCGCACAAACGCGGGAGGCCTCGAAAAGCGGGCAAAATGGCCGCCCTCTTCCGGGCCGCGGGCCGGGAGGAACTCGGTCGCCTGGACCCATTCGGCCTCGTAGGATGCCTGCCTCGCCGATCCGGCCGCGTAGGACCCCTGCCGCGCCGATTCGGCCATCTGAAATTGGGAGTAGCGGCTAGTCACGTTTTCATGCAGGACACAGGCTTCGATTGCGGAGGCTAGGGTGAGGCCTTTTATTTTTAAGAGCTGCTGGCGTAGGGTGCCCGAGGTGACCCCAAAAACTACCTGGTCCCGAATTATGAAATCGGAGGTGGTGTCGTAACCACAGGACTGCGCGAGGATACGGAGATGCGTAAGGAAGGATTGAAAGGGCTCATCCTTACCCTGCAGGTGTTGCTGGAAGAGAAACCTCTCGAAACTCTCATTGACCTCGACGTTGAAGTGTTGGGCGAGTTTGAGAAGGACCGTCTTGTACTTGGTCTTGTCCTCACCTTCCGCGAACACCAGGGAGTTGTAGACATGGATGGCGTGTTGACCTGCCGTGGAGAGGAGGATGGCGATCTTTCTGGTGTCCGCAGCTCAACAGATCATTAAGTACATGAGAAGAAAAGTGAATAAAAGAAAATACATAATAGGGCAACACAACATATACAATGTAACTACATAAGCACTGGCATCGGATGAAGCATTCAGGATGTAGTGTTAATGAAATCAGTCCATAAGAGGGTCATTTAGGAGTCTGGTGACAGTGGGGAAGAAGCTGTTTTTGAGTCTGTTCGTGCGTGTTCTCAGACTTCTGTATCTCCTGCCCGATGGAACAAGTTGGAAGAGTGAGTAAGGCGGGTGGGAGGGATCTTTGATTATACTGCCTGCTTTCCCCAGGCAGTGGGAGGTGTAGATGCAGTCAATGGATGGGAGGCAGGTTCGTGTAATGGACTGGGCGGTGTTCACGACTCTCTGAAGTTTCTTGCGGTCCTGGGTCGAGCAGTTGCCATACCAGGCTGTGATGCAGCCTGATAGGATGCTTTCTATGGTGCATCTGTAAAAGTTGGTAAGAGTCAATGTGGACATGCCGAATTTCCTTAGTTTCCTGAGGAAGTATAAGCGCTGTTGTGCTTTCTTGGTGGTAGCGTCGACGTGGGTGGACCAGGACAGATTTTTGGAGATGTGCACCCCAAGGAATTTGAAACTGCTAACCATCTCCACCTCGGCCCCGTTGATGCTGACAGGGGTGTGTACAGTACTTTGCTTCCTGAAGTCAATTACCAGCTCTTTAGTTTTGCTGGCATTGAGGGAGAGATTGTTGTCGCTACACCGCTCCACTAGGTTCTCTATCTCCCTCCTGTATTCGGACTCATCGTTATTCGAGATCCGGCCCACTATGGGCGTACCGTCAGCAAACTTGTAGATGGAGTTGGAACCAAGTTTTGCCACGCAGTCGTGTGTGTACAGGGAGTAGAGTAGGGGGCTAAGTACGCAGCTTTATGGGCGCCGGTGTTGAGGACTATTGTGGAGAAGGTGTTGTTGTTCATTCTTACTGATTGTGGTCTGTTGGTCAGAAAATCGAGGATCCAGTTGCAGAGTGGGGAGCTAAGTCCTAGGTTTTGGAGCTTTGATATGAGCTTGGCAGTGATTATGGTGTTGAAGGCGGAGCTGTAGTCAATAAATAGGAGTCTAATGTAGGAGTCCTTGTTTTCGAGATGCTCTCGGGATGAGTGTAGGGCCAGGGAAATGGTGTCTGATGTGGACCGGTTGCAGCGGTATGCGAATTGCAGTGGATCAAGGCGTTCTGGGAGTATGGAGGTGATGCGCTTCATGATCAACCTCTCGAAGCACTTCATCACGACTGAAGTCAGGGCCACTGGTCGGTAGTCATTGAGGCACGTTGCCTGGTTCTTCTTTGGTACCGGTATGATGGTGGTCTTCTTGAAGCAGGTGGGGACCTCGGAGTGGAGTAGGGACAAGTTAAAGATGTCCGTGAATACCTCTGCCAGCTGGTCCGCGCAGGCTCTGAGTGCACAACCAGGGATCCCGTCTGGGCCCGTCGCCTTCCGAGGGTTCACTTTCAGGAAGGCCAATCTGACTTCGGAAGCTGTGATGGTGGGTATGGGTGAATTATGGGCTGCTGGGGCACTCGCCAGCGGATTGTTGGTTACCTGCTCGAACCGAGCATAGAATGCATTGAGTTCATCGGGGAGGGGTGCGCTGCTGCCAGAGATACTGTTCGGCTTCGCTTTGTAGCCCGTTATGTTGTTTAGTCCTTGATTTCAGTCGGAGCATAGGTCCAGGAGATGAAGGAATTGAGGAACAAAAGAAGACACAGGAATGCACAGAAGGACTATCTCCCTGGGCTGGGCGAGTTAGGGTGGTTGCCTGGCATGTGATCAATGGCTTCAGCACGCCATGAATTAGAAGTGGAACAATCGCTCCAGGATTGAATTCCAAACGGGAAATGAAATGAAATGAAAATCGCTTATTGTCACAAGTAGGCTTCAAATGAAGTTACTGTGAAAAGCCCCTAGTCGCCACATTCCGGCGCCTGTTCGGGGAGGCTGTTTCGGGAATTGAACCGTGCTGCTGGCCTGCCTTGGTCTGCTTTCAAAGCCAGTGATTTAGCCCTGTGCTAATCAAGGATGGGACCCATTGGTCTGCGATGCCATTCAAAGTTGAATAGTCTGTTGCCATTCCCCATCAAGGCTCCACAGCAACTTGAGTAGGGTCCCTGGATAAGGCTTCCCCTTGTCAAACAGCGCGAGGAGAAAAGAGAATATTCCAAAAATGGTGGGAGCAGGTGAGAGGCTGAGAAATATTGAATAAAAAGCAGACCAGCTGCTAATACTGCCCACATTGTGTGTCCATTTCCAGCCTGGAGGCCTCTTCAGGAGCTGTTCTGTGTTTATTTTGATATTGAGGGTCAGCAGAGAGGTTATGTTACTAATCCTGAGACCTCGATTAACGATCTGACAACATGAGATCAAATATCACCACAGTAGCTGGGGGAATTTAAATTCAATTAATTAATAAAACTGGAATTTTAAAAAGCTAATCTCGGCGGCGGTGAACATAAAACTAACAGATTGACATAGAAACCCATCCCCCTCACCAATACGCTTTAGGAAAGGAAATGTTCCGTGCGCATCCAGACTGGCCTATGTGTAACGAACTCCCAGCTCTCAATTTGATCATTAACTGCCCTCTGAGATAGGCTAGCAAGCCATAGGGCGGAATTTTCCACTTGTGTTTACAAAGTGCGGGCTCAGGCAAGAAAAACAGTCTGCAGCCTGTTAGCTGCACTGCCAGCTTGTCTCCCCTAATTCTCCAGCAGATCTGTAGGCAGGTTCCATGTAAGGATACCCCGATCAAATGGAACGACAATTAAAATCAAAGACACCCCCCCCACAGTCACGCATGTAGATTTCCCCCCTCCATGAACACAGGGAACCCACCCCACACTCACCCCATGGAGCTCCCCAGAGGAAGCCCCCTGGCACAGCCTCTGGCCGTACCCTGCAGTACCAGTTGGCACTATCTTTTGGCACTACCACTGGCTGTACCCCAGGCACTGCCAGGGTGCCAGATGGAAGTGCGAAGAAGCAGTGCCAAGGAATACCCTCTGCAGTCTGGACGTATTTACTCATGCCCCCCCCCCCCCCCACCCCGCCGCAGTGAGTTGTCTTCGCCTGGGTGACGTTTCTCCAGACCTGTTGTAAACCTCGCCAATGTGACGTCACGTTGGCGAGGGGGGAAATTTGAATGTGGGTGGACGATACAGGTGGGAAGCCTTCCAATGACCTTTAATCGCATTTAACTGAGGTTCCCAACCTTCCTGGGGGTGAACGGCGTCACATCAATGGTGGGGGGATGGGGACGACTGCGTCGTGAGATCACACCGGTTAGATTCTCGTTTTGGCCTCTGGCGAGATTTTGTGCCCATGTCGCCATTTTTTGCCCACGTCCGGTGCTGGTGCAAAATCCTGCCCATTGTATCCAAACAGACAGCTCACCACCACCAAGGAGGGGTCAATAAGTTCTGCTCTTGCGAGTGATGCCCGAATGCCATGAATGAATGAAATAAAGTTTCACTCCTGCAAATGGTTAAAATGCTGGCTACCCTTGTACAGAGAAAAAGAAACAAAATATCTGGGGATCGAGATATACGAATGCCAAGGAATGTGGGAATTTTAGTAAAGAATGCTGACTGTGAAGGGAGGGGAAACGAGCAGGGTGTGATGCTTCAGCTCAACAGCTGTGCCGAGGAGACAAAAGTGCAAACAGCGTAAGGAGTGAACACCCTGGAGGACCTCTTCCTGCAGGAACTCCTCCCATGTGTGCAAGGCCATGCTGAAGCCCCCGTGTTCACTGACCTACATTGTCGCCCAGTCTGACAATGCATTGATTTTAAAATTCCCACCTTTATCCTCAATTCCCTCCATGGATTTGCCCCGTCCCTATCTCTGCAACCTCCCTCAGGCCCTGAAATCCTCCCAGATTGCTGTGCTCCTCCGGTTCTAGCCCCTTGCTCATCCTCCATTTTATCCCGCTCCACCATTGTCAGAAAAGCTGTCGGCTGCCCGGAGCCCTGGAATTCCGTCTCTAAGCATTCTGCCTCCCTGCCCCTCTCTCACCCCTTAAGATATTCCCTAAATTCTATGGGCTGCATTCTCTGTTTCTGTGTCTAAGTGTTGACTCCGGGGCAGGACTCGTGGACTTTCACGACATCAAAAGTAGTGCCGAACCTGCATTTATTTAGCGACTGCGGAGGGGCTAGCACCGGGTCACATGGACCACAATCGATTCCAATGAGAAATGGTGCCGGATTCGCTGGGTCCGTGATTGACACTCGGGAGGCTGACAAGCTGCAGCCGCATATACACATTACACTCCCCACACACACTCATCCCAGCCAACAAGATGGGAGTCGTTGCGCTGGAGCCCGCCCGTACAGCTGATGGGTCGGCTGGGGTCAAAGGGCACGCAGGGTGAATGGCTCCATTTCCGGCTACGGCAATGGTGTTCTGTCCACCTCCACCCCGACCCCACAGTCTACCTCCTGCCTACTCCCCGCTACTCTCCCCAGCCCTGGCAGACGCCCCCCCCCCAGCCAGCGGCACAACTGTCAGCAAACTATGGCGATGTTGGACACTTTCCGTAAACCCGCTCTCTCCCTTGGCAGCCACAGGCGCCGGTTTCACGATTTTTAAAAGCAGAAGTGAACTGCGCTGTCGGGTACTTGGCCCGGCGGCGGCGGAGAATCGAGGAGGCCCCGGAGAATACCAGGTAGGGCCCGCTAATGATATGCAAATGGTGTTTACTGTATATGCGTTCTGGACCGCATTGACGGCATTGTCGCGGTGACGGAGAATTGCATTTTGGCGTCAAATTTGGAGTCGGAACCTCACCTCCGCCCGATGGCGTTTCCCAATTTCGGAATCAGCCAATGGAGAATCCCGCCCTCTCTCTTTGACCAAGCTTTTGGTCACATGCCTGCCCCAATATGTCTTCATGTGGCTGGTGATGTGTTTGATAATGAGCCAGTCAAATGCCTTGGGGAGTTTTCCTGTGTTAAAGCTGCTTCATAATTGCCAATCGCTGTTGTTGGAAATATGTACTTAAGAAAAGCAAGAGTGATTTGCCAACTTGCCAGTTTCAGACAAATGATTACATAGGAACACTGGAGCAGGAGGAGGTCATTTAGACCTCGAGCCTCTTTGACCATTAAACGATGCCATGACGGATCTGTGAGCTAACTTTATACAATGATACTATATTATATATTATATAACATTACCACAGGATGCACTTTCTGTGAGGGGATCTCCCCACAACTGTCCTGGTGCTCTGTAATCTTATAGCTCGTTGGTTAAGTAAATAAAAGTACATTTAAGGAAAAATTTTTGCCTCTAGCCAGATCTCAGTAAGTCATCCAATAGGCAGGATAATAATAATAATGTAATAATATCTCGGCTATCGCAATGCTGAAGGTATCGTGAGCAAGTATAACAAGGGCCAAGTCAGCAGCTTGTTATACTTTGTCGGGAGCATCACAGAAGACATGCTGGACAAGCAGGTGGTGAGTAAAGAGAAAGTCTCTTATGAGGATATCATCGGAGCCTTCGGGAAGATGGCACAGTGGTTAGCACTGCTGTCTCACAGCGCCAGGGACCCGAGTTCAATTCCAACCTTGGGTGACCTGTGTTTGCACTTTCTCCCCGTGTCTGCGTGTGCTCCGTCCGGGTGCTCCGATTTCCTCCCACAGTCCAAAGATGTGCAGGTTAGGTGGATTGGCCATGATAAATTGGCCCTAGATGGGGTTACAGGAACTATGTGGGGTTTGGGCCCAGGTAGGGTGCTCTTTAAGAGGGCCAGTGCAGACTCGATAGGCCGAATGGCCTCCTTCTGCGCTGTAGGGATTCTATGATTCTATGACTCACACTTTATTTGAAAAATCATAATGGAGAGGGTTGTAGCCATCTCAGATGGCCACCTGCAAAGGACCATGGGAATTATGGCCAACCCAGGACTCAGACAGATACAGAGCTTGTGTGTATTTGCAACCCAGATAGCTAGACCTGATCAAAACCCCCGCTCGTTTGCATTCTAAAGCAACGGTAGCATTGTGGATAGCACAGTAGCATTGTGGATAGCACAATTGCTTCACAGCTCCAGGGTCCCAGGTTCGATTCCCCGCTGGGTCACTGTCTGTGCGGAGTCTGCACGTTCTCCCCGTGTGTGCGTGGGTTTTCTCCGGGTGCTCCGGTTTCCTCCCACAGTCCAAAGATGTGCAGGTTAGGTGGATTGGCCATGATAAATTGCCCTGAGTGTCCAAAATTGCCCTTAGTGTTGTGTGGGGTTACTGGGTTATGGGGGTAGGGTGGAGGTGTGGACCTTAGGTAGGCTGCTCTTTCCAAGAGCCGGTGCAGACTCAATGGGCTGAATGGCCTCCTTCTGCACTGTAAATTCTATGTTTTTTCTATGTTAATGGCCCTTTTTCCCAGAACAAATGGACTGCACTCAAGAAACCGATACAGATACAGACTGGTCGGCGCCACTCCCTTTACTCAGGGAGCCCAAACAGCCAAGCTCAATGACCGCGAAGGACACGCCCAGCCGTCAAGGCACCCGCCCCTTTATTAGCCAAAATCAAAGGCAGTGATCGAAGCCTGTCGGATTATTGGGTCCAAGTTAAGGACCGCCCCAAAGAGCGCAAAATTCCAGAGGGATAAGATGAGACTCAGCCATGTGCTCGGTCTCTCTTGGATCCGGCCTAGGCCAACCCAAGTGCAGCATAACGACCAGACAGACAAGTTCGAGACCAACGATCGCTACCAGATGGATGAGCCCAGCAGAAACAGAGCCACTTCTTCCACCCAGCCACGCAGGATCCGGACAAAGGCCTTGTCCATCTGCAGAGAGCCGGTTGCCCTGAAGTTAAGTATAGGTTATTGTAGTTGTTCGGTGTAGCTTAACTTGTAGTGTTTTGTGTTGCATGTCGAAGTAATCCTAGTGTGTAAATAAACCATCTTTGAACTTGAACTGACTAACTGGTTGTGTGGTCCTTTGATCGATATCCGGTAAACCCTTGTGGTGGTGTCATTTGATACCTGGCGACTCTAAAGAGCGTCATTATTAATTGCCAACATTATTGGTGCAGATTGGCAACAGAGCAACATTTAATTGGCGAAGCCAAAGAGCGGGTGAAGGAATCAATTCATTCATAAACAATCGCCATCATTTGGCTGAAAGTTGTGAGTACAGAGCGTTAAAAGACAGCAGATGGAATAATGGTCGGTGTTTTAGAAGAAGCCTTGTCAGATTTCTTACAGTGGCGTAGTGGTGTCATCACAGGACTAGTAACCCAGAGACTCGGGGTAATGTTCTAGGAACCGGGGTTTGAATCCCACCAGGCAGAGGGTGAAATTTGAATTTAATAAAAATCTGGAATTAAGTCATGTCCTTTCGGGAAGGAAATCTGTCATATCCTGGCCTGGCCTACACGTGACTCCACAGCAATGAGGCCTAGCAAGCAAGGGCAATCGGGGGTGGATCAGCAATGCCCATATCCCCTGAATGAATAATTTTAAAAAAATCTTGGGAAGACTTGACACAACCGGCTCGACAAATCCAAAGACGCAAAGAATGCCAACCCCCCCCCCCCCGAAACTTACTGTCGTGAATTGCCATGGGTTGGTCACTTTAAAATAGTATGTCATTGCAAAAAAGCCTATGTTTGTAAAGCAAAAAGGAAAGTCCTTTCAAAGACATTCTTTACAAGAGATACAGGAACCAGACAACCAGGAAATGACCTTCCTTGAGGAAATCAAAGCCAATATCGGAGCGCTAACATTGGAGTAAATGGACATCATACAGAATTTAAATTGGATACAGGAGCTGGAGTCTCAGTTTTACCTGACAGTTTAGTGACTCTGTACAGTTACTCTGCAGCCTTGACCAGTCCAATTCCCAAGGTCCATGAGGAACCCAGCTAAATATTAACAGTCAGCTTGATGCAACGTTAAAATACAAAGAGAGGACCATCTCTGTGACAATATGTATCATTCAAAACCAACGTACTCTTTGCTGAACAGAAAAGTGTTTGAAGGCCTGAACTTAATTCCTAAAGTCTGTGAAATCTATGAATAAAAACAAAACAAGACAATGAATTCAGAACAGAATTTCCAGCCAGATCCTCTTATGAGAGTAATCACCAGGGCGGGATTCTTTGTCCCGCCAGCCGGTCAATGGGGTTTCCCATTGTGAGCAGCCCCACGCCGTTGGGAAATGCCTGGGCGAGAGTGCGCTGCCGGCATAACAGGGGGCGGGATTCTCCACTCCCGCGCCGAAGTGGCCGCGCCGTCGTGAACGCCGTCGAGGTTCACGACGGCGCGAAACGGCCCCGGTCCCGACCGATTCAGGCCCTGACAATGGGCCAGGATCGGGGCCGCGTCATCTACACGCGCCAGGCCTTGTCGCCCGCATAAAAGCGGCTCCGCATAGATGACGCGGCCGGCGCCGCATAACGGGCGTCATCCGCGCATGCGCGGGTTGTCCGGCACCAGCCCGCGCATGCGTGGTTGCCGTCCTCTCTACGTCCGCCCCGCAAGAAGATGGCGGACGGATCTTGCGGGGCCACGGAAGGAAGGAGGTCCTCCTTCAGAGAGGACGGCCCGACGATCGGTGGGCACCGATCGCGGGCCACCCCACATTTCAGGTAAAGCCCGGTGCAGGATCCCCCGTCGCCCACCCGCAGGCCGCCCCCCCCCCCAGCGTTCACGCACCGCTCACGACTGCAGCGACCAGGTGTGGACGGCGCCGGGGGGAACCCGCCGTTTTGGCCTGGCCGCTCGGCCCATCCGGGCCTCAGAATAGCGGGGGTGCCGGAGAATCGCCATTTTCGGTGTCTCCGGCGATTCTCTGGCCTGCGGCCCGCAAAACTCAACCGGGCCGTTCCCGCCGCTTGGAAGAATCGCGGGAGGGCGTCGGACTGGCGTCCCCGGAAATTTTGGCGGCCCAGGCGATTCTCCCAACCGGCGTGGGAGTGGAGAATCGCGCCCAGGGTATCCCGACAGTGAGGAGAATCCAGCTCCCAATGTCTTCCGATACAACCCAACAGAGGTTGCACCGAGGTGGGCGCTGAGCCGCTTCCTCTCCCCTGACCCTATTGACCTGTCTTGGTTGTTTCAGTTTCCATTCCCTGACCACTGGCTCCATCCCTCTCCCTGGCAACCATCTCCGACTGAACCAGACTGTTCGAAACCTCAATGACGCATTTGACCTTGAGAAGAGCTTCCGACTACATGCCCGATCCATCACAAAGATCGCCCATTTCCAACTCCGTAACATTGCCCATCTCCACCCCTGTCTCACCTCATTCTGCTGCTGAAACCCTCATTCATACCTTTACTCCCTCTATAATTGGTTATTCCAATGCACCCCTGGCTGGACTCTCACATTCTAATCTCCGTAAACCTGAGATGATCCAAAACTCTCTTGCCAGTGTCTTAAGTCATTACTGATTTTAATCGCCCCTCCACCAATGGCTATGCCTGTCACTCTCCAGAAAGCTCAGTGCTTAAGGATAAAACATGAGGGATTCTTTTCACACTTTTGCAAGTATTTATTCACAGACATGCACCTCATCAAGTCCCACCCAAATTTCAGTTTGCTCCCATTTATTGGAGCCCAAGTGAATCTATAGTTAAAGGCCAACATCAACATACATTTAATCACCTTGATATACAACAAATAGTGCCTTCAGCTGCCAAATCCTGGGTTCTGGAATTCCCGCCCTGAAATGTTTTAATTCCTTACTACTCTCTCCTCCTTTAAGATACTCCTTAAAATCTACCTCTGTCCTATTGTCTCCTTATGTGGCACGGCATTTCGTTTTGTTGGACAACGCTTCTGTGAAGTATCTTGGGATGTACAATGTTAAACGTCCCTGTAAGAATCTTTCCTGTTTATTTCTTTTGTTCCCATTTATTTTACTTTATTATTTTTGGTACGTGGACCCATAATCGGAACGTGCCATTAAGCAAAAGAGTGCTTGCCAGGACAGTGTGTTCCCAGGTTTTGCATAGGTTCCTAGGGAGGCACAGTACCACAGTGGTTAGCACAGTTGCTTCACAGCTTCAGGGTCCCAGGTCAATTCCCGGCTTGGGTCACTGTCTGTGCGGTGTCTGCACATTCTCCCCGTGTCTGTGTGGGTTTCCTCCGGGTACTCCGGTTTCCTCCCACAGTCCAAAGATGTGCAGATTAGGTGGATTGGCCATGCTAAATTGCCCATAGTGTGTAAAAACATTAGGTGAGGTTATTGGGTTACGGGGATAGGCTGGAGGTGTGGGCTTAGATAGATGATCTTTCCAAGGACCGGTGTAGACTCGATGGGCTGAATGGCCTCCTTTGGCACTGTAAATTCTATATTGGAGAGGAAGAACAAGGCTCACCGGTGCCGAGTGAATCTTAGGAACTGGCTTTGGACAAATTCAGTTCAATTGGCTAACTGGTAACCAGTGGGTTGGCCAAGGATAGTGTTCTGCCTGACAACAGTCAGCAATTGGTTCCTGCCAGGTGTTTTATTTTCAGAGAGTACCTGCCAGGCGCCTCGAGACTCTCGAAGGAAGTGGAGTTGGGTTTTCTTCCTCTCTATGCTGCTGGTTGCCTGCTCTACCCAACTGAAGGCCTAACCTTGAGAAAGAAACTAACTGGAAAACATCCATCTGAATAAAAGATCCTTTATCTTTTAATTTTATTAATACTTACTTTACCTCTCAGCCACCCTTTTCCCTCTGTATTGTTTATCTATGTGTTTGTGTAGAGTGGGATAGTTAGAAAGAGCGGGGTTGGGAATCAACATAGACATTTTTTGTCAGTTTAATTATAAGTACTGTTAATAGCAAAAGGTCACTTGTGTTTAAATTTTATAAACTTGGTGACTGCAGTCAATTTAACTCAATCAAAGCCACGGGTATTAACATAAAATCTAATTCCACCTGCGTTGCAACTCCGCCAAGTGGGGCTGGAATTGCCCGCACACTAGCCCAGGGTGTCATAATGGCCATAGAGATGCAGGCTCTTGTTGTTGTCATGGCAGGTCACTCAGACCCTGCAGTGCGGGCGTCGCAGGAGGTGGGACATCTTCTAGAAAGTTCTCATGACTTATATGGAGCAGCTGCTCTGCAAGTCAATGCCGCATGGCCTGCAACAGAAAATAATTCTTGCAACATCTGCATCCTTTCTTCAGTGAGCATCTGTTTCCTGTTTTCAGATAACATGAGCTACATATGTCTCCTTCTCTGCATCATTGCTCTTAAGTATGATATTCAACAAGCACGAAATTGAATTAACAACAATGGATTCCACTCCTCTCCTCTCCCCATCGTAACTCTGCATTGCTCAGGAGTTACAGCCTATTTGCTGTGTGCTACTTCACCCAATTCCAAACAAGAGCTTCATGTTGTAACTTACCAGATTTTTAATCATGGAAGCATTCAGCGCAGTAGGAATCCATTTGGCCCATCAAGCCTGTACTGACTGCAGGAAAGAGGCTGGTTAGGCTGAGGTCGCTTCTCTTCGAGCAGAGGAGGTTGAGGGGGGATCGAAGTGTACAGAATTATGAAGGACATGGATAGGGTAGGTGGGAACAAACTTTTCCCCTTAGTAGAGGGGCCATAACCAGGGAGCTTAGATTTAAGGTAATGAGCAGGAGATTTAGAGGGGATTTGAGGAAAAGCTTTTTTACCCACAAGGTGGTGGGAATCTGGAACTCACTGACTGAGAGGGTGATGGAGGTGAGAACTCTCACACCATTTAAGAAGCATTTAGATGAACATTTGACCGGCCACAATATAAAGGCTACGGACCAATTGCTGAAAAATGGGCCTGATGGCCAGCACAGACATGATAGACCGAATGGCCTCTTTCTGTGCTGTAAAACTCTGTCCAATTCTCACTTCTCTTTCCCCACGGCTCTGCAATTTTTCTCCTTCTCGTACTTTTTTAAAAATATATATATTTTATTAAAGTTTTTCGATCAAACAAAAATTTCCCATTTTACAACTTTGTAATAATATATATATTGATCGTTTTTTAAATAAATAATATGCTAACTATCGGCAACTGCCAATAACAAAGTAAGAAACAACAGAAATAATAACTAAGATAATAACTTTGTAAAATCAAATATAAATAGCTAATATATGAACACACACATAAAACCCCTGAGGACCCAAATGAGCCCTCTCCCCCCCTCCCACCCCGGGCTGCTGCTGCTGCCTTTCCTATTTTCACTTATCGCTCTGCGGGATAGTCGAGGAACGGTTGCCACCGCCCAGTGAACCCCTGAGCCGAACCTCTTAATGCATATTTTATCCGCTCCAGTTTTATAAACCCTGCATGTCATTGATCCAGGTCTCCACACCCGGGGGCTTAGCTTCTTTCCACATAAGTAGAATCCTTTGCCAGGCTACTAGGGACGCAAAGGCCAACATGTCGGCCTCTCTCGCCTCCTGTGCTCCCGGCTCATCTGCAACCCCAAATATATCCAACCCCCAGCTTGGTTTGACCCGGACCCCCACCACCTTCGAGATCACTTTTGCCACACCCACCCAGAACCCATGCAATACCGGACATGACCAAAACATGTGGGTGTGGTTCGCCGGGCTTCCCGCACATCACCCGCACCTATCCTCCACTCCAAAAAACCTACTCAGCCTAGCTCCCGTCATATGCGCCCTGTGTAGAACCTTGAATTGTATCAGGCTGAGCCTGGCACACGAGGACGAAGAGTTTACCCTACCTAGGGCATCTGCCCACAGCCCCTCCTCAATCTCTTCCCCCAGCTCCTCCTCCCATTTTCCCTTCAGCTCCTCTACCATCGTCTCCCCCTCGTCTCTCATTTCCCTATATATACCTGACACCCTACCATCCCCCACCCATGCCACCGATATCACTCTGTCCTGGATCTCTTGCGCCGGGAGCTGCGGAAATTCCCTCACCTGTTGCCTCACAAATGCCCTCACTTGCATATAGCGAAATGCATTCCCAGGTGGCAACCCATATTTTTCTGTCAGTGCTCCCAGACTCGCGAACGTCCCGTCTAAGAACAAGTCCTGCAATTTCGCAATTCCTGCTCGCTGCCAAGATTTAAATCCCCGATCTATCCTTCCCGGAACAAATCTATGGTTGTTCCTTATCGGGGACCACACTGAGGCACCCGTCACTCCCTTATGTCGTCTCCACTGCCCCCAAATTTTCAGAGTTGCCACCACCACTGGGTTTGAGGTGTATTTTTTCGGGGAGAACGGCAACGGCGCCATCACCAGTGCTTTTAAGCTAGTTCCCCTACAGGACGCCATCTCCAGTCTTTTCCACGCCGCTCCTTCCCCTTCCCTTATCCACTTACATATCATTGACACGTTGGCGGCCCAATAATAATCACTTAGACTCGGCAGTGCCAGTCCCCCTCTGTCACTACTGTGCTGCAGGAACCCCCTCTTTACTCTCGGGGTCTTTCCAGCCCACACAAAGCTCATAATACTCTTGTCCACCTTCTTAAAAAAGGCCTTTGTAATCAGTACAGGGAGGCTCTGGAACACAAAAAGAAACCTCGGAAGGACCACCATTTTAACCGCCTGCACCCTGCCCGCCAATGACAGGGGCGCCATGTCCCACCTCCTAAAGTCCTCTTCCATCTGCTCTACCAGTCGTGCCAAGTTAAGCTTATGCAAGGTTCCCAGTTCCTGGCCACCTGGATCCCTAAATACCGGAAATCCCTTGTTACCCTCCTCAACGGTAAATCGTCTATTCCCCTGCCCTGTTCCCCGGGGTGCATCACAAACAGTTCACTCTTCCCCATATTCAATTTATATCCTGAAAATTCTCCAAACTCCCTGAGTGTCTGCATTATCTCAGGCATCCCCTCCACTGGGTCCGCGACATACAACAACAAATCATCCGCGTATAATGACACCCGATGCTCTTCTCCTCCTCTAAGTACCCCCCACCACTTCCTAGAGCCCCTCAGCGCTATGGCCAATGGCTCAATTGCCAACGCAAACAGTAATGGGGACAGGGGACATCCCTGTCTTGTACCCCTATATAGTTGGAAGTGGTCAGATCGTTGCCTATTTGTAATCACACTTGCCACCGGGGCCCTGTACAGGAGCTGAATCCATCTAATGAACCCCTCTCCAAATCCAAATCTCCTCAGTACTTCCCACAGGTAGCCCCACTCCACTCTATCAAATGCTTTCTCTGCATCCATTGCCACCACTATCTCCGCCTCCCCTTCCGGTAGGGGCATCATCATCACCCCCAATAGCCTCCGTATGTTAACATTCAATTGCCTCCCTTTAACAAACCCCGTTTGATCATCATGCATCACCCCAGGGACACAGTCCTCTATCCTCGTCGCCATCACCTTGGCCAAAAGCTTGGCATCTACGTTCAAGAGGGAAATAGGCCTGTATGACCCGCACTGCAGCGGGTCCTTGTCTCTTTTCAGGATCAGCGATATCGTCGCCTCCGACATCGTCGGGGGTAGTGTCCCCCTTTCCCTAGCCT
Organism: Scyliorhinus torazame; assembly: GCF_047496885.1. NCBI lineage: Eukaryota > Metazoa > Chordata > Chondrichthyes > Carcharhiniformes > Scyliorhinidae > Scyliorhinus > Scyliorhinus torazame. The sequence goes on along the minus strand of NC_092723.1, from coordinate 20,189,009 downwards.
CATTAAAGGTTCTCGTCAGAAGTGGGGCCAGCAGGTCCACGTATTTCCTATAGAACTCCACCGGGAACCCATCCGGTCCCGGGGCCTTCCCTGCCTGCCTGTTCCCAATTCCTTTTACCACCTCCTCCACCTCAATCTGCGCTCCCAGTCCAGTCATCTCCTGTTCCTCAACCTTCGGGAACTCCAGCTGGTCTAGGAAACGCATCATTCTCTCTTTCCCTTCCGGGGGTTGAGCCTTATATAGCCTCTCGTAAAATACCTTAAACACCCCGTTTACCCTCTCTGCTCCCCGATCCATCTTTCCCTCCTCGTCTCTAATCCCTCCGATCTCTCTCGCCGCCCCCCTCTTCCTAAGTTGTTGGGCCAGCAGCCGGCTCGCCTTCTCTCCATATTCATACTGCACTTCCTGTGCCTTCCTCCATTGTGCCTCCGCCTTGCCCGTGGTCAACAAGTCAAAGTCCGTGTGCAATCTCCGTCTTTCCCTGTATAGCCCTTCATCTGGAGCCTCCGCATATTGCCTATCCACCCTCAAAATCTCCCCAACAATCTCTCCCTTTCTTTACCCTCTTGTTTCCCCTTATGGGCCCTTATGGAGATCAGCTCCCCTCTAACCACCGCCTTCAGCGCCTCCCAGACCACTCCCACCTGGACCTCTCCGTCATCATTGATCTCTAGGTACCTTTCAATACATCCCCTCACCCTTACACATACCCCCTCGTCCGCCAACAGTCCCACATCTAATCTCCAGAGTGGGCGCTGCTCCTTTTCCTCTCCTACTTCCAGATCTACCCAATGTGGGGCATGATCTGAAATGGCTATAGCCGAATACTCCGTTCCTGCCACTTTCGGGATCAGCGCCCTTCCCAGGACAAAGAAGTCTATCCGGTAGTACACTTTGTGGACATGGGAGAAGAAGGAAAACTCTTTACTCCTTGGTCTGGTAAATCTCCAGGGATCCACTCCTCCCATCTGCTCCATAAAGCCCTTAAGCACCTTGGCTGCTGCCGGCCTCCTCCTGGTCCTAGATCTGGACTGGTCCAGCCCTGGGTTCAGCACCGTGTTGAAGTCCCCCCCCATTACCAGCTTTCCCGTCTCCAGGTCTAGGATGCGGCCAACATACGCTTCATAAAGTTCACATCATCCCAGTTCGGGGCATATACGTTCACCAGCACCACCGCCTCACCTTGCAATCTGCCACTCACCATCACGTATCTACCCCCACTGACCACCACAGTGGTCTTCACCTCAAACAATACCCGTTTCCCCACCAGTATTGCCACCCCTCTATTTTTCGCATCCAAGCCCGAGTGGAATATCTGTCCCACCCATCCTTTTCTTAATCTGACCATTTCCGCCAGTTTTAGGTGCGTCTCCTGAGGCATGACCACGTCTGCCTTTAGTTTCTTTAGGTGCGCAAATACCCTCGCCCTCTTAATCGGCCCATTCAACCCTCTCACGTTCCACGTGATCAACCGGGTTGGGGGGCTCTTTACCCACCCCCCCCCCCTCGTCGACTAGCCATCCCCTTTTTTAGACCAGCTCCTCACCCGGTTCCCACGCAGCCGCTTATCCCCCGGACGGTGCCCTCCCGTCCCGACCATCCCATCCCGTAACAGCTCCCCCTTCCCCTTAGCAGCAGCAACCCAGTTAACCCCCCCACCCCCCCCGCTAGATCCCTCTCTAACTTAGTTGCTCCCCCCATATTGCTTCCGGAAGTCAGCAAACTCTGGCTGACCTCAGCTTCCCCCGTTTATCCTTAGCCTCCCATTATGTGAGGCCCCCTCCTTCCTGCGCCCCCTTTTCCCGCCACAATTTCCATAGCGCGGGAACAAAGCCCGTGCTTCCCTCTCGGCCCTGCCCCTAATGGCGCAGCTCCCTCTTTCTTTCCCCCTCCCCTTCCCCACCGGCGCCCACATTTCTTCGTGTCGCCCCCCTTCGAGGGGAAAGAAAACTTGCCCCCATCTGATTCACAGTCCCTTACCACCACCTCGCTACTTCATTTCAAACACTCATTCTCAAATCTAGTCCAACTTCTCCTCTTCAATAAATGTCCACGCCTCCTCTGCCGTCTCGAAGTAGTGGCGTGTAACCCACAGTCTTGCCGGCTGCAACATTCCGAATTTCACTTTCCTCTTGTGGAGCACCGCCTTGGCCCGATTGAAACTCGCCCTCCTTCTCGCCACCTCTGCACTCCAATCCTGATACACGCGGATCACCGTGTTCTCCCACCTGCTGCTCCGTGTCTTTTTCGCCCATCTCAGGACCATCTCCCTGTCCTTGTAGTGGTGGAACCTCACCACTATTGCTCGAGGTATTTCTCCTGCCTTTGGTCTTCTCACGAGGACTCGATACGCTCCCTCCACTTCCAGGGGGCCCGTCGGGGCCTCAGCTCTCATTAAGGTATGGAGCATCGTGCTCACATACGCCCCAACGTCCGCTCCCTCTGCCCCTTTGGGAAGACCCAAGATTCTTAAGTTGTTCCTCCTCGAGCTATTTTCCAGGGCTTCCAGTCTCTCCCTACACCTCTTATGCAGTGCCTCGTGCGTCTCCGTCTTCACCACCAAGCCCTGTATCTCGTCCTCATTTTCGGCAGCTTTTGCCTTCACTCCACGGAGCTCCATCTCTTGGGTCTTCTGCGCCTCTGCAGCATCGGCGCCAGCACCTCCTTCTTGAGCTCCTCCACACATCGCCGGAGGAACTCCTGTTGTTCCAAGCCCCATACCAACTGGCCGCCCTCCGCCGCCATCTTGCTTCTCACTTCCCTTCTTTGCCGCTGCTCCAGAGGATCCTCCACAATCTGGTCACTATTATCTCTTCTATCCATTCACATCCGGGGGGACTCCCTTCTATGTCGCCTCACAGTGGGTTTAGCCTTCGAAAATTGCAGTTGGGGCTCCCAATAAGAGCCCAAAAGTCCGTTATAACGGGAGGTGCCGAAACGTGCGACTTAGCTGGTCATCGCCGCACCCGGAAGTCCTCCTTCTAGTACTTTTTGAATACCCCTTTGAAAGTTATTATTTAATCTGCTTCCATCACTATTTCAAGGAACACATTCCAGATTATAACAACTTGCTGCGTAAAAATCATTCTCTTCATCTCCCCCGCGACCTTTTGTCAACAAAATTCGATCTGTGCCCTCTAGTTACTGACTTTATTGTCACTGTCACCCTTATCTACATCAAAACGCCTCATGGTTTTGAACACCTCTATTAAATCTCCCCTTAATCCTCTCTGCTCTAAAGAAAACAATCCCAGCGTCTCCAGTCTTAATCTCAATCTTTGATCACTCTTGATTAAACAGCAGGCTGGTGATTTCCCTCAGACCGTCGAACTTGTACGGAGTGAGCTGTGGTGGTTGAGAATGAGTGTCAGGTGTGAGATGGAATTGTTCCAACTCACGGCGCGATCCAGATCTTCATCACAGACACGGGATCTACGCCCATCTGCTTGAGTTGGATTCAGGCCAGAGGTGAAAAAGTCAATGCTGTATTAAACTGCACCACCCACTCCCTGGCTCACAAGCCTCTTCATATCTCACCGAACATTCCCAAGGGATGCTAGTTCATAGAGTATCACTGCATCTCGGTCAGGGAGGATCTTTCACCTGTCACACTGGACACAAAATTAACAGATCAGTAATCCATCTCAGGGCCACCACTTAGCTTCAGTAAAAATAATGGAACATGATTCTAGTTAAAAATAGAAGAGAATTGCAGCGGAACCTGTTTGTGGTATTTTCCAACTGTGGATGCAATGGTGGAGCAAAATCCTTCGGAACAATGGTAGATGGGAACTCTCTACCACAAGGAGTGGTTGAAGATAATTGTATCGGGAAAATAGAATTGAAGCCCAGGATCGTATTGAATGATAGAGGAGGCTCGATGGGCCATGTGCTCTCCTATTTCTTCTGTACTATGTATTTCAGGCTGTTATGTTTTGTGTTTTGGCCCTGGTGAAGATCAACATAGAACATCTAGTTCTTTGACTAGTAATGTGATTTATTCGCAAGATGAACACGTGGAAAGATAACGAACTATGATACAAACAGTAACAAAATAAATGAATTCAGTAAATTCTCCTGGAGCTACTTCTATTGTGACTATCCTCTTGTGCGACTTACTGCCAACTGCCGAATATCTCGAGTCACATAGTAGATGTCTATCGCCACCAGCTGGTTGGAGGTTGCACCGGTAACTATATACATTGATAGACAACTATATACAAAACTGTGCATGGCATATCACCGCACAGGCTAGGCAAGGATTTGAGGGAGAAGGGAATTGCAGGTTACACTGATAGATGTGAATGAGAAAAGATAGAAGGAGCCTCAAGTGGAGCATAAACATGGGCATTGACTCGTTGGGCAATTGGCTTGTTTCTGCGGCATATATCCAATGGAATCCTTGTAATCATATGGTTATGGCCCTCGACTAGCTTATCTCAATTTGATAGATCTCAACTATTTAGCTTTTACACCAGCCTTCAATCTGTTCTCTGTCCAGTAGAATGGCCTATTCCTCCTGGATGCTTCTGTATAATCTACTTGAATGACCTTGCTGAGTATTTGCTCTACAAACTGGATATTGACTGGGATGGGTTACATAGATGGAGGTGGAGTTTGAGACAGGAAACCCAGAAGTCCAGATTTCCCCTCATGCCGTGAACTTTGTGTGGTAATACCAGGTATTGCAGTACCTGAGAGGTGGATGCCCATTGGCTAGACCTAGGAGTCTACCATTAGCTAACGCACATAGCTCCGCCCTGAGAGGCAGGGTATAAGAACCAATGCCATCCCAGCAGCCTTCACTTTCTGTATCGAAGCTGCTGGGTACAGTTCTAGCTGATTAAAGCCGATTAGTATGACTCTTCTTGTCTCACGAGTAATTGATTGTGCATCACTTTGTGTTCATGTTTCGGCCCTGACGGGATCCCCGTCCAGGAGTCAGTCACATCGACTGGCTTGACCTCCAGTCAGACGGGGAGCCCTCTGGAGCAGGCCGAAGGATCAGGTCTGATCCAGGACTCCGAAGTCCGATCTGAAGGAGATCCGATCCCCCCCCCCCCCCCCCCCCCCCCCGCCCAACCTCAGCGACCTTTGCAGGGAGGGAGGGGTCTGATAGGGGGTGCTTGGACAGCCACGAGGAAACACTCCTGCTTCTACTGGCCCACAAGCAGGAGTGTGAACGCATTTACCTTCCCTCTGTCGCTCTCCCGCCTCACTCCAGCCCGGGAAATCCACCAACCAGCAAAGCAGCTCAGCTCAGAGGCTGCCTGCCTCATTAACACATTTAATTCATCAGCTCGCACAGATCTGCCATGATCTCATTAAATGACAAAACAGGCCTAAGGGGATAAATGATCTCCTCCAGTTTGTATGTTTCTATAATATTCAGATTGTGTTATTCTCTATAACATATAAAAGTAAGTGAAGTCGCCATAGTCCCAAATGGCCATACACTGCCTTCCCCTTTGAGAGGGTGAGTTGACTGAAGGTGATTTAACCAGAGGATCACCACACCTCAGGCGAGGAGTTAGGTTGAATAACCTCAGCTGGGACGGGAATTGAACGCAATTGGCCTCACTCTGCATCATGAACCAGCTGTCCAACCAACTGAGCTAAACCGGCATATATACAAGATGTGTTTTCTGTGTCACAGATGCTGACAGACCTACTGTTGAGCATTTGATTTTTCTTTGTTTTATTTGTGATGGTCAGTTCTGAGTTCGCTGAGCCCAGGTTTGGATGAAGAGACGTAGTTGGAGAGCTGGAGCATTCTAGGTTTTAAGGAGAAGGAAAATAAACCAGCAGCCATTTTTTAAAAATTAATTTTTCGGATGTGTGCATCGCTGGTTAGGCCAGTCTTTATTGCCCATCCCTCATTGCCCTTGCGAAGGTGGCGGTGAGCTGCCTTCTGCAATCGCTCCAGTTCCTGAGGTGTAGGTACAGCCATGGTGCTCTTAGGGAGGGAGTTCCAGGATTTTGACCCAGTGACAGTGATGGAATGCCGATTTCTTTCCAAGTCAGGATGGTGAATGACTTGGAGGGGAACTTCCAGGTGGTGGTGGTCCCAATGTATCTGCTGCTTTTCTTCTTCTAGATGGTGGTTAGCACTGCTACCTACGTTGCTGAAGACCCGGGTTGGAACCCGGCCCCAGGTCACTGTTTATGTGGAGTTTGCCCACTGGTGCCCACAGTTTGCCCGAACTGCGGCACCACCCACTTAAAGTGGCACTGCCCTGAGGAACTCCTGCTGTGATATCCTGGAACTGGGATGATTGACCTCCAACCACCACAACCATCTTCCTTTGTGCCAGGTATAACTCCAACCAGCAGAAGGTTTTCCCTCTGATTACCATTGGCTCCAGTTTTGCTCACACCTCATTGCTATCCAGTGGCCCAAGTTAGGTTGATGGAGATCAGCTGGGACCAGGACTGAGCTGACCTCTTCCATTGACTCATGTTCCCTTCCTCCTGGCCTCTAACCTCCACATTCCAAAGTCTAGGATTTGCATGAGAATTGTCTGATTAACCTAAGGTAAAAGCACACTAGAGGGACCCCACCCCAACCCAGCAAGAGGCAGGGCCTTAGGGTAGGAGGGAGACCATCCAGTATTTTAAAAAAATTAATTCCCCAGGACTTTTTGATTCACAGATGTGAAATTCTATTTTGCTTTAGCTGGAAGTGAACACTGGGAAGAGGCTGCAATGTAGGTTATTGTTATCTGGAACACAGTTTATAGGGATCTAAATATAGACAATTGCTAGCAGAAGGGTTAATATTGCTATTCTTAACTTAATGGAACCTGTGGTGTGATAGAACAATGGTTCATAGAGAAGTACATTTCACAAACACCGGCAAAGTTTATCATTTGTGAGTTTTCTATCTGGAAAGAAGAACATTAAAACCCATTTAAAGAGCAACTCATCAAAGTTTCTGCTCGATGGCCATCGAAGGATCTGACATGTTCAGCCATCCAGAGTTGATCAGCCTGAACTGCTATCCAACCAGACTCCTGTGCAGCTGAACCTGCTCCTTATTCTGTGCCATTGGTACATTGGGAAGGCTGCTTTTAGACACATGTTGATAGTTGTTTTTTGTTATTCGTTCAAGGGGTGTGGGCTTCACCGGCTAGGTCAGCATTTATTGCCCATCCTTAATTGCCCTTGTGAAGGTGGTGGTGAGCTGCCTTCTTGAATCGCTGCAGTCCATGAGGTGTAGGTACACCCACTGTGCGATTAGTGAGGGAGTTCCAGAATTTTGACCCAGCAACAGTGAAGGAACGGCGATATAGTTCCAAGTCAGGATGGCGAGTGGCTTGGAGGGAAACTTGCAGGTGGTGATGTTCCCATATATCTGCTGCCCTTGTCTTTCTAGATGCCAGTGGTTGTGAGTTTGGAAGGAGCTGACTCTGAGCAGCCTTGGTGAGCTCCTGCAGTGCATTTGTAGATGGTACACAGTGCTGTTACTGTGCATCAGTGGTGGAGGAAGTGAATATTGATGGATGGGGTGCCAATCAAGTGGGCTATTTTGTCCTGGATGATGTCAAGTTTCTTGAGCATTGTTGGAGCTGCACTCAGGGGCTGGTTCAGCACACTGGGCTAAATAGCTGGCTTTTAAAGCAGACCAACGCTTGCCAGCAGCACATTGAACATAGAACATTACAGCGCAGGACAGGCCCTTCGGCCCTCGATGTTGCGCCGACCTGTGAAACCACTCTAAAGCCCATCTACACTATTCCCTTATCGTCCATATGTCTATCCAATGACGGTTCAATTCCCGTACCAGCCTCCCCGAACAGGTGCCGGAATGTGACGACTAGGGTTTTTTCACAGTAATTTCACTGAAGCCTACTTGTGGCAATAAGCGATTTTCATTTTCATTTTTTCATTTCATCCAGACAAGTATTCAATCACATTCCTGATATATGCCTTACAGATTGTGAACAGGGTTTGGGGAGTCAAGAGGTGAGTTACTCGCCGCAGAATTCCTAGCCTCTGACCTGCTCTTGTAACCACAGTATTTATATAGCTGGTCCAGTTAAACTTCTGGTCAGTGGTAATCCCCAGGATGTTGATGTGAGCAATTCAGCGATGGCAATGCCATTGAATGTCAAATGGTTATGGTTAGATTCTCTCTTGTAGGAGATGGTTATTGCTTGGCAGTTATGCAGCATGACTGTTACTTGCCACTTGTCAGCCCAAGCCTGGATATTGTCCAGGTCGTGCTGCATTTCAACATGAACTGCTTCAGTATCTGAGGAGCCATCAATGGTGCTGAACATGGTGCAAATATTCCGGTCACATAGGAACAGGAGGAGGATATTCAGCCCCTTGAGCCCTGTTCCCCATTCAAGCAGATCATGGCTGATCCACATCTAAACTCCATCTACCCACATTCGCTCCATATCACCGTATACCCTTACTCAACAAAAGTCTATCAATTTCAGTTGGAAATTTTCAAACATTTCAAAATTCAGGGAGATTACAGGTTGTGGAGGTGGGCTTGGAGGCACAGTAACAGAAACCAATAGAAAAATAAACTTCGGGTTAAACTGTCCCTTTATACAATGCCCACCCGAAAGCTCTGGCTATATAATCTTACTTATACTTAGCACAAAATGAGCTGGAGAAATTGCAATTCAGATGCACCTCCCCACCACCAGCTGAAATGGGCAGCACGGTAGCATAGTGGTTAGCACAGTTGCTTCACAGCTTCAGGCTCCCAGGTTCGATTCCCGGCTGGGTCACTGTCCGTGCGGAGTCTGCATGCCCCCCGTGTCTGCGTGGGATTCCTCTAGGTGCTCCAGTTTCCTCCCACAGTCCAAAGATCTGCAGGTCAGGTGGATTGGCCACGCTAAATTGCCTTTAGTGCCCAAAAAAATGTTAAGTGGGGGTTACTGGATTACGGGGATAGGGTAGATACGTGGGCTTCAGTAGGGTACTCTTTGTAAGGGCCGGTGCAGACTCGATGGGCCAAATGGCCTCCTTCTGCACTGTAAATTTTATGATTCTATGAAATATAATAAAACATATTCACAACAGAATGTAAAGGCAGTCCTTTACTTTGTGATGTTTGAGTTTCAACGAACGGCACTTGCAATATTTATAAATTGACACTCCGTTTCAACATTATATCATCGATTTTGACTTTACGTCATCACGCCAACACATTCATCCATGCTGTGCCCATCTGTATGACTGGACAGGTTGAACTATCTTTCTTAGGTTGGAAACAAGTGTTTTATTCCGTTAAAGCTATGTGGCGCATCGCGATTTTAATGCATTTATGCACTTGTGTTATACTTAATGTACACCCAGACTCCCAGAAGTTCAAGGTTAAGCAGGCAACTGAGTGTGATCTATGGCTTCATTATATCCCCCCCCCCACTAACCGAGGCACTTGTGCTGTGGTGCGTAGACATCAACAGTCGCTTCAGCGGCTAGACAGGGCAAGAATTGAGAGCACTTAACAAATCCGGGACCGTCATAAGTGGTTTCCGGCCTCGGTCCAGGAACCAGCCTTCCATTTGTAATAGTGTTCCTCTGGGGTAATAGGTTCCAGCTTCGACGTTCCGGCTTACAACATGGTTTGCAGGAACCAGTTGTGTCGTAAGTCCAAGGACTGCCTGAAAATAAGTTAAAGAAATAGCAGATTACAAACAATGATGCATTTAGCTGAGGCAACACCCAAGAACTCAACAAAGCTCGATGAATCGCATGAGACAACTGCCTGAGGGGCCTTCGTGACTGGACTTGGAAATGACAACAGTTGTCTCTAACCTTCCGCAATATCTGAAAACCTCCTTAATATCTGCATCTTCAAATAACTAGATATTCAGAATGTCTGCCTTCACCTTTCAGTCTCAAAGGAAGGTAGACAAGCACTATCTGAAAAAGAGCAGGGGTGTTCTCCCCAATATTTATTCCTCAACCAACATCATTAAAAACAGATTATCGAGTTATTGTGCGTGATTTAACCACTGTGTTGTGCCTGGCGTGTATCTGGGCATGCTGGGTAAAGAGCATTGAAAGGCCAAAATTTGAGATTTGCGCTGGCCGCGAACCGGTTTGCAACTTACCCAGCTCCCTCCCGATGGCGAGTCCCGGATCGTGCCCAGAAATGGCGAATACATCACTTACCCTCATTTGCAGTCATTTCAATCTCATTGGCGAGATTGAAGTCAAATTCAGCGGCCTCTCAGGAATTAACCGATTCACCAGCGAGAAGTCACGCAGGCGTTATTTAAAACTCCTTTTTAAAAACGTGAAGCTGGGGCAGTGACAACTGAGAGGAAGTGAGGAGGTGAGTAGTCATTTCCATTTTCTGGCACGCAGCTCAAGGGCCGGCTGGGGAGGGAACTCCTCAGGGGGCTTGGGCTTGGTCGGGGGGGCTGAAGTGGTCTAGGGCGGGGCTGACCGGGGGGGGAGGGGTGGTGGTTGAGGGGCTTTGCATCTGTGAGGTCTTCAAACCATCCTTAACTATTGTGGAGACCTATAACAGGGGCCACCACAGCTGCTGCCTGTCTGTCCTACCAAACACTTCCAGGACGGAGCCCTGCTCTTGGTTCTATGCTGAAAGTCACTTTGACTCCCTTTGACTGTGAGCAGCCTCAAGCTTCAAAGATGAAGGTTATTGCAAACGAGGAGCTGGCCTTGTCAGTTGTGAGAGCACATCACACTCCTCAACTCTCAAGTCTCAAGTGTAGGGACAAAGAGAGGGCATTGTGAGCCGCATGCTTAGGTCTGGGGTGTCTTGCAGGTGAAATGTGCGGGCACTGCACCTGGACATGAAGGGGTTGTGCTGGTTGGTAGGTGCCAGCGGGTTCTGAGCCTTGTCATGCTGCCTGAACTGGCAGCCTCTAGCGCTGCCTCCCAGGCGGCATTGCTGACCCTGCTGCTGATCTTCCCGCCCCCTCGGGGGAATAGGATGTTTTGTCTTGCATCAATGGCGTCGAGAAGCCTGGCCAGGTCAGCATCTCTGCAGCAAGGAGCAGGTCTGCACGCTGCCATGCTTGTGTGTTGACTGGGAGTGAGTGGCAAGGGAGCGTTTAAAAGCAGCTCCCCTTTGTTAGCGGCAAGAAGCTGCACTGCATGTCCGGCGAATCAGCAGGTAATGGGGGCTCATTTTCCACATTAAGTGCCGTTAAATACGGGCCGCAATCTCGCCAATGCAGCCATAGGCGAATATCCTGCAAATCGTGCCCAGTATGACATTTAGAAATGATTTCATTAAATCACACCCAATATCACATTGTTATTGGTAGGAGCTTATTGTGCACAAAATAGCTGCCACATCCCCGACATTATAATAGCGATGACACATCAAATGTACTTCACTGACATCCTGAGATCATGAAAGATGCCAAAGAAATGGAAGCCTTTTGCTTTTATTTCTTCCCTTCTTGGAGCAGGCCTCCGGTTTTCTGTGCCAGAGGCTATTCTTTACCATGGGAGGAGAAAACTGTTACATTTCCTGTTACTGAAACAGGTTATTCCACCATGATTGTGTAATGGAATCCGGGTGGGAAATCATGAGTTGCAGGGACTTTCTGCTCAGGTGTTCATCGAGGAATAGGTGCTAGCTACACTTTCATGTCTTTCATATCTCAACGAGGAGCATGTCCGTTCAATGCCACGCCGGAGAATCTAGACTGACACATCGAGTTTGGTACTGAGAGAGTGTTGCACTATCACTGGTGTTGGCTTGCAGATCAGACATTAAGCTGAGACCCCCAACTGCCCTCACAGATGGATGTAAAAAATTCATATGAACTTACAAATTAGGAGCAGGACAGGGCCACTCGGCCCCTCGAGGCTTCTCTGTCATTCAATAAGATCATGGTTGATCAGACTGTGGCCTGAACTTCAATTTCCTTCCTACTCCCATACCCTCTGACCCCCTTTGTCAGTCAAGAATCTGTCTAACTCAGCCTTAGCAGTATTCACTGACCTTGCCTCCACCATCCTCTGGGCTTGAGAATTCCACCGACTCACAACCGTCTAGGAGAAAGTACAATCTCCTCATCTCTGCCTTAAGTTTTTAAACTGTGTCCCTGAGTTCTAGTCTCTGCCAAAGGGGAAACATCCTCTCAGCATTCACCATATCAGGTCCTTTCAGGATCTTACAAGTTTCGATAAGATCATCTCTCAGTCTTCTAAACTCCAGTGAACACACAGGTCCAACCTGTCCAACCTTTCCTCAAAGGACCACCCCCTCATCCCAGGGAGCAATCGATTGAACATTCCCTGAACTGCTTCTAACGCAATTACGTCCTTTCCTGTATATGGGGACCAAAACTGTACACAGTATATTGAATTTTGAAATTTTCCCTCGCGCTTAAAGGCGCACGTTTTGATTATGTTTCTGCCCGGCTTTGAACTGGGGAACTTTATGCCTATAAAGCGGCCGTGATATCAGCTCCACGACAGAAACACCGCACTATTCCATGGTAGCAGGGCTATTTCCCTGGGTCAATATTTAGCGCTCAAACAGCAGCACTGACGGAAGATGTTTGGTCTTTATCTCATTGCTGTTTGTGCGATTTTGTTCTATGCGAATTGGCTATTACCTTTGTCTAAATTACAACAATTCAAAATACTTGATTGGATGTAAAGTGCTGGGGAATATCCTGAGGCCATGATAGGTGCAGTAGAAATGCAAGTATTGTGCTGCCAACGGATGTATTCCAGGAAGGACAAAATGGGAAAATCTATTCTTTTCCTTAGTATTACACATTGGAAACTATTGCATCATTCAACATTGAAAAGCGTCTCATAGCTGAGAGGATCATAGCCCCTTTGCTGTGTTTACACAAGATTATGGCTTCCCTTCTTCAGAACTATTTACTTTCAGCTGTACTAACTGACTGACGGCCAATTTCTACATCTCATAGATCTAATAATAATCTTTATTATTGTCAAAAGCAGGCTTATCTGAACACTGCAATGAAGTTACTGTGAAAACCCCCAGTCACCACACTCCGGTGCCTGTCGGGTATACTAAGGGAGAATTCAGATTGTCCAATTCACCCAACAAGCAAGTCTTTCGGGACTTGTGGGAGGAAACCGGAGCACCTGGAAGAAACCCACGCAGACACAGGGAGAACGTGCAGATTCCACACAGACAGTGGCCCAAGCGGGAATCGAACCTGGGACTCTGGCGCTGTGAAGCAACAGTGCTAACCACTGTGTTACCGTGCCGCCCAATAGATGCAACATCGCGAGCTGCATGCCCTTTCCAAACTTGCAAGATGTTGCAGGAGATGATATTTAATTCAGATTCCCACAGAGGGCTGGGCGAATGCAGTGATTATATTAGTGGATTAGTAATCCAGAGGACACGCCAGTTTGGGACTTTGAATTCCATTCAGGGGCTGGATTCTCCGGTCCCCCAGCCATGTGTTTCTATCTTCCCGGATTCTATCTTGTCGATAGGATTTCCCATTGAAACCACCCCACTCCGCCGCGAAACCAGCTGACGGGGGTGCGCTGCCAGCGGGAAAAGTGAATCCCGATGACCGGAGAATTCTGGAAGCAAAAATACTGGTATTAGTAAGAGTGACCATGAACCTGCCAAGTTGCCCTAAAAGCCTGATTACTTCACTAATGGCCTTTAGCAAAGGAAACCTGCTGTCCTTGCCCAGTCTGACCTACATGTGGCTACATTTCCAGAACAACAGGACTGTCTTTTCTCTGTCCTCAGAAGTTGCCTAGCAGGCTCCTCTTTTCTCAAACAGCATTAGAGAAACATCTTCGCCACATAGACTGCAGCAGGCCAGGAAGGCTGCTCCACACCTTCTTGGGCTAACTAGAAATGGGAAACAATCTTTATTCGTGTCACAAATAGGCTTACATTAACACTGCAGTGAAGTTACTGTGAAAATAAATAGTCGTTATACCAGGAAAGCTCAGGCCAAAAGAATTAATTTGTAAAAATTCACTGATAATTTAATTTTGGATCGAATGATCAATGCGACTGTCACTCACAAAACGATCACTGAAGGCTGAGAACCAACTGAGAGTAGGAGAGGTAAGGCAGAGGACAAAGGTATTTCTATGTGATCGTTCAGAATCCTGTCCAGCTTGGAGCTAGGATTGTGCCCTGTTCTGGGTGCCCCACATTAGGAAAGGTATGGGCAGCATGGTAGCATTGTGGATAGCACAAATGCTTCACAGCTCCAGGGTCCCAGGTTCAATTCCGGCTTGGGTCACTGTCTGTGCGGAGTCTGCACGTCCTCCCCGTGTGTGCGTGGGTTTCCTCCGGGTGCTCCGGTTTCCTCGCACAGTCCAAAGATGTGCAGGTTAGGTGGATTGGCCGTGATAAATTGCCCTAAGTGTCCAAAATTGCCCTTAGTGTTGGGTGGGGTTGCTGGGTTGTGGGGATAGGGTGGAGGTGTTGACCTTGGGTGGGGTGCTCTTTCCAAGAGCCGGTGCAGACTCGATGGGCCGAATGGCCTCCTTCTGCACTGTAAATTCTATGAAAGCATTGGGGAGAGCGCAGAAACGATTCACAAAAATGGTTTCAGGAATGAGGAACTTCAGTTATCATTCTGACTTGGGAATATGTCGCCATTCCTTCAGTGTCGCTGGGTCAAAATCCGGAAACTCCCTGCCTCGGAGCACTGTGGCTACCCCTACACCTCAGGGACTGCAGCAGTTCAAGAAGGCAGCTCACCGGGGAAATTTAATCTCGGTGTTCAAAATCATGAAGGGTCTGGAGAAGGTAGATGGGGAGAAACTGTTCCCACTCATGAAAGGGTCAAGAACAGGGCAGCACGGTGGCGCAGTGGTTAGTACTGGGACTAAGGCACTGAGGAACCAGGTTCGAATCCCAGCCCTGGGTCACTGTCCGTGTGGAGTTTGCACATTCTCCCCATTTCTGCGTGGGTTTCACCCCCACAACCCAAAAAGATGTGCAGGTTAGGTGGATTGGCTATGCTAAATTGCCCCTTAATTGGAAAAAGACTAATTGGGTACTCTCAATTTATTTTAAAAAATGAAAGGATCAAGAACGAGAGGGCACAGATTGAAAGTAATTGGCAAAAGCAGCAAGTGTGAAATGAGGGGAAACCTTTTCATGCAGTGAGTGGTCAGAGTCTGGAATGTGTGGTGAAAGCAGGTTGAATAGAAACATTCAAAAGGGAATTGGACTATTAACCGGAAAGGAAGAATGTGCAGGATTATGGGGTGATGGCAGAGAATGGAATTAGGTGAGTTGCTCACTTGGAGAGCCAGTGCCTACAAGACGAGGCAAATGGCCTCCTTCTGCACCATAACAATTCTGCGATCCTTCTTATTTCTTTCTGCACACACACCATTGCTAGTACAGGAATTAAGCTTCACAGACACTCACAGCTAAATGGACAATCTCAATGTACAAGCCCAAGGGCTGAGTTGTCAGCTATTGCTCGGTTAGTAGCCGGGTGGGACTTCCAACTATTACCCCGATCCCATTGTAATTCTAACAACAATTTCAACTACAACTTGCATCTATATAGTCCCTTTAATGTCAGACAAAATCCCAAAGTGCTTCACAGGAAGTGTATCAAACAAGATTTGACAATGAATCACACAAGAAGACATTAGGACAGGAATGTGGGAAAAGAGAAAAGAGAGGTAGAGAATTGGAGAGGGTTACGATTGGACTAGCCAGCTGAAGGTGTGGCTGCAAATGGTGGAGTGATTACAGGTAGGGGTGTGCTGGAGCGCAGAATTGGAAGAGCGCAGAGAACTCAAAGGGTTATCGGGCTGGGGAAGATTTCAGAAAGCTATGCTCCAGGTCCAGGACCCCCCCCCCCCCCCCCCCCCCCCAACTGTTTGATACGATCCAGTTATGGCTGACAACATTTTGTCTGAAGTAGACAATGTTTCAAATCCAAGACACTTCAAATCCAAAGCACACTCTTTGAACAAACAAAAATAAATGTTACTATACCAGGTCCAAATATAAAACAATGTACCATATTTATCTTGTACTCTAACATTCAGGGTTAATATGAGATACAGATGATTTAACAGGAAGATTGTGGTCAAACACACTACACTGTACAATAAATGACAAATGCAACGGACTATGAGCTTCTAGGGATCAGAAGGTGACATTGATCAAAGAAACGTGTTTTAAAGTCTAGGCTAATGGACTGTGGTTTGACTGGGGAAAGTCTCTGGTGCCTGCAGAGATAATTTGTTGAGTGGGGACAAGGGATGCTGAGAGATATTTTGAGAAATCCTTAGAGGGTCAGTTTTTTGGAGAAGGATTTGGGAGAGAGAAGAGATGAATTCTGATCTGTCTGAAAATGAGCCCACAATTCTCTCACAGTAAAATAGTTATAAAAGAGTGATAATATGTAAAGCAGTGTAGTTTTGTCTGGGGGCAAGGAAGAAGCTGAAAAACATCAGGTAAACCAGCTTTTTGAAGGCATTCAGCCAGAGTCTGAAGGGCTTCTAACAGGAACCTAATCTGTTCTATAAAGCAAGTATTACTCTATGCCACACTGATTTTGAAAATAGATTGAGAGCTCAGTCTGTCTTTACTTGTTGTTTAATGGGAAATTGAGTAGTAGTTTTGAAGGGGTAATTGTAAGCTGTTCCTTTTGGGTGTTAAAAGTTGCAAGTTAGAAAGTATAATATTGTCCCCTGGATTCCTAAGTCTGCACTCAAGCACCAACTCACAAGCACACCTTCAGTTCTTCAGCCATGCTGAGCAGACCGCCATTGCTCCAAAGGGATACCTTTGCCTAAGCATCCTACAGCATGGAATCACCAACTTCTGCAACCTTCTCAGTTTTCCATACCTCCTCCCGAGTCCTCACTACTTGAAGTCTGCTAGCCGCAGACTTTTTTACGGCTTAGAGCTGGATGTTGCGCTGTTTTACTTTGCGCCTCCTCCTGATGGTTTCAATCAGTGGTGCCTTACCCCAGTGGGTCTTTTCCTGTTCTCTGTCTTTAACTGGGGCCTCCCATTGACCCCTCTCACTGGGTTTCCTCTCTGGGTTCCCTACTTAGAACCAATCTCTCCCCTCTCCCTGTTCTCTGCCTGGGTCTCGTTTCCGATATGCCAATCCATTCCTAGGTAACATGATCAGGATTTTTGCACCATTATCATTTTTTCTCTCTTCAGGCAGGTGCACCAGGCCCTTGTCCTCTGGCCGAAGAACTTGAAATGCTGGGCTGTGTATGTGCAGCCAGCTCCGGAGCCGCACACGTTCGGCCACTCCCAGGGCCTATCGGGATTAGTAGTTCCCAGCCCCTGCCCGATGACAAGGTAAGTCAGATCCAGTAACAAGAGATAAGGAGGGATGAGTCCATGGATGGATTTGAAAACAAGGATGACATTTTTTAAATGAAGGCATTGCTGGGCCCAGAGCCAATGAAGATTAGCTGCTGTTTCCGAACGTTGTGAGAGAGCCAGTCTTTGGTAGTGTGATTTAGGAATCCTGGATTGGATCTTAAAACATATCAGAGCTTGTCACTGGTAGGATTTCATATGTAAAGGCAGAATATTCTGCTGTTGTGGCACCTGAAGAGTTAAAGGGGTGAAAGAACCTTGGAGATTTGAAGTTCAATTTTATTTAGGCCCCGAAGGATGTTCCTCTCTTTAACAGAGAACTCTCCTTGTCCCCTGTCTAGGATTATTCATCCCACCAGTTATAGCAGCTCCCTCCCTGACAGCACTGTGGGGGTACCTATACCACAGCGACGGCAACGGTTCAAGAAGGCAGCTCACCACCACCTTCTCGGGGGTAATTAGGGATGGGCAATAAATGCTGGCCGAGCCACGTGAACGAATAAAAGAGATAGTGGAGGTGGGCGCAGAAGGTCACAATGGGACATAGGCCCATGGTGACTGGGCAAAAACTATGGCAAATGGAGTTCGTTATGAGGAAATGTGAAATCACCCAAGAAAGATAGATAGTGAGAAATTAAGAACTGTAGGCCCAAGCAGTTCGGACAAGCTAGGTGAATGAAACATTGACCTTCAGCTCATGCAGGGTTGGAGGACAATAGGAGGAAAGTGATGCTTCAGTTATACACATCCTGTCTGGAATCACTACATTCAGTTCTATATTCTACATTCATATTGGTCTTCAAGGGATCATTCACCATAATAATAGTACAAAGGCTTTGGGCCCTGACAATATTGCAGCAATACTACTGAAGACTTGTGCTCCAGAGCTTGCCGCGTCCCTAGCCAAGCTGTTCTAGTACAGCTATAACACTGGTATCTACCCAGCAATGTGGAAAATTGCCCAGGAATGTCCTGTACACAAGTAGCAGGACAAATTCAACCCAGCCAATGACCACCACGTCAGCCGACTCTCAGTCATCAGTAAAGTGAACGAAGGGGACAACAACCGTGCAATAAAGTGGCACTTGCTTAGCAGTGACCTGCTCGCTAATGGTCAGATTGGGTTCTGGCAGCACCACTCAGCTCCTGGCCCCATTATAGTCCTGCTTCAAAAATGAACCAAAGAGCTGAACTCCACTGGTGGGGTGTGAATGACTGCCCTTGATGTCAAGGCATTATTTAACTGAGTGTTACATCAAGGAGCCCTAGCAGAACTGGAATCAAAGGGAATCAAGGCAAAAACTCTCCGCTGGCTGGAGTCATACCTGGCACAAAGGAAGATGGTTGTGGTTGTTGGAGGTGAGTCAACTCAGCCCTGGGACATCACTGCAGGAAGTCCTTAGGGTAAGTGTCCTAGGCCCAACCATCTTCAGCTGCTTCATTAATTACTTCCTTCCATCAGATTGTCAGAAGTGGGGATGTTCACTGATGACTGCACCATGTTCAGTACCATTCAGCTCCTCAGATAATGAAGCAGCCCACATCCAAATTCAGCAAGACGTGGACAATGTCCAGGCTTGGGCTGACAATTCACAAGTAACACTCGCGCTACACAAGTGCCAGGCAACGTCCATCCCCAACAAAAAAAGATCTAAACATCGCCCCTTGACACTCAATGGCATTACCATCGCTGAATCCCCCACGATCACCATTCTGGGGGTTACCATTGACCATAAATTAACTCGACCAACCATATAAATACTGTGGCTACGTGAGAAGGTCAAAGGCTAGGATTCCTGTTGCGAGTAACTCACCTCCTCACTCCCCAAATCCTGCCCAGCATCTACAAGGCATAAGTCAGGAATGTGATGGAATATTCTTCTCTTGCCTGGATGAGTGCAGCTCCCACAAAACTCAAGAAGCTCAACAGCATCCAGGACAAAAGAGCTCACGTGATTGCTCCCCCTTCCACAAACATTCAATCCCTTCACCACCGACACACAGTAGCAGCCGTGTGCACCAACTACAAGATGCGCTGCAGGAACTCACCAAGTCTCCTTAGGCAGCACCTTCTAAACCTGCGATCACTACCATCTAGAAGGACAAGGGAAGCAGATACATGGGAGGAATTTTCCCTTTTTTGCACAGTGTGCTGGCTGAGGCGAAAAACCCTATGTGCAGCTTGCTGGAGGCTTTTCTCAGCATATTGTGCGGCATTCTGCAAAGAAATATCTGCAGGCATGGTCCACGCGTGACAGGAACGTCAAGAATTCCAAGATTGGGACGCTGATTTTAAAGGGCATCCTAATCTCCGATTAAAAACAGTGAAGTCCTTCCTCCCCACCACATAACAGAGACACCCCCACACGTACAAGGGACCCCCCCCCCCCCCCCCCACAGGCAGAGGGAAACTTTCCCTCACCCCCACCCCCCACAGATAAGGGTAGCACCCCCAATTAAGCTCTCCAGAGGGGCCCCCTTTGGCACTGCGCCTGACACTGACCCGCAGCACTCTGGCACTGCCCCAGGAGCAGTGCTGTGGTCAGTGCCAAGGGTTCCAAGGGCAGTGCCAGATATACTGCCCGGGTATGTCCCTCTCCCCCCGTAAGCTATACTTACCTGTGTGCCCTTCCATCCCGCTCTCATTTTTAAAAACATGTGGTAAACGTGACATTGGAATGTTCCCAATGTGGGTAGCCGATATGACGAGGTTGACCTTTAATGCAATGATAATTTATTCAAATTAAATTCCTGACATTTCTGAGCGTGAATCTCACTGGCGAGATTGTCATTTTCTGACTGTTCCCGGATTTTGAGGATCAACGTGGCGCAAAATCCTGGCCATCGGAACACCACCGCCTGGAGATACCCCTCCAAGTCACTCATCATCCTAACTCAGAAATATATCCCCGTTGCTTCACTGTCACTGGGTCAGAATCCTGGAACTCCCTCCCTATTTGCACTGTTGGTGTGCCTACACCACATGGTCTGCAGCAGTTCTCAAGGGCAATTAGGGTTGGGCAACGACTGCTGGCATCGCCAGTGAAGCCCACATGCCTTGAATAATTTTTTTTAAAATGATACTGAGGTGTTTATAAGATCAAGAGGAATGATAGCGTAGATACAGAGAAACAACTTCCTCTGGTGAGGGCAGAGAGAGGCTGCGGGTCGGGGGCGGGGTGGGGATGTGTTTGTGGTAAAGAACAAAGAGGACATCATTTAATTTTTTTAATACCTTATTTTGTGGGATGCGGATGTCGCCGGGAAGGCTAGCACATCTTGCCCATCCCTAATTGCCACAACTGAATGGCTTGCTGGGCCATTTCAGAGGGGATTAAAGAGTCAACCATATTGCTGTGGGTCTGGAGTCACATGTAGGTCAGACCAGGTAAGGATTGGAGAGTTCCTTCCCTAAGGTGATCCAGATGGGTTTTCATGCCAATTGGTGATACATTCACGGTTACCCTTACCGAGACTAGCTTTCAATTCCAGATTTATTTAACAATTGAATTTCTTGATTACTTGCATTTAAATCTCACCTGCTGTCATTTGAACCCATATTGGATAAGGGTATCAACGGATATGGAGCGAAGGCAGGTAAATAGAATTGAAGAGCAGATCAGCCATGATTGAATGGTGGAGTGGACTTGATGGGCCGAATGGCCTTACTTCCGCTCTTATGTCTTATGGTCTTATGGTCCAATCAAATGACGGTGCATTTTCAAGGAGCCGAATACCCTCACCTGCGCCTGCCGATCCTTTGCAGAAAGAAAGGATTGAGGGGTGGTGAGGATTTGGGAAATAATTATTAAGATCGCCACAAAACAATGAATGTTGCATTTCCTCTTTTGAAAATTCTCCGTGTCCTTACTTTCACTATTCTTCCACGGTTTCTTTGCTGACGGGCTCAGTGTTTCTATTCAATCAGCTCGATTAGGTCAGTATCCACCTGCCGAACAATATTCTAGTTTCCGTACTCCCATCACCAAGGAGACAGCGTTTCATGTTAAGCAAGAGGCTACTGCCAAAGTAAACAGCAAACAACAATTGGTTGAGTGCTCCATTGGTGAGCACCTGACTCAACACAAACCTTCTAGACATCTGGGAATGTTGGCCTAGTTTATTAGGCAGAATAAAAATGATCAGGCTGGTGATTGAATACAAGCCTGCACCTGAGAGGATACAGAGCTGTTTAAAAATAATGTTTCTGAATTGTGCTGAGGCAGGACAGTTCTCACTGTGTCTGTCTCTACAAACTTGTGCTCATCCCAAACTCTGCTGCTCGTGTTTTAACTTGTTCCAAATCTCATTTGCCCATCACAGCTGGACTTGCGAGCCGTCACTGGATGTGCTCCCGACAATGCTTCGGTTTTAAAATCCTCGTCCTTCTTTTCCCAGCATCCTTCCATAATGGCAATCCCCACCCTATCTCTGTAATCTCCTCCAGCCCTAGAAACCTTTGAGACCGAGGCACCGCCCACCTGGCCTCCTGCACACCACTGGTTTTACCCCCTCCCAGCGCTGGTGGCCATGTTTTAAGCTGCCTGGGGCCTGAGCTCTGGAATTCCCTCACCAAATCTCTTCACCTCTCTTTCTTCCTCTAAAATGCTCCAAAAATTCTCCCTCTTCTATCATACTTTTGGTCTGCTTTCCTGATGTTGCCTTCTAAACCGTCAAGTTTTTTAAAAACTTGATATTTCCTTGTTAAGTACCTGAGGACATTTCAGTATGTTAAAGGCGCTATATATATATAGGGTAAATATTTGTTGTTGTTGTAGTTAGGCCTACCCATGCATGTTTAGTGTAATTTAAAAAAGTTTTCACAGAATACTACAGTACAGAAGAGGCCCTTCAGCCCATTGAGTCTGCGCTGACGCATGAAAGGCCCTGACCTGCCCACCTAATCCCACTTGCCAGCACTTACAGGATCACAGAATACCTGGAAAGGTGGTGGAAGTGTGAGCTAACCTCAGCACAGCAAGAGAAAAAGGAGAACCTGGGACCTGAGTGTACATGACAAGCAGATTGGAAAATAGGCAAACAAAGAGCACAAGAACTGAACATGGGGGTGAGGTGGTGGCTTTAATGTTAAATCAGATACAGAAAGAGAAATAAAGAATGATATGATTAAGCAAAATAAAGAAATAGAGCAGATGAAAAGTATTCAACAGTTTTAAATCTCGAAAAACTGTTTTTGAAGGAATGAGACTTCACACTTTCAATATTTAACTTTCAGGGCTAGAGAGGTTGAGCGGCAGTAACTAACACTTCATAGAATCACAGAAATGTTACAGTGCAGAAGGAGGTCATTTGGCCACAGTGTCTGGACTGGCAATTTATCTGGAGTCAGTCTCCCTTCTTTATCCCGTAATCATGGAACATAGAACATACAGTGCAGAAGGAGGCCACTCGGCCCATCGAGTCTGCACCGACCCACTTAAGGCCTCATTTCCACCCTATCCCCGTAACCCAATAACCCCACCTAAACCTTTTGGTCTCTAAGGGCAATTTATCATGGCCAATCCATCTAAAGTGCACGTCTTTGGATTGTGGGAGGAAACCGGAGCACCCGGAGGAAACCCATGCAGACACGGGGAGAACGTGCGACTCGGCACAGACAGTGACCCAGCCGGGAATCGAACCTGGGACCCTGGAGCTGTGAAGCAACAGTGCTAACCACTGCGCTACCGTGCTGCCCTGATTTGGTGTTGCCTTTTAAAGGTTCCATTTCAGTTTGCAACCAGAGGCGGTGATTGACATGTCAAATGACTATAATCAGTTGCTCACACTCTTTTCACAGTTTGACTCTCTGATCCCTGTTCTGCTGCCCAGACACAGCCACATCTCCTGAGCTGGGAACACTGCACCAACCTCTTCCCTGCACGTCTTTTTCGAAGTCCTGTCGGGGATCTGGCCGTGGGGAGGCAGAAATCGAGAAGGAAGTTTTTTCGATGTAGTCTGGGCTGTGAAGCCATAGCGCTATCCACTTGTGCTACCGTGCTGCCCTGCCCCCAATCCTGTAAATTCTTCCTTTTGAGGTGAGTCGAATTCCCTTCTGAATGTTCCAATGGAACCTGCCTCCACTGGTCTCAAGCATTCCAGTTCTTAACCAGTTGCTACATGAAAATGTTTTTCCTCCAGTTGCTTTTCCTTCTTTTGTCAATTACTTTAAATCTGTGTCCTCTCATTCTCGATCCTTTCACAAGTGGAAACAATTTCTCCCCGTCTACTCTGTCCAGTCCTCTCATGATTTTGAATACCTCTATCACATCTCTTCTCAATCTTCTTTCCTCGAAGGAAAACTGTTCCAACTTCTCCAAATCTTTTTTTAAAATGTGTTCATGGGATTATGGGTGTCGCTGGCTGGGGCGGCATTTATTGCCCATCCCTGAGGGCAATTAAGAGTCAACCCATTGCTGTGGATCTGGAGTCATATGTCGGCCAGACCAGATAAGGACGGCAGATTTCCGACCCTGAAGGACATTCGTGAACCAGGTGGGTTTTGCGACAATCGACAATGGTCATCATTAGGCTTATAATTCCAGATTTTTAATCAAATTCAAATTTTACCATCTGCCATGGTGGGATTCAGACCCAGGTCCACAGAGCATTACCCTGGGTCTCTGGATTACTAGAACAGCGACAATATCACTATGCCACTGCCTCCACTCACCATTTGAAATAATCTCTCTAATGTCCCCACATCCTTCTGAAAATGCCACGACCAGAACTGGATGCAATACTCCAGCTGAGACTGAACTAGTGTCTTAAACAAGTTCAACGTAACATCCTTGCTCTAGTACTCTTTCCCCCTATTAATAAATCCCAGGATGCTGCTTGCTTTATTATTTGTTCCCTCAATCTGACCTGTCACCTTTTATGAACTATGCACATATATACGCAGGTCCCTCTGCTCCTGTAACCCTTTAGAGTTGTATCATTTATTTTACATTGCCTCTCCGTATCCTTCATACCAAAATGGGGCTTTTTAGCACAGGGCTAAATCGCTGGCTTTGAAAGCAGACCAAGGCAGGCCAGCAGCACGGTTCGATTCCCGTAACAGCCTCCCTGAACAGGCGCCAGAATGTGGTGACTAGGGGCTTTTCACAGTAACTTCATTTGAAGCCTACTTGTGACAATAAGCGATTTTCATTTCATTTTTTTTTCATGAATCACTTCGCATTTCTTCGCACTAAACTTCATCCGCCACCTATCTGCCGATTCCAATGACTTGTCTGTGTTGCTTTGAAGTTCTGCACTATCGAGGTAGTTTAGTCGGGCAGTATGGTCGGCACGGGCTTGGAGGGCCGAAGGGCCTGTTCCTGTGCTGTACATTTCTTTGTTCTTTGTTCTTTGTTATCCTCCTCACATGTTTACAATGCTTCCAAGATTCATGTCATTTGTCCACCAAGGTGGTCATTAATAATCAGGAAGAGCAAGGGTCCCAACACTGACCCCTGGGGAACTCCATTCCAAACCTTCTTCCAGCCCAAAGAACATCCATTGACCACTACTCTCTGTTTGCTGTCACTCAACTAATTTTGTATTTATGTTGCTGCTTTCCCTTCTATTCAATTAGCTTTAACTTTTCTCACAAGTGGCACTGTATCACCTACCGTTAAGAAGGTAATGAGAATCGATACGTTGAGGCTTATTTAACTAATTGTAGCAAGTTTAGTTGGTGCGCACCACACAAATACAGCTGCTTCATGGTGTTTAATGCATGTCAATGGTGAGGCCGTCAGCAGGTTGCCATTGTTTGAAGTTGAGAGTGTAGTGCTGGAATTTGGAGAGAAAATTTGGATATCCATGTCTAACCACACACGACCTCTTGCCCGACTTCCTGTCCCATGGGTGGGAGCTGCTGTTGCCTTCTTTCGAGCAGCAGCTCGAGGTGGAATTTCCACTCCACAAGGACAAAGGTCCTGACATAACGCCTCAGTGCGCCGGTACAGGATGCCCCCCTGTGCTATTTTAACACACGTGTTAATTCACACAATTGCTTTGAATGCACCAACTGAAAGGATCGTCGGAACAGATGTATTAGGAATATGCAAAAGGGAATAATTGTAGCGTAGCATCATCATTACAATTTTCTTCTTGATTTGCAGGAGGAGAGAAAGCACAATGGCCGGGAGTGGGCCAGGACCAGAGGTGGGCTACCATGCCTAGCCATCTTGAGAATGGACACCCTTTGGGGCGGCATGGTGGACAGTGTTAGCACTGCTGCCTCACAGCGCCGTGGATCCGGGTTCGATCCCGGCCCCGGGTCACTGTCCTTGTGGCGTTTGCACATTCTCTCCTGGGCCTCACCTCCACAACTCAAAGATGTGCAGGGTAGGTGAATTGGCCCTGTTAAACTGTGCCTTAAAAGAAATGTTTTTAAAAACTACCTAAGAAGAGAATGGACACCCATTGAGACGGACACCCTATAGTTCATAGAATTTACAGTGCAGAAGGAGACCATTCGGCCCATTGAGTCTGCACCGGCCCTTGGAAAGCGCACCCCATTTAAGCCCACACTTCCAACTTATCCCCATAACCCAGTAACCCCACTTAACCTTTTTGGGCAATTTAGCATGGGCAATCCACCTAATCTGCACATCTTTGGACTGTGGGAGGCAACCGGAGCACCCAGAGGAAACGCACGCAGACACGGGGAGAATGTGCAGACTCCGCCAAAGCCATCCTCAAGCCAATGCTTTACAACTATTCCAGCCCTCTGAGGAGGAATACATGCAGTTGAACTACATCGTCGCAACTAAAGTGGCGCCAATAAGGATAAGGCCGATGGTCGTTCTTTAGAGGTGGAGGTAGAGAAGGCTGCTGTCTCCATCATAGAGGAATAGACATTCTATCACCTCCAACTGGGTATTCTGCCCTCAAGCCTTAGGGATACCAGGGCCATACTATCCACGTACATGGAGGAACCTTTAAAAAGTGTAGAGACCACCACAATTCCGGGAGATCATAGAAGTCAGTCGGCCCGAGTCTCACTCATAGTTGTGTGAGGGTCAGGACCTAGTCTCATAGGCAGGGTTTGACTCCAGAAGATCCGACTGGACTGGCTGTAAATTTTTGAATTGGGGACCGTTGGATTATCCAAGGTTATTAGTAAATACTTGGAATACCAAAGTCTTCCAAGATGGCCTCGGTAAAATGAAAAGAGCAAGGGTCAAAATCTATGTTTACCCCGACGACCTGCCAAAATACTTCAGGGCATGGCCAGTCCCATACTCGTTGCTTAAGAAGGGGGAAACTGAGATTGAGAAATTGTAAAACCTCGGGGTAACATGGCCAGTACAGTTCGCGGAGTGATCTACACCTGAATTTCCCTTCCTCAAACCTGACAAGTCAGTCTGCTTTGCAGGGATTACAGTCAACAATGTCTCACGACTAGCCGGTACCCTATGACACATATGGAGTATTTGTATGCCAAACTGGCAGGTGGCCAAACCTTTACAAAGCCTTGGCCTTGGGTCACTGTCTGTACAGAGTAAGAAGTTTTACAACACCAGGTTAAAGTCCAACAGGTTTGTTTCAAACGCTTTCGGAGCACTGCTCCTTCCTCAGGTGAATGAAGAGCTATTTTCCAGAAACATATATATAGACAAATTCAAAGATGCAAGACAATGCTTAGAATGCGAGCATTTGCAGTTGATTAAGTCTTTACAGATCCAGAGATAGGGGTAATCACAGGTTAAAGAGGTGTGAATTGTCTCAAGCCAGGACAGTTGGTAGGATTTCGCAAGCCCAGGCCAGATGGTGGGGGGTGAATGTAATGCGACATGAATCCCAGGTCCCGGTTGAGGCCGCACTCATGTGTGCGGTACTTGGCTATAAGTTTCTGCTTGGCGATTCTGTGTTGTCGCGCGTCCTGAAGGCCGCCTTGGAGAACGCTTACCTGGAGATCAGAGGCTGAATGCCCTTGACTGCTGAAGTGTTCCCCGGCTGGAAGGGAACATTCCTGCCTGGTGATTGTCGCGCGATGTCCGTTCATTCGTTGTCGCAGCGTCTGCATGGTCTCGCCAATGTACCACGCTTCGGGACATCCTTTCCTGCAGCGTATGAGGTGGACAACATTGGCCGAGTCGCACGAGTATGTGCCGTGTACCTGGTGGGTGGTGTTCTCACGTGTAATGGTGGTATCCATGTCGATGATCTGGCACATCTGAGGAAGGAGCAGTGCTCCTAAAGCTAGTGTTTGAAACAAACCTGTTGGACTTTAACCTGGTGTTGTAAGACTTCTTACTGTGCTCACCCCAATCCAACGCCGGCATCTCCACATCATGTCTGTACAGAGTTTGCCCGTTCTCCCTGTGCCTGCTTGGGTTTCCTCCGGATGCTCCCATGTCCCCCCGCAGTCCAAGGATGTGCAGGTTAGGTGGATTGGCCAATACTAAATTGCCTCTTAGTGTCCAAAAACATGCAGGTCAGGTGGGGTTATGGGGTTACGGGGATAGGGCGGGGGAGTGGGCCTAGTTGGGAGGGGGGGGCTCTTTCAGAGGGTCAGTGTAGACTCGTTGGGCCGAATGTCCACCTTCTGCACTGTAGGAATTTTATGGTTCTATGGAAACTCGACATGAGCCACACTTACCTCCTGCTGAATCTAGATGAACTTTCCAGAAAGTACGTCGTGATGAACACCCATGAGGGCCTATATCAATATACACGCCTGCAACTTTGGAGTCTCATCACCATGTGCCATCTTTCAGTGTGTCATAGAAAATATTGTCCAAGGGCTACATAGGGTGGCTGTATATCCCATCCAGATATTAATTACTGCGGCTACAGAACAAAAGCGTCTAACAAACTTTAAGGAGGTCCGGAGTTCATAGAATGCCTACAGTGCAGAAGGACGCCATTCAGCCCATCAAGTCTGCACCGACTCTCCGAAAGAGCACCCCACCCAGGCCCACTTCCCCGCCCCATCCCCACCTAACCTTTGGACACAAAGGGGCAATTTACCAGGAGGCAATGTTTTAATGCAGGGTAGGCCTCAAGAGGGAGACATGAATCTCTACCTCACAAAAAGAGAAGAACTGAGTGTTGAGAATATTATTATCTTGTAGAGATCCCTGATGGTCCCCCCCTGCCCAGGTCGGTGCCCAATCCTGATGGAGTTACATAACGGTGACCCTGGAGATTCAAAGTTGCGAGGAGCCAGGGGAGGGATTCTCCCCTAACCGTCGGAGCGGGCCATACCGGCACCGAGGAGTGGTGTAAACCACTCCGGCATCGGGCCGCCCGGAAGTTGCTGAATCCTCCGCACCTTCAGGGGCTAGGCCGTCGGCGGTGGGGTTGGCGCCGCACCAACCAGCGCCGAAGAGCCTCGGCGCGAGTTGATGCATGCGCGGGAGCGCCAGCGTGTACTGGCGTCAACCCAGCGCATGCGCAGGGGGGTTCTTCTCCGCGCCAGCCATGGTGGACCGTTACAGCGGGCGGCACGGAGGGTACGAGTGCCCCCACGGCACAGGACCGCCTGTGATCGGTGGGCCCCAATCGCGGGCCAGGCCACCGTGGGCCCCCCCCCCCCCGGGGCCAGATCCCCCCGCGCGCCCCCCCCCCCCCTCCCCCGAGGACTCCGCAGGCCACCCGCAGAAACAGGTCCTGCCGGTACGGACTTGGTGTAATATAAACTGGCGGGACAGGCTGGAAACGGGCAGCCGCTCGGCCATCGCTGGGCAGAGAATCGCCGGAGGGGGCCGTTGCCAACGGCCCCCGACCGGCGTGACGTGATTCCCGCCCCCGGCAAAAAAACGGCGCCGGAGACTCCAGCAGCTGGCGTCGGGGCGGGATTCACTCCGCTCCCCGGCAATTCACCGGCCCGGCGGGGGGTCGGAGAATCCCGCCCCAGATCTAGTGGCCCGGGCTCTGTCTGGATATTGGGGACTTGGTGAAGCATTGCTCCTTGTGCAAGGAGAACCAGAGGCTACCACCCATGGGTGTGGCCAGGAAGTCCATGGGTACGGGTACATGTAGACTTCGTTGGTCCATTTTCAGGGTTGATGTTCCTCATCATGATAGACGCTCATTCTAAATAAATCAAAATGCACCGTCTGACCACTCCAACTTCTCAAGCCACAATAGAGAAACTCCAGAAAAGTTTTTGTACTGATGGCCCACCAGAGGTCCTGGACTCCGACAATGGTGCAGCTTTTAACAGCAGGAAGTTTCAACCGTTCTTGAAATCGAACAGCATCAAGCACATCTGGATATCCCATATCACCCATCATCCAATGACCAGGCAGAGTGGGCTGTACGGATTTTCAGAAACGGGATGAGGAAACAGCAGACTGGTTCCATGGACACAAGGTTGGCTCGAATTCTGTTCGACTACCGAACCGCGCCACATACCACGACAGAGGCCACCCCGGCGGAATTATTGATGGGACGATGACTTTGCACCAGGCTGAGACTGCTAATTTCCAATTTAGCGGAGAAGTTGGAGTCCAAACAGGAGAGGCAAAAAGAGACATTACAATGGCAGGAGGCCCGAGAGAGCATTGAAGACAGGGGACGCCGTGTATGTACGAAATTTCGAGGACGGCTCGGAGCCATACGGAAAAAGACAGGTCCCGTCTCCTATAAAGTTAAGGTCCAAGAAAAAGTCTTAAAAAAACACACGGACCACCTTCGGATCCAGGAGCCTACTCCAGTTGAAACCACGGGCATGATTCTCCATTTCAGAGACTAAGTGCTGGCGGCAGGACAGAATCGGTGGACCTTTACGAAAGCACAATTGGCACCTCTCCTGGAGCAATCAGGAACCATTAATGGGCTAGCACCCATGCCACGTAGAACACCACCGATTCCAAGGAAAAATGCTGTCGGGTTCACCGGAGTCGGGAGCGACACCCGAGAGGCTGACAAGCTGCAGCCACATATAAGCACTCCACTCCCCACACACACACTCATCGCAGCCAACAAGATGGCACGGGTTGCGCTGGAGTGCGTACGTCCTATTGATGGGGCCAGAGGGTACCTAGGGAGCTGGCCTGGGGGGTACCCATATGACCCCGTGGCATTAAGTTTATAGTGGGCTGTCAGCACTGTGCGCAGCCGCAGGGCTGCCTTGCAGACTGCAGCGATGGTGCTCTCTGCCCGTCCACCCAGATCCGACAGCCCACCTCCTGGCCGTCCCCTGTTACTCCCCACGGCCCCGTTAGAAGTCCCCTGGCCAGCGGCACGACTGTCAGCACACTATGGCGATGTTGGACACTTTCCGAGCCCCCTCTTCTCCCTCGGCAGCCATAGCGCCTGTTTCATGATTTTTGAAACAACATGTGAACCTCCTGACGGATGTAGTGTTACCTGCGTGGTCGATAACACGTGCTACTCAATCTTTGGCTGATGGTGAGGTCCTCTGAATCTTGTTGAAGAAGACTCGAACTCACCCAGTAACAACAAAGTTTTATTGAGTAACTATAACTATTAATGCGTGAGTTCTTTACCTCAACATGGGAACTAGGAATTGGATAACACGATTTAACAATTGTAACTAAATGTAACTCCACTAACTATCGATGTGATTCTGATGTTTCCCTGTTCACAGCACACCCGAGAGAGAGAGACAGAGACCCCGTGTGGCTGCCCGTTATACCCCTGTTGGTCCAGCCCTCTGGTGATCATGTGGTGCTGCTATCTACCCATTAACCCCTTGTGTGCATGCACCTACAGAGATCACCACAGCGGAAAGGGAGCACGGCCCGCTAATGATATGCCAATGTTGTTTATTGTACATCCGGAGTAGAATGCATTGACGTCGCTGTCAAGGCACCGGAACATGGCATTCTGGCGGGCACCACGATTTTGGAGTCACGACCGATTCTCCGCCCAATCGCCTTTCCCGATTTCGGTGTTGGCCAATGGAGAATTCCGCCCCACATCTTCACCTCCAGTCACAACTGCCTCCAGCCCATGGGGAGCCCTCGGATCGTCTCCACCGACAGTAAAGACTCGGGATCCGATATGGTGACTGAGGAGACTGATCTGCCTCAGGAGGTCGGTACTAAGTACAAACCGGCATCGGTGACCCTCGGACGCTCTTTGAGGAAGCGAAGGTCACCTGTCTGCTTTAAACACCCCCCGAACTGGCTCCACCTGCCATGAACTCGAGGCCGAGCGGTAAGTTGCGGGAGCGACAGGGACGAAATGGATTTTTGGGAGGGGCAGGATGTTATAACCCCCACAAAGAGACCGGCGGATCACTCATTTATCTCCCCGTGGGCTTCGTGGAGTACGGAGCGGGCGGGGTCCCGCCCAATAAAGACTCGCTAGCTGGGCTTTAAATACTGACCCGGACCGCGGAGTTCCCTGTGGTCCCCGGGGCACTTGCCCTGTACGTCACAGCTGAGGCTATATTATTGTTGTGGAATAAATCATCTAGCCTGGAATCACCGGGAATTATTACAGATAAAAATCTACAATTTCTGCAAACAGTATTGAAGAGGCTGGGATGGAGAGGGTGTTGGAAACTGTGGATATACAGCATTGACAGTCTGATTTCAGAGGCTTGCAGGATTTGGTTAGGAAATTGTGCTTCTAGGTTGAAGGGTCTAAGGTTTGGTATATGGAATATTTATTTGCAATGTCATCTACTGGCTTTATATATATATTTATTGAACTTTTTGAAAAGAACATGCTGTGCTAAACAAAGGACACTGGCCGACAGCAGCAATTAAGTTACATTTGTGAAGGCCACAGGCCACTTTCGGAGACACGGCTGCACAGACAAGTGTAATCGCTTCGACGAAGAGAATAACTGTAACCTCTGAGGAGGAGGGAGCCTCACAGGGTGCAGCATTACATCCTTTTTCTGACACCTAGCACCAGCGCAGATACATGCACCTCGGTGGGTATTGTAAGGAATAGGCCCCCAGTGATTGCACATCACAGTTGCAGGAATGACCGTCAGACTGAGATTGAGCATGTTGTGTTATTGTAATGACATAATCCCTTGGGCTTATTTATTGTACAAGACACACAGCATCAATCAATCAATAAACAAGTTGTGCGTTCATTTATTAAGACTAGGCACATGAGAACTGTTCTACAAAGGTATATACCTTGACTACATCAGAGCTGTGTATATGTGTGTGGTGTGCTCTGCTCAAGAAAAGTGTAACTAAGACTGGATCACATCACACACTTCCCTTCTAGTGATATCGTCATCTGGCGTGTAAGTCATCTGTATACACCTCCCGCTGCCTCAGGAAGGCACTCAGCATTATCAGAGACCCCTCCCACACAGCTTCGGAAGCGGGAGGCAGCGAGGGACATCAGCTTCAGAAGCAGGAGGCAGCGAGGGAGATTGGGGGAGTTAGGGATAGAGGGGGGAACACGGTGCAGAGTGCGGTGGGAATAAATGGGGTATTCAGGGACTTTTATGAGGAGCTGTATAGGTCTGAGCCCCCGACGGGAGAGGGGGGGATGCGCCGATTTTTGGATCGGCTGAGGTTTCCGAGGGTGGAGGACGAGCAGGTGGTTGGGCTAGGGGCACCAATTGGGCTGGAGGAGCTGGTTAAGGGGTTGGGGAGCATGCAGGCAGGGTAGGCCCCGGGGCCGGATGGGTGCTCGGTGGAGTTCTACCGGAAGTACATGGACCTATTGGGCCCACTACTAGTGAGGACTTTCAATGAGGCGAGGGAGGGGGGGCCTTGCCCGTGACAATGTCCAGGCCGCTGATATCGCTGATCCTGAAGCGGGACAAGGACCCATTACAGTGTGGGTCGTACAGGCCGATCTCGCTCCTCAACGTCGACGCGAAGTTGTTGGCGAGGGTGCTGGCTACCAGAATTGAGGACTGTGTCCCGGGGGTGATTCACGAGGACCAGACGAGATTTGTGAAGGGTAGGCAGTTGAACACCAATGTGCGGAGGCTCCTCAACGTAATTATGATGCCTGCAATGGAGGGGGAAGCGAAAATAGTGGCGGCTATGGAAGCGGAGATAGTGGCGGCTATGGACGCGGAGAAGGCCTTTGATAGGGTGGAGTGGGAGTATCTTTGGAAAGTGCTGAGGAGGTTTGGGTTCGGGGAGGGGTTCATCAGTTGGATAAGGCTACTTTATGAAGCCCCGATGGTGAGTGTGGCCGCGAACTGGCGGAGGTCGGAATACTTTACATCGTCTGTACTGGGGGACGAGGCAGGGGTGTCCCCTATCCCCCTTGTTGTTCACATTGGCAATTGAGCCTTTGGCCATGGCACTGAGGGAGTCCAGGAACTGGAGGGGACTGGTTCGGGGGGGGGAGAGGAACACCGGGTGTCGCTGTATGCCGATGACCTGTTATTGTATGTGGCGGACCCAGTGGAGGGAATGCCGGAGGTTATGCGGATCCTCAGGGAGTTCGGGGACTTTTCCAGATATAAGCTTAACGTCGGGAAGAGTGAACTCTTTGTGATACACCCAGGGGACCAGGAAAGGGAGATAGACGAGCTTCCGCTGAAGAGGGCGGAAAGGAGCTTTCGGTACCTGGGGATCCAGGTGGCTAGGAGTAGGGGGGCCCTGCACAAGCTCAATTTGACACGGCTGGTGGAGCAGATGGAGGAGGAGTTTAAAAGGTGGGATATGTTGCCACTGTCGTTGGCGGGTAGGGTGTAGTCGGTGAAAATGACGGTCCTTCCGAGGTTCCTCTTTGTGTTCCAGTGCCTTCCCACCCTGATCTCTAAGGCCTTTTTTAAACGGGTCAGCAGGATCATCATGGGATTTGTGTGGGCGAATAAGACCCTAAGGGTAAAAAGGGTGTTTCTGGAGCGTAGCAGGGACAGAGGAGGGCTAGCGTTGCCCAATCTATGTGGGTACTACTGGGCTGCCAATGTGGCGATGATCCGTAAGTGGATAATGGAGGAGGAGGAGGCGGCGTGGAAGAGGCTGGAGATGGCGTCCTGCATGGGCACGAGTCTGAGAGCGCTGGTGACGGCACAGCTGCCACTCCCGCCGACAAGGTACACCACAAGTCCGGTGGTGGCGGCGACTCTGAAAATTTGGGGGCAGTGGAGGTGCCACAGTGGTGAGGTAGAGGCCTCGGTTTGGTCCCCGATCCGAGAGAACCATCGGTTCGTCCCGGGGTGAATGGATGGGTGGGTTTCTGAGCTGGCATCGAGCAGGAATTAAAAGAATGGGGGACCTGTTTATAGATGGGACGTTTGCGAGCCTTGGGGCGCTGGAGGAGAAATTTGGGCTGCCCCCCGGAAACGCCTTCAGGTACATGCAGGTGAGGGCGTTCGTGAGACGGCAGGTGAGGGAAATTCCGCTGCTTCCCGCACGTAAGATTCAAGATAGGGTGCTCTCGGGGGTATGGGCTGGAGAAGGCAAGGTCTCGGTGGTCTATCAGGAAATGCAGGAAGAGGAGGAGACCTCGGTGGAGGAGCTAAAGGGTAAATGGGAGGAGGAGCTTGTGGAGGAGATAGATGAGGGTCTGTGGGCTGATGCCCTGGGTAGGGTTAGTTCTTCCTCCTCTTGCACCAGGCTTAGCCTGATACAATTTACGGTTATTCACAGAGCGCATATGACAGGGGCGAGGGTGAGTAGGTTTTTTGGGGTAGAGCACAGGTGTGTGAGGTGCTCGGGGAGCCCAGCAAACCACGCCCATATGTTCTGGGGGTGTCCGGCGCTGGATGGGTTTTGGAGGGGCTTTGCGAGGACTGTGTCTAAGGTCGTGAACACCCGGGTCAAGCCGAGCTGGGGGTTAGCATTATTTGGGGTATCGGACGAGCTGGGAGTGCAGGAGGCGAAAGAGGCCGGTATTCTGGCGTTTGCGTCCCTGGTAGCCCGCCGGAGGATTCTGCTACAGTGGAAGGATGCGAAGCCCCCAAGTGTAGAAGCCTGGATCAGCGACATGGCAGGGTTCATTAAATTGGAGAGGATAAAGTTTGCCTTGCGAGGGTCTGTGCAAAGATTCTTCAGGCGGTGGCAACCGTTCCTAGACTTTCGGGTATGTGTTTATTATTGTTTCATGGGGGGGTTTGTACATTGGGGGAATTCGCGATATAAGTGTACAATGTTGATCTGTGTTTTTTATGCTTTTTTTTCTGTAAGGGGGGGGGGGGTTTGTTGAAAATGTGCTAAAATTGAATAAAAATATATATTTTTTATAATCAGAGGCCCCTCCCACCCAGGTATTGCCTTCCTCCAGACCCTTCCATAAGGCAGAAGGTACAGAAGTCTGAAGACCCACACATCCAGACATAGGAACAGCTTCTTCCCCACAGCTACAAGACTCCTCAACGACTCCCCCCGGACTGATCTGTTCCCTGCAAGAACACTATTCACGACGCCCTATGCTGCTCTTGCTCATGTATTTGCTTTGTTTGGCCCCTTGTTCCGCACTGTAACCAATCACTGGTTTGTCGATGTACCATTTGTCAATGTTCTCTGTTGATTATTCTCTTTGGCTACTATGTACATACTGTGTAAGTTCCCTCGGCTGCAGAAAAATACTTTTCACTGTACTTCAGTACATGTGACAATAAATCAAATCAATCAATCAATCAATCATGCTGATATCCCTTAAAGGTATATTACAACAGAGTAGGTCTTTGGCACTTACAGGAATGCTGGGGGCAACCTAAATGCTGAGCTCCAGGCTGATGGCGAGACATGGAGGTTGCTGAATGTGCAGTGTGAATATCGAGCAGTTGTGGCAGAGATTCCAGAGGGTTTGCGTGCACTGGAGAAGACCATCCAGGCCATGAGTGCTGCACGGCTGCCTCCATTGACAGACTGGCGACTGTCATTCAGCGCCAAACCCAGCAGCTCACTGATGAGATACTGGGTATGCATACTGACACGCACTCCATCACCTTGCCACTGAGCTCTGGGGGGCCCAGTGCCAGGGTGAGAGGGGACTGAGGAGCCTGGAGTCACATTCAGGTTGTAGTTCCTCTCAAGAAAGCCGGGACGGGTAAATGGACCTCAGAGTGGCGGATGAGCAGCTGCTGAATCAATGATTAGGGCCTCAATAGGTGTTGAATACCAGTAAAGCCTAACTGGCGTGTGAGTCATCTCAGCTCACCTCAACTCTATTTCAGAAAAGGACTATTGGAAGCGCACAATTAGTGAGTTATGTGCATGAGCAGATGGTGGAAACACATCCCGAGTGAGACACAGTCAGAGTGTGGATATCTGGAATATGGAGCACTGTGGGAATTGTGGGAGCACCGGGGGAAAGTGGTGCTTTTTGCTTTCTAACTTTTTCACTCTTCAGAGTAGTCTTGCCCTGCTGCAGCAGTAGACGTTAAAAGGGAGAGAGCTGATTGGTAAGTAGTGGATAAGGTTGGCTAAGTAGTAACTACTTTTATTGCATATAATTGTTATAGTCTTTTGTTGTTCATAGTTTGTAAGGGCTGTAAGGACCAGGAAAGAAGGGCCCTAGAGTAATTCATATTATTTGATATTAAGCATCTTCTAATGGTTTAATTTAAAGGGGTAAGTCACGGCAGGAGATTTGCAAGCCATGGTGTGCTCCTTTTGTTCCATGTGGGAAGTCGGGAACATTTCCAATGTCCAAGGCCAGCATATGTGCAGGAAGAGCCTCCAGCTGCAGCTCCTGGAAGCCGGGGTTTCGGAGCTGAAGAGGTGGCTGGGGACAAAGTGGAGCATCTGCGAGGCAGAGAGTATCATGGATAGCAAGTACAGAGAGGTGGTCACACTGCCGGCCTAGACTCAACAGGTAGGAAAGGAATGGGTGGCCACCAGGCAGAGCAAAAGAACTAGAAAGGCAGTTCAGGAATCTCCAGTGGCCATTACAGCAGTTATAGAACACCCTGGAGAGGGAGGGTGAACAGCCAGTGGTCGTGGTACACATTGGTACAAACAATATAGGTTTTTAAAAAAGCGATGAGGTCCTAAAAGTAAAATGTAGGGAGTGAGGAAGTAAGTTGGAAAGCAGGACCTCAAAAGTAGTAATCTCAGGGTAAACACCAGTGCCACGTTCCAGTCAGAGTAGAAATAGCAGGATATATAAGGTGAATATGTGGCTGAAGAGATGGCGAAAGGGGGAGGGTTTCAGATTCCTGGGACATTGGGACCATTTCTGGGGGAGGTCCACTATATCCACTATAAACTGGATGGGGTACACCTGGGCAGAACTGGGACTGATGTCCTTGGGCAAGTATTTGCAAGTGTCGTTGTGGAGGAATTAAACTAGAATGGCAGGGGTTTGGGGACCTAAGCAGGGTGTCAAGGGAAAGAGAAACAAGGACAGCAAGAGGTGGCTGGGACAAAGTGGAGCAATTAAAGGAAGAATGGTAAGATGCAAATACGGTAGACAGGATAATTAAGGGCAAGAAGCAAATAAGGCTACAGTACGAAGAAAAGTTGGGATGATTAAAAATGGCATAAAGGCATGCCTAACGACTTTGCATCTTAATGCACGAGGCATTCTAAATAAGGTAGATGAACTGATGGTGCAAATTGAGTTAAACGGATATGATCTCATAGCCATTACAGAGACTTGGTTACAAGGAAATCAAAACTGGGACTCTAATGGATGACAATGATATAATACCTTGGGCTTACCTACTGTACAAGACTCAAGGCACCAATTGCTCAATAAATGCATTGTGAGTTCACTTATTAAGGCATGAGAACAGGCCTATAGATTTAAAGCGTGGAGGCATCAGAACTGTCTGTGTGTGCTCTGCTCAAAACAAAGGTGAAGCTAAGACTGGATCACATGATACGCTTCCTGTGATGTCATGCTAATATCTCTTAAAGGCATATTACAACAGAGTAGGCGTTTGGCACTCACAGGAATGCTGTGGTGTACCCTAAATGCTGACCCCCGAGGCTGATGACGAGACTCTGGCAGTTTCCGTCAAGCAGCAATTGCTGAATGTGCAGTGAGTGTCGAGGAATTGTGGAACAGATTGTGGAGTTGCATGCACTGGCACAGTTATTGGAGAAGTCCATCCAGGCCATGAGTGCCGCAATCGCCTGGTCAATAGGATGGCTGCGCCGTGACTACTACCCAGGTAATATGCACACTCCTGGGTTATTCTTTAATTATGATCGCAAACAATCGGTACATTAATGGAGTGTTATCCCTTCCTGTTTATAAATGACCCTGGCTGTCCGGATGGAGCTTTAATTCCAACATGGCTATAATCTGGTATCCCATGAAGCCTTGGAAATCCAGATGTGGCTGCAAATCCTCTGGATCGTTCCAGTTGAACGGCATTGCCACTGGTAAAGGAGATGTATACAGGTGGGCATGCCTAAACGTGGCATCAGTAAAAACCTTAATGGGCTGCAGGCTGGATGATCTTACTAATATCGCCACATAGAGCCTGGAATAAGCCGGAGGCCAAGAAGTTCAATGCCACAGTGATTTTTAAGGCCACAGGCATCGGGTGACCACCCACAATAATTGGAGGCTTTGTCCCCAGAAAGCATGTCAAAGAGGGACGTAACGGTCTCTCTTGAGTCTTTGGAGGCACTGTTGTTCCGACATCTGTGGGTAAGACGTCATTACCCAGTAGAGAGTTGGCAGGTTAATGCCTTCACCTACCTCTGCCTAACTAACATTGCTGTCTCCCTCCTGCAGTCCCTTGTTCTGCGGCAGGCTTCCCACCTTGCTGTACCTCACAGTGCCCCCATACCTGACGAACTGTCCATCCCCCTCTCACCCTCCTCCTCGCTGGAGGAGGTCCCTCCAACAATTCCCATGAGGGACAACGATTTACGGCACAAACAGTGAAGTGATCGCAGTTGATTGGAGTATTTTGTCCCCTTCCCTGGAGAAATGACCTTAATGAGATTGAAATGTTCTGAAAAACACAATTACCAATACGAGCTAATTCTTCCAGACTCGGCAGCTGAAGTCAGTCATGGTGCTGCATACGGCCTTTATGTCTGTCTTTTCAACAGTTCATGAGGAAACGTCCCTCTCACAGACCGTGTTTCCAATCCCTCACTGCATTAAGGCACGGACAATGTTTACTGCAGTCATTTCACTTGTAAACAAGCTTAAGCCCATGTTAATGGCGGTGGGATGCCGATTTCAGAACCTGCCCAACTATTGTATTATGCTGGACCGGCTTGTTGATATTGGGTTTGTTAGCTGACTTCATGATGCCGGATTTTAGACATGCACGGGATGGCAACAGTCCCAATTTCAGGATGTGAAATGCAGCCTATCTTTTCCACATTGACCCCATTAAACTCCTGAAATATTTTGAAGACTTCTATTAATTCACTCCTGCGACTTCCCTTTTTTACAGAAAGGAGAGTCAGCCTGTTTAGTCTTTCCTGACAGTCACAACCTCTCACTTCCTCATTATTCTTATAAAACATTTTTTGCAACTTCTCTAATGCCACCCTGTCCTTTTTCTTGTTCGGACACGTTCTCCCCGACATTCCCCTTTCCCTCCCTCGTAGGCCCACAACTCTTCTCATCTGTCAAGAGAACAAAGAAATTGTAATATTTTTCTATTGGTCATATGACTGTCATATTTCTTATGTGCTGGAAGGCAGGCTTCCAGGGGTTTGTGGGTATGGTAATTGGAGTAAGAGACAGGCCGGCTGTGACAATCAAAACCAACAATAAGAAATGGTAAGAAGTCTTACAACACCAGGTTAAAGTCCAACAGGTTTGTTTCAAACACTAGCTTTCGGAGCACTGCCCCTGCCTTCATAACTTCCAGGGCCAAGCTCTTGAAAACAGGATTAGGGTAGTCATTCACCTGAGGAAGGAGCAGTGCTCCGAAAGCTAGTGTTTGAAACAAACCTGTTGGACTTTAACCTGGTGTTGTAAGACTTCTTACTGTGCTCACCGCAGTCCAATGCCGGCATCTCCACATCATAATAAGAAATGGGTTTGATATGATAATGAGCAAAGAGGGACTTCAA
Organism: Scyliorhinus torazame; assembly: GCF_047496885.1. NCBI lineage: Eukaryota > Metazoa > Chordata > Chondrichthyes > Carcharhiniformes > Scyliorhinidae > Scyliorhinus > Scyliorhinus torazame. The sequence continues at coordinate 20,148,871 of NC_092723.1, read as the reverse complement.
ACAGATGTTTACGTCAGGCAATAACAGGAGTAGACTTGAATGGGTGGCTATGGTGCAAAGGATAATAATGCAGGTTGGAAAATAAATCTAATGAAGTAAAGTAAAGATAGGGCTTTTCTTTTAAGGGCTGAAGTAAAGACATTAATTTAATCGTTTCAGGAAAGAGAATTTCTAAAGAGACTTTGAGAAACAATGGAGAAGTCAAAGGGAAATGACATATTTAAGGAGATACTGAAATCTATGCTGGGGGCACGGGGATGGGGGGTAGCTGATTAGATCTCCCAGCAGACAGCAGAATAGTTTTTTTTTAAATTTAGAGTACCCAATTCATTTTTTCCAATTAAGGGGCAATTTAGCGTGTTCAATCCACCTACGCTGCACATCTTTGGGTTGTGGGGGTGAAACCCACGCAGACACAGCGAGAATGTACAAACTCCACACGGACAGTGACGCAGAGCCGGGATCGAACCTGGGACCTCAGCGCCATGAGACTACAATGCTACCACTGCGCCACCGTGCTGCCCTGAAAGCAGAATAGTTGACCAGAACTCCCTCGAAGCAATGTGAACAAATCCTGACCTGAAGAACCAGCGGCTGTTAGCCTCAGAAGACACCGCAAGAGAAGATAAAACTATGTGGTTAAAATTACTGGAATTTTACAGGTTTTAAAATCTATAAGGAGTTGCTGAACGGAAAAGGGAAAGTTAGCTCTGAGGTTAGTGACATTACAATCTTTTGAAACTGTTTAAGGTGTTGTTACTGTGTGAAGCCATCTTTTGTGTTCAAGTTTCTACTTTAGTTTTTAAAACATTTTTGAATAAACATTTGCTTTACAATAAAATCACTTCTGGATTTGAAAACCTCTCCTCATACTATACAAATTGCAATACATTGATTTGGCAATTGTTTCAATTTCCCTTCTGGGATTTGGGGAGCTCGATATCTGCCATCAATCAAGGGACAACACCTCCTCCAGGTGAATGTTCATAGATTCATAGATGTTTACAGCACAGAAGGAGGTCATTTGGCCAATCCTGTTGTGGTGGTATGTATTAGGGGTAGTACGGTACCTGTGAAGCCGAGAGGCTATTGGCTGACAGGTCCCGGGTCCTGGTTGGATCTGCCGCCTGCTGGCTCCGCCCAGAAGGCGGGGTATAAGAGCTCGAGTTCTCCCAGCAGCCGCATTCTGTAACTGAGCTGCTGGGGAACAAGTCTTGCTCAATAAAGCCTCGATTGATTTAATCTCATCTCGACTTGAGCGAGTAATTGTTGCGCTACACCTGTCTGCACTGGTCAACAAAGATCTGACTACCCTAATCCTGTTTTCAAGAGCTTGGCCCATAGCCCTGGAAGTTATGAGAAGTGAATATTTAAATTTTGGTTTTGGATTTGATTTATTGTCACGTGTAGCGAGGTACAGTGAAAAGTATTGTTCTGCGTACAGTCCACACAGATCGTTCCATACATGAATACACATAGGATATACATAAATACACAATGTAAATACTTAGGCACAGGCATCAGGTGGCAATGCGGAGTGTGGTACTACTCCGTAGAGAAGATGCGTGAAGAGATCAGTTCAGTCCATAAGAGGGTCATTCAGGAGTCTGGTGACAGTGGGGAAGAAGCTGTTTTTGAATCTGTTAGTGCGTGTTCTCAGACGTTTGTGTCTCCTGCCCGATGGAAGAAGTTGGAAAAGAGAATAATCTGGGCGGGAGGGGTCTTTGATTATGCTGCCCGCTTGCCCAAGGCAGCACGAGGTGTGGACAGAGTCAGTGGATGGAAGGCTGTTTTATGTGATGGACTGGGCGGTGTTCACGACTCTCTGCAGTTTCTTACGGTCTTGGGCCGAGCAGTTGCCATACCAGGCTGTGATACCGCCAGATAGGATGCTTTCTATGGTGCATCTGTAAAAATTGGTAAGAGTCAATGTGGAAATGTTGACTTTCCTAAGTTTTCTGAGGAAGTATAGGCGTTGCTGGGCTTTCTTGGTCGTAGCGTTGATATGGGTGGACCAGGGCAGATTGTTGGTGATGTGCACCCCTAGAAATTCTTCTTAAATCTTTTGAGAGTTTCTGACTCAACTACCCTTTCAGGCAGTGAGGTACCAGATTCCCCCCACCCTCGGGGTGAAATAGTTTCTCCTCAACTGCCCTCTTAGCCTGTTACCTCTTATCTTAAATCTATGCCCCCTAGTTATTGACCCCTCTACTAATGGAAAAAGTTCCTTCCTATCCACCCTATTGATGCCCCTCATAATGTTACACCTCTATCAGGTCCCCTCTCAACCTTCGCTGCTCCAAGGAATGCAGCCCCAGCCTATTCAATCTTTCCTCATAGCTCAGACCAGGCAATACCCTGGCCATTTTAACATTTCCAGCCCTTAATAAAGAGGGAGAGGGTATTCCTGTAGTCTTTGCAGCTGCAGAGAAATTCCTTTTTGCATAGAATGTTCAACACTGAAACCGGGCCCATTCTGGTGCTCATGCTCCACACACCAGTTTCTCAGTAATGTGGTTGACTCTTAACTACCCTCTAAGAGAGGTCTAAGAAGCCACTCAATTCAAAGGCAATTAGGGTTGGGCAACAGTTGCAGGTCTTGCCTGTGACATCCACATCCCACTCCTTTTTACCTCACCCTATCCTCTATTCCTTTCTCCCTCATCTGTCTATCTTGCTCCCCAAAATGTATCAATGCCCTTTGTGTCATCCACTCCCTGTGGTAACGAGTTGCACAGGGCGGGATTCTCCGCTCGCCTAGCCGCGTGTTTCTCAGCGGCGCGCCATTCACTGGCGGCGGCATTCGCTCTTCCCGCCGCTGGTCAATGGGATTTCCCATTGAAGACACCCCATGTCATCTGGAAACTTGTGGGCGGGAGCGCGTGGCCAGCGGGGAAAGAGAATTCCAAAGGCCAGATAATTCCGGCCACCTTCTCACCACTCTCTCGGTAAAGAGGTTTCTTCTGAACTTCCTACTTGATTTATTAGAGACAACCTTTATTCTTATGGCTCCTGGCATTGGTGTTTTCCTTGAGTGAAAACACCTTCTCTACATCGACCCTGCCAAATCCCTTCATAATCTTAAAGACCTCGCCCCCTCAAACCCTCCCTTTCCTAAAGAAAAGAGCCCCTGTCAGCCTTTCCTGATAGTTATGACCTCTCAGCCCCTGTACCATCCTTGTAAATCTGCGCACCCCTTGATTTCCTTTTGATGGGTGTTGCTTGAGAATGGAAAGATTGAATTTTCAGAAGAAGAGGAAGAGAAACCGCCATGCCACGCATCTGAGACCGAAGTAGCTAGATCGAGGTCAATGGGAAGCAAAATGGAGTCGGGTGCAAAATGAGGACCCAACGGCCATCCATCAGTGTCCTGCCAAGTGGGAAATAGTGACCCCTCTACACATACACAAACACTCAAGATTCGATTCGATAGGTGATCAAAGGATTAGGGGTTAATGGGTTGTGGGAACAGAGCAGAGTATTGCTTGTGTGGAAGGTAAGGGCTAACAGGGAAAGGATGGCCCAAACGGCCAGTTGTGTCTTCCATGTGGTTCTCTATATTTAAAAGCACTCAGGCTAATTATAGCTGACAGAGTAGATAAATAGGTAATTTAGCGCAAATTGAGGGAGTGAGACTGGAAACATCCGAGTCTGGATAATATATATCCGTGATGCTGAGCCATCAGGAATGTGGAACCCATTCGCAAAAGGAATAATTTAAGAGCACAATAAAGCAAAGCCATTTCCCAATATATCATTGATCTCTGAATCCTTTCAGTTTAGCATCAAGTTAATTGGAAGAGGTGAATTATTAATTGGTCAGGTTACATCATGAAAGGCTGAATAAATCACAGGTTAAGCTCCCGATCAATTTGTTCCTGTTGGGCCCAATTCACGCAACTGAGGCAAGGGATTATTTCATTTTGCAAAATTAAGAGTGGATTTGTTTTCACTTTCATTCCCATGATGTTTCTGTTCTTCAACAACTTACGTTTCGCAGGAGCATTATGAAACACTATTTGACGCTGAGCCAAGTTAGGAAATGTTAGGACAAGCGAACAAAGGGCTGGATTCTCCCGTGTTTTGCAGCAGAGCCGTCCGCTGGCGGCGGTATTCTCTCTACCCATCGCTTGTCAATGGGATTTTTCTATGAAGCCACCCCACGGTGCCGGAAAATCCGTGGGCGCGGTTGCGGTGCCGGCGAGAACAGCGAATCCCAACGGCCGGGGAATTCCGGCCAAAGTCTCTCTCGGAGAGATAGATTTTAAGGAGCAACTTAAAGGAGGAGAGGGAGAGGCAGAATAACTTCGGGAAGAAATTCCTAATTCCAGTACCGCCAATGGTGGAGTGATGAAATTTGGGTTGTGCAAAAATTGGAGGAGTGCAGAGATCTTGGAAGGTTATCGAGCTGAATATGGTCAGAGAGAGAGGAGGGCTGAAACCATGGGAAAGACGTACTTCCCCACTGATGGCACTGGCAGGCCACTCTGCCCATCAAGCCTGCTCCGCCATGCAAACAGATCATGGGTGATCATCTACCTCAACGCCAATTTTCCCCACTATCCCAAATCCCTTGATGTCATTAGTATCCAGAAATCAGAAATCTAGCGATTTCTGCCTTGAACATGTTCAATGACTGAGTCGCCACAGCTCTCTGGGGTAGAGAATTCCAAAGATTCAACCCCCGACCTGAACTGTTTTTTTCCTTCTGGGAAGTTCCTCCTCATCTCTGTCCAAAATGGCCTGTCTTATTCTGAGACTGTATCCTCTGGTTCAATACTCACCAGTCAGGGAAACATCCTATAAACCTTTATCCACTCACGCCCTGTAAGAGTTTTTTAATTTTAATGAGATCACCTCTCATTCTTTGAAACGGACTCATGTTAAATCTTAGTGCCAGGGATGTTGGCTATACTCCGTTGCCTTATAGTTGTGGTGATGTGCATCACTGTAAATACATGTAAGCTAGACAGACACTAGAGGGAGCACCAGAAACATCACACATACACACTCAACCAATAGATAAGTTAGATAGGAGGCGACCAATGGACATTCACGATACACAAGGAGGTGACACGACCACAGGGGGGCATTACACCAACCCATACATAAAGGATACCACACACATGATCAGCCCTTTGGCCAGTGGAGACAGTCAGTGAGGAGAGGCACAGGGTTGATTCAATATTACACCCACCACGTGGAAGGCAGCAGCTGGTTAGTCAGTTTAGGTAGCTACAATAGGATTAGCAGTAGTGTCGAACTCAAGTTATAAAAGTGTACATAGTGTAAATAAATGAGTTGAAGTTATTTACACGTCTCGACCTTCCTTGACAAATGCAACACAAGGAAGCCGCTTATGTTACAAAGGAAACATAACAAAACAATAGTCACCTTCAATATGTGGCAGCCAAAACAGTGGATGTTGGCAGATTGTTCCACCAAGGGCATTGGACATGAGCCTTATCCTATTCTCTCCCCAGCTGCATGTACATTGAGTGACTGGTGGGATACAGAAGAAACCTTTCTCAGCTCATCCATGCAGACAGTCTAACTCTTTCCAAAATGATTCCACTCCACTCCTCTGAGCCAGGAGCTTTCAGGAGGAAATTCCATATCTTAGATACTCCTTCAGAATCCTGATCATGTTCCAGCTGTGTGGGTGGCCACTGGAGAGTGAACAGCAATGGATATTCCACCTCATTACTTTTCCCACACAATCCAAGAACTACGGAAGCAAGTCCGGCCTTAACATTTGTTAATTCTCCGGTTTATTATTCCTTTTGGAAAAAGCTTTAAGTCTGATCCGTGATTAAATCTAAAGATGGAAATTTGATGATAGATTTTGCCAACTTGCGTCCCCAGGAGGTCGGGAGTCAGGGAAGGGGGGGTGGGGGGCGGGGGAAGATCTTCCCATGTAGCAAAATCCCAGACCATGATTCACCTCCACAGGTAGCACTCTCCGCTCTGAGTCAGATCATTCTGGGTTCAAGTCTGACTCCAGGTTCTTGAGCACATACCACAGGCTAGTACAGTGCAGTGCTGAGGGTATACTGCAATTTTGGAAGAGTTGTCTTTTGTTTTGAACCCCACTATTGTGCTGTTAGATGTGATGTTAAACCAATGCCCTACTTGCTGCTCCAGGTGGATGGAGAAGATTCCATTGCACTATATCAAAGTGTAGCAGTGTCCTGATAGATATTTATCGCTCACTAAATCACTGAAACAGATTACCTCTTCATTGACTCATTGAAGTCTGTGGACGTTTTCCCGAGTGCAAATTGGCTGCCAGATCTCCTACAACACAATAGTGAAGTTATCTGAAGTATTTCATTTGAGTAAAGTACTTTGGAACACTATGGGGCCATTTAGTTTTCACAGAGGAGTCTGGAAAGGAGTCAAAATGAATGGTTTATTACCCAAGTAAAGTATATGCAAGTAACAGTCCCAGTCCCAGCCAGGACCTCTCTGCAGCTCAGCTCTTACCTGGGCTGCCTATTAATGTCCTGAGTTAACTATCCCGCTGATGGGCCTCAGCCTCTAACCGGGAGAGGCTCGTATCCGCGAGGCTCACAGGGAGGTTAATCGGGTCATCCTCATGGGGGTTATAACTGGCCGTGGAATGCATTATGTAAATTCATATCTTGCGTTCATTCTTATCATAATAGATATAAGAACTGAAGAACTACACTTTATATGTGTGGTAATACCAGGTATTGCAGTACATGAGAGGTGGATGACCATTGGCTAGACCCAGGAGTCTACCATTGGCTGATGTACATAGCTCCGCCCTGAGAGGCGGAGTATAAGAACCAATGCCGTCCCAGCAGCCTTCACTTTCTGTATTGAAGCTGCTGGGGAAGAGTTCTAGCAGATTAAAGCCTATTAGTTATGACTCATCTTGTCTCAAGAGTAATTGATTGCGCACCAATATGCCACCTTGTATATGTTCTAGACCATCCATCGTATTTCACAGATAATAAAGTACTTTTGAAATGTCGCCCCTGATGCAATGTTGAGGAAATCACTTTACAAACAGCAAGATCCCACAAAACAGTGCAGGAATTGTTTTGCTTTAGTGATTTCGCTGAGGGGTAAAATGTTCTCCTTCAAATAGCGTCATGGGATCTTTTACTCCCGCCTCAAAGGGCAAACCTCAGTTTAACATCACATTGAGAATTCAGCACAATGGTGGAGGGGTCACAAGGACACAAGAAGTACGAACAGAAATAGGGGCTGGTTTAGCTCAGTGGGCTAGACAGCTGGTTTGTAATGCAGAACAAGGCCAGCAGCGCGGGTTCAATTCCCGTACCAGCTGAGAATTCTGAATTCACCCTCTGTGCACTCGAACAGGTGCCGGAATGTGTCGACTAGGGGTATTTCACAGTAACTCCATTGCAGTGTTAATGTAAGCCTACTTGTGACAATAAAGGTTATATTAAAAAAATAGACCGCACAGCTCCTTGAGACTGCTCCATAATTCGATATGATTCTGGCTGATCACAGCCACAACCTGATTCTCCTGCCCGCTCCCCCATATCCCTTCATTCCCTGAGCGACCAAATATCTCAATCTCAGCCTTGGGTGTATCCAAAATGGAGCACCCTTGATCAAGCAGACAGCGCTTGGGCTTAGGGTTTGAGTCCATGACCAGCGTGATGGTGGGTGTGCAACTACTGAGCTACAACTGACTCTTCAAAGAAGATGAAACATCCAGGAACTCGACATCCATTCGAAACCTGCCCGCTTGTTATTCTCACACAAACCCAGCTTCCTCTGCCCGAAACAGGCACATGGAACCTCCACAGCATATTCTTCTTGAACTTGTGGTTTTAAACTATGATTAATATTCGCATTGCCAATGGATCCTGAAGACAGAAATTTAATATGAGGCAATGAGACGTGTTGTTTTTAAAACATTAACCTGATTGGAATATGGAAATTAGCTCCTATTCATGCTCCTGAATAAATTATTCCAATAACTTCATAAGCAACATACTCATCAGTAAGCACCCACATAAGAGGAGTATAAAACATTGCCACCTCTGGTCATGAACCTTTAATCCCCAGTACAAATGAAGCAGTTCTGTAGCAGTGATACATCTACTTGCTGACTGTTGCCATTTCTCAGTATCGGTTTCTTATTGCACTTCAGGAGATGGACAGTTAAAGACTGTTTCAATTCAAGCTCGCCCCTTTCATTTACTTTATTCAGTTTACTCATTAAAAAAAAAAGCAGACCTGAGAATTGGGAGCTGTTGAGAATTCAGCAAAGGAGGAATAAGGGGATTGATTAAGAAGGGGAAGATAGAGTACGAGAGTACCCTTGCGGAGAACCGAAAAACTGACCGTAAAATCTTCTGCGGGTATGTGAAGAGACAAAGATTGGTGAACATAAATGTAGGTCCCTTTCAGTCGGAAACAGGGGATTAGCACGGTGGCTCAGTGGTTAGCACTGCTGCATCACGGCGGCAAGGTCCCAGGTTCGATTCAGGCTCTGGGTCACTGTCCATGGGGAGTTTGCACATTCTACCCGTGTTTGCGTGGGTTTCGCCCCCACAACCTAAAAGGTTGTGCAGGGTAGGTGGATTGGCCATGCTAAATTGCCCCTTAATTGGAAAAAATGAATTGGGTGCTCTAAATTTATTTTTAAAAAACGGGAATTTATCATGGGGAACAAATGATAAATTCGTTTTGGCTGACCAACTAAATTCACACTTTGGTTCTATCTTCACAAGGAGGACATAAATCAGATACCAGAGATATTGGGGAACACAAGGTTTAGTGAGAGGGATGAACCAGAGGAAATCAGTATTAGTAGGGAAATGGTTTTATGGAAATTACTTGGTTTATTTGGACTTTCAGAAGGCTTTTGACAAAGTCCTAAGAAATGAGCGTGTAAAATTAAATCACATGGGACTGGGGGTAGTGTATTGAGATCGTTGGAAAACAGGTTTCCAAATGGCAGGCAGTGAGTAGTGGGGGACCACAGGGATCAGGGCTAGGACCCCAGCTATTTACAAAATATATTAATGATTTAGATGAGGGAACTAAATGTAATACTTCCAAATTTGCAGATGACGCAATGTTAGATGGGAGTGGGAGCTGTGAGAAGGATGCAGAGATGCTTCAGTGTGATTTGGACAAGTTGAGACAGTGGGCAAATGCAAGTCACCCATGATCAAAGTTGCCACTGATCCTTTGATATCAAAGAAGGCAGCGAGAATATACAAATACATCAAGCCACTAAAGGTTGTGCCATAGGTTAGTCACCAGACATCAGGGCTGAAAGTTTACACCCCCGCGTCCCCTACCCGGCATGTTCTGAGGTGGAGCGGGGAGAGGTGAAATTGCATGGATGGGTCCCTTCCGGCATCCCGTCCACCGTGACCTGGTAATGATTTTATGTTGGGGTGGACAGGGTCTCAAAGGGGAAAGTCTGCACTTGCCCGAGTTAAGGCGCTCAAGCAGCCCCCTGAAATTGAAAGAAGTTTGATTTTGGTTGGGAAAGAGTGGGAGAGGTAGCACCTTCACCAGAAACCCTGTCCTGACTGGGCCCTCCCTTAAGGCTCGATAACCTCCAGACCTCCCTTCCCTGACATATCTCTGAGATCCCGATTGTCCCCCCCCCTCACAACCCCACAGGTCTTCCCTACTCCCTACCCACCCACCCTTGACTCCTACCATTTACCTTTCCTCTGAGTCCCAGCACTTAGTTCCAGGCAGCTAGCTGCAATGCCTCTTCTGGTCATTGCAGCACTGTTCCAGGATGACTGAAGAGCTGCCAGCCAATCAGAACGGGCGGAGGTTTCTGCCAATCAACACTTGTGAGAGTGTGAAATGGCACCGGGCATGCTGGAGTCAGCAGGGTGTCCCGAGCTAAGCCGCACCGGTCTACACTGTGTGGGTAGGGGGCCATTGACAGAGGCCACCGCAGCGATTCTCCGATGAAAACTGGCCAAGTTCCCGACGGCGTGGTTCTAACCATGTTTAGGCTGTCGGGAACGGTCAGTGGCGGCTGCGGAGTCTGTCCGTGGCTGCCCTGGTGGGGGGTGGGGATTCCTTCACCGGTGGGGGGGGGCCTCACGGACAGCCAGGCTAGCGATCGGGTGCCACCGATCCACAGGCATGCGCCATCTCGGGGTGGGGGGGGGGGGGGGCCTATGTTTTCGTGGCCGGTCCATGGTGTGAGTGCGCCATGTCGCACGGGGCGGCCGCCTCCGTGCGCACGCGCGGCCTCCCAACCGGCAGTGCAGGGCCCTGTATCGACAGCTAGAGCTGCGAGGAGCACTCCGGGGCCCTGCTAGACCCCTTTAGGTATGAAAATCACTCTGGACTTTCTTCAGGGAGGTCCAGAGTGAAACGCCTGTATTTTGACGCTGGAGTGGGGACATAGCCCCATTATTGGAGAATCCCGCCCATCACCTCCTTTCCCCCCCTCCCCCAGGTTCTTTAACCTCCGCGGATCAACCATTCCCATATGTTCCATAAAGCCTCCCAACTATTTTCACATTTGTCCGGATTAAACTCCGTTTGCCATTTCTCTGCCCAAGTCTCCAAACTATCTATGTCCTGCTGTATCTTCTGACAATCCTCAACACTATCTGCCACTCCACCAACCTTGGTGTCATCCGCGAACTTACTAATCAGACCGGCTACATTTTCCTCCAAATCATTTATGTACACCACAAACAACAGAGACCCAAGCACCGATCCCTGTGGAACACCACTCGTCACAACCTTCCATTCAGAATACACCCTTCTACTGCTGCCCTTTGCCATCTGTGACCGAGCCAGTTCTGTATCCATCTTACCAACTCACCTCTAATCCAGTGTGACTTCACCTTTTGTACCAGTCTGCCATGAGGCACCTTGTCAAAGGTTTTACTGAAGTCCATGTAAACAACATCCACCACCCTCCCCTCATCAATCATTTTTGTCACCTCTGTTATGGACCAGGGTTTCGAGAATCCCAAAGTGTATCATGGAGTTCACCTGACCCACTACTTTTAATAGATTGTGGTATGGGGAGCACACGGCACACTCTCAAAGTGTGGTGCAGCAGACATCGAACAGTAATTTTTAAAGCAAAACAATGTTTATTCTATGAACTCAGTTAACCTTTTTAAAACATACAGTGAACATCTTAGCAACCGTCAATTCAAATGCACCCCCCAAAGAATACAACTCTAATTAATACTTAAACTTTCCTTTTAACATCCATAAGACAACAAAACCTTTCAACAGAAGCACATCAGGTTTAAATTCTCTACTGAAAGCAGTTATCACTGAGTTCACTAAATGATCTAGCGATAGTCTTTAGATTGCAGAGAGATCGAAATTACACCTTCTTTGGCTGGCTTCACCTCCAACACTAAAACAAAACCAAAAAAACACAGACACTCAAGCTATTCCTCAAAGCAAAACTAAAAGCTGACACACAGCCCAGCTCCGCCCACACTCTGACATCACTGATAAACACCCATTTCCTAAAGGTACATCCAGTATTTGATAAACACCCATTTCTTAAAGGTACTCTCACATGTCACCTCCTCAAAAAACTCAATCAAGTTAGTGAGGCACGACCTCCCCTTCACAAAACCATTTAATACACACAAAATATTTCATAACGAGTTATAGAAAATGTTTAATCATTCATATATTAACAGAACGTCAAATTCAAATGGTAAAAACAAAAGAAATAGAATCATAGTTCAGAAGGAGGCCATTCAGCCCATTGAGTCTACACTGTCTCTTAGAAAGAGCACCCTACGCACAGGGCAGGGATACGAAGGTTGGGGGACCTGATTGTGGATGGGAAGTTCGCGAGCCTGCGTGAGCTGGACGAGAAGTACGGGCTCCCCCTGGGGAACACCTTCAGGTACTTACAGGTAAGGGCGTTTGCCAGGCGGCAGGTAGTGGAATTCCTACGGCTGCTGCCACGCACAGTACAGGAGAGGGTGCTCTCGGGGGGGGGGGGGGGGGGGGGGGGGTTGGAGTGGGGAAGATCTCGGAAACTTACCAGTTACCAGGTGATGCAGGAGGAGGAGGAGGCCTCGGTGGTGGAGGTGAAAGGCAAGTGGGTGGAGGAGTTGGGAGAGGAGATTGAGGAAGGGACATGAGCAGATGCCCTAGGGAGGGTGAACTCTTCCTCATCGTGCGCGACGCTCAGCCTCATACAGTTTAAGGTGCTGCACAGGGCATACATGACCGGGACAAGGATGAGCCGGTTTTTGGGGGGTGAGGACAGGTGTGTTAGGTGCTCAGGGAGCCCAGCAAATCACACCCATATGTTCTGGGCATGCATAGCGCTGGAGGAATTTTGGAAGGGCATAGCGAGGATTGGGTGTCGAGGCTGGTAGGATCCAGGGTCAAACCGGGCTGGGGGCTCGCAATATTTGGGGTGGCAGAGGAGCCGGGAGTGCAGGAGGCGAAGGAAGCCGGTATGCTGGCCTTTGCGTCCCTGGTAGCCCGGCGAAGGATTCTTCTTCAGTGGAAGGATGCGAGGCCCCCAAGCGTGGAATCCTGGATCAACGATATGGCGGGGTTTATTAAATTGGAGAGGGTGAAATCCGCCTTGAGAGGGTCGGTACAAGGGTTCTTTAGGCGGTGGCAACCGTTCTTAGACTTCCTGGCAGAACGGTAGACATTGGTCAATGGCAGCAGCAACTCGGGGCGGGGCAGGGTGGGGGGTGGGGGGGGGGGTGTTACTTTATTTCTGTTTTTGTTATTTACACTGAAGGGTCTGAGGGGGTGTATATACCAGTTGTGTTAAGTCGGGGTGTTAATGTTAATTTATTATTTATGTACAGGGGGAGGGTGTATGGGGGTTGCTTTTCTAGACTGTGTTTTGTACTTAACCCTGTTGGGTTCTTTTTTCATTTTGTTATTGATATTTTATGAAAACCTTAATAAAAATTATTTTTTTTTTAAAAAGAAAGAGCACCCTACTTAAGCTCATGCCTCCACCCAATTCCCGTAACCCAGTAACCCCACCTAACCTTTTTGACATTAAGGGGCAATTTATCATGGCCAATCCACCTAAGCTGCACATCTTTGGGCCGTGAGAGGAAACCGGAGCACCCGGAGGAAACTGGGGGGAAAGTGTAAACTCCACATAGACAGTCACCCGAGGCCGGAATTGAACCTGGGACCCTGGAGCTGTGAGACAGCAGAGCTAGCCACTGTGCCACCATGCCGCCCAAATCTTTGTACTTTGGACGCAGAGGGCATGCATGGCTCGCATAGTCAATGTTGTGAACAATCAGCATGTTCCTCACTTCACTTGCTCTTGCTTTGGGTGGCACTTTCAGAGGGTCTGTGCAGACTCGATGGGCTGAATGGCCTCCTTCTGCACTGTAGGAATTCTATGATTCTAGGATGCGGTCCCCACTGACTCTATAGCCCGAGCCACCGCCATATTGAAAATTCTGCTCTATGTTTTATTGCTAAAAGGATAGAATTGGAAGTAGCGAGGTTGTGCTAAACCTGTATCAAACCTCAGTTAGACCACACTGAGACTGCTGCATGTAGTCCCAGTCGCCATGTTACATAGAGGATAAATAGGCATTGGCGAAGGTTTACAATGATGACACCGGGAATAAATGGACATAAATATCAAGAAAGGAGTGACAGACTGGGTCGCTTCACTCTTCCCTCTTGCAAAAAGAATGCTGAGGGGTGACCGATGTTAGCAAACTCTGATATTTCCCTTAAGTTTAAATCACGATTTGGAGGCTGGAAACTCCAATTTCCAGCAGGCCTCGGGATCTCCGTGCATGTGCCAGCTGGGAACTGGCCTGCAGAGAAGAAAAGAATTGAAACATTGCAAAACTACAAGTCAGGTGACCTGAACCGGAGTCCCATGGCAAGATTGTGTCCCAGGGAGATAAGGAAAAGGTCTCAAACCAGGGAGTGGAACAGAAGTAGATGCCAGGAGAAAGTCTCAGGCGTGGACAAAGACAGGGATCAGAAAGACATCCCAGAAGTCAACTTGCAAGAAAGGAGCAGGCTCCAAATTAAAAAGAGATCTATGAGGAGCAGACTTGAAGCAAAGAGAGCTCGAGAGAAGCTTTTAAGACCCAGGTGGCAGTCAAAGGTTGGTGACTCCTTACCGCAGTTCTTTTAGGGCAGTAGTGTTTCACTTTGCATGGTCGAATATCTGAAATTGTGCTTGTGAGGTGAAGATTTATTGCATGTGGAGATCCAGGGGAAAGTAATCTTAGAAAATGAGATTGAATCTCTGGATTCTTGTTGAAGCTGTCCAAGTAGGTGTGATGTTTGGACAGAATTTCAAGGTGACGTCTTCAAATGTGGAGATTGGAAACGCTTGTGAGAAAAACACAGTTTCAGTGAGTCCAGTTGGTTCATGGTGTGACAAACATCTGGGTGGGCTGTTGAAGAATCCATGGGACAGGCTTGGGCCGCATCTGTTATTTACTTTGGAGTGTGGTGTGTCTGACCACAGTTTGCTCTTAATTCACATGTAAAGTGTACTTACTCTGAAGTAAAAGATAAATATGGTAAATGGTTTACCTTTCCTAAATTTGATGTAAAGGTATTGCTGGGTGTCATGTGAGAGTACCTTTAAGAAATGGTTGCTTAAGAAATGTATATTTGGCTTCCGGTTGCGGCTATGCGGAGCTAAGTCGCACATTCGGCAGCTCCCGCACAAAAACGGACTTTTGAGCTCTTTTCAGGGCCCCCAACGGCATTTTTTCGACGTTTCCCGCTGTGGGAAGGAGAGTACAATAGTTCCCCAACAATATATGGTTTTTACCAGGAGCGGGGTGACTAAAAAGTGGTGGTGGACCCGAAGAAGGTGCGAGGGAAGAAGAACAAAATGGCGGCGGGCGGGGACCAGGCAGCGTGGATGCAGTGGGCGCAGGAGCAACAGGAGGTTATCCAGCGCTGCTTCAGGGCGATTAAAGCGGACCTGCTGGAGCCGATGAAGGCTTCTATCGATAAGCTGCTGGAGACACAGATGGCCCAGGGGGTGGCGATCCGCGAGGCCCGACAAAAGATCTCCGACAACGAGGACGAGATCTTAGGCCTGGCGGTAAAGGCGGAGGCGCACGAGGCGCTCCGCAAGAAATGGCAGGAGTGGTTCGAGGAGATGGAGAATCGGTCTAGGCGGAAGAACTTGCGGATTCTGGGCCTCCCGGAGGGGCTGGAGGGGTCGGACGTGGGGGCCTATGTGGTCACCTTGTTGAACTCGCTGAAGGGAGCGGGGTCCTTCCAGGGAGCTAGAAGGGGCCCATAGAGTGCTGGCGAGGAGGCCCAAGGCTAACGGGTCAATGCGGGCGGTGCTGGTGCGGTTTCATCGGTTCGCTGATCGGGAGTGTGTGCTCAGGTGGGCCAAGAAGGAGAGGAGCAGCAGGTGGGAGAACGCGGATGTTCGAATATACCAGGACTGGAGTGCGGAGGTGAAGATGAGGAGGGCCGGGTACAACCGGGCGAAGGCGGTGCTGCACAGGAAGGGGGTGAAGTTTGGCATGTTGCAGCCGACCCGACTGTAGGTCACCTACAAGGACCGGCACCATTATTTTGAGTCTCCGGAGGAGGCGTGGGCCTTTGTTCAGGCCGAGAAGTTGGACACAGATTGAGGGTCGGGATGGGCGTTTGGGGATTGCGGTTGATATGTTACTTTTTGAGGGGGGGTTCTTTGCTCTTGTTTTTTTCTTTCTGGTTCGGTGAGGGTGGTTAGGGCAGGTTGGGCACTGTTAGGTTGGGTTGGTCGGTGGGCTCTTGGAGGGGGGTAAGCAAATGGAACAGGGGTGGATGGCCGGCAGTGAGATGGGGCCCCGCGGGGGAGGGGGAGGTCCGAGTTGGGAGTGAAAGGACTGGGCCTGTAAAAGAAGCTGCGTCAGAGGTGGCGGGGCCGGGTAGGTGGAAAGCGCGGGCTGTTTGCCGCGCTGAAGACTGGAGGGGGCGGGGCCGGTGTGGGGAAGCGGGGGTTGTTTCCTGCGCTTGGGATGGAAGGGGGTGGTGGAGAGCTTGCGGATGGGGAATGGAAGAGGAGGGTGTGTCACACAAGGGGAGGAGTCGAAGGAGAGGCAGGGGAGGCCGAGGTCAGCAGGAGTCAACTGACTTGCGGAAGTGCAATGGGGGGAGTAAAGCAGCTAGGATGGGTTCTAGCCGGGGTGGGTAGGGGGGGATCGAGTTGCTGCTGCTATGGTCAAGGGGGAGCTGGAGCGAGTAGGGGGGGGTCGAGACGGGGGTCTGCCGCCGTGGGGAACGGGCCGGGCGTGGGGTGCAGGCGCATGGCTGGCCGAGGAGGGGTTATGGTTAGTCGGCGGGGGAGGGGGGCGGGTAGCCCCCTGATCCGACTGATAACCTGGAATGTAAGGGGACTGAACGGGCCGGTCAAGCGGGCCCGCGTGTTCACGCACCTGAAGGGACTGAAGGGGGATGTGGTCATGCTCCAGGAGACTCACCTGAAAGGGGCAGACCAGGTAAGACCGAGGAAAGGGTGGGTAGGTCAAGTGTTTCATTCGGGGCTGGATGTCAAAAATCGAGGGGTGGCGATCTTGGTGGGAAAGAAGGTGTCGTTCGAGGCGTCGAGCATTGTGGCAGACAAGGGCGGTAGGTACGTAATGGTAAGTGGTAAGCTGCAGGGAGAGAGGGTGGTACTGGTCAATATGTATGCCCTGAACTGGGACGATGCGGATTTTATGCGGCACATGTTGGGTCGGATCCCAGGCTTGGAAGTGGGGGGCCTGATAATGGGGGGAGACTTTAACACGGTGTTGGATCCGGCACTGGATCGCTCCAGGTCTAGGACGGGTAGGAAGCCGGCGGCGGCTAAGGTGCTGAGGGGGTTTATGGACCAGATGGGAGGGGTGGACCCTTGGAGATTTGCACGGCCGGGGGCTAGGGAATTTTCATTCTTCTCACATGTCCATAAGGCTTATTCCCGGATCGACTTTTTTATTCTGAGTAGGTCGCTGATAGTGAGAGTAGAGGATACCGAGTACTCGGCGACAGCCATTTCGGATCACGCCCGCATTGGGTAGACCTAGAGCTGGGTGAGGAGAGGGACCAGCCGTTGTGGCGCTTGGAGGTGGGGCTGTTGGTGGACGAGGAGGTGAGTGAGCGGGTCCAAGGAAGCATAGAGAGATACCTGGAGGCCAACGATAACGGGGAGGTCCGAGTGGGGATGGTATGGGAGGCGCTGAAGGCGGTGGTGAGGGGAGAGCTGATCTCCATTAGGGCCCACAAGGAGAGGAGGGAGCAGTGCGAGAGGGAAAGGCTGGTGGGGGAGATGGTGAGGGTAGACAGGAGGTATGCGGAGGTGCCTGAGGAAGGACTGTTGAGGAAGAGGTGCAGCCTCCAGGCCGAATTCGACCTGGTGACCACCAGGAAGGCGGAGGTGCAGTGGAGGAAGGCCCAGGGGGCGATTTATGAGTCTGGGGAAAAAACAAGTCGGATGCTGGCGCATCAGCTTCGGAAGCGGGATGCAGCTAGGGAGATCGGGGGAGTTAAGGACAGGGGAGGGAGTGTGGTGCGGAGTGGGGTTGGCATCAATTGGGTCTTCAGGGACTTTTATGAGGAACTGTATCGGTCCGAGCTCCCACTGGAGGAGGGAGGGATGGGCCGCTTTCTGGACCAATTAAGGTTTCCGAAGGTGGAGGAGGGACTGGTGGCGGGACTGGGGGCCCCGATTGGGCTGGAGGAGCTGACCAAAGGGATAGGAAGCATGCAGGTGGGGAAGGCACCGGGGCCGGACAGTTTCCCGGTCAAATTCTATAAAAAATATGTGGACCTGTTGGGCCCGTTGCTAGTTTGGACCTTCAATGAGGCTTTGCCCCGGATGATGTCCCGGGCACTGATTTCCTTGATCCTGAAGCGGGACAAGGATCCCCTGCAGTGTGGGTCTTACAGGCCGATTTTGTTGCTAAACATAGATGCCAAGGTGCTGGCGAAGGTCTTAGCCACGAGGATTGAGGATTGTGTGCCGCAGGTCATCCACGAAGACCAGACAGGGTTTGTGAAGGGGAGGCAGTTGAACGCGAATGTGCGGAGGCTTCTGAACGTTATCATGATGCCGGCGAGTGAGGTGGAGGCGGAGATAGTGGTGGCGATGGACGCTGAGAAAGCCTTCGATAGGGTAGAGTGGGGGTACCTGTGGGAGGTGCTGAAGAGGTTTGGGTTTGGGGAGGGGTTTGTCAGGTGGGTTAGGCTGTTGTACGAGGTCCCGCTCGCGAGTGTGGCCACGAACAGGAGGAGGTCTGAGTACTTTCGGTTGCACCGAGGGACGAGGCAGGGGTGTCCCCTGTCCCCCCTGCTCTTCGCACTGGCGATTGAACCCCTGGCTATGGCACTGAGGGAGTCGAGGAACTGGAGGGGGTTGGTGCGGGGTGGGGAGGAGCATAGGGTGTCGCTCTATGCGGACGACTTGCTGTTATATGTGGCGGACCCGGTGGAGGGAATGCCGGAGATAATGAGGATCCTGAGGGAGTTCGGGGGTTTCTCAGGGTACAAGCTCAACATGGGGAAGAGCGAGTTGTTCGTGGTTCACCCAGGGGACCAGGAGAGGGGGATTGGCGAGCTCCCACTAAAAAGTGCGGAGAGAAGCTTCAGGTATTTGGGGGTCCAGGTAGCCAGGAGCTGGGGGACCTGCATAGGCTTAATTTCACAAGGCTGGTGGAGCAAATGGAGGAGGAGTTCAAGAGGTGGGACACGTTGCCGCTGTCCTTGGCGGGTAGGGTGCAGTCAGTCAAAATGACGGTGCTCCCAAGGCTTTTGTTCCTGTTCCAGTGCCTCCCCGTGTTTATCCCGAAGGCCTTTTTTAGGCGGGTCACCAGGAGCATAATGGGGTTTGTGTGGGTGCGAGGGACTCCGAGGGTGAGAAGGGTGTTCCTGGAGCGGAGTAGAGATAGGGGAGAGGCTGGCGCTGCCCAACCTCTGTGGGTACTACTGGGCCGCCAATGCGATGATGGTGCGCAAGTGGGTGATGGAGGGGGCTGCATGGAAGAGGCTGGAGACGGCGTCTTGTGTGGGTACGAGTCTGGGGGTGCTGGCAACGGCGCCGCTGCCGCTCCCTCCAAGGAGGTATACCACGAGCCCGGTACTGGCGGCTGCCCTCAAAATCTGGGGGCAGTGGAGGCGGCACAGGGGAGAAGTTGGGGCCTCGGTGTGGACCCCAATACGGGGGAACAACCGGTTTGTCCCAGGGAGAACAGGTGGAGGGTTTTCGGGGTGGCACAGGGCAGGGATACGAAGGTTGGGAGACCTGTTTGTGGACGGGAAGTTCGCGAGCCTGGGTGAGCTGGAGGAGAAGTATTGGCTCCACCTGGGGAACACCTTCAGGTACATACAGGTGAGGGCATTTGCCAGGTGGTGGAATTCCCGCGGCTGCTGCCACGCACAGTACTGGACAGGGTGCTCTCGGGGGGGGGGGGGGAGATCTCGGAAACTTACCAGGTGATGCAGGAGGAGGGGGAGGCCTCGGTGGTGGAGGTGAAAGGTAAGTGGGAGGAGTTGGGAGAGGAGATCGAGGGAGGGACGTGGGCAGATGCCCTAGGGAGGGTGAACTCTTCTTCTTCGTGCGCGAGGCTCAGCCTCATACAGTTTAAGGTGCTGCACAGGGCACACATGACCGGGACAAGGATGAGCCGGTTTTTTAGGTGTGAGGACAGGTGTGTTAGGTGCTCGGGGAGCCCAGCGAATCACACCCATATGTTCTGGGCATGCCCAGTGCTGGAGGATATTTGGAGGGGTGTAGCGAGGACGGTTTCGAGGGTGGTAGGTTCCAGGATCAAGCCGGGCTGGGGGCTTGCAATATTTGGGGTGGCAGAGGAGCCGGGTGTGCAGGAGGTGAAAGAGGCCGGAAATCTGGCCTTTGCGTCCCTGGTAGCCCGGCAGAGGATTCTTCTTCAGTGGAAGGATGCGAGGCCCCCAACCGTGGAATCCTGGATCAGCGATATTGGCGGGGTTTATTAAATTGGATAGGGTGAAATTCGCCTTGAGAGGGTCGGTACAAGGGTTCTTTAGGCAGTGGCAACCGTTCTTAGACTTCCTGGTAGAACGGTAGACATTGGTCAATGGCAGCAGCAACTCGGGGTGGGAGGGTCACTTTATTTTAGTTTTTGTTTATTTACACTGGGGGGGTTTGAGGGGGTGTATATATTTGCTATGTTTGCTTTGTGTTAAGTCAGGGTGTTAATTTATTATTTTTGTACAGAGGGAGGGGGGTATGGAGGGTTGCTTTTTTGGACTGTGTTTTGTACTTAACCCTATTGGGTTCCTTTTTCATTTTGTCACTGATATTATGTGAAAACCTTAATAAAAATTATTTTTTATAAAAGAAATGTATCGTTAAGAAATGGATGTTTATCAGTGATGTCAGATAGTGGGTGGAGCAGGGCTGTCTGTCAGCTTTTTACTTTTGTTTTAGGCTGTTTGCTGCAGGGTGTGTTTTAGTTTCGTTTTCAGAGCTGGATAGCTGCAGTCACAGCCAGAAGGTCTATTAGAGTCTCTCTCTGTAATCTAAAGACTGTAAATCGATCCTGCTGATTTAAAACTAATAACAGTAGTGACTTTAACCTGATGTGCTTCTGGTAAAAGGTGTTTTAAGACTTATGAATGTTAAAAGGAAAGCTTAAAGGATTACTTAGTGTTGTATTCTTTGGGGTTGTATTTGAATTGATGGTTGCTAAGATGTTCACTGTATGTTTTAAAAAGGTTAACTTGAGTTCATAGAATAAACATTGTTTTGCTTTAAAAAATACTTTTCCATTTCTGTTGTACCACACCTGTAGAGTGGGCCATGTGCTCCCCATACCACAATCTATTAAAAGTTGTGGGTCAGGTGAATTCCATGACACACTTTGGGGTTATCTAGACCCTGGCCCATAACACTGGGGTAAATAAAAAGTGTGATTTGAATCATTCTCCTGTGATAGTACTGAGAGCTTTCCACATAGCCTGCACCTTTGGACTGTGGGAGGAAACCGGAGCACCCGGAGGAAACCCACGCAGACACGGGGAGAAACTGCAGACTCCGCATAGACAGTGACCCAAGCCGGGAATCGAATCTGGGACCCTGGAGCTGTGAAGCAACTGTGCTAACCACTGTGTTACCTTGCTGCTCAGTGCTGTGTGATTCCGGGAAGCCCAACTTGTTGAGAATTCAACCTTATTGAGGTGAAAATGAAAGTAAGGCACTTACTCTTCATCTTGCTCATGTTGCAACCTATCTGGAGTGCTTGTTACCGACAGCATGATGCTCGATTTTAACCCTCCCACCCACTGGGAACGTGACAGTTCCTGGGTTTAAAGATACAGGTATACACCATCCAATGCACTCCCATCTGGATTGCACCTTGAGTTAAAATTTGGGTTCATATGCCTGAAATGAAAAAGTGTTTCACTTGCCCAATACTAACATCCCTGCACCTGCTTGAACCTAAGAGATCACACAGGCAATTTCAATTAAATATTATTAGAGACAATTAAAGACATGTTTTTAGGCAACTCAAACTGAATTTGTTTGCGCAAACAGCTGTCAGTTTTCTGACCTTAATATATGTGAGGGAAATTCCAGAATTCGCACTTACTGCAACATTCACTCGGCGTATTAGTCAGCCCTGTGATGTGATCAACATCTCCATTATCACTCATGCTGTCTGTATCCGCTATGGAGATATTTATCACACCTCAGCACTAACTCTGACCTACACTCCATGGATACATTCCCATGTGGGTGTCAGTATCTCCAGCCTCTGAGTCATGGGTTCGAAAGCTGCTTCAAGTCCTTGACCATATGATCTAAACTGACTCTCCAATGCCATACTGAAGGAGTGCTGTGCGTCAGAGGTACTGTTTTATAGATTAAACTTTAAACTCAGGCTCCAGCTGCCTTTGCAGGTGGATGTAAAGGGCCCCATGGCCATCATTCAAAGAACAGAAGGAGAGTCCTCTTAGTGCCCCATTCAGTATTTATTCTTCAGCCAACTTCACTTAATGCAGATTATCTGGCCGTTGTCGCATTGCTGTTTGTGGGAGCTTGCTGTGCACAAATTGGCTACCGGCTCTCCTATGTTATGATAATGACGACACTTTAACAATATTTCATTGGCTGCAAAGCGCTTTGGAATATCCTGAGATTGTGAAAGGCAATCTTTCTTCTTACCCACAAGGTTAGGCAGCACCACAGCCACCTAGGGATGGGTGTTTGCCGATACTTAATCACCCAGCTCCCTGTACCATCCTGCCATAGAGATCTTCAGGACGCCCCTTTATACAAACCGGGGTAAATGTTCAGCTGCCATCTTTCTACTTTGAATTGCGGGCAGTGGGACAAGCTGATTTGCTCCTGCAAGAGAGCCAGTATTGACACGCAAGCCTGAATGGCTTTCTCCTGTGCTGGAACCATAATTATCAGCAACGTTTAATCCAATAAAAAGTCCCAAAGGAGATCAAGTTCAACTGTGATGTTAAGTGACCATTGTGTCTTGCGTGATGTACCGTGTTTTCTTACTTGCTATTAGAAACCTTTAACTGCCCCTCTGGGACAGAGAAGCTTCGACTGCAAGCCTTGCATCAACGATCAGATTGGCATTCGGTTTTATGCCAGTGATTTATATTCTCTCCTACTCCCACAATTTCATTACATTCTGGTTAGATTGACATGAGGAGCATTTCTGTGAGGGAGTTTTACTTTACCCTGATGCTATAGTTACACGGCCTGGGATGGTGTTAAATGTGCCAGGGTATCACGGGTACTCAGTTTATATTGGATAGCTGCCTATGATTGCCCATCAATTTTTGTTTTTCTTTTTTTAAATAAATTTAGAGTACCCAATTATTTTTCTTTTCCAATTAAGGGGCAATTAAGCGTGGCCAGTCCACCTAACCTGCACACCTTTGGGTTGTGGGGCTGAAACCCAAGCAGACATGGGAAGAATTGTGCAAACTCAGGGACAGTGACCCAGGGCCGGGATTCAAACCCGGGTCCTCAGTGCCGCAGTCCCACTGCTAACCACCAGCACCACATGCTGCCCATCAATTTAATTTACCCTTTGAGTATGTGACATTAAGTTTCGGGGGAGTGAGCTTCCGTGGAGCAGGGAGTCACACTCTGAGCCAGTGCAGGCAGAGATCAGCCTTGGTTCAGTGGGTTGTACTTTCACCTCCGAGTCAAAGGTTTCTTGGTTTACTCTTTAACACAACGTAGCGCTGAGGGAGCGTTGCGCTGGCGGAGGAGCTGCCTTTTGAATGGGATGTTAAACAGAAACCCTACCAGCCCTCGTGGTGCATGTTAAAGTTCCCATGGCACTATTTTAATGAAGAGAAGGAAATTTTCCTCGGTGTCCTGCTCAATATTTATCCATGACCAACATCACTAAAAAAGATGATCTGGTCAGTTTCACATTACTGTTTCTGGGAGCCTGCTATGCTCAAATTGTCTGTGGTGTTTCTTGTATCACAAACGTGAATATACTTCACTGGCTGTAAAGTGTTTTGAGAATGTGGAAGGTGCGTAAGAAATGCAATTCTTTCTCTTACAGGCTATCCTTTGGTGACATCCTTTGGAGACATCGGGGAAAATACCACAGAAAGGAATGGAAGAAATATTTGCATTGCTCCAAACACCTTTCCAACCAACATCGTACTTTTGAATTGTAATTTTGGAAACAGAGCAGCCAATTTGCATGCAGCAAGCTCCTATGAAGAGTAATATGATAAGAACTAGATTATCGGAGTTTCCTTTAGATATTGGTTGAGGGACAAAGGTCAGCCACTTCTCAAAATAATTTATTCTCCCCTTCAGCACAGAGTGGCCACAGGGTCTTTGAGATCCCTAATGGGGGGCGTCATTCTCCGACCCCCCGCCGGGTCGGAGAATGGCCGTTGGCCGCCGTGAATCCCGTCCCCGCCCCCGCCGAAGTCTCCGAAGGGAGAAAAGTCGGCGGGGCGTTAATGGCGCCGCTGCCGCGGAGAATGTCACGGGTCTGCGCAAGGCAGCCGATTTTCGGCCTGCCGACATTCTCCCTTCCGGATGGGCCGAAGTCCCGTCGACGTGATGACCGTTCACGTCGACGTGAATCAAACCTCCTTTTCATCGGCGTGACCCGGTGCTCCAGGCTCACGCCGACCAGCGAGGAGGTGAGTGACGGCCTGGGGGGTTGGCTCTGGGCAGGAAATGGCGTGGCCGCAGACTGATTGCGTGAGGAGAGGTGTGTCTCGGCTTGTGTGTGTGTGTGGCGGGGGGGGGGTTAGAGTAGGCTGGGCTCCGGGGGAGTGCCGGGAGGGGGTCCGTGCCGGGGTGGAGGTTGGGGGTTGGGGGGGGTCCGTGCTGGGGTGGAGGTTGGGGGTTGGGGGGGGTCCGTGCTGGGGTGGAGGTTGGGGAGGGGGTCCGTGCCGGGGTGGAGGTTGGGGGGGGGTCCGTGCCGGGGTGGAGGTTGGGGGGGGGCTCCGTGCTGGGGTGGAGGTTGGGAGGGGGGGTCCGTGCTGGGGTGGAGGTTGGGGGTTGGGGGGGGGTCCGTGCTGGGGTGGAGGTTGGGAGGGGGGGTCCGTGCTGGGGTGGAGGTTGGGGAGGGGGTCCATGCCGGGGTGGAGGTTGGGGGGGGGTCCGTGCTGGGGTGGAGGTTGGGGAGGGGGTCCGTGCCGGGGTGGAGGTTGGGGGGGGTCCGTGCTGGGGTGGAGGTTGGGGGTTGGGGGGGGTCCGTGCTGGGGTGGAGGTTGGGGAGGGGGTCCGTGCTGGGGTGGAGGTTGGGGGTTGGGGGGGGTCCGTGCTGGGGTGGAGGTTGGGGAGGGGGTCCGTGCCGGGGTGGAGGTTGGGGGGGGGGTCCGTGCTGGGGTGGAGGTTGGGGGGGGGGGTCCGTGCTGGGGTGGAGGTTGGGGGTTGGGGAGGGGGTCCGTGCTGGGGTGGGTGATGGGAGGGCAAATGAGTTGGTCCACCTGGCCAGGTGCCAGCCTCCAACAGTTGGACCCATGCGGTCCATGCCACCTGGCTGGGGGGAGGAGGGGATATGCGCAATGATGACATGTCGTCGTTCCCCTCCCCCCCACCAGGCCGTCATGTTTTCAGACCATCCAGCGATGTTGGCCGCCGTGGTGGCAGCCGCTCATGTCTATGTTGCCCTGGATGAGGAGGAGGAGGAGGAGGAGGAGCGTGCCAGAGAGGCGGCGCAGGCTGCCGCAGAGGGGCAGGCGGCAGCCGCCCAGGCTGGAGGGACACCTGACCGACAGGACGAGGAGGGGGAGGAGGACGTCGCGGCCCCACAGCAACGGAGGCACCCGAGGGCGCCCCGTGTGTACCGGCCCCGGCAGTCATACCAGGACCTCACGGACCGGGAATGCAGGAGGAGACTCCGGATGAGCCGGGAAACCGTGGCACACATCTGCCACCTGCTGGCACACCTGTCACCGCGTGGCACTGGCGGGGGACACCCTCTCCCCGTGTCCGTCAAGGTTACGGTGGCCCTGAACTTTTATGCAACGGGGTCATTCCAGGCACCGAGTGGGGACCTGTCCGGCATATCGCAGACATCGGTGCATCGGTGCATCCGGGCAGTGACAGATGCCCTTTATGCCATGGCGCACCGCTACATCCGCTTCCCCGTGGACCGGGCCAGCCAAGATGCCCGGGCCGTGGACTTCTCTGCCGTTGCCGGGTTCCCCATGGTCCAGGGCGCGATCGATGGGATGCACGTCGCCGTGCGGCCACCTGCAGATAACAGGGCCGTGTTCAGTAATAGGAAGGGGACCTATTCAATGAACGTACAGGTGGTCTGCGACCACCGCATGATGATCCTGCACGTCTGCGCCCGTCACCCAGGCAGTGTACACGACTCATTCGTGTTGTCGCGGTCATCCATCCCCGGCATGTATGAGGGACGCCATCCCCGGCTGAGGGGCTGGTTGCTGGGCGACAGGGGCTGCCCATTGCGATCGTGGCTGATGACGCCTATACGGAGGCCACGCAATGAGGCGGAGAACCGCTACAATGATGCCCATGTAGCGACAAGGGGAGTGATCGAGAGGTGCTTTGGCGTGCTGAAGATGCGTTTCAGGTGCCTGGACCTCTCTGGGGGCGCCCTCCAGTATCGGTCAGATAGGGTCGGCCGCATCATTGTGGTGTGCTGCGTCCTGCACAACATAGCCCAGCAGAGGGGCGATGTGCCGCAGGCAGAGGAGGGCGGAGTGGAGGAGCAGCAGGAAGAGGCCCAGTCCTCCCCAGATGAGGGGGATGGGGGCAATGGTCAGGGCAGACGGGGTAGACACAGGCGGGTGGCTGTCCACCGTTACCGGCTGGCCCAGCGGGCACGGGACAGACTGATAGACGCCCGCTTCACTGACTAGATGGGCGTGGGAATCGGGTAGTATGGCCACAGACCGCACACCATGACAACAGCTGACCACCCACACCCCCCACCCATCCACCCACCCAGCACCCTCACCCCCCTCCCCAACCCCACACACCCCACCCGCATGCACACCACCCCCCCCCCCCAATTGCCGATCCACCGGCGGCACAACGGGCCGGGCTCACCCAGTTGCGGGTGGACGCGTGTCTATCGCAGGCCATGGAGGATGATGACAACCCGCCTCCGATGAGCTCCTGGCTCTACATCGTTGGACTATGTCTGACCCATGGCCACAGTACCACCATCCACCCGGACCATCCCTGCATGCGGCTGTGACACTGCAGCGCACGGTCCCGTCCTCTGCCCGGGGGATGTTGATGGCGGCCCAGGGGGAAGGGGGCAGACTCACCTGGGGCTGAGGTAAGACCACCCGTCACACACACACTTGCGCTCAACGTACATGACACGCCCGCACACTTTGGACAGAGCACAAAGGCAGCTTCGGTAGGTGTAACATTTAATAACCAAAGGAGTTCATGCACGTGCCTAGCCCCTAAAACTCATCTGTGCCCTGCACCCGTGCCAACTTACTCAGTGTCTAATTGTTTGGCCTTACGGGCCCTTTGACTACGTCTACGTGGTTCCCCAGACGGTACAGCAGAACTGGAGGTGGACTCCTGTGATTCCTGCCCTCTGACACTGGATCCCTTTGGCGGCCGTTTCCTGGGGCGTCCTGGCCTAGATGGGCCAGGCTGCGGCCCGGGCGACTGGGATGGCGAGCTGCCAGCCTGTCCTGCCCGTTGCCCACCCGATGCACCTGGGATGGAAGGGGGGGGAGTCCGAGGTGTCGCGGTGTACCGGGACCTCCCCTACAGAGGGAGCCGGGACGGACCACACCACCTCCTCCTCCCTCGGGGTGCCCGATGGCCCCCAGGCCTCTACATGGGTGGGGGATGCGAACGGACTGGCCATCCGACGCCCCCCCGACATCTGGCGCTGCCAGTCCTGGAGGCCCGTGCTGGTATCGACAGGGGTCTGCAGGTTTGCAGCCATGGAGCCCAGGGGGTTGTCGAACCCTGTCTGTGACAGTGCGACGCCGGCTCGCACATGGCCACTGGCGCCGATGCCCTCAGCGATGGCCTGCTGAGACTGGGCCATGGCCTGCAGAGACTCACAAACCTTATTGAGTTCTTTGAGAAGGTGACTGAACAGGTAGACGAGGGTAGAGCAGTTGATGTGGTGTATATGGATTTCAGCAAAGCGTTTGATAAGGTTCCCCACGGTAGGCTATTGCAAAAAATACGGAGGCTGGGGATTGAGGGTGATTTAGAGATGTGGATCAGAAATTGGCTAGCTGAAAGAAGACAGAGGGTGGTGGTTGATGGGAAATGTTCAGAATGGAGCACAGTCACAAGTGGAGTACCACAAGATCTGTTCTGGGGCCGTTGCTGTTTGTCATTTTTATCAATGACCTAGAGGAAGGCGCAGAAGGGTGGGTGAGTAAATTTGCAGACGATACTAAAGTCGGTGGTGTTGTCGATAGTGTGGAAGGATGTAGCAGGTTACAGAGGGATATAGATAAGCTGCAGAGCTGGGCTGAGAGGTGGCAAATGGAGTTTAATGTAGAGAAGTGTGAGGTGATTCACTTTGGAAGGAATAACAGGAATGCGGAATATTTGGCTAATGGTAAAGTTCTTGAAAGTGTGGCTGAGCAGAGGGATCGAGGTGTCCATGTACATAGATCCCTGAAAGTTGCCACCCAGGTTGATAGGGTTGTGAAGAAGGCCTATGGAGTGTTGGCCTTTATTGGTAGAGGGATTGAGTTCCGGAGTCGGGAGGTCATGTTGCAGCTGTACAGAACTCTGGTCCGGCCGCATTTGGAGTATTGCGTACAGTTCTGGTCACCGCATTATAGGAAGGACGTGGAGGCTTTGGAGCGGGTGCAGAGGAGATTTACCAGGATGTTGCCTGGTATGGAGGGAAAATCTTATGAGGAAAGGCTGACGGACTTGAGGTTGTTTTCGTTGGAGAGAAGAAGGTTAAGAGGAGACTTGATAGAGGCATACAAAATGATCAGGGGGTTGGATAGGGTGGACAGTGAGAGCCTTTTCCCGCGGATGGATATGGCTGGCACGAGGGGACATAACTTTAAACTGAGGGGTAATAGATATAGGACAGAGGTCAGAGGTAGGTTCTTTATGCAAAGAGTAGTGAGGCCGTGGAATGCCCTACCTGCTACAGTAGTGAACTCACCAACATTGAGGGCATTTAAAAGTTTATTGGATAAACATATGGATGATAATGGCATAGTGTAGGTTAGATGGCTTTTGTTTCGGTGCAACATCGTGGGCCGAAGGGCCTGTACTGCGCTGTATTGTTCTATGTTCTATGTTCTATGACTGGGCCATGGCCTGCAGAGACTGGGCTATGGCCTGCTGAGACTGGGCCATGGCCTGCTGAGACTGGGCTATGGCGTTGAGCGCCTCTGCCATCTGGCGCTGGCACTGGCTCATGGCCTCCTGTGAGAGGGCAGCCATTTCCTGGGCCACAGACGCCGCCTGCACGGAAGGCCCCAGGCCTCGCAAACCGTTCCCCATGTCTGACACCGTCGCACCCATTGCCTCCACCGCGGACGCCACCCGTGCGGTGTCAGCCTGGGTGGCACGCATGACCGGGACCACTCCCAGCTCCTGGACGCGGGTGGACTCCTCCACCTGCGACCGCAGCCGCCGCAAGCCACCCGTCACCCTATTCGCTCGTCTCCGTGTCGGTGGTTGCATCGGATCTATGTGTGGGTGTGGTAACTGCAGGAGCCCGGGATCCATCTGGGCGGCAGATGTTCGCTTGGCCTGGGCTGCCCTCCGACCGCCCGGTCCCTCTGCTGCTCCTACCTCCACCTGCTGTACCGGGACAGCTGTGTTGTGCGCACCAGTGAGTGTACCAGACGCCTCATCACTAAAGTGCCCAACCGTGGTGAGTGTTTCTGCGATGGTGGAGGGTGTTGGTGACAGCAGTGGCGTTGTGTCGTGCTCTTTGTCCCACTCTGAGTCCATGGCACTTTGGGGTGGGGGTTCGTCTCCACCCATCCACTCTGAGTCACTGTCCGGTATTTCGTCTTCCCGGGTAGGGGTGTCCTGGGTAGTGCTGTCCCGGGTAGTGCTGTCCCGGGTAGTGCTGTCCCGGGTAGTGCTGTCCTGGGTAGTGCTGTCCCGGGTAGGGGTGTCCTGGGTAGTGGTGTCCTGGGTAGTGGTGTCCTGGCTCGGATGTGACGGGGGCCTGTGGCTGCCCTCTTCATCGCTGGGTGGTCGCTCCCGCACGTGACGGGGGTGTCGTCTCCCTGTTGCTCCAGGTCTCTCCGTCTCCCGTGGTGTGCGAGGGGCATCCTGCGGGCGTCGCATGCTGGAGGGTCCGGGTCTCTCCGTCTCCCGTGGTCTCCGAGGGGCATCCTGCGGGCGTCACATGCTGGAGGGTCCGGGTCTCTCCGTCTCCCGTGGTGTGCGAGGGGCATCCTGCGGGCGTCGCATGCTGGATGGTGCGGGTCTCTCCGTCTCCTGTGGTCTCCGAGGGGCATCCTGCGGGCGTCGCATGCTGGAGGGTCCGGGTCTCTCCGTCTCCCGTGGTCTCCGAGGGGCATCCTGCGGGCGTCGCATGCTGGAGGGTCCGGGTCTCTCCGTCTCCCGTGGTGTGCGAGGGGCATCCTGCGGGCGTCGCATGCTGGAGGGTGCGGGTCTCTCCGTCTCCCGTGGTGTGCGAGGGGCATCCTGCGGGCGTCGCATGCTGGAGGGTGCGGGTCTCTCCGTCTCCCGTGGTGTGCGAGGGGCATCCTGCGGGCGTCGCATGCTGGAGGGTGCGGGTCTCTCCGTCTCCCGTGGTGTGCGAGGGGCATCCTGTGGGCGTCGCATGCTGGAGGGTGCGGGTCTCTCCGTCTCCCGTGGTGTGCGAGGGGCATCCTGCGGGCGGTGTGCATCTGCGGGGATGGGTGCCTGGACGTTTGGTCCTGCGATACACAATGAAGCATGCATGGTTAGACATCAGGCAGTGATCAGGTGATACGGGGAGGGGGATATAGGGGAGGGGGGATATGGGGGAGGGGGGATATGTGGGAGGGGGGATATGGGGGAGGGGGGATATGGGGAGGGGGGGATATGGGGGATATGGGGGAGGGGGATATGGGGGAGGGGGGATATGGGGGAGGGGGGATATGGGGGAGGGGGGATATGGGGAGGGGGGATATGGGGGATATGGGGGAGGGGGGATATGGGGGAGGGGGGATATGGGGAGGGGGGATATGGGGGAGGGGGGATATGGGGTATATGGGGGAGGGGGGTATGGGGAGGGGGGATATGGGGGAGGGGGGATATGGGGGAGGGGGGTATATGGGGGGGATATGGGGGAGGGGGGTATGGGGGAGGGGGATATGGGGGAGGGGGGATATGGGGGAGGGGGGTATGCGGGAGGGGGATATGGGGGAGGGGGGATATGGGGGAGGGGGGATATGGGGGAGGGGGGTATGGGGGAGGGGGGATATGGGGGAGGGGGGATATGGGGGAGGGGGGATATGGGGAGGGGGATATGGGGAGGGGGGATATGGGGGATATGGGGGAGGGGGGATATGGGGGAGGGGGATATGGGGGAGGGGGGATATGGGGGAGGGGGGATATGGGGAGGGGGGATATGGGGGATATGGGGAGCGGGGATATGGGGGAGGGGGGATATGGGGGAGGGGGGATATGGGGGAGGGGGGATATGGGGATATGGGGGAGGGGGATATGGGGGAGGGGGGATATGGGGAGGGGGGTATATGGGGGAGGGGGGATATGGGGGAGGGGGGTATGGGGAGGGGGGATATGGGGGGATATGGGGGGATATGGGGGAGGGGGGATATGGGGGAGGGGGGTATGGGGAGGGGGATATGGGGGAGGGGGGATATGGGGGAGGGGGGATATGGGGGAGGGGGGATATGGGGGAGGGGGGGTTTGGGGGAGGGGGGATATGGGGGAGGGGGGATATGGGGGAGGGGGGATATGGGGGATATGGGGGAGGGGGGATATGTGGGAGGGGGGATATGGGGAGGGGGGTATGGGGGAGGGGGGATATGGGGGATATGGGGAGGGGGGATATGGGGGAGGGGGGATATGGGGGAG
Organism: Scyliorhinus torazame; assembly: GCF_047496885.1. Lineage (NCBI taxonomy): Eukaryota > Metazoa > Chordata > Chondrichthyes > Carcharhiniformes > Scyliorhinidae > Scyliorhinus > Scyliorhinus torazame. The sequence goes on along the minus strand of NC_092723.1, from coordinate 20,117,412 downwards.
GGGGATATGGGGGAGGGGGGATATGGGGGATATGGGGGAGGGGGGTATGGGGGAGGGGGGATATGGGGGAGGGGGTATATGGGGGGTGGGGGATATGGGGGAGGGGGGATATGGGGGAGGGGGGATTTGGGGGAGGGGGGATATGGGGAGGGGGGATATGGGGGGATATGGGGGAGGGGGGATATGGGGGAGGGGGGATATGGGGAGGGGGGATATGGGGGAGGGGGATATGGGGGAGGGGGGATATGGGGGAGGGGGGATATGGGGAGGGGGGATATGGGGGAGGGTGGATATGAGGGAGGGGGGATATGGGGGAGGGGGCATATGGGGAGGGGGGATATGGGGGAGGGGGGATATGGGGGATGGGGGATAGGGGGGATATGGGGGAGGGGGGATATGGGGGAGGGGGATATGGGGGAGGGGGGGATATGGGGGAGGGGGGATATGGGGGATATGGGGGAGGGGGGTATGGGGGAGGGGGATATGGGGAGGGGGGATATGGGGGAGGGGGGATATGGGGGAGGGGGGATATGGGGGATATGGGGAGGGGGATATGGGGGAGGGGGGATATGTGGGAGGGGGGATATGGGGAGGGGGGGATATGGGGAGGGGGGATATGGGGGATATGGGGGAGGGAGGATATGGGGGAGGGGGATATGGGGAGGGGGGATATGGGGGAGGGGGGATATGGGGGATATGGGGGAGGGGGGGTATGGGGGATATGGGGGAGGGGGGTATATGGGGGAGGGGGATATGGGGGAGGGGAGACATGGGGGAGGGGGGATATGGGGGAGGGGGATATGGGGGAGTGGGGATATGGGGGAGGGGGTATGGGGGAGGGGGGATATGGGGGAGGGGGGATATGGGGGAGGGGGATATGGGGGAGGGGGATATGGGGGAGGGGGTATATGGGGGAGGGGGGGATATGGGGGATATGGGGGAGGGGGGATATGAGGGAGGGGGGATATGGGGGAGGGGGATATGGGGGAGGGGGGATATGGGGAGAGGGGGTTATGGGGGAAGGGGGATATGGGGGATATGGGGGAGGGGGGATTTGGGGGAGGGGGAATATGGGGAGGGGAGATATGGGGGAGGGGGGATATGGGGGATATGGGGGAGGGGGGTATGGGGGAGGGGGGATATGGGGGAGGGGGGGATATGGGGGAGGGGGGTATATGGGGGAGGGGGGGATATGGGGGAGGGGGGTATGGGGGAGGGGGGATATGGGGGAGGGGGGATATGGGGGAGGGGGGATATGGGGAGGGGGATGTGGGGGAGGGGGTATGGGGGAGGGGGGATATGGGGGAGGGGGGATATGGGGGGAGGGGGATATGGGGGATATGGGGGAGGGGGGATATGGGGGAGGAGGGATATGGGGGAGGGGGATATGGGGGAGGGGTATATGGGGGAGGGGGGATATGGGGGAGGGGGATATGGGGAGGGGGGATATGGGGGAGGGGGTATGGGGGAGGGGGGATATGGGGGAGGGGGATATGGGGGAGGGGGGGTATGGGGAGGGGGATATGGGGGAGGGCAGTATGGGGGAGGGGGATATGGGGGAGGGGGGATATGGGGGATGGGGGATATGGGGGAGGGGGGATATGGGGGATATGGGGGAGGGGGGATATGGGGGAGGGGGGATATGGGGGATATGGGGGAGGGGATATGGGGGAGGGGGGATATGGGGAGGAGGGGATATGGGGAGGGGGGATATGGGGGATATGGGGGAGGGGGAGTATGGGGGAGGGGGGATATGGGGGAGGGGGGATATGGGGGAGGGGGGTATATGGGGAGGGGGGATATGGGGAGGGGGGGTATGGGGGAGGGGGGATATGGGGGAGGGGGATATGGGGGAGGGGGAGATATGGGGGAGGGGGGATATGGGGGATATGGGGAGGGGGGATATGGGGGAGGGGGGATATGGGGGAGGGGGGATATGGGGGAGGGGGGATATGGGGATATGGGGGAGGGAGGATATGGGGGAGGGGGGATATGGGGGAGTGGATATGGAGGAGGGGGGATATGGGGAGGGGGGATATGGGGAGGGGGATATGGGGGAGGGGGGATATGGGGGAGGGGGGATATGGGGGAGAGGGGATATGGGGGAGGGGGATATGGGGGAGGGGGGATATGGGGAGGGGGATATGGGGGAGGGCAGTATGGGGGAGGGGGATATGGGGGAGGGGGGATATGGGGGATGGGGGATATGGGGGAGGGGGGATATGGGGGATATGGGGGAGGGGGGATATGGGGAGGGGGGATATGGGGGATATGGGGGAGGGGGATATGGGGGAGGGGGGATATGGGGAGGAGGGGATATGGGGAGGGGGGATATGGGGGATATGGGGGAGGGGGAGTATGGGGGAGGGGGGATATGGGGGAGGGGGGATATGGGGGAGGGGGTATATGGGGAGGGGGGATATGGGGGAGGGGGGGTATGGGGGAGGGGGGATATGGGGGAGGGGGATATGGGGGAGGGGGAGATATGGGGGATATGGGGAGGGGGGATATGGGGGAGGGGGGATATGGGGGAGGGGGGATATGGGGGAGGGGGGATATGGGGGAGGGGGGATATGGGGTAGGGGGGATATGGGGATATGGGGGAGGGAGGATATGGGGGAGGGGGGATATGGGGGAGTGGATATGGAGGAGGGGGGATATGGGGAGGGGGGATATGGGGAGGGGGATATGGGGGAGGGGGGATATGGGGGAGGGGGATATGGGGGAGAGGGGATATGGGGGAGGGGGGATATGGGGGAGGGGGGATATGGGGGATATGGGGGAGGGGGGATATGGGGGAGGGGGGATATGGGGAGGGGGATATGGGGGAGGGGGGATATGGGGAGGGGGGATATGGGGGAGGGGGGATATGGGGGAGGGGGGGATATGGGGGAGGGGGGATATGGGGGATATGGGGGAGGGGGGTATGGTGGAGGGGGGATATGGGGAGGGCGGGATATGGGGGAGGCTCACCCTGCCTGCTCTGACGAGGTCGTTCACCTTCTTGTGGCACTGGGTGCCTGTCTGTGGTGTTAGGGCCACAGCGGTGACGGCCTCTGCCACTTCCCTCCACAGACGCCGGCTGTGGCGTGGGGCAACTCTGCGGCCATGCCCGGGATACAGGGCGTCCCTCCTCTGCTCCACCGCGTCCAGGAGCGCCTCCACATCGCGTGACTCGAACCTCGGGGCTGAGCGACGGCTAGCCATCCAGTCGGGTGTTGCGGTCGGGTGTTGCGGTCGGGTGGGGGGGAGCTGCGTGGCCTTATGAGCCGTCATGCCGTGCAGCGCGTATGACGCTGCACGGCGTGAACCATTGCGCAAGCGCGGATCCCGTCACGTCGCTGCTAGCCCATTTCGGGCCGGAGACTATCGGCCCATTTTTATGACGTGACGCAAGTGGGATTTGCGCCGTTTTTTGCGCCGATCGGCGGACTTTCCGCCGATAACGGAGAATTTCACCCGGGGTCTCCATATTTCATCTGGAGATCGCATGTCTGAGCAGTGCTGCACCAAACATATCAGCCTGGATAATACACAAGTCTCGGGGTGAGACTTGAACCTACAAACCCCTCCCCTACTCAGAAGTGAGAGTGGCACTCAATGATCCAGCAAAGATATGCAGCAGCACCACAGGACACACAGGGCAACTTGGGGATCACTGAAATATGGTGGGTGGAATTCTCCCAAGCCGCCACCAATGGGTTAAATGACGGGTGGGGAGGGGGAATTCGGCTGGAGGCCCAAAAATCAGTTTTATGCCATCGCAAATTTGCAGCGGGATCTTCTGCTAGTGCCCACCATGGTGAATCGGGAAACCCGCTGGAGACCAGCGTGAAACTCATTTGCATCCCACTAATGGGATCCATTCTGAGAATGTCCCTCATGTCCATCCTCTTTTCCTGGCTGGCGGATTACATGCCATCAGGCCTGCCGCGCCACAGAGTATGATGCAAAATGCCTGGTTGCATAATTAATGAAGCCAGAGCCAGAAGATTTGGTGTCATTCCCCGCTGGCCTCTGCAGTGGAAAACACTCCATGGGCGGGATTCTCCGACCCCCCGCTGGGTCGGAGAATCGCCGGGGGGTGGTGTGAATCCCGCCCCCGGCGGCTGCCGAATTCTCCGGCGCCAGGGATTTGGCGGAGGCGGGAATCACGCCGGTCGGCGGCCGCTAGCAGCGGCCCCCCTCGGCGATTCTCCAGCCTGGGATGGGCCAAGTGGCCGCCCGTTTGTGGCCAGTCCCACCGGCGTATATTACACCAGGTATTTGCCGGCGGGACATGGCTGCGCGGGCGGGCTCCGGGGACCTCTGGGGGGCATGGGGTGATCTGGCCCGGGGAGGTGCCCCCACGGTGGCCTGGCCCGCGATCGGGGCCCACCGATCCGCGGGCGGGCCTGTGCCGTGGGGGCATTCTATTCTTCCACGTCGGCCGCTGTGGTCCTCCGCGATGGCCGATGCGGTGATGGACCCCCTCTGCGCATGCGCTGGGATGACACCAGCACACGCTGGCGCTCCCGCGCATGCGCCAACTCGTGCCGGTTGGCAGGGGCCCTTCGGCGCCGGTTGGCGTGGCGCCAGGCCCCTTCCGCACCAGCCGGCAGGGTGCAAACCACTTCAGCGCCGGCCTAGCCCCTGAAGATGCGGAGGACTCCTTACCTTCGGGGCGGTCCGGCGCCGGAGTGGTTCACGCCACTCCTTCGCGCCGGTTCGCGGAGAATCCCACCCCATGTTCACGCCCCGCCACGAGACTTAGCCCCCAAATGGGAGAATTCCGCCATGTGCATGCGTGTGTCTGTGGGCATGTGTGTGTGTCTGTTTGTGTGAATGTGCGTATGTGTAAGTCTCTGTGCGTGTGAGAGTGTGCGACATATATGAGTGTGTGAGTATGTATGTGTGTGCGTGTGAGTGTGTGTGTGTATGAGTGTGTGTCTGTGAGCGTGTATTGGGAAAATAAAGTAATTTATAATTGTATTGGTAAACATTATAAATAAGATATAGTTTTAATTGCATTTAATTTAATGTTTCTCTGCCTGGAAAGGTTAAACCTATAGTTAGATTCATACTGGACACAGGTGTTTCTATATGTGGGGCTTGGTTAAGATCCAGGTGTTTCTATTGTGCTTAGAGAGGGCTGCAACATGAAGAATAAATAAACTAATAGTAGTTGCTTAGCAGCTGGGGTCTTGTAAGTTTTGAAGCTTTTAAGTTTTAGTTTAGTTAATTTGATTGCAATTGAAGATAGAATCATGGAATCATAGAATTTATAGTGCAGAAGGAGGCCATTCGGCCCATCGAGTCTGCACCAGCCCTTGGAAAGGGCACCCCATTTAAGCCCACACCTCCACCCACACCCCGTAACCCAGTAACCCCACCCAACCATTTTGGACACTAAGGGCAATTTAGCATAGCCAACCTAACCCGCACATCTTAGGACTGTGGGAGGAAACCGGAGCACCCGAAGGAAACCCACGCAGACACTGGGAGAAAGTGCAAACTCCACATAGACAGTGACCCAAGCTGGGAATCGAAGCTGGGACCCTGGAGCTGTGAAGCAACTGTGCTAACCACTGTGATACCGTACTGCCCTAATACATAGTGAGAGAGAAGGCAGCTCTCACAGTTCTACTAGAAGCAATTGCTTTAGAAGGCCAGAGAGGGAACATCTCTCTGAGTTTTGATAGAAGAAAAGCCATACCATTAAGAAAATAAGAGCAGGGATCTAAAGAGCAGTTAGTTAAGAAAAGTAGCAAAATGAAGGGAGATTTCCAAGAAGTCTGAGGTTAAAGGTACTACAACAGAGCACTGTTCAGTAAAGAGAAACAGAGCTGAGCAGAAGGCTGAGAAGCCAGAAAGATATCTGAAGTGATTTTCAGGTTTGTGAGATGTTACTGCAACCTGTGGAATGTAAGTTCAAATAATTGTAGAAGTCAGTGGCTGGATCTCAGAGTTTGTGTAAAAGCAGTTAAACCAAAGGAAACGTAAAAGGGGGATGTGTATATTCCTGGAGTGGATTTGAGGTTAAATGTGGAGCAGAATCCTCGGTTAAAAGAGTCATTTCTAAAACCCGGACTGGATTTCAGAATGTAAACCTCTAAGGGAAAACATGAGAAAGATTTTAAAGAGTGCTTTTGGGAGTGGAGTTTTGTGACACTTGGAAGATTTTAGGAAATTGGATTATAAATGTAGTGAACAATTTGAGGGTTAATAGTATGCAGAGATACAGTTTATTTTATCTCGAGGAGATGAGGTCAGTGTTGAGGTGGAGCTCGGAGAGAGAGGGAGACATTTTGAGAAGCTGTGGAGAGAGGCAGTTTGGAGAAAGCTGTTAGAGAGACAGTTTTGGAGAAAGGCTTTTGGAAGTGAACTCTGAGGTATGATCATGCAACCCTTGTTTTTCTTGTGTAGCCAGAGAGGCAGCTTTCTTTCCCAGTGAGATAACATTAAAAGTGATCAGAATTAAAAACAGAGCAGCCTTGTCTGGAGACAAGTAAAAATCTGAAACAACACATATGAAGTAGCCATTTGAAAAAGTTTGGGCTGGGTCTAAAGCCATGAGAGCCAGAATCTCCTTTGTAATGCAAGTATCACTTTAGGCCTTGCTTGTGTAAGCTGGGTTGAGAGCTGTATGTGTATTTTCTTGTTGTTTAATGCAAAATTGAATAGTACTTTTAAGGCTTATGTGTAAGCGGTTCTTTTTGGGTTTGAAGTTAAAAAGTTTAATATTGTAGTTATCATAAAATTTTATTTTAAAATAACCAAGCCCTATTTCTTCTATCCCACACCATGACCATTGATACCTCACAACCGTTAGTATGGATATCCTACAAAGTTAGTATTGATATCTCACACCATTAGCATTGATATACCACACCGTTAGTATTGAAATCCCACACTGTTAGTATTGATATCCCACACTTTTAGTATCGATACCCCACACCATTTGTGTTGATATCCCACACTGTTAGTGTTGATATCTCACATCGGTAGTGTCGATATCCCACACCATTAGTATTGATATCCCACACCATCAGTTCGTGTTGGTATTTCACATCGTTGGTATTGATATCCCACATCGTTAGTGTTGATATCTCACATCGTTAGTGTCGATATCCCACACGATTAGTATTAATATCCCACACCATCAGTTCATGTTGATATTTCACATCGTTGGTGTTGATATCCCACACCGTTAGTGTTGATATCCCACACCCGTTAGCGTTGATACCTCACATCGTTGGTGTTGATATCCCACGCCATTAGTGTTGGTATCTAACACCGTTAGTATTGATCCGGACTGTCAGTCCCTTCGCTCTGACATTGAAGTTCACAGAGTGATAATACAAACTTATTTTGGATTCTCGGTTTCTAGTCTCATTGCTGCTTTTCATTGTGAAATTAAAGATCTTGGCAATATTTTCCATGTCAGTGGAAGCTGAGAACTGGTAGGGTGGAAAATCAAATGATGATTTGCTCTGAGACCAATTTCAGACTTTGGAGTGAAGCCTGTTTTGGCGTCAAAAACAATCCCAACTTAATCTGTAAGGTCACATAATGGTTGGTGTGGGAAAAAGCAGATTAATGTGACAGGGCCTGCTCACAGATTGAGGCTGGAGCTCTCTCTGTCCACCGTGCACCGTCTCATTCACACAGTTCTGAGTGCAGCAACCTCCAATCCCACACTCCCTGATGTCCCTACACTCTCAGATGTTGCTACAGCTGCACTCCCATCACCGGACGGGTGGCTGTGTTATTCTTAGTGTTGGCCAACACCTCAGTACCTTGCCAGAAATAGTATTACAGCATTAATCCCTGCCGGCATAACCACCCCCTTCCTCTGGACTGGCCATTATCTGAAACCCTTCCTGCATGGAGAACTCCTTTTGAACATTTCACTCTTTTGAATTTTTGCCAATTTTTAAAAAGTAGTAACATGCACATAATGAATTATTAGAAAGTTAAGCTATGGTTATAATTATGACCTGGATGGTAGGCAACATGAACCCAACACCAGGAGATGGTAATGTGGTCTGAAATTGAAAGATCCACCTTTAGAGTCCTTCGAGTATTTCCTGAATTTCCATTTTAAGTTTCCCAAAGGGTGCATTCCTGCGCTCAGAAGGTTTTAGGGAATGTACTGTTTTGGATTACAATCTGTTGATCCTTGTATTTAATTTATTTCAACAGTTTCCTTAAAATGCTATGCAATTATTCACAGCTTGTGTCAATGTGAAACAGTTTCAGTATCAGATTGATGTGGGTGTGAAATAACGAGTACTGAGTTACCTTTTGTAAAACGTTCTCCTCCCCTGCCCTTGCAAAGACTTCAACTCCCTCACTGCCCGCTGCCGAAAGAGCAATTCCACGTGTGGCAGCTTTGACAATGAGTGGTGGAAAGCTATTTGGCTGCGGGGTGAATCGTAGCACAGCCTTCTCCTGGCAGTCATCTGTACACCTCATTCCCAGTACACTCACTGTATAGTGATCAGGATGTAAAAGCGGAGATCCCTTTTCCTCCACAGCTCAGGACGCTATAGGTGATTACACTTTTGCGATCACTGTTTCGCCTGAGACCAGTTAATTCACGTTTTGTACAGCCGATGGACATTAACTCGTCATCATGTTTTTAATTCATTGATCAGCGAGTGGGCGTCACTTGCAGGGCCAGCATTTATTGCCCACCTCTAGTTGCCCTTGAGACAGAGATGATGATGGCTCTTCTTCCTGAACCCCTGCCATCCACATGGTGAAGTTACTCCTGCTTTTAGGTAGGGATTTCTGGGATTTTGATAACGTGGAGGTGAATGAATGGGTGATGCGCTGCCAAGTTGAAATGGCGTACGACTTGGATGGAGTTTAGAGGTGTTCCCGTGCACCTGCCGCCTTGCCTTTGTCTTTCTGGGTGTCATAAGTTTGGGAAGGGTTGTTGAAGAGGCCTTGGCAGACGCACCCTGTGGCTTCAGCTGGTCTCAGCCAGGGAAACAGTTGGGGAACTGAAATTGGCCTCCATGCTTGAGGCTGGTGATTGCTATTCAATGACTCCTGTGAGAAAGTGCACGCATGCTCAGATTGCAACTGAAGATAAATTTAGTTTGGATGTGACACCGTCCCAGTCGAATTGCCCAATATTTCTCAATGTCTGGGGTCACACAGGAATACCATATATTTAAGAAAGGTACAGGAGGGCTGCTGGGATTCATGTAAATATGTGCCATCAACAGACAGCATATCTCAGGAAAGGAGGAGACAAAATGAGGAAATAAAAGTGTCGAGAAAATGGGGCAACTTCTTCAAAAGGGATCCTATTGTGCAGTTTTAACAGGATGGAAATGCTTCCGTTTTCTGCTTTGCAAAACCCTGCACAGATACAGGCAGTACCAGCTGTGAGTAAAGTTGGAATCATATCACATCATCAAATCCCCACAGTGCAGAAGACGGCCATTCGGCCCAACAAGTCCGCACTAACCCTTCAAAAGACCACCCCACCTAGGCCCAATTCCCCGGCCTATTCCTGCAAGCCCACCGTAAGGAGCAATTTAGCATGGCCAATCCACCTAACCTGTATATCTTTGGACTGTGGGAAGAAACCAGAGCACCTGGAGGAAACACACTCAGACATGGGGAGATTGTGCAAACTCCACACAGTCACCCGAAGTCTCCGGTGCTGTGAACCCGGGTCTCTGGCGCTGTGAGGCAACGGTGCTGATCATTGTGCCACTGTGCTGCTGTGCACAACATTGAGTTCCTTTTTTGTGATTATTTTTTATCGTCTTTTTTTAACTCAATAAAACCTTGTTTAATTGGCTCCTTATTGTTCACTGCTTAAACAGTTAAATGCATTTGGGTTCGGAAAAGGTGTATCCTCATGAAAAAGAAATTTAAACCGCTGTGACCAACAAGGAGGCCGAATAGAGGAGGGCCAGTTCACCCTTTCTCACCTGGTCATCTTTTGTGATTATTTTTAATACTTATTAAGTTGAGGAATGATTTTGCTGGAAACAAGAGAGCTTACCATTTTAGCCCCACCCAACCCCCCACCTCCACCTCCGTGCCCCCCTGTTAATATCAAGCACTCACTCAGGGCAGGAACAGAATGGGTTAGATATACAGCCAAACTCAGCCATGATTCACTGAGGGAAGGATAGCAAAATCCTGTAGGCAAACAGAAGGGCTGAATTTTGCCTGATAATGCTCCTCTGTTCGGGATATCTTGCTATTTTAAAAAATTCATTTTTAAGGGATGTGGTCGTTGCTGGCTAGGCCAGCATTTATTGCCCATCCCTAATTGCCCTTGAGAAGGTGGTGATGAGCTGCCTTCTTGAACCACTGCAGTCCATGTGGTGTAGGTACACCCACAGCGCTGTTGGGGAGGGAGTTCCAGGATTTTGACCCAGGAACAGTGAAGGAACAGCCGATATATTTCCAAGTCAGGATGGTGAATGACCTGGAGGGGAGCCTCCAGGTGGTGGTGTTCCCAGGTATCTGCTGCTCTTGTCCTTCTAACAGGTAGTGGTCAAGCGAAGGAGTTCCCTTTGGTTTGCTTGGCTGTGGCACCAATGAGGTACATCTTGGGCAAGGGTCTGATCAACTGGGGGGGGACGGGAATTACCTAACCCCCTGAAACATTCATGTGTTGCCTTCTGTGGCTCTTCGTAAGATTGAACCTTCAGATAGAACAAAAACAATATCAAAGGCACCAACAACTTGTATTTATGTAGCACCTTTAATAGAACAAAGAACAAAGAAAGGTACAGCACAGAAACAGGCCCTTCGGCCCTCCAAGCCCGTGCCGACCATGCTGCCCATCTAAACTAAAATCTTCTACATTTTCTGGGTCTGTATCCCTCTATTCCCATCCTATTCATGTATTTGTCCAGATGCCCCTTAAATGTTACTATCGTCTCTGCTTCCAACACCTCCTCCGGCAGTGAGTTCCAGGCATCCACTACCCTCTGTGTAAAAAAACTTGCCTCGTACATCTCCTCTAAACCTTGCCCCTCTCACCTTAAACCTATGCCCCCTAGTAATTGACCCCTCGACCCTGGGGAAAAGCCTCTGACTATCCACTCTGTCTATGCCCCTCATAATTTTGTAGACCTCTATCAGGTCATCCCTCAACCTCCGTCGTTCCAGTGAGAACAAACCAAGTTTATTCAACCGCTCCTCATAGCTAATGCCCTCCATACCAGGCAACATCCTGGTAAATCTCTTCTGCACCCTCTCTAATGCCTCCACATCCTTCTGGTATTGTGGCGACCAGAATTGAACACTATACTCCAAGTGTGGCCTAACTAAGGTTCTACACAGCTGCAACATGACTTGCCAATTCTTATACTCAATGCCCCGGCCAATGAAGGCAAGCATGCCTTCTTGACTACTTTCTCCACCTGTGTTGCTCTTTTCAGTGACCTGTGGACCTGTACACCTAGATATCTCTGACTTTCAATACTCTTGAGGGTTCTACCATTCACTGTATAATGTAGTAAGATGTCCCAAGGGTCTTCACCGGAACAAAATTGATGTTAAGCTAAAGGAGACATGAGAACAGGTGACCAAACGCTTGATCAAAGGCATAGATTTGCTGATGTATCTTAAAGGAAAGGTGTGTTCGAGAGACAGAATGCTTTGGGGAGGAAATTCCAGAGCTTAAAGCCGAGAAAACAGACACAACTGTGAAGTGAAAGGAGTGGGGGACATGCAAGAGGCCAGAAATGGAGGAACACAGAGTTATCAGAGATTTGTAGGGTTAGAGGAGGCTACCGAAATGGAACTAATTAAACTCCCCAACCTTACACCCTCCCTCCCCCTCCACCATTCTCTCTGTTGTTGTTGTCACTGTGCTTAGCTCCAACTATGCTATTCTGACTCTGTGAAAGCAGAGCAATGTGACGTTGGGAGTCGCCACTTCCCCCGTCCCAGGCTGACGCCCCCAACCTCCCCCTCCCAAAGAAAAGGCCTATCAGAAAAGAAAGAGTGCACCAAAATATTGTACATTGTGCAGGTTACAAAGATTGCATATTAATTCACATGGATAACTGTACATTGACCAGTTAAGAGGAGGAGATGTAATTGGCCAAGGAAATGAGAAAATGCTATAAATGTAGGTCAATCAAGATCCAAAACAGGAAGATGAGTTGTAAGCCTTGACCTTCACGTATTAGTCAATCTCCCTCTTTCCTTTTCAACCTCCATCAATATCTCATTCCTCTGAGTACTATTTTTGTTTCCTCTGAAGCTAAAAATATATCACCCTACACGTTATCCCTCCTCCGTGCATCTCACCATACTCATTCATTACATTGCTTACAGCTCTTTTTTTTTCAGAACCTGAAAACTGTAAACTCATTGGGGCCTTGTGGCCATGACCTACAATCTAGCCGTCACTTCCTCAATAGCTCAATCTTCCCTTTTCAACTTCTCTGGTGCCCATGCTATCTCAGCCTCGGCTCCTGCACCTAGATATCTCAGCTTCACTGTGGGTGGAACTGGAAAGTGCCTTAACCTATCACTTGTTGCGGTTTTCAGTGCGTATGGTACGGCCAAACATACAACTGGAGAAAGGGATGACATGATGAGTAGCACAGCCAAACCAGAGGGATAGATGTGACTCAATAATGTAGACCCTGACACGTTCTAACTAGACTTAAATGCAGGGAAGGTGATTAAGAAGTTTACAGATGATTCAGAAATTGGCCGTGCAGTTGATAACAAGGGACACAGCTGAAGAGTGCAGAACGATATCAATGACTTGTAAAATTCGGCAGAAAATTGGCAAATGGAATTCAAGCCAGCAAAGATTTATTGGAGCAAGGGAATGCCAAATCAGTTGTGGGATTTGGGAAATGTTGAGGAACAAAAGCACCTTGATGTTTATGTCCACAGATCCATGAAGGTAGCAGAACAGTCCATAAGATAGCTGGAAAGGCATATGGAATGTTTTCTGAGGCACTGAATATAAGAGCGGGGCAGTTATGTGGGAATTGTGCAAAATACTAGTTGAGCCACAACGGGAATACCGCTTATAGCACTGGTCACTGGGAGAACGTGATCACACTAGAGAGGGAACATAAGGATTTATGAGGGTCAAAATTCGGGAACTCCCTCCCTCACAGTGCATGTACTTACATCACATGGACTGCAGAAGTTCAAGAAGGCAGCTCACCACCACCTTCTCAAAGGCAATTAGTGGTGGGCAATAAGTGCTGGTCAAGCCAGCAAAGCCCAGGACTGGAAAATCTTAACTATAAGGAAAGATTGGATGGGCTGGGGTTGCTGTCTTTAGAATGGTCGTCGCTGACGTAAGATTTAATTTGAGGTGTATCCCAGAATTTACAGTGCAGAAGGAGGCTATTCGGCCCATCGAGTCTGTACCGGCCCTTGGAAAGAGCACCCTACCCAAGCCCACACCTCCCCCTATCCCCACACTTCCACCCTATCCCCGTAACCCCACCTTACCTTACCTATTTTGGACACTAAGGGCAATTTAGCATAGCCAATCCACCTACCCCTGCACATCTTTGGACTGTGGGAGGAAACCGGAGCACCCGGAGGAAACCCACGCAGAGACGGGGAGAACATGCAGACTCCGCACAGACAGTGATGCAAGCCGGGGATCGAACATGGGACCCTGGCGCTGTGACGCCATTGTGCTAACCACTATGCTACCGTGCTGCCCCGTGCTGTATGTGAGGGGCTTACATAGGGTGGACAGGAAGGCCCTACTTCTCTGATCAGAGAGGTCAAGAACCAGGAGGCATAGATTTAAAGTAATTGGTAGAGGGATCAGAGGGAAGCTGAGGGGCATTGTTTTTATCTCAATGATGGTGGGGGTCTGAAACTCACTGCCTGGGATGTTTGCAGAGGCAGGTACCCTCATCGCACTTTAAAAAAACACCTGTATGTGTTCCACGGATCCGGAGCACCCAACACATCAAGGCCTGAGAGATGCCAAAACCTACAAGGCTACAAGAGCTGAAAAATGGGATTTGGCTGGATGGCTGACCCCTTTTTTTTGCCTGGCACAGACACGATGGGCAAATAGCCTCCTTCTGTGCTGTCAAGTTCTGTGATCATATGATTCTCCTTGGTTACGACAGTAGAAGCAGAGGACAGAGCTTGCACTGGAAGAGAATAAATTCAAATCTAACCTGCATAACAATATTTCAGTGGGCAAGTGGCCAATTAAGTTCCCGAGGGAGATGATGAAACCAGTTAGTATCGATTCATTCAAATGTGAGTTAAATAGATTTATTTCAGAAAATAAGATTTCAGACTCCAGTATGTGAGTAATTTGAGACATGACCAGTGGTGAATGTAACATGCTCGGGAGGGACAGTTGAGTTTGAACTCATTGTTTCCAAGGCTCTCCACGACTGGAGTTGGTCCTCTCCTCATATCTGGGCCTTGATGTGTTGGGTGCTCCGGATCCGTGGAACACATACAGGCCACCAACACTTAAAATAGTGCAACACTATTTTATTAAGTTAGAAACAGTTGAACATACTTTCACTGTGGGTTAGCACGATGTTAGATTAAACTAAAGACCTATGCCTGTCCGAATCAGTCTATGCACTCAGCACATGGTGAGGATCTGTGCTGTAAGCTGTAAGCTCTGTCCTTGTAGGAGGCTGCATCCCGAATGAGCGGGAACTCTGATGCACCCTGTCTTTATAGTGCATGTGCTCTAACTGGTGATCGGCTGCGGTGTTGTGTGTGTTGATTGGTCTTGCTGTGTGTCCATCAGTGTGTGTGTATCTACACCATGATATACTGGTGTATATTATGACAGGCCTGTCAAAGGCTCATTGATAGAGCTTGATTAACCAACAACTCCATCAGTGGTTTAACATGGAGTTGGGGTAAAAGGTAAACTCGGGGGATCTTGGTATTTCGTCATCGAGCAATTTCTATGATTCTAATTTTCCAACCTCCATCTCTCCTTCTTGCCTGAATAAAACAAGTGTGCAAACCAATTGGACTCCTTCAGAGGATATTAAGATACAACCACAAAGTGTTGGACTAATGTAAGGTGTAGGTCAGACGGAATAGGAATGAAAGAGTTGGAGCTGGACTACACTTAGGTCGTTTTCATGATTATTTTTCTGATAGCAGTGCACAAATCACCAGAATTATTGAACAGAACCTTATAATTTGCCTTGTTAAGTTTCAAACTCACTACCTTTGGATTATTAGTGTAATACCATTACTATCAGCTGGCTGTGATACTTTCCCATTGTCAAATAGCAATTACCATCTCAGCTCACAATGTAAAGAAGGGGCATATTGTGCAAATATCTGACAACACCAGCTATGCATGGATCTGTATCAGTGATCCAGAGAATCCCTACGGTGCAGAAGGAGGCCATTCAGCCCATCGGGTCTACACCGATCCTCCGAAAGAGTACCCTACCCAGGCCCACTCCCCCGTCTCATACCCCGCAACCCTACCCAACTTGGACACCAAGGAGAAATTTAGGAATAATAATTTTTATTATTATCACAAGTAGGCTTACATTAACACTGCAATGAAGTTTCTGTGAAAATCCCCTAGTCGCCACATTCCAGGGCCTGTTAGGGTACGCTGAGCGAGAATTCAGAATGACCAATTCACCTAACAAGCACGTCTTTCGGGACTTGTGGGAGGTAGCCAGAGCACCCAGAGGAAACCCACGGAGACACGGAGAGAGCGTGCAGACTCCGCACAGTCAGTGACCGAAGCCAGGAATCGATCCCGGGTCCCTGGTACTGTGAAGCAACAGTGGTAACCACTGTGCCACCGTGCCATCCTCGGGTAACGAAAGGAAGGAAAAATATAAAAGAGGAAAGACGTAGAGTAATGTTTAACCCACTAAATTGCTCTTCAAAGGGTTAACAAATCATGTATCCCACACAGATCTGAGCTGATTCAAACATGAAGGTTGGTAACCTGAGCGTTTCAACAAGATGTTTTCCCCTTTGGGTAACGTATGGTCACTAAGCAACAGGAGGTGTGAGGTCACGTCCGTCTAATTACTCGTCCTTCCAAGACACTGTACATGTTAGTTTATAGAATAACATACAAATAGATGACCTCAGTCTTCAGAGCCCCAGGCAGAGGGAATGGCTGTTTCTGTGGAAAACGCCTACAGGCACAGCCTGCATGTAACTCTAATTGGCTCAGCGAATATAGGACCACGCACTATAAGGTCTTTGATGGTAAGTCTGTAGGAAGAATTCTAGTTAGCTTCTAATATGCAGCTCCAGTCTTTCCATTCAACAAAAGCCTCATGTTAATGAGCAGTGTTACAGAATTTAATTTCATTTTTCACTGCCTCCGTTGATCTGCTCCTCTCTCAACAGTTTGCATTTTCATAGCGCATTCAATGTCACCAAACCTCCCAAGGCATTTCACAGGCCTGTTAGCAGACCTAAATTCAGACAATAATAGGACAGGTGACCAAATCCTTGGTCAAAAAGGTGCATTTCAAGGAAGAGAGGGGAGGTGGGGAAGTGTAGGAATCCAGAGGTTAAGGCCCAGGAACTGAAGACACAGCCAGCAATGGAGTAAGTGAAGTGAGTTGGAGTGCACAAGAGAGTTTGGAAGATTTATAGAGCTGGAAGAGTTGACTGAGATAAGGAAAGATAATGCAAAGGAAGAATCTGAATACAACCATGAATATTATCAATTCAAGGTGTGTGGTATTATCAAGTATTACAGTACCCAAGAGGCCGAAGACCATTGGTTAAACCTAGGAGTTTACCATTGGCTGTTGGTACGTAGCTCCACCTTGACGGGTGGGGTATAAGAACCGGTGCCGTCCCAGCAGACCTCACTTTCTGTACCGAAGCTGCTGGGGAACAGATCTAGTCGATTAAAGCCTTCAGTTATGTTACAACCTCGTCTTTGAGTTTAATTGATCGTGCATCAAGGTGTTACTGGATGGGCCAAGAGCCAAGGTAGGTTAGAAATTAGAGAGTGATGGGTTAATGGCTCTTGGTGCAAATTGCGATCCGATTGGCAGAGTTTAGGGTGTCACCCTCCTGAAGCATCAGGATATCAGTTCCTTTCTCAACAAAAAAATTAGAGTATCCAATTATTTATTTTCCGATGAAGGGGCACTTAGCGTGGCCAATTCACCCACTCTGCACATCTTTTGGGTTGTGCGGGTAAGACCCACGCAGACACGGGGAGAATGTGCAAACTCCACACGGACAGTGACCCAGGGCCGGGATCGAATCTGGGACCTCGGCGTCGTGAGGCAGCAGTGCTAACCACCCTTGGTGCCGGAATTCCTGATGAAATGCAAACTCTGTTTCTCTCCACAGATGCTGCCTGACCTGCTGAGAATTCCCAGCGTTTTCTGTTTTCATTTCCGATTTCCTGCGGCTGCAGTATTTTCCTTTCGTAAGACTGGTTGTGAAGTGGTTTTGGGTTGCCATTAGGATGCGGAATTTGCTATATCAACTAAAATCCTGTTATTTTGAAGTACATTCATTCTACACTCACGTTCCAAAACAATGGACAGGTCACACTCACACTGCACCCAAATGTGGTTAGCCAGTTACTAACTCTAAAGAAATAAAATGATACGTCATAAAACCCATCACAGGTCAACACAATCTCTTTGCATGGCAGAACAGACTTGAGGGACTAAATGGACTCCTCCTGCTCCAAAATCCTTATGAATGCTGTGATGAGGTGGTTGTAGGTGTTTTCTAATTGGATGCATTACCAGAGAGTCTTTGCCATCCATATATACTTTCTGATCTTGTGACATTAACCACATTTTTATTCTGAAGATTTGCGAGATATTATCTGTCTTCCATCTACGATATTGACAGAAGTCAGTTGTGAATTAGCCTGGGGTGCTTATCCAGCACCCTGAATGAGTCATCTGTGCTGATTATATTCAGAGGGCACTTTACCAGTCAAAACTGGGTCACACAAACTATGGCCCTTGTTTACTTTTCCAGTGTTCTGGAATTTGAACTGCCTTGATATTGAATGTGTGGCTTTTTTTTTAGCTTTGTTTTGACAGCCCTCATTCAATTTTTTATTTTTTTATTTTAAAAACATTTTTTAAGGGGCAATTTAGCGTGGCCAATCCACCTAGCCTGCACATCTTTGGGTTGTGGGGGGCGAAACCCACACAAACACGGGGAGAATGTGCAAACTCCACACGGACTGTGACCCAGAGCCGGGATCGAACCTGGGACCTCAGCGCCGTGAGGCAACAGGGCTAACCCACTGCGCCACCGTGCTGCCCCCTCATTCAATTTATAAGATTTTCTGATCATACCGGAGAGGTGCTACACACTGACGACATGTCTTATCGAAGGAAATCTGCTGAGCGCTTATCCACTCAACTGGAATCAATGGCCTCCTCCCTCTTCCTGCTGAATGTGTCCATGTGTATCGCCAGATGTGGGCAGAGGATCAGTCTCATTTGGAAGCCAAATCTAAAGCACTTACCTGGGTATTTGCATTTTGGTGGGGGACCGGGAAAGCACAAAGAAAATTTTCACAAGTTTCATCATGAAGTTGGAATCTAAACAGGGATTAAGGGAGATTCAAAGGAAATGGAGGAGCCAACTTCTGGCCCACTCAAGAATCGTGCTGCTCCAATGTAGATTTCTATCTGGGGTTTTTTTGTTGTGAAATTTGCACTGGAGTTCACTTTGATTTCAGAGTCACACAGGGTACTCCCGGACCAGTTGTAGCACAGTATGACACTAAGTCAAGCTTCCTCTCTGTACTGCATTCAGCCAGAAGCACAGGGGAACACCCAGCACTGTATCAGAGTGTCATTTTTCCAATCACTCCACCGCCCCAGCATCCTGTGGGTATTTTTTCGAGTAAGGTTTTCAAGAATTAAAGAGTGTCATGTGCTTGGTCTGGGGTGGTGGGTGGTGCATTGGCCATTGCAAAAAGTCCTGAAACTCATTTGATGAAGGAATATTATGGCCAGCGGATAAAAGGTGTCCTATCCTATTAATCGAGTCTGTTTCAAGGTCAGATCCTAGAGGGGGACAATGAGCGTCTGACACTTAATAATAATAATCATCGCTTATTGTCACAAGTAGGCTTCAATGAAGTTACTGTGAAAAGCCCCTAGTCGCTACATTCTGGCACCTGTTCGGGAGGCTGGAACGGGAATTGAACCCGCGCTGCTGGTCTTGTTCTGCATTACAAGCCAGTTGTCTTAGCCCACTGTGCTAAACCAGCCCCTAACTTTGCATCACCCAGCCTGATTCTCTCTGACCACACCCTCCCCTCCGCCAAACATGTGGAATTTAAATTCCCTTTTGACACGGTTAGTCTGTATGTCTGAAAATGCGATATCTGCTCTGTCGGGATGTGCTCTGTGGTTTTTGTGTCCGCCTCTTAGATTGGTTATTGCTGATGACTTCTGCTAACTTCCTCCCGTTCCATTCTTTCCAGAACATCTGTTTGATTTGATATAAATATAAAAAGAAAGATAATGTTAGCGTTATGAAAGGGGATGTTTGTCATTCGATATTTTAGCCGCATGTTACTATTCAGAGATCACTACCCACAGCCATTTCAGTCGGACAGAAGTCATGCACCATTTAGCTTCCAATTTTCTCCCCTTACTTTCTAAAGGCGGTGACTCGGGTTCGGCTATAGTTTCACACAAGAAACACACTAATCCCCAATCCCGCTCATATAGTGAGTCCGAACAGTGAATCTTGGCGGGTTATTCATCACAGAGAACTTTACCAAATGAGGCTGGTCCTTTGTCCTTGGCTAAAATCTGTACGTAAGGAAATTTTGCATTTGCATAGCGCCTTTCTTGACCACAGGACCTCCCAAGGCACTTTATAGCCAGTGAGGTATGTTTAAACGGAATCGTTGTTGCAATGTAGGAAATTCAGCAACGATTCACACACAGCAAGTTCCGACAAACTGCTATCTGGTAATGTGATGCTGATTGGGAAATAAATACTGGCTTGGAAACCTGTGCTAATTCCCCTGTTCTTCTTCAAAATGGTGCCACGGGATTTTCTACATTCATCAGAGAGAAGTGTGGCGGGACGGGGGCGCACAGTTCATCATCTGATCCAAAGGTTGGCACCTCCAGTACTGCAGCCCTCCCTCCATATTGCACTCAAGTGTCAGACTTGATTTCTGTGCTTAACCTCTGAAACTAGATTTGAATCCATGACCGGAATTCTCAGGTGGTTGCGATTCACTTTTCCAGCTGGTAGCACATCCCTGCCAGCGGGTTTCGCGGCGGCGTGGGGTGGTAACAATGGGAAATCCCATTGATATCCGGCGGGAAGATAGAATCCCACCGCCAGCCAACACCACATCACCGAGAACCCTGTGGCCGGGGGACCGGAGAATCTCGTCCCACAGCTTTCTGACTCATAGGCAAGAGTGCTACTAACTGGATAGGAATATAGGAACAAAAGTAGGACATTCAGCCCCTCAAGCCTGTTGCTTACATGCAAAACTACGAAAATGGCAGACAGGATGTGGTGAATGTATTTATCTAAGTAGGAACTGTCTGTCTAGTGCTGTGACCTATGACCTGGAAATGATAATACAGTCTACTTCCAGGTACTGTACTGGAACCCCGGTGGGCTCCACCCTCCCTGGGGCGATATATAGACCGGCCACCTGTGGGTGGCACTCATTTGTACTCACTGGCAGGCGGGTTCCTGGATAATAAAGCCTTATGTTCACTCGTTCTCACAGACTTGCAGTGAATTGACGGTATAACAGGAAAAGGCCTACTGGTCCATCTGGCTTGTCCGATATGGTTGTGATTCCCTCTTCATTTTAAAACATTCATTCATGGGATGTGAGCCTCATTGGCAAGGCCAGCATTTATTGCCCATCCCTAAATTGCCTGTGAGAAGGTGGTGATGAGCTACCTTCTTGAACTGCTCCAGTCCATGTGGTGTAAGTACACCCAGAATGCTGTTAGGGATGGATTTTGACCCAGTGACAATGAAGCAATAGTGATGTAGTTCCAGTCAGGATGATGTGTGGCTTGATGGGGAGCTTGCAGGTGGTGGTATTCCCATGCATCTGCTGCCCTTGTTCTTCTAGGTGGTAGAGGGTGTGGGTTTAGAAGGTGCAGTGAAAGGAGACTTGGTGCGTTGATGCAGTGCATCTTGTAGGTGACACATATTGCTGCCACTCTGCATCGGTGGTGGAGGTAGTGAATGTTTAAGCTGATGGATGAGGTGCCAATCAAGTGGGCTGCTTTGAGCTGGATGGTGTTGAGCTTCTTGAATGTTGTTGGAGCTGCACTCATCCAGGCAAGTGGAGAGTATTCCATCACTCTTGTCCTGTGCCTTGTAGACGGTGGACAGGCTTTGGCAAGTCAGAGGCGAGTTACTCACTACTTCTCACCTGCTCTTGCAGCATTTATATCATAGAATCTACAGTGCAGAAGGAGGCCTTTCAGCCAATTGAGTCTGCATCGGCCCTTGGAAACAGCACCCTACCCAAGACCACACCTCCACATTATCCCCTTTACCCAGTAACCCCACCTCACCTTTTCTGGACATTCAGGGGAATTTAGCATGACCAATCCACCTAACCTGTTCATCTAACATAATATAATAATTTTTCATGTCACAAGTAGGCTTACATTAACACTACAATGAAGTTACTGTGAAAACCCCCTAGTCGCCACACTCCGACACCTGTTTGGGTACACAAAGGGAGAATTCAGAATGTCCAAAATACCTAACAGCACGTCTTTCAGAACTTGTGGGAGGAAACTGGAGCACCTGGAGGAAACCCACGCAGACAAGGGGAGAACGTGTAGACCCCGCACAGACAGTGATCCAAGCCGGGAATCAAGCCCAGGTCCCTGGTGCTGTGAAGCAACAGTGCTAACCACTGTGCTACCGTGCTGTCCAGTTCTGTTTCTGCTTAATAGTAGGCCCTAAGGATGTTGATAGTGGGGGATTCAGCAACGGTAATGCCATTGAATGTCAAGCGGAGATGGTTAGATTCTCTTATTGGAGATGGTCATTGTCTGGCACTTGTGCAGTGAAAATGTTACTTGCCACTTATCAGCCAAGCCCATGTTGTCCAGGTCCTGCTGCATATGGACACAGGCTGTTTCAGTATCTGAGGAGTCATGAAGGGTGATGAACATTGTACAATGAACAGTGAACCTGCCCATTTCTGACCTTAAGATGGAGGGAAGGTCATTGATGAAGCATCTGAAGATGGTTGGGCCTAGGAACTCCCCTACGAAGCTCCTGCAGCGATGTCTTGGGACTGAGATGATTGTCTTCCAACCACCACAACCATCTTCCTTTGTGTTTGGAATGGGAGATCCCATCCATGCAGAGAGATATGTAATCTCTTGAGAGGGACAAAAAATTTGTTTTAATCCAATTAAGGAAAAAGGTCAAGAGAAAATCATCTCTGGTTTCCTGCGGCAATCAAAATTATTCCTGGAGATTTAAAAACCTGTTCGCTTTAGCCTAACAGCATTAGTATTCAATCTTTAGAGAGTGATGCACTGCAACACCTAGATCTCTCCAACTATTAGCTTCAATCTATTCCCTGTAGATTGCATGTATTAGTCCTCTCCAAGTATGTAAAACCACAATTTTCTAAGCGAATCATCATTTATCATTCTGTCAATTGGATCATGGCTGAATTGCACCTCAACTTTAAGATCAAGGTGTTGCCAGACTGGGAGCTAATGTAAGTCAGCAAGCACAGAGGTAATGGATAGCAGTTGGTGCAAGTCAGGGTACAGGCAGCAGAGTTTTGAGTTTACGAGGGCTGCAAGTGTAAAACAGTAGCAACGCGGGGCAAAGGGTGATGCAGGACAAAAAGCTAAAGACATGAGATTAGAAGCATGGTAATTGTGACAGATTCTATAATTAGGGGAATAAACAGTCTATTTTGCAGCTGAGGCCAGCATTCCTCAAGGATTTAATGCCTCCCAGGTGCCAGGGTTAAAGGGACATAACGGAGCAGGCAGCAAAATCTAAGGTGGAAATTATGGTTCATACAGCGATCAATGGGGCGGCACGGTGGCACAGTGGTTAGCACTGCTGCCTCACAGCACCAGGGACCCAGGTTCAATTCGTGGGTTTTGTGGTGATATGCATCAATGTAAATGCACAAGGGGTTAATGCAAATACACAAAGTCTAAGTAAACACTAGAGGGAACACCAGAGACATCATGACATGCAGACATACAGCTAATGAACACATAGAATAGGACACGACCAATGGGCAGTCAAGTCACTCAGAGGTGACACTACCACCGGGGGGCAACCCATATTAAAGGACAGGGCACACATGCTCTTTCCACAGGCGACACTCAGAATGACAGGGGCAGATCAGAAGCATCACACCCACCGCATGGCTTAGAGCAGACTAGTTAGTTAGACTGAGTTACTATAGTAAGATTGGCAGGAGAGTCAAACTCAAGTAGGAGAATTGTTAACTGTTCAATAAATGTGTTAAACCTATCTCCAAGTCATAACCTTCCTTTGTCAGAGTATACATCAAGGAAGCAGCTTATGCTACATGAAGAAGCATAACACAACAGGTTTCCTCCAGGTGCTCCGGTTTCCTCCCAAGGTCTAAAGATATGCAGGTTAGGTGGATTGGCCATGACAAATTGTCCCTTAGAGTCCAAAGGTTAGGTGGGGTCACAGGGTTACGGGAATAGGGTGGGGGCGCAGGCCTGGGTAGGGTGCTTTTTCCAAGGGTCAGTGCAGACCTGATGGACTATAATGATTCTTTGATTCCATGTGAGGGAAGAACAAGATGAAGAGAAAGTTTGAGGAGTTAGGTTCTGGACTAAATACCTTGAGGGTATTAACCTCTGAGTAACTCCTGATGCCACAGGCTCTACATATTAGGGAGGAGCAAATTACAAATAGCAGTCTGTGACTGTAAGGACTTCTGGGATTCTGGGACATGGTCTGGGTGGTTGGGGTGGGTTGGGGGTGGGGGTGTGGGGGGGTGTAGTGTGGTGTGCTCCTGGTTGGATGCTCTTGATCTGAACTGGTCTGAACTGGATCTGATAACAATGTTTGAGACTGGAAACTATTAGTATTCAGAGGGACCTGGGTGTCCTTAAACATGAAGTGGAGATGCCGGCGTTGGACTGGGGTGAGCACAGTACGAAGTCTTACAACACCAGGTTAAAGTCCAACAGGTTTGTTTCGATGTCACTAGCTTTCGGAGCGCTGCTCCTTCCTCAGGTGAATGAAGAGGTATGTTCCAGAAACACATATATAGACAAATTCAAAGATGCCAAACGCTGCGACGCTGCAACAACGAATGAACGGACATCGCGCGACAATCACCAGGCAGGAATGTTCCCTTCCAGTCGGGGAACACTTCAGCAGTCAAGGGCATTCAGCCTCTGATCTCCGGGTAAGAGTTCTCCAAGGCGGCCTTCAGGACCCGCGACAACGCAGAATCGCCGAGCAGAAACTTATAGCCAAGTTCCGCACACATGAGTGCGGCCTCAACCGGGACCTGGGATTCATGTCGCATTACATTCATCCCCCACCATCTGGCCTGCGAAATCCTACCAACTGTCCTGGCTTGATACAATTCACACCTCTTTAACCTGGGGTTACCCCATCTCTGGATCTGTAAAGATTTAATCACCTGCTAATGCTCGCATTCCAAGCATTGTCTGGCATCTTTGAATTTGTCTATATATGTGTTTCTGGAACAGACCTCTTCATTCACCTGAGGAAGGAGCAGCGCTCCGAAAGCTAGTGACATCGAAACAAACCTGTTGGACTTTAACCTGGTGTTGTAAGACTTCGTACTTAGACAGGAAAGTTAACATGCAGGTACAAGGAAGCAAAGTGTATAAAAGCAGAAAATGCTGGTAATAGTCAGCTGGTCAGAGGCAGCTATACAGCGTGAAATGGAAAATGGTACCGCAGCTTTTGTGATGAAGGGGTTGGATGATAAGAATAAAGGAGTCTTACTACAATTATAATGTGTGTTGGATGACCGGATCAGGAGTGTTGTCTGCAGTTTTGGTCTCTTTGGGGCAACACGGTAGCGCAGTGCGTTAGCCCTGCTGCCTCACGGTGCTGAGGTCCCAGGTTTGATCCTGGCTCTGGCTCACAGTCTATGTGGAGTTTACACATTCTCCCCGTG
Source organism: Scyliorhinus torazame (assembly GCF_047496885.1). NCBI lineage: Eukaryota > Metazoa > Chordata > Chondrichthyes > Carcharhiniformes > Scyliorhinidae > Scyliorhinus > Scyliorhinus torazame. The sequence continues at coordinate 20,092,292 of NC_092723.1, read as the reverse complement.
TTTGCGTGGGTTTCACCCCCACAACCCAAAGATGTGCAGGGTAGGTGGATTGGCCACGCTAAATTGCCCCTTTAATTGGGAAAAAAATGAATTGGGTACCCTAAATTTATTTTTAAAAAGTTTTGGTCTCTTTACCTAAGAAAGGACAGCGAATGCAACATAGGTTCACTAGACCGATTCCTCGGGTGAGTGGATTGTCTTAGGCGAGATCGAGTGGACTAGGCCTATATTCACTTGGAGGTTAGAAGAACAAGAGGTAACCTCGGTGAGGCAAATAAACATTTTAAGGGACTTGATAGCATAGGTGCTACAAAATGTTCTCCCTCGCTGGAGAATCTAGAACACGGGCTACAGTTGCAGAATACGGGTTCGACAATTTAGGATTGAGGTGAGGAGAATTCCTTTTCACTCAAAGGGTTGGGAATCTATGGAATGCTCTACCTCAGAGGGTTGTGAATTTTCAGTTGTTCAGTACATTCGGGTCAGAAGTCAATAGATGTTTGGGTACTAAGGGAATTAAGGAATATGAGGGTAGTGTGGAAAAGTGAAGTTGGAATAGAAGACCAACAATGATCTTATTGAATGTCAGGATAGACTCCTTTTTTTAATACCCCTTTGTCCTTTTCAAAGAGCATGATGGTGGTTTGGGGGAGGGAGGTTGAGGGGGGAAGTGCGGGTGGGAGAAGATGCAAACTAAGGAAATGTGTTAGAGGGGAACACGGTCGCCTCTTATTGATACAATGGGTCAGTGGGGAAATTTAATGCCTTAGCCATCCAAGAAAAAAAGGCCATTGATCTGTGATGACTTCGACTGGAGCAGTGGAGGGGTAGGAGAGGGCTCCAGCACTAAAGAGGTGCTAGAAAATCTTTCAAGAATCCTGCTTTTGATTGGTAGACAGCATTCCCTTATTAAAATAAAATGCTGGAAATGCACTTCAGGTCTGACAGCATCTGTGGAGAGAGAAATAGAGTTAGCGTTTCAGGTCTGGGAGCTGTTATCAAATTGGGAAAGTTTGAACTGTAATAGGTTTTGAGCGAGTGGAAGTGGGGGAGGGATAGAAAGAACAAAAGGGAAGGTCTCTGACAGGGGATTTCTAGAAATTATTTGACAGGAGGTTTCATGGGGCAAGGCCAAGGGAGTGTTAATGGGACAGGTAATGAAAGAGGAACAGTAGGGTGGTGCAGTGGCTAGCATTGCTGCCTCACGGTGCCGAGGTCCCAGGTTTGATCGCGGCTCTGGGTCACTGTCCGTGTGGAGTTTGCACATTCTCCCCGTGTTTGCGTGGGTTTCACCCCCGCAACCCAAAGATGTGCAGGGTAGGTGGATTGTCCACGCTAAATTGCTCCGTAATTGGAAGAATGAATTGGGTACTCTAAATTTTGAAAAAAGGTAATGAAAGAAAAGGAGAGGTGTCTAGAGGAGCTGTGAATGGCAATATCCTAAATAGCTGCCATCCGAAAGCAAAGGAATAAAGTGCTTATTAACAATGCTCATGAAACGACCAAATTGTTGGAAAAACTCATCTGGTTCAGTAAGGACCAATCGGGGAAAAGTATGGGCGGCACGTTAGCACAGTGGTCAGCACCGTTACTTCACAGCACCAGGTCAGTTCCCACTTATATCACTGGCCGTACGGAGTCTGCATGTCCTCCCCGTGTCTGCGTGGGTTTCCTCCAGGTGCTCCGGTTTCCTCCTCCCAAGTCCCAAAAGACGTGTACCCGAACAGGCGCCGGAGTGTGCCGGCTAGGGGATTTCATTGGTAACTTCATTGCAGTGTTAATGGAAGTCTACTTGTGACAATAAAGATTATTATTATGCTGTCCTACCTAGTCTAGCCTTCAGTACTATGGTTTATTCTTAATAGTCTTCTGAACTGAGAACCAGAGAGAACAGATGCGGGCTCACAAGTCTAGATTCAAAAGGTCCATGTACTAATGTATTGAACCGTTCAGGCTCTCTACCTTCAATCCCTTTTCAGGCAGATTATTTCCCAGTCACTATTGGAACTGGTATTAAAATCGGGAGCCTGGTCAATTGTGCAGGTGTGAACATGTTGTGTCATACTGTTTGTTCAAAGTGTTGATTCAGTGTCACTCATGCCTGAGTGCAGCCTGCAGATGCACTGAAACTGATCCAGTAGGTGGTTTACTTGGTGAGCCATATTTCAGAGTTCCAGGAGCCTCTGGCAGTTTGGGAGGAGTATGGTTCTGTTCATTGTATTGCCAGCTGGGCGGGCTCATGCGCTGGGGGGTCAGCAGCACCACTGAGTGTGTGTGAGTGAATTTGTGTTTGTGAGCAAGTGTGAGCTTGGATAACTGTGTGTGTGAGTTGGGTTGCTTAAATGTGTGTGTGAGTTTGGTTGTGTGTGCGCGTGGGCTCTCACTCGAGCGAAACGAGGCCGGTGAATAGCGGGAGAGGCCGAACATGCGGACCGCGCTACGTGACAAACAGTTTGCGATGCAACCGGCCCGCTCCCGTAGGTGAAATCGGGAATCCAGGTGCAGCGTGGCAAAAAGCCAATTAACACCACTTAAGCCTTATTTCCATACAGTTAACGGGAGCCACCTCATATCGAACAGGCTCCTGTTATTCAGTGGCCTCCCCAGCAAGTGGTCACGCTGGTGCCGATTGGTACTCTTTTTCAAAAACGTGAACCTGGCGGAAGGGCTTCAGAGGGGAGTCAAGGAGTTGAGTACCATCTTTGCTCACAGGCAGAGTCGGGGGCGCTTGACTTGCCACCCAGTGCTCGGTGGGAGGGTGGAGGAGTTGTTGAGCACCCTCGGATGGGGGCACCCTTGGCTGGGGTGGGCTGCTGTGGGAGGGGGGCAACCGCTCGCGGCACCACCATGCTAACCCTTGGATCGTGTGCACCCGTTCCGGCGGCAACCCATGCCCCGGACGTCTGCCCCACTGACCACCCGTCACCCCCACCGACCACTTGTAACCTCCACCGACTGCCGAGGTCTCTGGCCGCGAGGCTGAAGGCTTTTGCTAATTGGCTGTCGTGATTAAGTGAGCACTTCACACAACCCAAGTGGATTCCCATGGGTGTAGCATGTGGGAGTCATTGCCTAGCATCCCAATCAGCCTGTGATGCCTGAAGACTGCGGGAGGAAACACCACACACGCAGCTGCCAACACCCGAAAACCCAGGGGATTGGACACAGCTCCGGGGACATATCCACGATGAAGAGTGGGTGAGGGCTACGGGGAGGGGACCAGCGCCCGGTCCAGATGAAGTTATGAGCAGGTGTCTGGGGTACAGGGTGTATGGTCTGTAGCGGGGTGGGGGGTGGTGGGGGCCCGCTGCGGCCGGGTGTACGTGGGCAGCACTGGTCGGATGTGGGAGTTGGGGGAGGGGAGAGAGAGAAGGGGGGGGGAGATCAATGGTGGAATGGAGGGTCTCATGGTGGTAGCTTCTACTGTTTATCAGTCTAACACCCTGTCCCAATTCCTTACAAATATTGAAAGGTATGGACAGTATTTTGGACCCTGCAGAACAGGCCCTAGTGGTGCTGCTGGTAGGCCGGGCAGCCAGACGCCGGAGACGGTGGCAGCAACAGTGTCTGCAGAGGCTCAAGGCGGCGGCCCATGTGCCGGACCCCGCCCCATATCCCGAGGACTTGGCCGCCTATTAGGCCAGGGTGAGACCCAGAGGGGAAAGCCCGCAACGGCCCAGTGTGTACAGGCTTCACTGGTTGTTTGACCAGATGACGGACGACATGTGCCGCAGGAGGCTCCACCACAAAAAGGAGATGGTGCGGCACCTGTGCCTTGTACTTGTGGACTTGGCACCACGTGGAGGAGGAGGACACCTGCTGCTGGTGGCCGTCAAGGTCGCCGGAGCCCTGATTGTTTACGCCACAGGATCATTCCAGGGCTCAAGCGGGACCTGTGTGGTATCTCACAGGCCACAGCCCACAGGTGCATCCAACAGGTCAGGGATGCTCTGCTTGCCCCGGTGGAAAACAATATCAACTTTGACATGGACCAAGCCCAACAAGATGCCTGGGCAGCAGGGCTGGTTTAGCTCAGCTGGTTTGTGATGCAGAACAAGACCAGCAGCGCGGGTTCAATTCCCGTACCAGCTTATCCGAACAGGCGCCGGAATGTGGCGACTAGGGGCTTTTCACAGTAACTTCATACTTGTGACAGTAAAAGGTTATTATTATTATTCTCTGCCATCGTTGGGATGCCCCAGGTCCTGGGGCTGATAGACTGCACGCATGTTGCCTTGCATGCACCAGGCCGGTTTGGAGTGCCCTACATTAACAGGAAGGCGTTCCACTTCCTGAACATGCAGCTTGTGTGTCCCCACCACATGAAGATTATGCACGTGTGCATGCTTCCCAGGGAGTGTGCACCACTACATCCTGGGTCAATCAAAGATCCCAGCCTCTTTGAGGACTATCCCAGAATGGGTGGCTGGCTCTTGGGGGATAAGGGGTACCCGCTGAAGACCTGTCTAGTGACGCCTGTTCGGAGGCCAGAGACCGAAGCAAAGACGTTGATACAATGAGGCACACGTGGCCACTTGGGTTGCCATTGAGCGATGCATCGGTCTACTCTCTGCAGGTATCATCACTACCCTGCCCTTGACAGTGACCCACTGACAGTGCCCATACAGTCCCAGCACCCTGGAGTAATGTGACACCGATGCGGTTACGATGCCTCGACTACTCCAGTGGTGCCCTGCAGTACACCATCTGGAGGGTCACCCGCTTTGTGGTGTTCTGCTTTGTCCTCCACAACCTGGCACAGCAGCGGGGCGATGTGCTGGAGGAGGGGGATGAGGAACATGTGGCTACCTCCGAGGACAGGACGCGGATGATGAGGAGGTGCCACCAGCAGGGGCTGGAGGACGATCCCAGGGAGGAACCTGAGGACCTGCCGGAGGCTGCAGGGCAGGCGGCAGCGGCGAGGGTCCGGCAAGCTGGGAGGGGCAGGGAGGCCCTCAACCCTGCCCGCTTCACTTAGGACGTGGGATGATCCATCATCGCTACCTCCCCACCCTCAATTTCTCCCCCCCGCCCTGCCCATTTCCCACCCTCCCAGGACATGTGTCACATTACTCCAGGGTGCTGGGACTGTGTGGGCACTGTCAGTGGGTCACTGTCAAGGGCAGGGTAGTGATGATACCTGCAGAGAGCTGAGTGCTAGCACTCCTCACTCTATGCCATAGTCTGACCCCTGCCTGTCTGCTGAGTGCTCGCTCACACCCATCACCTACATGTGTTGTGCATGGGAAAGGTGCCTAGAGAGATGGGGCAAGGGCTCAGAGGTCGACTCGCATTGCGGAAAAAAAATGACAGAGGCGCCACACTGGTTGTGGTGAAGGGTTTTTAATGTTTCAAAGGTGTCCAACAATGTCCCACTCTCCCGATGGTGTTGCCCCACTCTCCCCACCGCCCCTCACCCCCTCACCCATTTGTATAGCTCCCCTCCGCACTCTCCCCCCCCTCCCCTGGTGCCCTCAATGATCCTCAATGTGCTTAGCCTTCCTAGCTCTACGGTTACGGCTAGGTGTGTTCCCAGGATGCACATCAGAGGTGGAGGCAGCCAGCTACTTACTATGTCCCGTGGCTTTCATGCTCCTAGTGGGCAGCTGGTTCGAGCCCTGGCTCTGCCAGCCCTGGCAGCTCCTGATGTCTGCTCCATCGTGTGTCGTCGCCCTCGGCGATGCTACTCAGTGACTGGGACATGCTCTGCAGCGCCTCGGCAATGGCCGCCTGTGACTGGGACAAGCTCCGCAGCACCTCGGCCATTCCCATCTGAGAGTGGGATGTGTCCCGCAGCACCTCATCAAGGATCACAAGGGTGACCTTGTACTGGGTCATGTCCCCCAGCCAGTCGGACGCGTCGCCGAGGCCCTCAGCAAAGGGAGAGGGGGGTTGAAGGGAAGGTTGGGGGCCGCATGGAGGGTTAGGAGGGGGATGCTCGCGTGGGGGTGGAAAGGTCTCGGGGTGGGGGGGGGGGGGGCATTGGTGTCAACCCGCCCGTGCTGCCCTGTTGAGGTCGTTGACCTTCATAGTGGCACTGGAGGCTAATCCTCCTGGTCGCACTTCCCGAGTTGACGGCTGCTGCCACATCATCCATGCCCTGTGGCTCACCGTCCAGGACCTTTGGGAGAACGGGACATCCCTCTTGGCCTCGACCGCATCTTATGAGTCACACGTATCTCCAACTGGATTTTGGCATAGATTCCAGAAAATGTGTGACTATTAATCCCCACAGAGGCCTCTATGAATACACAAGGTTGCCATTCGGTGTTACCATTTTCCAGAGAGTCACCTTCCAAGGACTGCCATGAGTGGCGGTCTACTTGGATGACGTCCTGGTCACCGGAGCCACTGAGAAGGAGCACCGGAGCATCCTGGAGGAAGTCCTCCACAGGTTTTCCGAGAAAGGCGTCCACCTCAAGAGAGGAAATTGCATTTTCTATGCCAAAGAGGTCACGTACTTAGGGTATCACGCTGACCGAGACGCCTGCACCCAGTAGAGGAAACGGTGCGAGCAACCAAACAACATACTAGAGAATACGACTGAGTTGCAGACATTTTTCGGACTTGTGAATTATTACGGGAAGTTTATCCCAAACCTGGTGACCATTTTGCAGCACTGCACGCGCTACTGAAGAAGATTCAAGAATGGACGTCGAGAGTGCCACAAGAGGAAGCGTCCGCCAGGGTAAAGCGGCGGCTGTCATCGTCAGGGTTGTTGACCCATTACGACCTCTCAAAGCCCCTTTTGGTCATTTGTGACACCTCACTATACGGAATCGGGGCGGTATTGCGCCACCGCATGGAGGACGGACGGGAGAGACCGATAGCCTATGTTTCACAGACTTTGCAGCGGAGCGCAGCTATGCCCAGATTGAGAAAGAAGGGCAGTCTGTCGTCTTTACGGTGAAGAAATCTCACCAGTAGGTGTATGGGCATCGATTCACCATGTAATGAATCACAAGCCATTGCTCGGATTGTTTAAAGAAGACAAGGTGATTCCGCCAATAGCATCGGCCCGGATACAGCGATGGGCCCTGTTGCTAGCACCGTACAAGTATGTCTTTGAGCATCGCCCAGGCACGCAGATCACAAATCCGTACGTTCTGAGTCAGTTCCGATGCCAACAAGCCTCCCATCTCCATCAAGGATTGACAAGGTTGTACCGACCCTAAACTTTATGGATACCTTGCGGGTCACTGCCGCTCAGATATGCGACTGGACACAGAAGGACCCGGGTCTGGCAAAATTACGCCCATGTCGTCTTGCATGAGGTCCAGCGAGGGAAACTGCCCAAGGAGCTGTGAGCTATTGAGACCAAACGGCTGGCGCTCAGCGTGGAGGACGGCATCCTGCTGTGGAGCGCTCGCATTGTGATCCCTAGCCAGGGCAGACAGGCCATACTTCAAGACCTGCTCAATGGACATCCGGGGATGTCAAAGATGAAAATGCTAGCCAGAAGCTACATGGGCTGGCCAGGTCAGGATGGCGAGATTGAGTGACTGGCCTAGCATTGCATCCCCATGCCAGGAGCATCAGAGGCTCCCGCCAGCCACACCACGCCACCCGTGGGAATGGTCGGGCTAGCCTTGGGTGCGCCTGCGCGTGAATTTAGCCGGACCTTTTCTAAGGCTCAGAGTTTTTGCTGATGGTGGAAGCCTAACGTACCCTGATATTAGGGGGAAAGTAGAATGCAGCCAAGACCTTTAGGGGCAGTACAGAGGCAGACGGACACAGATCAGAGGTTTCTGAGTAGGGGACGCAGTACAAGTCCATAATTTCAGAGACGGTTATTGGTGGATTCTAGGCACTGTGGTGAAACAGACTGGAACAAAGAAAAAAAAACAAAGAAAAGTACAGCACAGGAACAGGCCCTTCAGCCCTTCAAGCCTGCGCCAACCATGCTGTCCGCCTAACCTAAAACCTTCCTGGTCCGAATCCCTCTATTCCCATCCTGTTCATGTATTTGTCAAGACGCCCCTTAAATGTCACTATCGTACCTGCTTCCACCACCTCCTCTGGCAGCGAGTTCCAGGCACCCACTGCCAACTTCCCTCGCATATCTCCTCTAAACTTTGCCCCTTTCACCTCTGTCCCCTCCTAATTGACTCTTCCACCCTGGGAGAAGGTACCTTACGGAATAAATGAACTGGTACCTTACCAAATAAAGACTCAAGAAGGGATAGTGGAGAAGCACCATGATCACCTCTAGAACAGGGAACCAGCGTTGGGACAAATCCCGCTGGAGGGACTGTCTTCCAGCCACACTGGCCCACACAAGGGGACCTAAGGACATCGCCCCCTGGGGGCCTCAACACTGAGATGCGTCAAGTGGAGGATTCAAAATCAGACATGGAGACTCAAACATCTGAGCTTTCAGATGGCGGCCTCGTCAGGGAACGGTCGCTGATGGTGCCCCAGGACAGTCATCACGGAAACTATGTTCCCCGACACGCTCCCCCCCCCCCCCCGCCCCGGACCCATCCCTACAACAGAAAGCAGGAAAGACAATCTCTTCCACTCCCTACAACAGAGGGGCTTACGGACAGTGGGGGGGGGGGGGGGGGAATATTATAACCCCCACAAGACCCACGGGGCGACCCAACTGATCACCCCATGGGTCTTGTGGAGGATGAGCTCCCCCACTGAGGGGCGGAGGCCCAACAGCGGGCTTGTTAATTCCCCAAGATAACAGCTGGCCCAGGAAGGAGCCAGGATCTCAGGATGACCCGATTGAGACTTGGACTGTTGCTGTATTTCCTAGCTGTGAGTAGGAAATAAACTGCTTCTGACTCTCCTTTTCAGGACTCCTCATTGCGTGTCAGATTTTGGTTTTGTGTGAGTGAGATTTTGGTTAGTGTGTGATTTTGGTTTTGCGTGAGAGTTTGGATTGTGCGTGAGAGAGTTTGGTTTGTGTGTGTGTGTGTGAGTTTGGGTGCATGTGGGAATTTGTTATATGAATGTCTGGGTGTTTCTGAGAGTATGTGTGTCCTTGGGTGTGAGTGAATGGTTCTGTGTGACTGGTTGGTGAGTTGTTTGTGAGTACTTCTATTTTTACGATTGATTGTTTCTGAGTGGGTGTGTATGAGTGTGTGTGTCTGTGTGTGAGAGTGTGTGTGTTTGATTTGATTTATTGTCACCTGTACCGAAGTACAGTGAAAAGTATTTTTCTGCGGCCAAGGAACGTACACAGTACGTACATAGTAGACAAGAATAATCAACAGGGAACATTGACAAATGGAACATCGACAAAACAGTGATTGGTTACAGTGCGGAATAAGAGCCAGAAAAAGCAAATGCATGAGCACGAGCAGCATAGGGCGTCGTGAATAGTGTTCTTATAGGGAACAGATCAGTCCGAGGGGGAATCGTTGAGGAGTCTTGTAGCTGTGGGGAAGAAGCTGTTCCTATGTCTGGATGTGCGAGTCTTCAGACTTCTGTACCTTCTGCCTGATGGTGCGGTCTGGAAGAAGGCAATACCTGGGTGGGAGGGGTCTCTGACAATGCTGTCTGCCTTCCTGAGGCAGAGAGAGGTGTACACAGAATCATTGTGGGGGTGGCAAGCTTGTGTGATGCGTTGTGCTGAGCTCACCACACTCTGCAGTTTCTTGCGATCTTGGACTGAGCAGTTGCCATACCAGGTTGTGATGCAGCCGGATAGGATGCTCTCTATCGCACATCTGTACAAGTGTGAGTGTGTGCATGTCTGGGAGTGTTTTGTGTGTGTTTGAATGTTACGGTATTTGAGTGATGGGAGGTGATTGTTTTGGTATTTGATTGTTTGGTTGAGTGTGTGTTTCAATATTTGTGAGTGTCTCAGTATATGGAGTTTTTCAGTGTTTGTGATACTTCAGCATTTGGGATGTTTCAGTTTTTTGCACTGGAGAATATTTGTGGTGTTTTAATATTTCGGGGTGTTTAATATTTGTAATGTTTCGATATTTGGGTTGCTCAGTATTTGGGTCTGGAGAGTATTTGTTGGGCCTGATTCTCCGTCACCAACACGGGCCCCATCACCTCCTCCTGAATTGGGATTGAATCGGTGGTGTTCTACGACCCTGAAAGCGGCACTGGTCGTGGGGTATTCAGGATCCATTAATGGGCTAGCATTGGTGCCACATGGAACAAGTGCAATTCCAATGCAAAACGGTGTCCGATTCGCCGGGGTCGGGATTGGCGTTCGAGAGGCTGGCAACTTGCAGCCGCGCATAAGCACTCCACTCCCCACAACTCATTCCAGCCGAGACGCTGGCAACTCGAAGAGCAGCACGCTGTTTCGAGACACTGCTGGATGCCGTGGAGGAGAGTCGGGGCACCATGTTCCGTAGGATTTAAAGGCTGCCATCCGCCGGCGTACACCGGGCCTGGATGCAGGTGGCAGAAGCTGTGAGCGCTGTGGGCTCCACCGCCAGGACGGAACAGCAGCGCCGAAAAAAGCTGCACAACCTCCTCGGGGCAGCCAGGGTGAGTAATCAGCACAACTGCAGTGAGAGAGAGCAGACAGGAGGGGCCGACCGGAGGTGGGGACCCTCATCTCCGCAGTACAGCGGGCATTGGGCCTGGTTGGTGGGCCCGGAGCGCGGACAGTCGCCAAGGCAGAGGTCGGCGCCGGGAAACCAAGTGAGCCCTCGCTGAATTGCGGTGTCCCTATGGCACGTGTGGCACCACCTCCACACCACCCCTTCACCAGCCCCACATTATCCCTTTGCCACCCCACCACCCTATCTCAGCACCCCATCACCTCCACACCACCTCTCCAGCATCCCAATCCCAGCACCCCACCACCGCCACACCACCCCCACATCACCCCTACACACCCCATTCCAGCACACCACCACCTCACACGCATTATATTGAAGAGACTCTTGGGGCACTATCTGTGTGCACCACATACGTGCAGCGGTACATCAGGAGGAGGTAGGAACCCCTGATGGGGCAGATGTTCGAAGAGCTGCCATCTAGACAGGTATCGGGCTTCTGGAAATGGTGGTCCCATCGATGATGGAGATGCAGACATAGAGCCGGGGGCTACATGAGGGGTGTCAGCAACATCCAGCGCCTACAGCTGCAGTTGGAGGAGTTCAACCACCAGCTGGGACATGAGGTGCTGCCGACCTTGCCAGCTACCCAGGCCAACACCGGGTGGCGTTCGGGAAGGAGTGCCAGGTGGCTGGAGAGGCCCCAGAGCTCACTCCGGCCGCACCCTGTCCCAAGCAGTGACCTGAGGGCCATCGGGCACCCCAAGGGTGGAGGAGGCAATGGGGCCCATGTTGGTGACCCTGCATGATGGGTGCCGGAACACCGCAGCACCTCTCAATCCTCCCATTCTGCTCTCATTCTGCTCCACACCCCGGGCCCCCTCGGTGCTTGACACCATGAGGGCCTCTGGCCTTGGCACCTGTGGTAGTATGTATTGGGGGTCATGTGGGACTGGAAGCCCTAATGTCATTGGCTGACAGATCCCGGGTCCTGGTTGGCCGTTGACCTCAAGCTCCGCCCTGAAGGCGAAGTATAAGAAGCCGGTGTCTTCCCCCGCAGGCCAGTTTACTATCGGGCTGCTGGGGAACAGACACGCTTAATAAAGCCTCATTGACTTCACTCTATTCGTCTCACGGAGTCTTTGTGCGCTACAATTTATTAAGCGCCTAAAAAGGACTATGGAGCCCAGGATCATTCCAGAATGCCTGAGGATCAGCCCCCACGCAGTGAATGCGGCAGCAGCCTTCAAACACTGGCAGACTTGCTTCGAGGCCTACATCAGATCGACCACAGGCCGAGTCTCAGACGAACAAAAACTGCAGGTCCTGCACTCGAGGGTGAGCACGGAGATTTTCACCCTCATTGAAGACACCGACGATTTCCAGACAGCGTTCACAGCACTGAGAAATCTCTACGTTCGCCCAGTTAACCAAATCTACGCTCGCTACCAGCTCGCGACAAGACGGCAAGCTCCCGGAGAATCGATGGACGAGTTCTACGCCGCGCTGCTGATTTTGGGACGAGCCTGCAGCTGCCCGTCGGTGAATGCAAACGAACATACGGACATGTTAATGCGCGACGCTTTTGTGGCAGGTATGCAATCCTCCCAAATCTGCCAAAGACTTCTAGAAAAAGAGTCGCTAGGACTCTCAGAGGCCCGGGCCCTAGCAGCCACCCTAGACGTGGCTGCGCGTAATACCCGCGCCTACGGCCCCGACCGCTCGGCAGGCCATTGGGCCCCGTACGTACCCGTCGCGGCAAACCCCCTACCCCCCCCCCCCACGGACACCCCACAGGCTTGCGCAGTCCAAACGCCGAGTCGCACCGGGGGCGCCCGCTGTTATTTCTGCGACCAGGCGAAGCACCCCCGACAATGCTGTCCGGCCCGCGCAGCCATCTGCAAAAGCTGCGGGAAAAAGGGCCATTATGCGGTGGTGTGCCGATCCCGCGAGGTCGCCGCCGTCCCGGGGCCACAGGGAGCCCTACAAGCAGTCTATGCCTCCCAACCCCCCCCAGCACGCCTTGAACGACCCGCAGGCGCAGCCGCTCTGGGTCCCGACCACCGCGGTCCCGGGAGAACTGGGAGCCCTGCACGCCGCCTACGCTCCCCAACCCCCCTCCCCGCAGTCCATGTACGACCCGCCGCCGGCGCTCCCGCTTTGGGTCCCGGCCAACACTCTCCACGGAGAGGAAGGGGTTTTTCACGTCCCGAACGCCACCCTCACCCCCGTCCCGCGCCCCACGCCTGACCCGCCGGTGCCACCTACTTGGACCCCGACCACCGCTGTCCCCGGTGAGGGAGCTCCTCGCGCTCCTTGCGCTTGCGGCCCCACGCCTGACCCGCCGGCGCCGCCGACTTGGGCCCCGACCACTGCTGTCCCCGGCGAGGGAGCTCCGCGCAGTCCTAGCGCCCGCGGCCCTGGCGCTCGCAGTGGGGGAACTCCGCGCGAACCTAGCGCTCCCCAGACCCCCCAGCGCACCATGTGCGACCCGCAGATGCCGCCATTTTGGGTCCCGCCCACCACGAGGGGAGGAGGGGCGCCGTTGTGCGACCCGCAGACGCCGCCATTTTGGGTCCCGACCACCACGAGGGGAGGAGGGGCGCCGCCATCTTGGACCGCCCCCGACCTGTACGACGCATGGGGGCGGCCATTTTGTCCACCCCCGACGCCATCTTGTGACCCCCCAGCCACGTGCGATGTCTGGGGGTGGCCATTTTGTCCATCCCCGACGCCATCTTGGACGGCAACAACGGACCCCACCCCACTACTACAACCACGGCTCGCTTCGGTTACGCTCGATCAGGCTCGGCCCCGGACTCTCCAGACGACGACGACAACGGTCCTAATTAACGGCCACGAGACGCCATGCCTAGTCGACTCCGGGAGCACGGAAAGTTTTATACACCCCGACACGGTAAGACGCTGTTCCTTAACTACCTACCCCAGCGCACAAAAGATTTCCCTAGCTGCAGGATCCCACTCCGTACAGATCCAAGGATTCTGCATAGTTACCCTAACGGTGCAGGGGAGGGAGTTCAAAAACTACAAACTTAACGTCCTTCCCCAACTCTGTGCCCCCACCTTGCTGGGATTAGATTTCCAATGTAATCTACAGAGCCTTACGTTTAAATTCGGCGGCCCCATACCCCCACTCACTATCTGCGGCCTCGCTACCCTCAAGGTGCAACCCCCGTCCTTGTTTGCGAACCTCACCCCGGATTGCAAACCCGTCGCCACTAGGAGCAGACGGTACAGCGCCCAGGACCGGACCTTCATTCGGTCCGAAGTCCAGCGGCTACTAAAGGAGGGCATAATCCAGGCCAGCAATAGTCCCTGGAGAGCGCAGGTGGTAGTAGTGAAGACAGGGGAGAAACAAAGGATGGTCATTGACTATAGCCAGACCATCAACAGGTACACACAACTAGACGCGTACCCTCTCCCCCGCATATCTGACATGGTCAATCGGATTGCCCAGTATAAAGTCTTCTCCACCGTGGACCTCAAGTCCGCCTACCATCAGCTCCCCATCCGCCCAAGTGACCGCAAGTACACAGCCTTCGAGGCAGACGGGCGATTATACCATTTCCTACGGGTCCCTTTTGGCGTCACAAACGGGGTCTCGGTCTTCCAACGGGAGATGGACCGAATGGTTGATCAACATGGGTTACGGGCCACGTTCCCGTACCTCGACAATGTAACCATCTGCGGCCACGATCAGCAGGACCACGATGCCAACCTCCAAAAATTCCTCCAGACCACCAAAGCCTTGAACCTCGCGTACAACGAGGACAAGTGCGTTTTTAGCACCGATCGGCTAGCCATTCTGGGCTACATAGTGCGCAATGTGATAATAGGCCCCGACCCCGAACGTATGCGCGCACTCATGGAATTTCCCCTCCCGCTCTGCCCAAAAGCCCTGAAACGCTGCCTGGGGTTCTTTTTGTACTACGCCCAGTGGGTCCCCCAGTATGCAGACAAGGCCCGCCCCCTAATACAGACCACGACCTTCCCTCTGTCGACAGAGGCTTGCCAGGCCTTCAGCCGCATCAAAGCGGACATCGCAAAGGCCACGATGCGCGCCATCGACGAGTCCCTCCCCTTCCAGGTCGAGAGCGACGCCTCCGACGTAGCTCTAGCGGCTACCCTTAACCAAGCGGGCAGACCCGTGGCCTTCTTCTCCCGAACCCTCCACGCCTCAGAAATCCGCCACTCCTCAGTGGAAAAGGAAGCCCAAGCCATAGTGGAAGCTGTGCGACATTGGAGGCATTACCTGGCCGGCAGGAGATTCACTCTCTTCACTGACCAACGGTCGGTAGCCTTCATGTTCGATAATGCACAGCGGGGCAAGATTAAAAATGACAAGATCTTAAGGTGGAGGATCGAGCTCTCCACCTTCAACTATGAGATCTTGTACCGGCCCGGAAAGCTGAACGAGCCGTCCGATGCCCTATCCCGCGGCACATGTGCCAACGCACAAATTGACCGCCTCCAAACCCTCCACGAGGACCTCTGCCACCCGGGGGTCACTTGGTTTTACCACTTCAAGAGTCCCGCAATCTCCCATACTCTTTAGAAGAGGTCCGTACAGTCACAAGGGACTGCCACATCTGCGCGGAATGCAAGCCGCATTTTTTCAGGCCAGATGGAGCGCACCTGATTAAGGCTTCCCGCCCCTTTGAACGCCTCAGTCTCGATTTCAAAGGGCCCCTCCCCTCCACCGACCGCAACGCATATTTCCTTAATGTAGTGGACGAATACTCCCGCTTCCCTTTTTGCCATTCCCTGCTCCGACATGACCGCGGCCACAGTCATTAAAGCCCTGAACAGCATCTTCACACTGTTCGGTTAACCCGCATACGTCCACAGCGACAGGGGGTCCTCTTTCATGAGTGACGAGTTGCGCCAGTTCCTGCTCAGCAAGGGCATAGCCTCAAGCAGGACGACCAGCTACAACCCCCGGGGGAACGGGCAAGTAGAAAGGGAGAACGGCACGGTCTGGAAGGCCGTCCTACTGGCCCTATGGTCCAGGGATCTCCCAGTTTCACGGTGGCAGGAGGTCCTCCCGGACGCTCTCCATTCCATCCAGTCGTTATTATGTACAAGCACTAATCAAACGCCTCACGAGCGTCTCCTTGTCTTCCCTAGGAGGTCCTCCTCTGGAACGTCGCTGCCGACCTGGCTGGCGGCCCCAGGACCCATCCTGCTCCGAAAGCACGTGCGGGCACATAAGGCGGACCCGTTGGTCAAAAGGGTTCACCTCCTCCACGCAAACCCCCAGTACGCCTACGTGGAGTACCCCGACAGGACACGGTCTCCCTGCGGGATCTGGCGCCCGCCGGCACCACGCACACCCCCCCGACACCATCAACCCAACCGCCCCCCTTCCTGCCACCGCCGCACCCCGCGACCGCCCCCTTCCCAGGAGGATCAGTCCCCCTCCCCTTTGCACCGACAGCTGAAACCGTGCGGCTCCCGGAGGCGACAACACTGGTACAAGCACCACCACCACCGCCGGGGCCGAGGCGATCGACACGGACGACCAGACCGCCCGACCAACTCGTGGCGTCGATGTAAAACAAAGATGGACTGTTCAATGAACATTTTGTTTTTCCTATACCCTCTGTAAATAGTTGTAACAGGACGAAACTGTCCAATACTGTACTACCATGTAACTGTTCTATCCTCCCAGGGCCAGCCCTGTAAACCCTTACCACCATACGAAGCATCACCCCGCCGGGTTCATTTTTGACAAGGGGTGAATGTGGTAGTATGTATTGGGGGTCATGTGGGACTGGAAGCCCTAATGTCATTGGCTGACAGATCCCGGGTCCTGGTTGGCCGTTGACCTCAAGCTCCGCCCTGAAGGCGAAGTATAAGAAGCCGGTGTCTTCCCCCGCAGGCCAGTTTACTGTCGAGCTGCTGGGGAACAGACACGCTTAATAAAGCCTCATCGACTTCACTCTATTCGTCTCACGGAGTCTTTGTGCGCTACAGCACCCATTGCAGCCGACAGGGGTACCAGTGGCTGACGCTATCCATGCCCGCGGTACGCTCTGCGGCCCCTGGCCGGCTCCCTCCTGTGGGATCCCTTGGGTGGGTTGCGTGATTCCTGCCACCATGGTGGCGTCCGGTTATGGGTGGTGGGGGCACCCATACGACCGGTTTCACTCTGTGCAACCACAGGCTAAGGTGGGAGGTGTGTGGGGTGAGTATCAGGATGTTTGCCTAGCAGGCCGCAGCAGTGGTGTCCGTACACACCACAGTCCCGGCGAGAAAGCCCATTCCCTGGTCAGCCCTGCTACTCCCCCAGCCCTGGCAGACGCCCCATCGCCCCCAGCCAGCCCTGCCAGCGGCAGGACTGGCAGCCCATGGTTGCGCCTCTGGGAACATGTCCTACCTCCTCTCTCTCCCTCAGCATCCACGGTGCCTGTTTCCAGATTGTAAATACCACAAGTGAACCTTCTGTCGGTAATTCCTCCTGGCAGATGCGGGGCATCGTGGGAGGCTCGGGGAATACCAGGGTGGGCTGGTTAATTATATGCCAACAGCGTTTACTGTACAATTTACATGCCCATGCCAGCATGCGGCTTAGAACGCAATCACACCACTTTCGAGGCACCGGAGCAAGACATTCGATTGGGTGCCTGGCGCTGGCTTTGATTTGCAGCTCACCCATGGGCCGGGTTTCTCTGAAATCCCGGCCAAGTGTTGACGCCGGCGTAAACACCGGAGTGGTCTTCTGGCCCAGCAATTCACCGGTCTTCAGGGGGGCTAGCACGGCGCTGGAGTGCTGCACGCTGCCCCGGCGCTGAAAGGCGGCCCTGCATGGCCGGCGTGGGTCCGCGCATGCATGGTTGAAGTCTCCGTGCCGGCACATGCGCGTGGTTGCCGGCTCCGTGCCGGAGTGGAGCAAATGTCGGAGACCTAACTGCGGTCCCACGCGGAAGGAGGTAGGCCCCTCCAGACCGCGGATGCCCGCCGATCGGAAGCAACCGACGCTGGCCTGTACCCCGTGGACGCCCCCCCCCGCCCCCCGGAGTCAGATTCTCCCGCCACCCCCCCCCACAAGGATGTCCACTGCAGCCGCGGGTCCGACATCCTGCTGGGTGGTACCAGGTTGGAACCACGTCGGCGGGACTCAGCGGAACTTGGCGGGAGTTCGGCCGGTCGCCCGCGGAGAATCGCGCGGGGGCCTCTTTCAGTGGCTCCCGTCCGGCATCGTGGCGACCGCGCAGGCGCGATTGGCACCGATTCTCCGGTCGCCGGAGAATCGCGGTCCGGTGTCGGAACGGCCTGGCGGGAATTTCCCCTGTCCCCGCCGATTCTCCGTCCCGGTGGTGGCTTGGAGAATCCCGCCCATGATTCACTGCCCAATCGCCCTTTGCAATTCCATTGTTGCTGGATAGAGAATTCCTCCTGCAATGTTTCAGTATTGGGGGTGTTTTAGTATTTTAGGCTGTACAATAGTTGTGATGTCTTAGTATTTTGGGCTCTATAATATTTGTGATGTCTCAGTATTCTGGGCAGTATAATATAAGAACATAAGAACTAGAAGCAGGAGTAGGCCATCTGGCCCCTAGAGCCTGCTCCACCATTCAATGAGATCATGGCTGATCTTTTGTGGATTCAGCTCCACTTTCCGGCCCGAACACCATAACCCTTAATCCCTTTATTCTTCAAAAAACGATCTATCTTTATCTTAAAAACATATAATGAAGGAGCCTCTACTGCTTCACTGGGCAAGGAATTCCATAGATTCACAACCCTTTGGGTGAAGACGTTCCTCCTAAACTCAGTCCTAAATCTACTTCCCCTTATTTTGAGGCTATGCCCCCTGGTTCTGCTTTCACCCGCCAGTGGAAACAACCTGCCCGCATCTATCCTATCTATTCACTTCACAATTTTATATGTTTCTATAAGATCCCCCCCTCATCCTTCTAAATTCCAACGAGTACAGTCCCAGTCTACTCAACCTCTCTTCGGAATCCAACCCCTTCAGCTCTGGGATGAACCCAGTGAATCTCCTCTGCACACCCTCCAGTGCCAGTATGTCCTTTCTCAAGTAAGGAGACCAAAACTGAACACAATACTCCAGGTGTGGCCTCACTAACACCTTATACAATTGCAGCATAACCTCCCTAGTTTTAAACTCCATCCCTCTCGCAATGAAGGACAAAATCCTATTTGCCTTCTTAATCACCTGTTGCACCTGTAAACCAACTTTTTGCGACTCATGCACTAGCACACCCAGGTCTCTCTGCACAGCAGTATGTTTTAATATTTTATCATTTAAATAATAATCCCTTTTGCTGTTATTCCTACCAAAATGGATAACCTCACATTTGTCAACATTGTATTCCATCTGCCAGACCCTAGCCCATTCACTTAGCCTATCCAAATCCCTCTGCAGACTTCCAGTATCTTCTGCACTTTTTGCTTTACCACTTATCTTAGTGTCGTCTGCAAACTTGGACACATTATCCTTGATCCCCAACTCCAAATCATCTATGTAAATTGAGAACAGTTGTGGGCCCAACACTGATCCCTGAGGGACACCACTAGCTATTGATTGCCAACCAGAGAAACACCCATTAATCCCCACTCTTTGCTTTCTATTAATTACCCAATCCTCTATCCATGCTACTACTTTCTCCTTAATGCCATGCATCTTTATCTTATGCAGCAACCTTTTGTGTGGCACCTTGTCAAAGGCTTTCTGGAAATCCAGATATACCACATCCATTGGCTCCCCATTATCTACTGCACTGGTAATGTCCTCAAAAAATTCCACTAAATTAGTTAGGCACGACCTGCCCTTCATGAACCCATGCTGCGTCTGCCCAATGGGACAATTTCCATCTAGATCCCTCGCTATTTCTTCCTTGATGATAGATTCCAGCATCTTCCCTACTACCGAAGTTAAGCTCACTGGCCTATAATTACCCACTTTCTGCCTACCTCCTTTTTTAAACAGTGGTGTCACGTTTGCTAATTTCCAATCCGCCGGGACCACCCCAGAGTCTAGTGAATTTTGGTAAATTATCACTAGTGCACTTGCAATTTCCCTAGCCATCTCTTTTAGCACTCTGGGATGCATTCCATCAGGGCCAGGAGACTTGTCTACCTTTAGCCCCATTAGCTTGCCCATCACTACCTCCTTGGTGATAACAATCCTCTCAAGGTCCTCACCTGTCATAGCCTCATTTCCATCAGTCACTGGCATGTTATTTGTGTCTTCCACTGTGAAGACCGACCTAAAAAACCTGTTCAGTTCCTCAGCCACTTCCTCATCTCCCATTAATAAATCTCCCTTCTCATCCTCTAAAGGACCAATATCTATCTTAGCCACTCTTTTTTGTTTTATATATTTGTAGAAACTTTTACTGTCTGTTTTTATATTCTGAGCAAGTTTACTCTCATAATCTATCTTACTCTTCTTTATAGCTTTTTTAGTAGCTTTCTGTTGCCCCCTAAAAATTTCCCAGTCCTCTAGTCTCCCACTAATCTTTGCTACTTTGTATGCTTTTTACTTCAATTTGATACTCTCCCTTATTTCCTTAGATATCCGCGGTCGATTTTCCCTCTTTCTACCGTCCTTCCTTTTTGTTGGTATAAACCTTTGCTGAGCACTGTGAAAAATCGCTTGGAATGTTCTCCACTGTTCTTCAACTGTTTCACCTTAAAGTCTTTGCTCCCAGTCGACCTTAGCTAGTTCTTCTCTCATATCTGTGATGTTTCAGTATTTTGGGGTTTAGCAGTATTTGGATTTTTTCAGTATTTGGGTTGTATAATATTTGTGATGTTTCAGTATCTGGGGTGTTTAGTATTTGGGGGTGCTTCAGTATTTTGGGGTGTATAATATTTGTACTATTTCAGTATTGGGGGGGGTATATAATATTTGTGATGTTTCAGTATTTTGGGCTCTATAATATTTATAATGTTTCAGTATTTTGGGCTGTACAGTATTTGTAGTGTTTCAGTATTTTGGGCTGTATAATATTTGTGATATTTCAGTATTTTGGGGTGTATCAGCATGTGGAATATTTCAGCATTTAGGGTGTTTCAGTATTTGGGGGGTGTGGCCGGTGGGGCCCGTTCGTGGGGCCCGTTCGTGGGGCCGTTGCCGCTTTAAGAGGCGTTTCCCTTTTTAAGGCGCCAGAGCGAGGCTGCCAGTGACGTTGTGCGAGGAGCTCGAGCGGGTTGAGCCTGAGAGAGACGCGGCGGCGAGAGAGAGAGAGAGAGAGAGAGAGAGATACCGGGGAGAGGTACGGGGGTCGGGGTCGGGACACCCGCACCGCGCGGGGAGCAGCTCCCGGGGCGGGAGTGCGGTGACCAGTGTGAGGGGCTGGGGCGTGAGGGAGAGCGGCGGCGGCGGCGGCACTGGGGGAGAGGCCGAGGCCGCCGCCTTCCTCCCCGCCCAAAGCCGCCGCTCCCGGGCCCGGCGGGGAGGAGTCCCCGGGGAGAGAGGAGGGGATTGAGTTCCTCGCCCCCCCCCCCCCCCCCCCCCCGCGCTCCGGGGCGATGGCAGTGCGGCTGACAGCAGCCCGGGGTGGGGGTGGAAGCTGCGCCCAGGCAGCGGCGGTGCCCCAGCGAGGCTTCAGTCTGAGGGGCCGAGGAGGAGGGTGGAAGGGGGCCGAGGAGGAGGGTGGAAGGGGGCCGAGGAGGAGGGTGGAAGGGGGCCGCGGAACTTTGCGCCTGGCCCTGCCCGGGCCCGCACTGGGAAGTGCAAACCCTCCTCAGGAAGCTGCTGGCTGCCTGGGTGGGGTAACCCTGGGCGGTGGGGTGTTTAACTCAGCCTCGTCTCCTCCTGCCAGGCGTTTGGTTAGGTTTCAGCGGTGAAGTCCGCCCTGCTGTTTACCTCAAATCCACACTTGCAGAACTGGGTGGCAGACTGGCTGATAAAAGTCCCCCCATCGTGGATTGGCCTAGTGTGGTGCTGGGTGGCATTGGCTATCCCTGGGTGCTGGCCTCTGGATAAATCCACTCTGCCTGGGGGTAGAGGAACCACCTTGCCTCAAGTTGCCATAACATTTGATTTGCATCTTGGGAGTGGGGGCTGGCACTGCTTGGTAAACTTGGTGACAACAAATGGTGGAAATGCCCCAGGTAATTGAGGAGGAGGAGGATGAGCTGAAGCTTTGGGAGTTGGTCAGAACTGATTGCTATTAAATTTATAGTCTCCTCCCCAGAACCAATTCTTTTCACTGCCTTTAATGATGTTTGTGGAGTATATTAGTCTCTGTTTTTGAAGTGACAGATGTTTTATTGCTGTACTCTATGGTGCTTTTTAGAGACCCTGTCTTTCAAATCATCTGATGCACTTGTTTTCACTAATTAATCTGCCTGGCTATATTTGATGGACCTTTCGAATGCGAAGAGCTACCATTGCTGCAGAAACAAATCCAGATACATTTGTATGGATCTGCAATTACTTCGTGGTTATTTTGTATGAATGATGTGGAGATGCCGGCGTTGGACTGGGGTGAGCACAGTACGAAGTCTTATAACACCAGGTTAAAGTCCAACAGGTTTGTTTCGATGTCACTAGCTTTCGGAGCGCTGCTCCTTCACCTGAGGAAGGAGCAGCGCTCCGAAAGCTAGTGACATCGAAACAAACCTGTTGGACTTTAACCTGGTGTTGTAAGACTTCATTTTGTATGAAGGGAGAATTGGGGGCCCTGACTAAATTTTACACCCCTGTAACTGACCAGTGAATGTGAAGGAAGGTTTTGATTTGTTTTTCTTGGCAATGGGGAAATAAATAAAAACAAAGTCTGGAAATCAGAAATAGACCGGAAACTACAATAATAGCAAAATACTGGAATCTCGGGAACAAATTCAGGACCTGCAAACACCTACTTGACCTGGTTTTTCCCCAGCCTTTTTATTTGATTTCTGAAAGCTGTTGCATTTACTTTGTGATTTCTGTAGCTGATTATTTCTACCACTTTTTAATGTAAAGAGTTGTGCGATACAGACTGCAGGTGAAGATTTTTCGTTAAAAGGTGTGGCTCTTTGTAAGCGGTTGGCTTCTACCTGTAATAGGTTTGTATGCTGATTGGCTCTTGACTCGCCTTCCTTATTCTGTAGTGTTTATTTAAGGATCCCCTTGTGATGTGAGCTACTGTTTAGTGCTTTGTAAGACAGTACTCCCTGAGGTGGAGTAGTGGAATGTTAAACTTGAAATATGGCTGGTTTCTCCTCTTAACATTTTAATTTTCGGTTGTAACTTGCAGTGTTGTAGGATTTTATTAAGTGTTATAGTGAGTGTGAAATCTGTATATCCTGCACACCTGAACTTGGACAATACCTGGAAGTAAGTTGTAGATTTGTCATTGAGTTGTTTTCAGGGAGCATTTTGAGTTCTCTCATTAAGTTGAAGTACTGGTGGGTGGAAAATTTAATACAATACAAAATTGAATGTTTGGCATAAGTGTTTCTGTAGCAGTACATTTCACCTTGCAAACGCACTTTAACTGGTGATAGTGATATTTTCTTTAGTGTTGGGTGTTCAATCAAAATTCAATTAATTCCACCTCTTGTGTTGGCTTGTATTGTTAACTGGACACGCCTGTTTAAAAGGTGTCTGAGCAAAATATTAGATTTGGATATATGTTGGAAAGTTGAAAATGTCAGTGCAGCTTAATCAGCACCTACTTTTGAGATTTTAAAAAGTCACCCTGCAGTTATGACTTTTTGTGACATTTGTCAGTGCTTAGTGCAATTTTACCCAAAGTGAATGCATTAATATGGTTTGGCGTTGATTTGAAAGTGTTCTACAAAACAGGGTTGATCTTGTCGGTGCTTCACTGCCTTCTGCAACAACTAGTGTGAACTGTAAGGCCTTCTGGTTAAATTGAGAAAAAATATTGGTCGATATGATGTCACGACAAAGAATGGAATGTGCTGTTGCTGCACTGAAAGGGCAGTGCTGAGAAATGTCTACATCATCTGAAGGAGTTTGGAAAAACTAGCAAAGTCTTTGACTGCCCTGTGGGATTGTGTAAGGTTGGGCAGGATTTCATAACAGCAGCATTTAGCGGAGTGAATGACATTGGTTTTAGTTAACTTATTTCACTGCCAGAAGAAGAGTTGCACAAGGTGAACTCTAGGATCTTTTGACAGAATTATATTGTACAGTTCATGCATCTTTTTTTTTTACAGTAATTGTATAATCAAACTAATGTTTGATGGTTAATGGTATTACAAAACTGGCAGGCTGTTGGACATGATCGTAACCTGAAAAGTTGCTTAAGGCAGAGAGAGGGTTTTGTCTTGAAACTGCAAAAGAGTACAAACTTCCTGTGTTTGTGGTAACTACGTGATGACTGGGAATGAAACATTTGAGCCTTAAAATAAGAAACCTACTACTGTATGTAGTCTTTGTTGTGCACTTCTCTTTTTAGAAGGAGGCTTTTATTGTGTTCACAATGTGGTATTGGAGCATCTTGAAAATGGAATTGGACTTGAGGTACAGAGTACATAGAAGCCTTAGCATTTTTTTCCTGATTTTGTTCCTTTAGTGTTGTCAGCTTTCCGCATCCTTCCACCTTGTCTCTCCATCCCTTCACATTGTCAAAGCAACCCTTATTTGCTCTTCCATTAACATACTTTTTCTACTGTGCTTTCCTCCTGAGCTCAAAAGTTATGCATGCTTCAACTTGTCTGAAGTTGCCTGATTCCTTTTTCTTAGCGGAAGTTCCACTGTCCCTGTCTGGTCCCAATGTCATTGAATTCAGAATCCATGCCCACAAATTTCTCTACAGCCTTGCCTGAATATCCATCCTTCAATCGTGTGTCGCAACTCTGTGACTTTTGTCTGCCATCCCGTCTCCTATGTATTCCCCTTCCTACAACCCCACTCGTCAGAGTACCATTGGCTGCCAATCATATTGTACTCCACTCCCGTTGGAACTGTCTGCATTGTTCCTTCACCAGCTTTTAAATAATTTCTTCAAAAAAAACTATCTCTTGTATAGTTCCTACTTCTCAGTAATGTTGGGGAGATTTTGCACAGTATAAGTGCTACAAAAGTCCTGTTACCTGTTCGTGCTAATTCTTAAACGATTGTTTACATTTCAGTTAGAAGATTTTAGAAACATTTTGACTATTAACAGAAGATCCTCATGGTTCAGTGGAAGAATACACAAGTACAGTGTCTGCAAGCCTGGAACCATTGGACCATGATCTTTTCCACCTTCCCAAAATCCCAATGGGAGGGGGAAAGCGGGGCTTGCAGAAGTGTTGCATTTTTTTGTATAATTTGTTCCTACATGTGAAATATATTTGTTTAATGTGAAGTGTCAGAATTCAATTTCCTGTCACTATTCAGATATCTGTAAGGACATTCCACATCAGAAATGTTTAAAATAATCAGGATCCCCTAGGTTTAATTTCTGGTCTGTGTTGAGTCAGCTATCTTCAGTTGGATATTAGAGAATGTGGGGTAGAGATTGTGAACAAAAAGAAGTGGAAATGGGACAGAATTTCTGTATTTAAAAGAACCATATTCTTCCCTCTCCATTTTAGTTGAAGATGTTGCAGAAAAGGTTGGAGAGAGAAAATCTGTTGTAATTTATTTTCTACTGCCAAAGTTATATAGCCTGGAGGTTCTGCTTGTGGAAATGAAAACTGGCCTATAAATATGGCTGATTGGGATAAATTTCAGAATCCTGCCCTGTGCTTATGGAATTTGTTCATCAGCTTTGCAAACATTGTAAATTGAAAGGGAAAAGACTAAGGCAGTGTGCCTTTGTGTCTTAATTTGATATCAGCCACTCAACTATTGAATTTGCTTTTCATAAATTATCCAATTGCAGTGCACAGTTTCTGTATTTCCTACCCCACCCCCTTATCATTCAGCCTATTTTCCATTGCAGAGAATAACAAACTTTGATAAAATAAATGGAATCTTAAAATATTTTAACCCCCCCCCCCCCCCCCCCCCCCCGGCCGGCAAAGGAAGTTGCATATTTTGAGATGCCTTGCAGACTCGCTGTATGTTTGACCTAGAAGCAGGAATATTGACTGCTGTTTTGAGGAATATGCCCCAAAAGAACATTCAAGATGAGGAAGACTGCATCATTTGTGCACGTGACAGACAACCTGCAGTTGTGAAGACAATACTTTTAGTACCATGATTTAATTTGTAGCCATTCCATTTTAATACAGATTCTAGCGCTCTGTTTCAAAGGTCAAGTTTTTTTAGGTTGTACTCAATAACTGGAGCAGTTTGGGGACTGAGAACTGCAATATCACCAGTGGTGATGTCGACTTGTATTTGGAATATGCAGCTTTAAATGAGTCGTCATCTTTATTCATTGGTTTTGCTCAAAATCCATGTGGAATGTTAAGTTCAGCTGAAGCATTAGATCAACACTGTCTTTTCAGTTGAACTACTCGTATAAAATTGCTCCACACCCCTTTAAAAATAGTGCCTTTCCTGTACAAAATATTTACACACCATATGGAAGGCCCTTGCCTATTCATAATGGTGACCTTCAAATTATGAAAAAGTTCTTTGTTATCTTTCCAAAAAGTGAATTTTACATTTTAAAATATGCTTTGATCCTCAGCACACTTAGAAAATTTGAAAAACAGTACTTCACATCACTGTGGTAGGAGCCTTCCCACCTCTGATTTGTCTCTGACCAATATGAACAAGTCAGCTTGGCAAAAGTATTATCCCAGACTTTAACTGAGAATGTTATGAATTTGAGGCAGGATATGGGCATGTAATCCAATATTACATTTGTGTGTGTTTTTGAAGGAGTTCAGCTGAATGCTCAATCCGAGGATCTGTATTCTTTCTATAATTTGGGTGACTTTCAAAATTTTGTGGTTCAATGGTGATATGTTATCGTCAGTGTAACATGCAGCCTGTTGCTAATAGGCCTGTTTGGGTTAGCTGCAATGTTTCCCTATCCTCTTCAGTGGGAAAGTATTTAGTCTCTGATCTGCAATGTTGGCATGGAGCCAGAATATGGCAATACCTGCCTTCTCACTGAGACAGCTCCATTATATTGCAGGAGCAGCACTTTTAACAAGCTGAAGAAAACTTGAAATAAGAGTTCCTTGTCTTTTGCATACCGGTTTTCTATGCAATAGCATGACCTCAGAAGAAACATGTGCAAATTCTCTCCTATATAGTACTGATTGTGTTGCAATCTTAATGGTTCAGTAAATAACTCTAGATAGGATTATGACAAATATTTTTGCCCATGTGGAAAAGCAACTTTACTGTGCATCTGAGTTATTATTCGGCCCGAGTTATTGACTGTATGGTAACATTGGAAAGGTTCACTGCTCTTGCCTCCTCAAAAGATGTTTCTTCCCCGAGCCACTTAAGAAATCAGAATATTGCTTTCCATGATGCATGCAGATTGCTGGCTTTTACCAACTGGCCACTTGCCATCTTGTAGCACTGCAGCCTCATTTTGAGCAATGCAGGAGAATTGAGACTTAACTACTTTGCCATGACTGCGATCAACTGAATTTGGTCGCGGCATTGCAGTTGGGCTGTACAGGAAGGGCCAGTGTTCTATCCTCTGCAAATTGGCACTTTGTGGGGAAAATGAATATCTAACTATCTTCATTGAAAATATTCATAAACCATGTCATAACCATTGTAATAACCATGGGTATTGAAAACAAATTTGATTTCATTTTTTCCTTGGAGCCTAATAGTTTAAACTGTCTTGACTTTATTGCGAGAGAATTGTTTTAGTGCTGCCTCACTCATAGTTGAAATTAAAATGTTGGCAGATCTCAGTCTGACCCAAAGGCCTCCCTCCCTGCTGGAAACTGAAGCACTGTGACCTCCTTCCTGTTTGACTCCCTTGTGCTACAGGGCCTTGAGTCAGAACAAGTTCTACTTTATGGCATCTGATTTATTTAAAAAATCCAGCAGTAAGTTAATGTAGTTACGTTTTTGCAGTTTCCAGGAAAATGATGCTTGTGGGCAAGTGGATTCAAATTGAAAGATCTGTCCTTGCATCCATCTTTTTTTGGAAGTTTCAGGGGAGGGGAAAGTGGGTGGGTTCTTAAAGTATTTTTCCTGTGTCCTAAGGAGTGTACCCCTTAATACATGAACATAAGTTAAATCTGCAGACTGGAAAGGTGCATGCAATTGTTAAAAGTGGAGATCCGATTTGTAATGGTCATTGAGTGCATGACTTCCCCACAGGGAAGAAAGTACATACTGCAAATTGAGACTGTACTGAACTTGTTTAGTAGTTGAAAACCGGTTTAAATGACTAATACCTGTCCAGGCAGGTTGATCTTCAGTTGCCTGTGGACGCCACAGAATTGTCTTTATTCCAGCTTTATTTGAATAGAAGATTCCTTTCCAATTATCGCAAAGGATGATTGGTGTTGGCTGATGCAGTAACAGGTATTTTCCTCCCTGCACCAACCCTGGGAGAGACCTGGGCCTTGAGATAGTTGAAGAGGGATGGTGAGATTAATTTTTATAATAGTTGTCTACTTTTGAGAAGGTGGATAATGCCGTAAAAAGAAATGTTGGATTATAAGAGCAGGAATCTGGGGTGGGAAAGTATAATAACCAAACTGAATAAAGCATTGATTAGACCATAGTTTGGTTGGTGGAGGGATTTTTCGAAAAGGATTCTGTCTACCATGTAGATTCACTAGCATGATGGTAGAATGGGAAACTTTGAGAATAGGGTTGTGATAGGGGTGCTATTTCCACTGGAGCCAAGTTTTTTTGTTCTTCAGCTTATAAAGTTTTTGACATAACTTTTTTAAGTCTGGTTGGTATGTATTTAAACCAAGTTTCTATTGGTTATGGGTTCATGAAAATATTTAAACGGCATTGAATGGTTCCAGGTCTTAAGACTCCAGTTACCTGGCGAGATTGGCAAAGCTCGGCTCTTTTAGAGAAGGTTTGATGGAGGTGTTCAAAAGCATGACTGATGTAGACAAAGTAAACCGGGAGAAACCGTTCCTAATTAGGGAGGGCTCAAGAGCTATAGGACACTGATTTAAAGTGATGGGCAAAAGAGCCGAAGGTGGTATTCGGAAGAGAAGGTTTTAATGCATTGGCATGTGCTGTCTGCATTAGTGGTGGCTGGAGAGAGCTTAAATTGTGCCTTTCAGAAGTGAATTGGTCAATTGTCTAACGAGCGACATGCAGGGCTTTCAGGAGAAGTGGGGGAGTGAGATTAGCTGAGTTCTTCGAAGATTGGCATGGACACACTGGCTTCTTTCTGTCTGTATCCATTGAGGGCAACAGAATCCCAGCCCCTGATAACTGGAGGGCTTGGCATTGCTAACTAATTGAACTTTAGAAGGCGAAGTCATATATAAACCGTCACTCTTTGCATAGCCACCTAGTGCATAATATCAATAATCGCTTATTGTCACAAGTAGGCTTCAATGAAGTTACTGTGAAAAGCCCCTAGTCGCCACATCCGGCGCCTGTTCGATGAGGCCGGTATGGGAATTGAACCCACGCTGCTGGGCTTGTTCTGCATTACAAGCCAGCTGTTTAGCCCACTGTGCTAAACCAACCCCTCAGAGCATAAAGGAAGGAAGATTCCTTACAATTTGTTCTAAATATAAATTTGTGAAGAAAAGCGGAATCATCACGAAGTCTGAAGCTAAACACTGAAATGTTGTTTTAAAAGAAAAATCTTGCATGTATAAAAGTCATTCGCAAACACGGGTTATCTTAAACCAGTTCTTCCCAAGCTATTTTCTAATGCAATCCCATTTTAACACTTGAAAGTTAATGAAACCCTAGATGACAACAGCAAAAGAGCATAGTAACAATCAGTGTATAATTAAAGTTTGTGTATTATAGTTCAACGCATACACATTAGGGGCAGCACGGTGGTGCAGTGGTTAGCACTGCTGCCTCATGACGCCGAGGTCCAAGGTTCGATCCCGGCCCCTGGTCACTGTCTCACAGCCACAACCCAAAGATGTGCACATAGGTGGATTGGCCACGCTACACTGCCCCTTAATTTGAAAAAAAAAAAAGAATTGGGTATTCTAGCTTTATAAAAATACATATGAACATTAAATAATGTGGAATTCTGTGCTTTTAATGTACTTAGTAAAAATGTTATTCGCCAGTCTATTACTTGTATCTGATGGACCTTGGCCAGGAACCAGGGTACGCAAGGTGTGAGTCCAGAGGAGTCCAGACTAGTTTGCAGTGATGAGGTTGAGCTCAGGTTGGAGCTCTGATTGCAGTTCAGCAGCCGAGGCAACGCTGTTAGGTTCTGGGTCGCGGCATCGCTGCTGGGTTTCGGGTTGGGGCTCGGGGCTAGGCTTTGAGCAAAGTGGAATGCTATGGAACTTGGCCACTGAGATTTCAGCCAAGCTCTCTATATATTTCCCAGTGAAAAGGACTTGGTGAAGTAGCCTCAGGCAGGGGCTCATGACCTGGAGAGAGAGATTGAGATATGGACAGGATATGGGTGGGTGGACCCTTGCGCTGGTGTGGGAAGAGGGGAAATCATGACTCCATTTGCTGCTTCTGCAACCCCAATTTGGGGTATTTTTGAAGTAGAGTTACTGTTGCAATGTAGAAAAAAGCAGAGAAACTAATTTGCACGTATGGTTCCACAGACAGCAATTTGGGAAATAACTGGATAATTTTATTTTGATGCTGGTTGAGGAATAGTTTCTCTGATCTTTATCTTTGAATATAGAAATGGGATATTCTGTTTTTGCCCTGATGTACGTTTAATAAAATGAGGTGCCTATGCAAATAGAGAAAATTGCGGTATGGCTTGACCACTTGGGAAAGGGCAGTTTAACTCATTCTCTGGTGTTCAGTTAGTCAGTGAGGTCAAGCCCTCTGTTTCTCTCAACATAGAATGGCCAAAGCATAGAGGGAAGCTGTCCTGGCTTGATACAATTCACACCTCTTTAACCTGGGGTTACCCCATCTCTGGATCTGCAAAGATTTAATCACCTGCTAATGGTTGCATTCCAAGCATTGTTTGGCATCTTTGAATTTGTCTATATATGTTTCTGGAACATACCTCTTCATTCACCTGAGGAAGGAGCAGCGCTCCGAAAGCTAGTGACATCGAAACAAACCTGTTGGACTTTAACCTGGTGTTGTAAGACTTTGTACTGGACTCCTCCAGAGCAACTCTGCGAATCCCACTCTCCTTTTCCCAATTGCCCTGCAAATGGATTTTCACAGTAACTTCATTGCAGTGTTAATATAAGCCTACTTGTGTCACTAATAAAGATTATTATTATTTATCAGACTGCAAGATTCTTTTTTTTTTTTTGAAAGCCACAATTGAAGTGTCACCAATCAATCCACCAGCGAGGTCTTGGGTTTTGTGTCTCATCTGAAAGGTTTCAGTATTCCCCCAGTACTGCATTGGAATTGTTTTGGATTCTGTGGACAGGCCTTTGAAGTGAGACTTGAACTCGTAACCTTCAGTAAGCATGCTTTAGGTGAGTTAAGGTTGACATCAACACACATCCAAATACAGAGGACCAGATATTCTTATTTGCCACAATTATTAATGCTTTTAATGGTATTTTGGATTTATTGTCATGTGTACCGTGAAAAGTATTGTTCTGCGTACAGACGATGCAGATCGTTCATAACACTGTTGCTTCAAAGCACAAGGGACCCGGGTTTGGGTCACTGTCTTTGCGGAGTCTGCATGAGTTTCCTCCGGGTGCTCCGGTTTCCTCCCACAAATCCCGAAAGGCGTGCTTGTTGGTGAATTGGACATTCTGAATTCTCCCTCAGTGTACCCGAACAGGCGCCGGAATGTGGCGACTAGGGAGTTTTCACAGTTACTTCATTGCAGTGTTAATGTAAGCCTACTTGTGACACTAATAAAGATGATTATTATTACATGAAAAACATGGGACATATGATAAATACACTATGTAAATACATAAATGTAGACATCGGGTGAAGTATACGGAGTGTAGTGTTACACAGTAAAGAAGATGCGTGGAGAAATCAGTTCAGTCCATAAGATGGTCATTCATGGGTGGCACGGTAGCACAGTGGTTAGCACTGTTGCTTCACAGCACCAGGATCCCAGGTTCGATTCCTGCTTGGGTCAGTGTGCGGAGTCTGCACGTTCTCCCTTTGTCTGCGTGGGTTTCCACCGCGTGCTCCGGTTTCCTCCCACAAGTCCCGATAGACGTGCTGTCAGGTGAATTGGACATTCTAAATTCTCCTTCGGTGTACCCGAACATGCAGAGTGTGGCGACTAGGGGATTTTCGACAGTAACTTCATTGCTGTGTTAATGTAAGCCTACTTGTGATAATAATAAAGATTGTTATTATCAGGAGTATGGTAACAGCGGGGAAGAAGCTGTTTTTGAAACTGTTAGCGTGTGTCCTCAGACTTTTGTATCTTTTGTCCGATAGAAGAGAGAATAACCTGGGTGGGAAGGGTCTTTGATTATGTTGCTTGCTTTCCCAAGGTAACGGGATGTGTAGACAGAGTCAATAGATGGGAGGTGGGTTCTAGGCGGTGTTCACGACTCTCTGTAGTTTCTTACGGTCTTGGGTTGAGCCTTTGGGTCAGAGTGAGATCTGCCAACATCTCCATCTCGGCACCATTGATGCAGATGGGGTGTGTACGACACTTCGCTTCTTGAAGTCAATGACCAGCTCCGTTACTGACATTGAGGGAGAGAGTGTTGTTGTTACACCATGCCACTGTAAAGGTTGGTAAGAGCCAATGTGGACATGCCAAATTTCCTTGTTTCCTGAGGAAGTTTAAGCGGTGTTGTGCTTTCTTGGTTTGTGTCTGCCTGACTGTTGAAACTGCCTGTCCAACATAAGGTCTAATTTCTGAGTCTTGAGTATTTTATCTATAAAACTGAAAAGCGAGCGTCTTTAGCTTTTAAGGTGGTTATTTAATGAAGGATGCCTCAAAAGCTCCTGCTCTGTCTCTTGCAGATTTATTTCTACATTGAAAAGTAGTTTAAAAGCTTTGCGTGCCTCAATATCCATCCTAGTGGAACTTTTAGTCAGTGCTAACATATTAAATGAATAACAGAAACAGAATTTAATCTGATGGAAGAGATTGCAATTAATTTCAGCTTTTAAAAAAACATGTCTAAAATGAGCTATATCCATTTGGAGCAGATGAGAGAATTATTAAGGCAATTACGCAGTAAAATAGAGATTTAATTTGCTAAACGAATGGAATGTGGGCTGGATTTGATTTGTGAATTTTTTTTTTTGTGATCTGCTTGAGAGCTGGTCTTGTGCAAGGCTAACTCCAGCCTTACTGTAACGTCAAATTGCTATTGATAACCAAGTTTTGGGGCTATTGGGCACCTTTTTCAGCACCTTGTTGAATGGTTGCAAAACATGGACACCTTAATGACAAGACAGGAATCTCAAAACCTTTCGCCATGTTGTTGGCGGCATAGTCTGGGCATCTCGTGGAAGAGCAAAATCATGAACACATGGCAGTCCTCTTGGCAAAGCCCCAAGTGTGTCGGCATTCCACAAGTTGAGGTGACTGCACCGACTTGGGCACGTTTGCAGGAGGGAAAATGGGGCGCATACCCAAGCATTTTCTTCATGGTGAAGTAGCCATAGGCAGAAAGCTAGTAGCATGCCCAAAGCTCCGTTTCAAAGATACTTGCAAGAGTGACATCAAGGCCCTCAATGTCGATTTTTCACACCTTTGTGATACTAGCTGATGACAGTGGTAAATGGCAATCTCTTCTGTGGGTCTGCACGTGCCACTATGACCATCAGAGTTACAGCAGCTTGGCAATGGGTGCCAACAGCACCTGATAAGCACTTCATATGTGACGCTTTTGTGATGGAACCTGCCTCACTGGTCTCTTCAGCTATCAGTGAAAAGTGCACCAAATGAAGCTCTCCCATTTCCAACAGATTTGATTTGTTGCATGTCCATGTGTGGATGGAAGGATGCTGATGGTTACAGCAGACATTACACTAACTATTACAGAACACGTCTAAAAGGAAAAGTAGTCTTTAAAACCAATTCTGTTAATCAGCTTCTGAAATTCCGCCTACTTCACTACAATTTGCTTTTTTTAAAACCAGCATGCATGCCAAATTCTTGAGCCACATTTTCTCCCCCCTCGTGGAGCAGCATGTTCAAGGCTTGCAGTTTAACTAAATAAATGGTATTTGTTAAATGGACCACCTTTTGTATGGACCATGTTAAAGTGCCACTGATTTTTAAATGGGAGTGGATTGTACTTTAACATTCACCTTGTATTAGATATAATTCTTGGCAACTGTAACATGTGATATTTTTCAGAATGTTCAGAATGGGATTTTTGAAAACTAGAATAGCAAAGTTGAGAGTCTCCATTTTATTGTGAACTTTTAAGAATGGATCATTATTACAGGAATGTATTTTAATAACTGTCTAGGGTGGGAAGCATCACAGTGAAGGGTTTACACCCTTTTATTACAGTCTGATGTAGCTTGTGTCATCTTTCCTGAAGTTGTTTAAAGCCCTGACCGTCAGGAAAATTGGGTTCTGATCTGCAAACTCTTATCAAATTGACAGCAATGACATTGAAAATGGTAAAAGCAGCAGTCTTATTGGAATTATCTGCAAGACTGCTGTGGCGGTGAAGTTTATCAAAGTTGAAGCATTTATTCCCCAACATGCAGTGAAAGTATACACTGTAATTGGACATAACAGTATCTTGGTAGAACAGGAAATGCAATGAGAGTGGAATATTGCTGATAGCTGAATTATCTGGCCTCTGGCAAGATATTGCAGGAAAATGTCTAATGCTGCAAAATTGATACAATGTTAACAAACTTATGTTACTTCTGTAAGAAATTGTGCTAACATTCCCATAAACCTAGATAGGGACCGGGACCTGAGATCAAAATATTTACACATTTCCATTTCTGACTTTGTAGGACTGCTATGGTTTAACTTTTCTAATGTTCTAACTTTAATGTGCACAGTGCATCTCACTTACATAAACGCCATTGTTCAGATGTCCAAAACTGTTCAACGATGCAGAGCCCTTTTAGAATTTTACTAAGCCTTAAATTGCCATGGTTTAAAGAACAAAGAAAAGTACAGCACAGGAACAGGCCCTTCGGCCCTCCAAGCCCGTGCCGACCATACTGCCTGTCTAAACTAAAATCTTCTACACTTTCTGGGTCCGTATCCCTCTATTCCCATCCTATTCATGTATTTATCCAGATGCCCCATTTGTAATCCATTTTTGAAAAGCGACAAATCCTAATGTGGGGAAGGCAGCAGAGGTAGTTTGACATTAGTGTGTTGCAGTTGAACATGTATGGAATTACTTGATTATTGGGTTTGGGTAGAATTTCTGATGTCTGATGGTTATTGTGCTCTCCGCTCTTTTTTAGCCATTCCTGCAAATCTTTGTCTCCTGCAAACTTTGTTTTAATAGAAACAAAGCTTATCCATGCTGGTTTGTGAAAGTACCTTCTATCTTTGCAGTGTTTGTGCTGGTTTCCACTTGTGCTACTATTAGACTGCACATGACGTTGACTGGCAAGTTAAGACTTTGTTCAGTATATCAGATCTGTCATGATTAATAAGAAGTTACTTTTATTTTCTTGTTTTCTATTGCCAACTTGTCAACCTTCATTCATTTGATCTCCAGTTTGAAGGTTCCTTTCTGACAAATATATGGGGATTAGAAGCTTTTCCTCTATTTTTGATCTGATTCTTGCTCTCGCACATAAACTTACTGAATTCCAACCCACTTGTGATCTAAGGAAGTATTTGTTGTGGAAATCATTTCCCTTCCACAGTATTCTATTAAGCATTTTTAATTTACTTTTTACAATTATCTTCTACAAATTTGGATTTTTTTTCCCCCCCCTTCATTCATCCAGGTTATATATGGTGAAAGCTGAGCTCCTTGGAAGAATCCACCAATCAGAATGATCTATTTATCCCTTTCTATTTGTACTTTCAACTAATTACATTCCCATGTCACACAGTTACCTCTAATTCTATGTATTCGTGTTTCCATTCTTGGGTAGAACCATATAATGCCTCTGGAAGTTGATGTAGAGAATATTCATCGATGCCTCCCCGCCCCCCCCATCTGCCTTGCTGGTGACCACCTCAAAAATAAATTCATCTACAGTAGTCAGAACATCCCCATCTGATAATTGTTTAGGTTCTCCCTCAAGCTCGAGATAAAGCACCCAATAGGTCTGTTGTTACAGGTTTCTCCCTTTTAAATGGCTCTCCATTCTTTTTACTATGTTTCCAATCTAAAAGCACAGTTCCTAAGTGCTATGGAAAGTTATGACTTAAAGAATCTTTACGTTTCTTTTAATAACCCTGAATACCAGCTACGCCCAGAGAATGGCCTATCTTAAGTGTCATTATTTCCGCCATTACAGTTTTGTTAATTTATAATAAATCTGTAAAGTTCCTTCCTGTGATTTTATTTTTAGGCTCCCATGTACCACTGTACCTCTTCCTCCACTGTGAAAACAGATACAAGTGTATAATTTCCTTATTGTCTGTCATAGACTTGCATATGTTCCCACACTTTAATTGGCTCTATATATTTATGGAAACCCTTGCTTACACAATAGCCTTTCTACCAATGCAAGTTCGGTTTAGTCATGCAGTCAGATTGATAACACGTTAACATCACTGCAGTAGGTAGCAACCATACACCTAAATATCATTGCACTGAGTGGAATCAGTCCCTGGAGTGCACTTGAGCTTTTATATGATGCTCAATCCTTTATTGTGCTGTTTGCGGATACTGCTGGCACAACCTAGAAAACAGTGTGTGACAGTAGCGAGAAATGTAATTTTTTTTCCCTTGAAAAGCCCTGGAAACTCTGCTTCACTCCCACTTTTGCCCCAGATTATGCATTCAATTTGCAGTTGTGTAGGTATGACCTTGTACTTAAGATGTAACCATAGTGGCTTGTTTTTCTCTGTTAAAATAGAAACAATAGGCAATCCTTTGTTTTTGGTGGGGTTGGGAGCAAGAGAACTTGGACCATAAATTTGTTTGAGTTGTAGAGTGAGCACAGTTAGAAAAGCGAGAACAGATCTGGCAAAGTGTGGTGATATATAATTATCTTGTAGTATTTCTATTAGCAAATTTGTTTTTTTAATGGAGACAACGGGTTATAAAAATCTTTTCTATTACCATTGAGTCAAATTCCCAGTTTGTCATGATATGAATTGCTGTCATTGTGTCCTAGAAAATCTTAGCAATCTCGTCACGTTGTAAGTAGAGCTTAAGAGTAAGAAGAAAGTATGATTTTGCTTGGACATCAAGTGCTCAGGGGCTTTTGCAAATAAAAAAGGAGTCTTGCCCAGTAATAAATGCAAGGCACTTCAGGTTATTGAAGTGTAGCCAACAGTACTTGCATGCTTTTTCTTGCTGTTGGCTATATGTGGAAGTATAAAAGCACCAGTCTGTATCAACTGTATTTTAGAACTGTATTTCTGAAAGCTGCTTTGGCTCTACCCAGTATCTTTTATAGAATGGCAGCATGTGAGAAGATGACATTGTGATTGGGCAGAAGGAAGCTTTTGATTTGCCCAAATCTCTGGAAAGCGACTGAATATGTGCTGCATACTTTTTCCAAGTACAGTGATTGGTCTCTATCAACAGACTGCAAAGCAAATCTCAGTTTCTTGCATATACATAGATGACTGTGATGGTACTTTGCACGTGCACACAGGTCAAATTGATAGCATAACATCATGCAAGAGAGAGTTCTGCAGCATCTGTTGGGCCTAGAAAGAATTATTTACCTTAAAGGCCCTTTTGCCAATCTTTAAAACAACCTGGCTCATTTGATTTGCTGTTTGGGACCCACTCATTGGTAGCCGGTGACTAGGGAACCATATAATATGCTGAACACTAATTTTCAATGAGAAGGTTCAGTTTCTGTTTATGTCTACCAGTGGGAAAACACTAGCAATCTTGGGAAACTTAACCCACCATTTCAGCGGAAACTATTGACAGTTTTAAACAAATTTAAGCTGTGACCTCTTGGCTTATAACTGAGTTTATAGGTGTCATGTTGGACACCATTACATTGTTGATTTGGAATTTTTAAACCTGAGGGACCAAAGTGAAGGACAAATGTTCAAATTACTGACTAATTTTGAAATGATGTAATGGATGATAAAATAGCACTACACAAAATTAGTTGGGTTAACAGTTAAAGTGTCCTCAATTTTGATAGTAAGCTAACTAGACTCTCTTGGTTTAAAGATTGGCGATTAAATGCAGAACAGTAATGGCAAGAGTTTGAATGGGAGTAAATTACTCGGAGTAATTTATTGGGTACATTTTTATCTATAACATTTTGGGACACCTGCCATATATATACAGAATGTTTACTCTCAAATAGCTGGATGTAACTTCTAGTTTTTATGCACGCAATCTTTAACAATATTAAAATTGAAGTTTTTTTTTAACCATTCTTTAGATCATATCCGGCTTATAACGGTGTTCTCTCAATCTTTACTCAACTGAAAAAAAAATCAGTAGCTTGTAAATATCCTCTGGTTCTCTTCATCAGCCAATTTAACAGCTCAACAAATAAAATTAAATAATTTTGTCAGAATGAAAGGTGTTAATTGTATGATGAAACCATTGTGGGACCGAGCCGTACAGATTATGTCCTTTGCTTCAATTCTTGATCTCTACTGAATTTAGCTGATCATGTTCAGACTGCTTGCAGAATAGCCACTTGGAACAGTACCAGACGGACCCTGTGGCAGTATAAATTGCTGACTGTTGCATAGGAAAAGAACCAGAACCGATTTGTAAAAGTTTATTTTGTGTCCAATCCTTTGCATGCTTAGCATTGAAAATTTCCCCTTCCAGCAGTTCATGATCTGATATTGCTGTCTGCAAGGGACATTGACTTGGCAATATCATTATTAGAAAATTTCAGATGTGGAATGATGGATTGTACCTCTTGGTTTGAAGTGAACTTTTTATTTTAATAAAGCCAGCACACTGAATTTTGGCACCACAATTCTGATTCTATAATTTGGCCAAGGCATTTGCGCATCTCTTCTCTGAAGCAGTTCAGTTGTCTTGTAGTATGTATTGGATAGCTTTATGGAAGAAATTGGCTATTTAATTTTGATACTAGGGGAGATTCTGATAGCAATTAAATGATGAATCCGTCTTTGCCGATGGCTTTTTGTAGAGTCCTGCCAATTTGACACTTGTAGCTAGTTGTGCAAAACCTCTTGGGGAGCAGTGACATTAGATTTAGGCTTCTGCAGATACAGCTGTAGAGTTTAGTACATGTACATATTAATTTGGCTATGTTTTCTATCAATGTTGCAACAGTGGAAGACAGCCTCTTGCAAGACTTCAAGCTCTCAAACTGGTGCATAGGGAAATGTATGCTCAGATTAAATTTACATGTTCTGGGCTGAATATGATCTGCAGGCTGTATTTTGGATACCACACTTCTTGAGCATAATACCTTTGTTCATGCAGAAAGAAAGCAAACCATGGGATTCTCCCTAGGAAGTGAGATGGATGAAGGAGGAGGTAAATTGCTCAGTTCCAGACCTCCCTATTGTACAGTAGATCTCCCTATTGTACAGTATACGCATGTACGGATGGAATTTGCAATGTTTGGGGGGATAAAGCACTTGTAGTTTTATATTGCAGCTTGGAGATTTTGCACACCAGCGTGGAGACAGAAAGGGTCTATTGAAGCACTGGGTTATCAGGGTTCAAATAGTCCCATTAAGGAGCAATTCCAGATTACGTCAATGTTTTAAAAATATATGAATTAAATTGTCTATTAATTGCAGTGCTCAACACAGTTGTTGGGTACGCAGACCATTTGAGAAGTGCTCAGTTATCAAAATTTGCCCTTCTGATTTGCTGTATCAGATGATCAGGGCAGCACACTGATTTGGGGGCCCTACGTTTGAGGTGAACTTTTATTAGTTGTGTATTGCTCATAGAGACTTGTTTGTATTTTGTATAATACTTGTATTCGATCACTTCCTTTATCAGGCTATCTGAGCATTAATTCTCAGGATTTGCCATGCAGCACTTCCTCCTTGAGACTTAGTGCAAATTTATATTTGCAGGTGGTTGCAGTATGGTTTCCTCTGGGTGCAGTGCCAATGCAACTGCAAGATGGTTTCTCGTTAGTGAAGCCTTGAGCAATAACAAACGGTGTGACTTAGTTACGTAATACTTCCTTTTAAACCTTCTTCCGCTTGCGAACAGGCTGTTAAAATGTGATAGACCTTGCAATCTTTTTGTGTTGCCAGTAATTTTACAAATTAATTTGGAATTAAAATGCTCATCTCTGCTACTGTTTAATATTATTAAAATGGTAGGCCTGTCAAATGATTATACAGTTTGAAGGGTGTGGGGGAAATGCCCAGCTATGCAATTGGTCTATAGCTTATGAACCTGACTTGGGTCTGTTGTTCCTCCTGTTTAGTAGTTCATTATGTCTTGGTGTTTAATTTTATTTATTTCTCTGAAGCAGCTTGAACTATTTGTTGACTTTGGAACACATGCTTGGTTTTCTGCATTACAATAGTTTATAGTCCATTAATTTGGGTTTATTACTAATCAGGTGGTTTGGTGCAGATACAGGATATTTTTCTAGAATTCCATTACTAAATATCCAACTCTATGTCAATTGCAATATCCATTACAATGCTATTTTAAAGTTATTCCTTATAATAGAAGAGAAGCATACGGCTATGTGGCAGCTAGAAGAGCCTTGTTCTTCTAATTTCATTTAAAAAATTTTAATTTCAAATTGACAAAGTGGATCTCTTCATTCAATAACCAAGTAATTCAATAACCAACTGTGATAAAGAGTCCAGGACAAGTTTTGTAACATATGCAAGGGCACTAGGTTAAGCATGTACACAATGGACCATGAAAATTATGGCTCTTCAGATTATTTGAGCCATTATTAGAGAAGGGAAACGTTTTGCCCAACAAGTAAAGTATGGAGGAGCAGAGAGTAGAACTCAAATGCACAATGCTTCCAAACTAATAAATTGTGTGATATGCATCTGCCATAGGGGAATTTTTAGGTTGTTTCTGATCTTGTATAATACATTATACTGTTGTTTATCGCAGAGGCCAGATCTTTGTTCATAGGTCTTTTCAAATGCAAAGGAGACTGCATATTGCATTAATACATTTCAGATGTACTGTTTAGATGCTTTGTTTTGCTATTAAGCTTTTGGCTCAAGCCCAGAAGCTGAGGCTGTATTTGTTAGAGGAATTGCCATTCCTGTCATTAGATGCCGAAAGGGTAAGTAGTTTTAAAGTTTTAAGTGGATTTGTTTTGTATTTTAGCTATTCTGTGAATAGAAAATTCCATTCCATAGAGCAGGGTTTTTCAAACTGGGGATCGCAATGCACAGGTGTGTCGGGAGGATCATAGAGCGATCGCTTGTAGCGTTCCTGATCGGGAGAAGTGCCCAACAGCCAAGACTAACTTTAATGCCGGCTGAAACTGGCCTTTAAATGTAAATGCTGGAGTCTTGGTTTCGGACAAAGCTCGGCCCAACATAGAGGGCTGAAGGGCCTGTTCTGTGCTGTACTGTTCTATGTTCTTCCCGCCAGATACAATGACAGGGAGCAGGCCATGCGTCCGGCACGTTCACTGACATCATGTGGCCTGTGCTTTGGGTGCAGAATCATAGGGGAGAGATTCCTCCATTTTGTAGCTGCCAGCAAGCAAGCAATTGGATTATGAAGAGCTGAAGGTGGGTCATTTGTAATGAGGAAGAGCGGGTCGGAGGCACAAACAAGCCAGGAATACACGACTGAATCTGCTGGAGAGACCTCCACGGGAGAGTCCACGGCAGGACAAAGCAGTGCTGCTGGGAGCTGTATACAAAGCTTCTGGTGAACAACCGATTAAGAAGAAACTGAAATCGAGAACAAAACAGTATAAAGTTGGTATGCCTTTGTTAATTGTGCCAGTGCAAACCAGGATGCAAAACCCTGGGCTGTTATATGCAGAGAAGTACTGGCAAATGAGAGTTGGATGATAACTATATCTCAGCTTGCAGACACCGTTTCAATTCTAAATGAACTGAACTTCAAATTGCAAGGGAAGGATGATGATTGCTTTCAGTACTGTAGATATTTTCCAAAAACCATTGAAAGTTTGGCAAGGGAGAGTAAAAGTCAAAGTTACTACGTTTTTCCCACACTGCTGTGACACATCGAAGAAATCCCACACTGCTGCGATACATCGAAGAAAACTATGTTCGTACGGAACTGTCAATAGACTGGCGAGTCTTATTCAGTCGCATTTCACTGCGTTGATCAAAAGTTTTTGTCGCTAATTTCCAGAGAAGTTTTGTATTTTGAAAGAGAAGAGGTGGGTGAAAAATTCTTTTGCGTTTGAGACCCCAGAGTCCAGTTACACCTGACTTCAAATGAACTTCTACGCCTCACCTGTGACAGCACATTTAAAAACAAGGAATAAGTACATGAGGTTGTCAGCATTATGGAGTGTCTCCAAGGAGCACCCAGTGCTGAGTAACGCTAGCATTTTGTTCCTATTGCCCTTTGCAAGTGGGTCCCGGGGGGAAAAAAAATTTGAAAAACACTGATTTAGTGGCTGCTGAGAAAATACTTGGATTTCTGAATAATCGAGTTCAAACCCACAAAGAAAGGTTGCCTGCAACTCAAATGTGTTGTTAAACTAGTGACTGAACTAGTGACTGAACAGATTCTATGGGTCATTTTCAGAAAAGAAAAGTGATTAACTTGAGGCGAGGGGGTAGGGGAAGGAGAGGAGGAGAGGGGAGGGGGGAAAGAGTGCC
Organism: Scyliorhinus torazame; assembly: GCF_047496885.1. Lineage (NCBI taxonomy): Eukaryota > Metazoa > Chordata > Chondrichthyes > Carcharhiniformes > Scyliorhinidae > Scyliorhinus > Scyliorhinus torazame. The sequence continues at coordinate 20,050,012 of NC_092723.1, read as the reverse complement.
ATCTGTAGAAGGCTTCAAACTTGATCAGCCATGTGCCTCAGATTAATTTCAGCTACATAAGGATACCCGTTTTAGTGTTTCCTTCTGTCAGCTATGATGTCACGCGCCTTGCATATTAATGTCACACGAGCGTCAAGAAGCTTTGTAGTTTGCAACGAATAACTGATTATTTAGAATTATTTCCATAGCTGGCCACAGACCTGCAATCAATAGTACTATGCATCCGTCTGTGTAATACAAAACTATTCCCTCCAGCCACAAATAAAAAGACAAATCTAATTACTAACACCATTAAGTGAGCGTTACTAAATCTTCAAATCTCTATACTGAGCTCGAGCGAATCGACTGGAATTTCAATTCAACATCTGGGGCCAGCGTATATGAAAAGCATTTGAACCCATAGGGTGCACAAATATTCACTCACCTGCCCAGGTTGCAAGCTCCAGTTTTGTCCCTAAACCCCACCAGCTCTCTACCCCTTTAATACACCTTTAAAACCTATTTACCATTATGCTTTTGCTCACCTATCCTATTATCGGTGTCAAATTGCTTGATATCACGCTTGTGAAGTACCTTAGAATATTTTACTATGTTAGCTTGCATTGTTACATCCAGTTGGAGCTGTCTGCGCATTTTACACAATTCTCTATGTCAGTGTTTTTCCCAGGATTAACCTTTGCCAATAGGCCGACCTTTGCGACCTACGTCGGCCGACCCTCTAATGTCAACCCACCATTTTTTTTGCTTGCCTTTAATGCGACAGGTGAGCCTGTTTGATCCTCAGGATCTCAGTCCAATCAGGTTAACAGCAGAGGGCAATGCGCGTATCAGGTGCAAAGTTTAGCCAGTTCCTTCATGCTGCCGCTATCTTTTGTGAGGATGGAAAATCCAACCACACACTTGAAGGTCGCTGTGAAAGGCAATAGCAACAATGATTGTTTTACTCAGCACTGGGTACTCCGCATGACACGCCAATCTGGAATGCTGTGATAGCCTCATGGACCTGTGGCATATTTTTAATGTGCTGTCACAAGTGAGGCGCACAAGTTCAGTCTCTTCATTTGGAGTCAGCTGCAAGTTAATAATGGACTCTGGTCTCTACTCAAAATGATCTTTCACCCACCTCTTCTCTTTCAAAATATGAAACTTCTCGGGAAAGTAGTGACAAAAACTGTTGATCAGTGCAGCCAGATGCGACTGAATAAGGCTTGCCAGTCTACTGACCGTTCCCTTACTAACACTGTTTTCTTTGTGTCGTAGCAGTGTGGGGAACATGCAGTAATTCTGTCTTTGTATTCGCACTTGCCAAACTTTCAGTGACATTTGGAAAGCATCTATTTCTTCAGTGCTGAGAACGATCATCAACCTTCCCTTCCAATTTGAGGTTCAGTTAATTTGGGATTGAAAAGACGTCTGCAAGGCAAGACCTTGTCATCCAACACACATTTGCCAGTACTTCCTAACATATCGCGTACATAGGCTTTGCATCGGCACAATTAATAAAGTCATACCTCAAGAAATCATTTTGTTTTCAGTTTCTTAATAGGTTGTTCACCAGAGGACCTGGAGTTCTGTATACAGCTCACACTTGCACTGCTTTATCCTGCTGTGGGACTCCTGAGCAGCGCTCTCCAGATTCAGTTTTGAGATCCTGGCCTGTTTGTGCCTCTGACGCCCTCTTCCTTATAACAAAATGATCCACCTTCAGTTCTTCACCGTCCTGTTGCCTTGCTTGCTTGCTGGCAGCTAGAAAACAAAGGAATATCTCCTCCTTGATTTTGTGGCAGAAACATGGACGTACATGGCATGTGACATCAGAGTACGTGCTGGGCGCATGACCTGCTCTCCGCTGCCGCTTCTGGCGGGAAGATTGCATCGTTTGACCCTCCGTTTGAAAAATCCTGACCTCGTAACAGCCATCATACCAGCACATTATTACAGTACCTTCCACTATGACCATAGCTTCTGCTGATTCCATGATGTCAGAGCAGCGTTGCTTGGTATTCTCCATGAATAGTTTCTCGGGTTCTCCTCTTTGCAGCTTAAAAGTATGACTGGTATATTAGAGTCTGTTCACTTTCCCCTACGCTTAAAACTGGCTGAGTATTCTGGGTAGAGCATTGCTCGGCTGTTTAAAGTGTGGTCGGTGCAACCACTGAGTCATCTTTAGTTAATAGAACAATTAGTCCATTACTCCATTGTATGTTGGACATCAACAGCCCTTTGTCACTTGTGTAACAGTTGATCAGTTCGAATGGCACAATTGAGGACATATATCTTTCAATGTGGTGGACCTACAACTACACTGATCATTATAACTGCTAACTATTGCATTATATCAGATAGTTTGATTATGGAGAATAAATTTTGTTCCTCGAGTGACCTGATAATTACAGCACTGAGTCCCATTCCTCCCCACCCCATTTTCTGTGGGATATTGGGATAAGAAAGAGCTATACCAATAGGAGGGACTCTACCTGAACCAGAATGGGACCAGTGGCTTGGTGGAAAGGATAAATAAGGTGGTAGCAGAGGCTGTAACAACCAAACAAGCCTAAATATGAAAACACATGAGAGCATGGGACAGGCTCCTAATGGACCAGAGTGTAGAAAATATGGTTTTTAAAAAAAAGTGGAAGTGCAAGGATGTGCTATCTGAATGAACTAATCTGTCTGCAACAACGCAGTGTCCATAACAGAAAAGGGGCAATTGGAGACCATAATACGCTTTGAGGTGCCAGATAAAGTTAGGATTGCTAAGACATGACCACAAAAGAAACATTAATGTTGCAGGGTCTAACACAGTTAGAAAGGATAGTGGGAGAAAACTGTAATGGCAGAAGAAAACAAACTATCAGTAAGTCCAGGGTAGAATCCAAATGTGTAGAGACAAATGAAAAAGAATCAATCGCCTTAATGGGGATAGTCTACAGAGCACTTGTCAGAAGGGAGGAAATGAGTAGCACTCATCTTCCGAGGGGATTTCAATTATCCCAACTTGGATGGAGAAGGTGGGTAATGGAGATGAGGGAATGCAGCTCCTCGTTTGTAGAGAATTCCTTTCTAATCCAGTATCTGAGAAACAGGGTGAATTCACTATTACACGAGCAGAATTGAGCAGATGCTGAAAATCTGATCTAAAAACAAAATGTAAATACTAGGCAGCATCTGTAAAGAGTAAAGTGAGTTAATGATGACCCTTCCTCCGAACTTTCAAAATAATTCATTGCTGAATCTGGTATCAACCAGAGTGGATAAGAGGAAGTAAAATTAGTATAATGAGGTTTGGGATAATAATTGAAAAAGGCATAAACATGCCAAAGAGTGAAGTCATGAATTGGAAAATAACTGATTTTTTTGAGGGACTGAGAATACAACTTGTGGGAAAATAAATGACGACAATTTTGGTAAACTTTTTAAAATGAGAAGCAAATCTAGAAGCCGAAGCCATCAAGGATTATGTTTGAAATATGGGAAATGGCTTGAGTAAAGCATTGGGCTAAAGACCTGATACTGTAACCTTTTTTGTGACCATTTGTATAGAAAGTAGCAACTACTGATTCCTCAAACTCTATGTAGCCTCAATTCCTGAGCAAGCTTTATTTTTGTCTGTATTGCCGTTTACCGTATAAGGTGACTTGTATGAAAGGTTGGCTGTTAAAATGAGCAAAGTTGTCTGTGGTTAGATTACAAAAGTGAATTACATAATCTCAAAAGCTGTGAATTTGAACAGGTGTACATGTTAGCTGCCAGAACTTTTAAAGATGTATCTTTCTGTCTGAAATATCCAAAATGCTTTTTGGCCTTGTTTTATCAAAAGCAGGAAACTTAATTCTTATCCTGTCTGTCATCTTGAGAATTCCTTTAATAAAAATTATTATTTTTTTTAATAAAAGGTTTTCATAAAATATCAATAACAAAATGAGAAAGAAAAAATAACCCAACAGGGTTAAGTACAAAACACACAATCTAAAAAACCAAAGCAACCCCCTCCCCCCGGTACCTAAATAATAAATTAACATTAACACCCCGACTTAGGCCAACAGGTGTATACACCCCCCCCCCCCCCCCCCACCCCCCAGACCCTTCCAGTGTAAATAACATAAACAAAAATAAAGTCACCCCCCCCCCCCCCCCCCCCGAGCTGCTGCTGCCATTGACCAATGTCTATCGTTCTGCCAGAAAGTCTAAGAACGGTTGCCACCGCCTAAAGAACCCTTGTACCGACCCCCTCAAGGCGAATTTCACCCTCTCCAATTTAATGAACCCTGCCATAGCGCTGATCCAGGATTCCACACTTGGGGGGCCTCTTATCTTTTCACTGAAGGAGAATCCTTCGTCAGACTACCAGGGATGCAAAGGCCAGAATTCCGGCCTCTTTCGCCTCCTGCACTCCCGGCTCCTCTGCCACCCCAAATATTGCGAGCCCCCAGCCCGGTTTGACCCTGGATCGTACCACCCTCGACACCGTCCTCGCTACGCCCTTCCAAAATTCCTCCAGCGCTGGGCATGCCCAGAACATATGGGTTTGATTTGCTGGGCTCCCTGAGCACCTAACACACCTGTCCTCACCCCCAAAGAACCTGTTCATCCTTGTCCCGGTCATGTGTGCCCTGTGCAGCACCTTAAACTGTATGAGGCTGAGCCTCACGCACGAAGAGGAAGAGTTTGCCCTCCCTAGGGCATCTGCCCACGTCCCCTCTTCGATCTCCTCTCCCAACTCCTCCTCCCATCTTGAGAATTCCTGAGGTGAACTAGATTTCAGTGTGGTACTTCCATGTAGTTATTGCTAAGTTCAACAGAAGATGTGCTAGATGAATGCAGCAGCAGTGTCCCTTGAGCTTGCCCCTCCCCCTCCCCCCTCCTACACTTGAGATGCTAGGTTCATCTAATAGAATTGAACAAAATTGTGGAACATGATCAGGAAGCATTGAGCTGAACATTGTGCAATTGAAAAATTAAGGAAAGTTTAATTTAAAAAAAAAAAAAAAAAAAAAATTGCAGATGACTAGGGAAAAGTCCTCAAATGTCAGTTAAATATGTGAGTAACACTGAGTGGGTGTTGTTATGATTCGGTGAATCATGCTAGGAGTTACACAAGAAATGTCATCTTATAAGTTAGCATGTGCTCTTCATATTTTGAGTCAGTTTGGCTAGTTTGTTGGAATTACTGACTTTGCCTGCGCCAGTGACCACCAGTCAGGGATTTATTCAGCAATCTGACTTTTGTAGCACTGGCTGGGGAGGGAGGGGGTGAAAGGAAGAGGTTTTATGATGTTGATATGTTTTGCTTAAATGTTATCACTAGAAGCAAAGTACACTTTGCCATGGCTTTTTAAGTAAGTGCTGAATTCCTCCCACTCCTGGGGTTGTGCAGATTGTCTAGTTAGTAAGAGTAAAAGGCTAGATATTGACAGGGGTTAATAGATATTACTTCAGAAAAGCAGTGCCACTTCAGTTTAATGAATCTTAACACAAAAATAACTAATGAAACTAATTACTATAGCAGATTGTGTTTGACGGTGAGAGATGGAAGATGCTAAACTGAACTCCAAAAAAGCAATATCTATTGAGCAACACTGGCGGAGACATCCACGAAGCATCAATCATTACAATTTTTTGGTGTGGCCATATCTGTCATCCAGAAGGATAAAATCCAGTATTTGCTAAAGCTTGACGTTTGGATATTCTTAACATGTAGTTCTGCATCATATTGCAGTGTGCATTATACACAAGAATATGAAAGTATGGAAAAATGGGAGTGGCAGGGAAAAGAAGAAAAGGTTGCCCATTGGAATGTATGTTTATTTGTTCTTTTGCTTTTCACTGGGAGTACTTGGAATAATGAAATCATTTATTTTCTTTATATATGTGTGATTTCAGATCCAATTTCTGAAAGGTGGCTATTTATCAAGTGTTTAACTTAAAAATATTCTGTATTAAATTTAATCACTTATTTTCATTCTGTGGTCCATAATTCCATTCTGTGGTCCATAGTTCGGAGTGTGTGGCTGGAGTGAAGGCTGGTAATCTCAACTCCACAATGGTCTGACTTTCCTGCAAGGTGGGGAGGTGGTCAGTTTCAGGCATGCCATGCCCTCATGTGGTTGAATGGAACAACTTTAACAGTAAAAACACATCTTTTCCTACATTACAGACCTTCATGGGCTGTGAAGTGCACTTTGGACATCTTGAGGTTATGCAAGGCCCCGTAATTATCCAAATTTGTTCTCTTTGAAACATATGTGAAAATGGGAATAATGCACTGGGATACCACTCAGAACTTTCAAATTTGTATCGATATGGCACTTGTGCTGACAAGTTCAGGAATAAGTTGTATGAAGCTCCGATTCCTGTAGCAGTGGATTTTAGTGAATCGGTGGTTGCACTACTTAATGCATAAGTCTTTTATCTCTGAACCCTGAAATGCAAAATTTTACCTGCGGCTCACTGAAATGGTAGACCAGTTGTCCTGAAGCGTGTGATTTAAGCCATTTATATGGCTGTCTCGGCTCTATGTTTGCACCAGTTGATGCACTAGTTCTTTGCTATAATGTACTGATAGATATAAAGAACTCTTGTCAGCATCCCTACAATTGCCTTAATCGACTCAAAGCCATACAACTTGAGCTGTTTAAAATATTATATATCTAATTTATTTTTGTCTTGCAACTTGTTGCGGGTGATTGTACTTGGCCAAGTTCAAAATGTATGTTCCAGAGAATTTCAAGCTTTACACATTGAATGATAAGGCAAGGATGGAACAGCAGTTCATTGTGCAAAAGCTGACCTATAATTTTCACTCTAGTACAGTATTTCTAATGACAAAATTATTAGATTTATTTCCTGGCGTGAGAGGGCTGTTCTAAGCGATCAAGTAGAATGGCCCTTTATTCTCCAGTTCAGATGAATGAATGTGAGGTAATTTCATTGAAATGTTAGAAGGGAGTTAGAATAGATGCTGCAAGGCTGTTTCCTTCGTCTCGTTGGGATGTCCAGAACTGGGAAATCAATCGCAGATAAGGGGTCAACCATATAGGACTTGGGCAGTGCCCAGTTTCCTCCTGCAGGGTCCTGGATCCTTTGGAATTCTCTACCTTAGGGAGCTGAAGATGCTCAGGTTTTTGACTAAGAGAATCCAGGATGTGATGAAAAAGTTGATGTCTGAGTTCAGTCATGCTCTTTTGTGGAACAGGGTTGAAAAATTGTATGGTCTGTTGCTGCTCTATTTCTTACATTTAAAATGTATGGAATAAATTTGTGATATTAATTTTGGAGTTCGCTGTGGATCATCTTGTTTAATATACAATCTCAATTTGGGAAAAAGGGATGTGTAATTTTTCGATAAAGCTGTGTGAGTGAAAGCATGGTAGATCTATTGATCAGTGGAAAAACACATACCTGTACAATTGTGGATTCTGTCCGTTCCAAATTCTGGTCATGTTTAGAGGGAATGTGAACAAAACTAAAGTCAAATCTTGTGGCTGGAGATATAACTGGTGATGGTGATGGCTATTTCAAGTAATATTATTCAAAACATATGTACGTTAAAAATACAATGGTTTATGATGTAGTACTCGATGGGCCCTCCAGCCCCTGCTCTCCCCAAAGAATATTGGTATCAGTGCACCAAATTTGGTGTCATCTCTGAACACTTCAGATTGCAGCCATCTTGTTCTTGTCAAACTCTCCTGACCCTTGCTCCTTTTAAAATTTAGATGTGCGTGGCCTCCATCCTCTGCTGCAGTAGCACAGGTACAATCAGGCACCCTCGAGCATCCCAAGGTTTTATTCCTGACCTCCATTTGCACCTTGCACCAAGACAATCTGTGGATAATTTGACTGCTGAATTTCCCTCCCTCCTAACAAGATACTGCACTTCAAAGATAATCCAGTGATACAGAGCTCACATACATCCTGTAGGTGTAATGGGAGTGTGTTGGTATATTATCAGATTGCTTATATGACATCATGACATATCTGAGTCTTTGTTCGGGAGGCCATTCCATTCAATTCTCATCCAAAACGTGTACTCTTCTCCTTGACTCCATCCCTCCCCCTGCTCCTTGAATTTAGATGTGCTTGAGTCGTCATGTTTTGAGTTTAGCTTCAAACCACAGTGTCCATCAATAATTTGCTAAAACATTTAATTTTACCTTTTTTTACTTCCAGATTGTGTCTCTCGCCTCCTCCATATAGAACTCTTAACTTGTTCAAAACTCTATTGCCTACATCTTTTCCCCATTCATTCATCAAACCCGCCCTCATTAACTTTCATAAGTTCATCGTCTCACCTCATGATCTCTACATCCTGCTGTGTCCTCTGGGACTCCTGTACAATTCCTCCTCATTTCCGCTGTCTCACTCTTTTTTTTCATTGGTGACAGGGCCTCATCGGTTTCAGGCATTATCTGAAACTCCCTTTTAAATACATCTAAGATTGCTACTTTTACAATTTATTGGCATCCATACTAATTGTCTGTCTTGGCTTCTCAACTTTGTTTTTTTTAAACTCAATTTTTTTGTTATTTGAGTTCATTTGGACATAAATGACAACTTGGGTTGTAACGTCTCCCGTTCATCTGCCTGTGATTTCTCTCTTCTCTTTCTCTCCCTCCCTCCCTCCCCCCCCCCAAAAAGATTATTTGGCAGAAATGTATTCCAATTTAGTTAATGCAATTGTGGAGTTGATAACTTATTGAATTTTCTTGGCTGAGGTGCTTTAACATATGGGCGTAAGGGGCACTAGTGCCCAGTAGAATCTTTGTCAGAATTAACATGAACACTACATGGTATGGATGCAAATCCACTCTGCATAATTCTTCCCTCTTCCTCCTTCCAGCACTCTTAATGTCAACCACCGTCTGTCCCTGCCTAGTGGTTGAGTCAAGTGTGTGGCTGGCATTGGGGTATTTTGGGAGCGTGTGTTTTGTGCCTTGCAGTGCGGCTGACACACTATCTTCCCACTGGGTTTTTGCTCAGAATGAGCAGAGTAGAAGACACTGTTGGAGTCTCGCAGCTAAGCAGGAAGATGCAACAGAGGAGTTTCTAAATGTGGATGCACCCATCTGTAGGCATTGTCTGTGGGGGCAGGAGGAGCTGAATGTTCTTGGATGCTCAAGGTCTCATCCTTCTGATTACCATGTGACTCACTCCCTTCAGCTGATGAATCAGTATTCCTTCATGCTGAGCACTGAAGATGGCAAAGGTGCAGAATATACTTGGTGAGGGAGGGACTTCATGTCCAATAGCAAGTGGCTCAGTGGCACCACTTTTGACCAAGCTGATCATGTCCTAACGGACATGGTGCTAGATAAGGTCTGCGACAGATGGCGAGGGATTTGTGTGGTATCGATAGGAGTGACCACTGCACAGTTTTGTGGCGATGCTCAACTTCATATTGAGGTTACAGTCTATTGCGTTGTATGGCACCACCACCGTGCTAAATGGGATAGATTTTAAAACAGATCTAGCAACTTAAGCGAAAGAGAAAATGCCGGAGAATCTCAGCAAGTCTGGCAGCATCTGTAGGGAGAGATCTAAAATTTAAGACTCTGCATCTGAAGTGCTGTGGGCAACCAACAAAATTGTATTCGACCACAATCTGTAACTTGGTCTGGCATATCCCCAATTCTATCATATTAATCTCTATTAGTGTCACAAGTAGGCTTACATTAACACTGCAAATGAAGTTACTGTGAACATCCCCGAGTTGCCACATTGCGGCGCCTGTTCGGGTACCGCGAAGGAGAATTCAAAATGTTCAATTCACCTAACCAGCACATCTTTCAGGACTTGTGGGAGGAAACCGGAGCGCCTGGAGGAAACCCACACACACACTGGGAGAACGTGCAGACTCCGCACTGACAGTGACTCAAGCCGGGAATCGAACCCAGGTCCCTGGCGCTGTGAAGCAACCGTGCTGCCCACTAAGGATCAATTCTGGTTCAATGACGAGTGCAAACCAGGAGGATCCGGCTCTGCCTCCTCTGGAGGACCCCAGCATCACATGCCAGTCTTCAGTCAGTTCATTCCACGTGATGTCAGGGCCCACAGGGTTTGCAATACTCAGTGCCTTCAACAGTTTCTTGATAATATTCTGGCAACGATACTGAAACTTGTGCTCAAGAACTTGCTGTGCCCCTAGCTAAGCTGTTCCAGTATAGCTACAACACTGGAATCTACCCAGCAATGTGGACAATTGCCCAGGAATGCCCTGTATGGAAAAAGGACACACCAACCAATTACTGCCGTATCCAACTACTTTTTGATCAATAAAATGATGAAAGTGGTCATCAACAGCCCCATCAAACGGCACTTGCTTAGATGTAACCTCACGGATGCTGGGTTCCGCCAGGGTCACTCCGCTCCTGACCTCATTACAGTATTGGTTCAAACATGGACAAAAGAGCTGAATACCAGAGCTGAGGTGAGAGTGACTGTCCTTGATATTAAGGCAGCATTTGATAGTGTGGCATCAAGGAACCCTCGCAAAATGAGTCACTGGAAATCTGTGGGGAAAACTCTTGGCTAGTTGGAGCCATACCTAGCACACAAGAAGATGGTTGTGGTTTTTGAAGGCACATCATCTCAGTCCTGGACATCACTGCAGATGTTCATCAGAGTAGTGTCTTGGAACCTCCTAACAGCACTTTGGGTGTACTGACACCACATGGACTGCAGCGGTTCAAGAAGGCAGCTCACCACCTTCTGAAAAACAACTTGGGATGGGCAATAAATGCTGGCCTAACAAGCAATGCATGCATCCTGTAAATTAATTAAACAAAAAGCAAAAACATTTTGTGACTTCTGGTACTGAAGCAGTCCATGTCCAAATGCAACAAGATTTGGATAATATCTAGGCTTAGGCTGACAAGTGGTAAGTAACATTAAAGTCATGCAAGTGCCAGGCAATGACCATCTCCAACACAGAATCTAACCGTTGCTGTTGATATTCAATAGCATTGAATTCCCCACATCAACATCCTGGGATTACCATTGACCAGAAACTTAATGTGACTAACTATGTAAATATTGTGGCTACAAGAGCAGATCAGAGGCTAAGAATTCTCCGTTTTTATGAGGCTCAAGTCAGGAGTGTGATGGAATACATTCCTGTTGCTGAATGAATGCAGCTCCTCCAGCAACACTCTCTGATCAAGCTCAACACCATCCAGGGCAAAGTAGCCCACTTGGCACCTCATCCATCACATTAAACATTCTACCACAGTGGCAATAGTGTACCATCTACATGATGCACTGGAGGAATTCATCAGGCCTCTTTCCATGCCCACAGTCACTCCATCTAGAACGACGAGAGCAGCAGATACCTGGGAACACCAGCTAGAGGTTCCCCTCAAACCACTTCGCATCCTTACTTGGAAATATATCGTCGTTCCTTCATTGTCACTGGGTCAAAATCCTGAAACTCGCTCCCCAATAGCACTGTGGGTGTACCTATAACGCAGGGACTGCAGCGGTTCAAGAAGGCACCTCCACTCGAGGGCAATTGGGGATGGCAGTAAATGCTGGCCTAGCCAGTGAAGTCCACATCCCTTGTATAAAATAGTAATGAGGTAAGTTGTTTAGAGGGGACCTGATGAAACATTTTTTCACCCAGAGGATGATGGAAATATGGAACGTACTGCCTGAGCGGATGGTGGAGGCCGCTACTCTCGCTACATTTAAGCATCTAGACGAGCACTTAAATCGCCAAGGCATAGAGACTGGACCAAGTGCTGGTAAATAGCATTAGTACAGATTGGTATTTGATGGTTGATGTAGACGTGGTGGGCCGAAGGGCTTGTTTCTGTGCTATATGACTTTGACTCTTAGGCCCTGGATCTATAAATGTTTGCAGTCACATGATGTGGTACAGTGTATGTGGAAATCCCAGACCTATTTGTAAATTCCATTGAAAGTTCAGTATATCGTGTAGTTTGACACTCCTCTTGTGATTTGGTTATAGAACCCTGCTCTTATGTCAAAATGATTTTAAAAGAAAATAATTTTCTGACGTCTGAACTCAATCGTTTGAAACTAAAAATGTATGTAACCAAACTCAAATTAAGCCAAGATTTTATAGACTGTTCTTTAATCATGTCCATTGTTGATGGGTAGCTGTAACATTTAGGCTTGTAGACTGGTTGGTTACTGATACAGGCACAATAGGTTTCCACTTGTGCACTTGTTATCCATTGAAAGCAGTAGAAGTGGGACATTATTATAAAATTACATTCTGCCTGAAGTTCCTTGTACTGCATCTCGTCCAGCAAGATGTACTGGACGAATGTCTGCATTAGTGTATTATTTTTCAAACCTGCCTTGCAGGAATCTTATTTGCTATTCTCCTATCAACTTGGCTTTCACCTATTTAATTCCTTGCTTGGAGCAAATGCACTGCAGTTTGGCACTTGAGGATTATGCCCAGATAAAGTGTGTGCTGCATTCCTGAGCCTGAACAGCAGAATCATTTTGATCAGTTGCCACAGTAAAATCAGGATCTTCAGAATCAGTTGGATTAGTAATTGTGTTGGTACTGCAAATACAATACTGGTAACCAGCATTCCTTCAATGCTTTTGGTGTATATACATTTATTTGCGCTGTTACCTATATGGAGTAGTTTAAAGGGGCCCAACTTGTGCACGAGACTTTTGGATTGTTGCACAGCTTACTGGGATATTGCTGGCAGCAGCCTTTGTGGCAAGTCTGGGAATTTAGAATTTCCCACTTGGGTCTATTGCCCTTGTTTCTGGCCCTGTGAAATGTTTCGCATTCTCTCTTTTTAGTAGATGCCAACAAATGGTCTTGCTGTCCTTCTTTTGATGCTGCAACAGCATAGAATTTGAAAATGGTCTGAACATTTTTGGGAAAGTTGTTCCTTCAAGTTTGACATTCGAACAATGTATTCTTATGCTTCTCCCTCCTTTTGATGCTTTACGATCCTCTGATGGCATCTTTTTAGAGTATACTTGTGGGTTTTATGTCAACCTAGAGCAGTGGTCACACCTATGATCATCTGTGAGAGTGGCGCAGGTGGCCTGTGGGGAGGGGGGGGGGGGGGGAAGAGTTTATGTGCACCTCTTATCATCATTGATGTTACATTTATTTTTCGCAGTGTACTTTTCATCACAAATATCCTTGTGTAATATCCGCAATGTATTTGTGAGTGTGCATCAGAGCTGTGTTTTTAATACCCGTTGATATATAAGTTTGACTCCCATCAACCAAAGGCTATGTTTAAAAACTGCTTGTGTACATTATGGAGAAGTTGGGAAGTGCTGATCTAGAGCCTGCTAGAAGTGTGAACAGTTGCATATTGCTACAACTTGACTGTTTGAAAGGTTCAGTATATGTAACAATTTTACCCTGTATGTCCTAAGACTCATGCAGGTAAGTACCATTTGCAACATTCAAGTATTCATTCCGGTGTTGAATTTTAGTTACACATATTGGGAAGTAATTTGTTTCTGGGGAGTGAGTAAAATATTTTTAAAGTACTGGTTTCTGATTCATGCTTCAGTCTTGGCCTAGCGTTCCAGGTAGGTGCTTGTGTCCTCCCAAGTTCTTCTTGGTCCTCCTCCTTTTGTCTCTGCTTAATTACTCTGCAAGTCTATCCACAAATGAGTCATTGGGCCTTCTGGTTTCTGGAGCTCATTCCATTTGTCCCGGAATGTTCCATTTCCCCTCTGGATTCAGTGAATGACGTTGAGCCATGCCAACAATTAAGAATAGGTAGTTTTATTTTATTTTTTAAAAAAGCAAAATAACTTGGGAATAGGGCTGTACATGAAATCACATGAAATCAGGCCTGCAGACTTGTGTGGAGGATAAAGGGAATCTGCTGAACCAGGTTTTGTGTGTTAATTTATTCCATGCAATTTGTTTCTTCACTTGCTGCTTATTTAATGTCCAGTGTTGTCATTTAAGGTTAAAACCTGTGCTACTTATTTTAGCTAAAGGAAACTGGCCTTATCATAAATATGCTCAAGTGTTCACACAAATAAGGAAGTCCAGGCCATGCTCCACCTATAACCTCAATTTAAAAAAAATAAATAAATAAAAAAAAAAAAAATCTGCTTGGTGGTTTGTATTTGCAGCAATCATGAATGTGGCATAGAAATGGCAAGCATGATATCCTTAACAATTACAACTTGATTTCTTCTCTTGTGCACTTTTATTGCTGTGGGGCTCTATGGATGTCAGTATTTTGACACTTGATCAGCTGATCATTCTTTTATATGCGAGCAAGTGTTGGCAGATGATTTGACTGTTGCAGCTGACCTTTCTACTATTCTCCTAATTCCATGGAACCATTTATCTTGTTGTAGAGGACGAGGCCATTTGGCTCATCCTGGCTGTGCTGGCTTTTTGCTGAAAAACATCTTACTGCCCCATTCTCCACAGTCCATTGTTACATTTTGGGGAGAGACCAATTTCTCTTTTTTTTTTTCCCAATGGCAATAACTGAAGGTCGAGAGGTAATGTAGCAAACAAACTAAAATCAACAAATACAAATATTATTTAACAGACAACTAATACATCAAGCCTCCAGGAAACCTTATTTTCACTTCAACTGGGCAGCATGGTGGTGCAGTGGTTAGCACTGCTGCCTCATGGCGCTGAGGTCCCAGGTTCGATGCTGGCTCTCGGTCATTGTCCGTGTGGAGCTTGCACATTCTCCCCGTGTTTGCATGGGTTTCGCTCCCACAACCCAAAGATGTGCAGGATAGGTGGATTGGCCACGCTAAATTACCCTTTAATTGGAAAAAAAATGAATTGGGCACTCTAAATTAATTTTTCTAATAAAAATTCAATTCAACTAGTGCAATCGAGATTGGTCATAACGCATTTTACTATGCCCTGCACCTCTGGTAGATGTGTAATATTTCAAGAGCAAGTCCAATGTTACTCCTGGTTCTCCAATAGTCTCACTTCTTCCTGCTGCAATAGTTTGCAACTTCCATAACCTTTTAAAAGTCATTTCACTTTTTGTTTGAGTCTCCTTGATCTGACTTCCACCAGCAAGGCACACCTTGTCTCCTAAATTTTCAGAAGTCCCATCTGTTCTGTTCTCTTCCTTTTGAACCGAAAACAAATTCTTACTAGCATCCTGCTTCTACATAGCAACATCTACCTCTTCTTTCTCTGCTCGTGTCTCACAAAAGCAGCTATCCCCTTTGAGTGGAAAGGTATGGAAAATGTCCCTTGATTTCAGTTTTGAGTGTCGCTCTCCTGGCAGCTGGACCGCAGTCTCCCAGCTGGGGTATTTCCAGAATTTCCAAAATGTTGATATTTTAAAACTCTGCTTTTGTCATAACCATATTAAAGTTGTTGCAAATTCATCAATCTGCATCAATCATTCCCTGTAGCTGAGGACACCAAGCTTCAAAAATTAACGGCACAAAACATTTATCCAAACTACTACTCACTCCCTCATGAGCAGTTTTTAAATTAGTGATCCCTTGGAGGAAATGGCCACTCTCAAATCGCTTGTTCTTTGAAAACTCTTCATAATTTTGAACTCCTTTTTTGAAGGTGTTCTCGTTTCTCCTTGTAAGCAGAGTCCCTGCATTATTATAGTTTGCTACTCTTGGTGATTAATTAGTTAATTTATGCTGTTCCCATGACTATCTTTTTGTATTGGGGTACCTGTAACTGCGCTCATTGCTATCATGATCTCAAATTTTCTACACATTTATCCCTGCTGCACTTTATGCCCTGATTTTAAAAATCCTCAGATTTTGTTGGCTCCTTTATGGTTTACTCTACTGTATTCCATTACAGGGAATTATACATTTGCTCCCCAGTAAGTTTTTTTTTTTTTTTTTTTTTTTTTTCTGTGTTCATCCATGTCCTTTAGTATATTTCCATTTGAGAGTAAATTCTCATTCTAGCAGGAATGGTGAATTTTGAAACAGCCCCAGCCGGAGGCCAATTGTGATTTAAACTGTTTTCCTGGTTGCTGTTATCTAACTCTTATTTTGTGTTACAAATGATAATTCATTCCAAGATCCTAACGTACATCCAAACACTCCATTCCCAAGGCTATGCTTTTATAGTCAACATTATCGGACACATTTTAAAACACTTGCACAATGTCTGTATGATTCCAAGTACAAGTAACCCCTCAATGATGAAGCAACTACTCCAGGTTCCCATGTAGAGGAATGTGTAGTGATGTCATTACACTTGGTCTGGCTATCCAAAAGAAATACAGGCGCAGTAATGACCATCTTGGCTGCTTTCCCCATTTCTTTTGGATCACCACTTGAACTGGTGGTTCAGCAGCAATACATAAACATACCATTCACGATGTGATGTAACTTGCTTTTTAAGTGATGTTAGTATTGTGCTCAGCTGGACTTTGCATCCAGAGTGACCTGAGTAAGTTGGTTTCCGTTTTTAGTATATTTGGTTATCTCTCTCTATCTTCCACCCAACCCAAAATGAAAATGACTTGATGTTCATTTTCCAATATTTCAATTTTCAGGTTGATTAACTTGAGACTGTATATTTTAAATTCACGGCAGCTTCTGAAAACATGTGCATTTCTCTTTAGGGAAATAGTTGATTAAATAATCACAATCCATGAACAGGAGAAGGAGGAAATAGTAGCTTTTCGAAGCCGATGATTTTGATAAAACACTTGAAATATTGTTTGGTTGCAAATTGGCAATTCTGTCTGCCACGTTCTTGGTAGTCCGTTATGGAGCAAACTACTCTCCCTGCCTGGTCAGCCATTTGGTTATATAACTGGTGAACTCTTTCCTGAGACTAGCAGCGAATATTCATCTTTCCACTTGGACATTGCTTAAACTTAAACCGTGAGCAGTGGTGAATGAGCATCACTATTTTTGAATGGGAAATGTCACAATACTGCGGGGATGGCAGGAATAGTGCTTTCCAATAAATGTTTAAAATTATGAATTTTAATGTTCTCATTACTGAATTGAAGCACCTCAAGAGTGCATCTTGATCTCTGGAGAAAATGTGAGTACCGTTGCTCCTTGTTGCAATTTGAAGTGTTTTGTGATGTCTCTTTCAGATATTTTGAGTATATTTTTGCAAAAGTAAATGGGAGAAAATAGTTTGATTCGTTAGCAACTAAGGAACGTAGATTTATCTAGAATTATTACATCAAAATATACAAAAGACAGGCTAATCTGCTCAATAGTTCATGCCAGTATTTAAACACTCTATTCGGGTTTCCTGTATCCTTCCCAATCAGGCAAACCCCGTATTCCCTTCTTTCTCCCTTAACTAAAAAGTTGCAACCTGAAAATATTTCATCAGTCCTTTCAATACAATTATTAAGAGAACTGCCACTGTAAAACCGCTTTTCTACTTTGGATATTCCTTTTACAGCACAGTAACAAAACGGTTGCTCTGAATGTGTACAGAGACCCGACAACTTTTTTTTCTCTAAGGCTTACAAAAACCAGTTCGGATTTGCTTTTGGCAGAGGATTATTCATGCAATGTCCCACTAACACAACCATCGTGGAAGTAAATTGCACAATTTTTGGGAGGGAAGTGGATTAACATTTCGTGTAAAATGAAGGCGGGTAATGGTGACATATTTTCCAAGATCGCTTGGTGAGTGAAGTTTATTGTACAAGATGATCACGGAAAGAACTTAAACTCCCTCCACAGCATCACCAACTGTCAAAGATTAGAATTGTTTTCCTGTACATGCAGGATATTTACGCATTTTGATATCAGCATAAAAGTTTGAGTTAAAAATTGTTATGGGGGAACAAAGTGTATATAATTTTTACTCTTCCACATGCAAGCACCTTGGCTCTAATCTCCCAGATGAATAGCTCCAAAACCTAGGGCTTGGCTCTTCCCTCTGTAATTGGATGCTCAATTTCCTGACCCATAGACCACAATCAGTAAAGATAAACAACAGCACCTCCTCCATGATAGTCCTCAGTATCTGGGCCCAGAAGGCTGCATACTTGGCCTCCCATGATACGCCTTGTGCACACGACTGTGGCAAAATTTGGTTCCAACTCCATCTGCAAGTTTGCTGATGACACGATCGTAGTGCGGCGTATCTCAAACAATGATGAGCCAGCGTACAGGAGGGAGATAGAGATGCCAATGGCGTGGTGTAACGACAACAATCTCTCCTCCGACACCAGCAAAACTAAAGAGCTGGTCATTGACTTCAGGAAGCAAAGTACTGTGCACACCCCTGTCTGCATCAATGGCGCAAAGGTGGTGATGGTTGACGGCTTCAAATTCCTAGGTGTGCACATCAATCAACATGGTCCACCCATGTCAATGCTACGACCAAGAAAGCACCGCAGTGCCTATACTTTCTCAAGAAACTAAGGAAATTCAGCATGTCCACATTGACTCTTAGCAATTTTTACAGATACACCATAGAAAGCATCTTATCTGGCTGCATCACAGCTTGGTATGGCAACTGCTCACCCCAAGACACAGCAGTCCATCATGCGAAAATGCCTCCTATCCATTGACACTCTGGGCAGCATGATCAAAGACTCCTCCCACCTGGGTTATTCTCTCTTCCAACTTCTTCTTCTATTGGGCAGAAGATACAAAAGTCTGAGAACACTCACCAACAGATTCAAAAAGGGCTTCTTCCCTGCTGTTACCAGACTCCTGAATGACCCTCTTATGGACTGAACTGATCTCTTCACACACCTTCTCTACTGAGTAGTACTACACTTCGCGTGCTCAGCTGGTGCCTGTGTCGATGTATTTATATTGTGTATTTATGCATGTCCTATGTTGTTTTCATGTATGAAACGATCTGTCTGGACTGTACGCGGAACAATACTTTTCATTATACCGCTGTACACGTGACAAATCAAATTCAATTCCATGTTGGAACAGGGCTAGCATGGGACTAATTGCCATCCTGTGTGCACTCATCCTGTGCACCATATGATTTGAGTTGCCCCCGGGCCTAGTTCTAACAATTCAAATGGATGTAATTCCCAGGAAATTGTACATTTGAAAGAGTATATTTATCTGTTTCTGGCTTGTAATTGTACAAGTTATTACGTTTTCAGCAGTAACTAAAGTTTATTCTAAATTATTTGAAACAGAATAGTAGGACCCGGGGGCCTTAAAAGGAAACTACTGAAGTAAATTTGGGCAAGAGATGAGGGACCAGGAAAGGAGATAAGTACCTACACATGGATTAATCCAACAGTCAGGGTAGTTGTAGAATGATTTTTGGAAATACTCAAAATAGATGCAACAATGGAAGAGTTCGAGTATTGGGTTTGGTGGGCTGAATCCACGTGTTTTTTTTTAAGAAAAGGACCACTTTAAAGTCAACAAAATCAGATTGTGCAATATGCCAACAATAAAAATGTTTTGAAGAGAAACCATTGTTGTATGATGCAATTAGCTAATCTTATTTGTATTGTAAGTAGGCGACTGGTGCGATTTTTCCTTTCTTCCTGAATCTGTCAACAGTCGAAACAAATTTGATAGCAATCTTGTTGAATGAGTTGTGACTTAAATGTGGACTATGGAAATCCAGAATATCTATCTGCATTGTGTTATGTTAGTTGATGTTTCAAACGTTTGGATAGATGTTGTGATTTTATTTAACCTGTGCCAGAGTTGCAGAACATGTTCCATAAACTCAAATCTACTTCTCAAATCTGCAACAACTTCTTGTTAATCTAATTTTGATCCCGCTCGGGCAGCACCGTAGTGCAGTGGTTAGCATTGCAGTCTCACTGCACCGAGGTCCCAGGTTCGATATCGGCTCTGGGCCAGTGTCCGTGTGGAGCTGGAAAATTCTCCCCATGTTTGCATTCTCAACATTTTTGTGCCCACAATCTAAAGATGTGCAGGATAGGTGGATATGACATGCTAAATTGCCCCTTAATTGGAAAAAATGAATTGGGTATTCTAAATTTCTTTAAAAAAATTTTTTTTTTTAAAGTTTGGATCCCACTCCGGCAAAAGTTTATTTGCCAAAATGTGACCATTGAGTGACTTCGAAACTGGCCGTATGCGTTTGCTGTGCATTGAGCTACTCTGCTGCAGTGACTCTTGGGTGTAGAATTAAAAAGATTCCCCTCCTGAGAGAAGGGATTTCGCCGCCAGTTAGTCTGAGATTAAAAACATGGAACATACAGTGCAGAAGGAGGCCATTTGGCCCATTGAGTCTGCACCGACCCACTTAAGCCTTCACTTCCACACTATCCCCGTAACTCAATAAATCCACCTAAACACGTAATTACAAATCCTATGGCCAGGAAGCATTTTCCTGACTACTGAAGTCCGCTGCTTCTACGTTCACTTGGGAAAGCTAGTGGAGCAGGTTTAAAGTAGGCTTAATTTTAAATTATCTTTGTCATCTGACAAGGCAAGTACTGCGCATTTGAGTGGAATTTTGTGTGGTCATGCAAATGGCAATAGAATACCCTTGAGTCACTTTATAAAAAAAAAACATAATTTAGAGTACCCAATTCATTTTTCCAATGAAGGGGCAATTTGGCGTGGTCAATCCACCTACCCTGCACATCTTTGTGTTGGGGCGAAACCCACGCAAACACGGGGAGAATGTGCAAACTCCACACGGACAGTGACCACTGCGCCACTGTGCTGCCCAGTTTTTCATAACTTTAAAGGACTGTAAATCATATTTCCTGTCAAATCAAAACTATTCGACTTGTCAAATAGGAAATTGCGCAGTTCCATATAATTATCACTCTCCTTTCTTCCCTTCACATGCCCTCCTTTCCTAATGTCTGGAAGAGGGAGGTTAAGTCAAAGCCCAAACTCCAGAAATTGATCTTTATTGGGAACCAAGAGCAGCAATTGTATCTAAATGGTAAAATTACTCCAATGCTAACTTATTAATCAAGCCTCTAACTGTTGAGACTTTTTTGTTGATTCCGAACCAGGCGCCAGAGTGTGGCGACTAGGTGATTTTCACAGTAACTTCATTGCAGTGTTAATGTAAGCCTACTTATGACAGTAATAAAGATTATTAATTCAAAAATGGAACATTTCTTCAGCTGACAGGCTGGGTTGAAGTGAACTGAATGATCTGCTGCTGAATTTGCAATTGTAGGTCAAAAATTAATTAAACAAAAATGTGTTTTTAAACTCCATTTAATAGAACATAAATATTGAGCTGTTTTAGTGCTTCTGTTTTGTAAGTCTGATACACTGGCAGAAGATGATGCCGCTATTGTGACGTATGTTCAGTTATGGTCAACATCAGATTATAGTGTCTCCGGAACAGCAGCTTTGGACTTTCTGTAGTATTAGGTGCTGGAGTGATGGTTAGCTGGAAGGAATAACATGCAATTGCATTGAATTCTAATAAACTTCACCAGCACTGTAGTCTTTAGTTTTCTCCACAGTAACTGGTGATTTAAGCTCAGCAATGGGCATTACATACAGAATCCAGTTCCCACATATAAATATAGATATGAAGCAGTCCGTGCCTGCATGCAGCAAAACCTGGACTGCATTCAGCCTTAAAGTGGCAAGAAACTTTCATACGACACAAATGCCAGGCAGTGACCATCTGCAACAAAGAATCTATTCATGATATTTCTCCCCATGACGTTCCCTGGCAATACATCCCCCACCATCAGCAGTCTGAAGGAAACCATTGACAATACACTTAACTGGACAAGCGATAAATAATTACTACTAGTAATTCTGTGGCAAAATGTACACTATCTACAAGCACGTTTAGTGTATGATGGAATATTCCAGTAACCTGTATGTATGCAGCTCCAACAACACTTGAAGCACCTAATTTTCTACCTTTAAACTATCACTCTCTGCATCACTGGTGCACAGTGGCAGTGTGTACCACCTACAAAATGCACCGCAACAACTTCTTCAGCAACACTGTACAAACTCGTTACCTCTGCCACCTGGAACAAGGCAGAAGGTGCATTGGGAAGCGTTCTCCAAATTACACTCAGACTAGGAAATATATTGCTGTTCCTTAACTGTTGCAGGATCAAACTTCTTTCTTAATAGAATTGGGTATACCGGCACCACATGGATGACAGCAGCTCAGAAATATGGCTCGTCACCACTGCCTCAAGGGCAATTAGGGATGGGTGATTAATGATGGCCTCGCCTTCAATGCTCACATTTCATGAACAAACCAAAACACATTTTTGTTGAGTTTGCCATGCGCTGGACATTTAATGAATGTAAGCTGAATGATGGTCATTGAACTTGCATTGCATATTTACCTTCAATTTATGTGAGCCCAGATCAATGCAGTTGTGACAATATTTTACTCTGGCTCAGGAACTTGAACTCCTAGCACAAATGATTAACAAATGACCTATTTGCTGTCCAGTTTTGAAGAACCGAGCCAGTCTGTGGGCTACTTCAGTTTTAGTGGTGTACTAATTTGCAGCTCTTGGGTATTTACATTTTCACATTTTCATATTGTAGAGAAGTGTTAAATTATATATTTAAAATTTTTTGTCATCTACTGGATGAATTTCTTTTTTTAAAAAACTCTTTAAGCCAGGTTGCTGCGACAGGCACACTTGAAATTGCAACTGGCTAAACTTTGGTCATTTGTTGTCTATCAGTAATAAGTGGATATAAACTTTTTAGCAAAGCTTGAAAGCAAGATGTCCTCTATATGTAGTCGTAGCTAACCTCACCTTCTGCTCTCTCTGTAAACCTGAGTTCATCCAAGGATGCTGCCAGTGTCTTTATTTGCTCCAAGTCCCATTTGCCTATTGCTCTCTAATTGCTGACCTACGTTTGCTCTCAGTGAAGCAGCACCTTGATTTAAATTTTTAAAAAATATATGTTTTATTCCAAACACAATCTATAAAATACACAAGCAGCAACCATATATAAACAGTTGCATACAGTTTTTTTTTTTGCCAATTCTCCCCAAGCTTGCTCTCTTTCTCTCTTCTCTCTTCCCCCCCCCCCCCCCCCCCCCACTACCACCACCACCCCGCATCGCCTGTCATCTCCACTGAAAGGCAAGCAGCCAACTTGCCTTCTCCCCACACTCTGTACTGAACCCCCCCCCCCAGCATCGCCTGTTATCTCCACTGAAAGGCGAGCAGCCAACTAGCCTTCTCCCGAAACTAGCCTTCTCCTCACACTCTGTACTGAACCCCCCCCCCCACCCCGCATCGCCATCTCTGCCTCCAACGACACAATCCGGTCGCCATGGTCTGGCACCACCCTTTTTAACCTCTGGGACTGTCGCACCTTGCGACACCAGGCGCTTCGCCACCCGATCCAGAGTCCACCAAAGGGGGGTTACTGCTTCCTCAAAAGCTTTGGACCAGTCCTCCTGCATCTCTGTTCGCTGTTGCTGCAACCTCTCCCTTGATAAAATCTATCAACTGCTCCACAGGCAGTGTGGCAGACGGTGGTGACCCTTCCAGCTCTGCAATTTTCTCCATTGGTGCTGCATCACATTTGTCCTCCAACCCATGAGCTTGGTCTTTTACCTACTTTTGCTGGGTGTGATACCCTTCTGACATTCCACTTTGGGGGAGAAACCAACACTCTCCATTCACTTTGCACAAATATCACCGATTAACTGGGTAGAAAGAGCCAAAGCCAACTCCTTCAAGCAGGAGTCACCTTGTGGATGACCGGTGGCCACACCGGAAATGAGTGATTTAAAAAAAAAAAAAAAAAAAAAAAAAAAAAAAAAAAATTCTGATCCTTGTTTCCAAATCCTTTCACAGTTTTGCTCTCCCTATCACTAATCTCCTCCAGTCCTGCAACCCTGTGTTTGACTAAAGAATTTGTCGTGCAGGTGAAGTTTCTGAACTTGCAGAAATCTCAGTGAAACTGTCCTGGAGTGACTGGGCATGTGACAGGTCTATCTGTTAACTATCCTTTTCCTTAATAATATTGCCTGGAGTTTGTTTGCACGGAAATCTCTCTTATCTCTAATATCCTGTCTATCGTATAATACTTGTGATCTTTTTGTTCAGGCAATTAATAGCTGATACCCCTGAGTATGGGACAGCAGCCATAAACAAAACAATGGCACACATTAGGGATCCTAAATCCAAGCCTGTTTTATAAAGTGGGTTGGCCTTAATCCCGGAAATTTGACTTTTTGTTTTGCCATTGTGATGAAATGGGTTAATGTTTCTCTGTGTGTGGTATTTGTCCCGCAGTCGCCTCGGAAAGCTCCAACTCGATCCCCGCATGCTTATTCAGAAGAATTTCACCATGTAATCCAAGGAGTAGTCCTTTTTTATTTGAACGATCCTTTCCTTGAACTGCTATTCTCTAGCGCCCCTCCCACTTCGCACAGCATCTCTCTGCATTGTACTGGTTAGGCATGCTGCTGCCCAGTTGAAACTGGTGTCTCCATTTGCTGGCTGCTCTCCCTGAAACCAAACAATGCATCCATTCTTGGAGACAGATCTGAAGTTTAAGATCACTGCTGAGACATTGTTTGTCCTATAGCGGGAGCCTAAAGTTGCAGAGATCTGAGGGACATTAAATATTCCTGTATTGGTCATTTTATGGAGCAGCCTGCTGATCTTCCATTATGATGCAAGAAACTTTTAACCAGCCTCTCCGTCCAACCTTTGCCCAACTATTCCCTTTGTAGGGTTTCTGGCAAGTACAATACTTTGCATTTCCTGCATTGAAAACCATTATGTATAGGATTATTAGTGTTTTGTTTCTTGACTCTATTTTTATTTCTTAAGGCCATATTCTTTCTGTTAACCTATATATTTCCATCTTAATTGTTTTTAATATGCCAAATTAACTGAAGTATCTAATTGGATAGCCTAGTGGAAAGAGGTCTACTGTAGCCTAATTAAATTACGTTGCAGCATTTAACTATTATAAATCTGTGCTTCGAAGGGCAGAAGGATTAATTGCATGGCTTTTTCAAGGAGCCAGCCCAGGCTCAATGGCCTGATTTGTTGTCTTATGTGCTGAATGATTCTATTCTCTGCAAATATGTATGGCTGAATGAATTTTTGAAATGTGTTTATGGCAAATATGCTCATTTCCAAGGAAAGCTGCTGTTTGAGTCAGTTTTTTGTTTTACCATGTAAACCTTTTAAAATGGCATGTTTTGTTGTTTCTTTTGGATATCTACAGTTCTTGTCATAAATACAATTAACTAACTTTTTAAAGTTGAGCAATAGCCTTTGAAGAAAGTCTATGTTTGGTATAAAAATGAACGTCAATTCAACTTTGTAACCGTGAGAAAACCATAGTAATTGTGAGGCAGCCAAGGAGTGTGTGCAGGGCACTACTAGTTGGTCAGCTTTAATGTAGGGCGGTGGGGGGGTTGAAATGATCCCTTGGTAGTAATAATGTCCGAGAATGCATTCTAGGGAAATTCTGGATTTTATTGCTGCCAAATTATTTGCATGTAACAATTAGATTTCAGTGCAATTGCAATGTTACAGAAGCTGTATGATTCACTTAGAAATGTTGGTTTGCTTTGCTTATCAGATTGGGAGAAGGGCAATGGGCAAGAACATTTTGCACATTGTGTATTGCATTAGATATAAACCGGTTTTTGCACTTGTGTCTTCCCCAACTTGTTGTAATTGTGACTGTACCAAAACATTCTTTGCAATTTTGTCAGATGGAAGGAGACCATTTGAAATCTGTAGCAGTTATAAATGGGCTTTCTCTTCCCTTCATTATTGGCTGTAATTTTTTAAAAAAAAAAGAACTTGAACACTTACTGACAGCTTGTCAGAAGCCATTGCTGGAAATGGTTTAACAGTTTGTGGACCAGTATCTGACTCCCCATACAGCAAGCCACTGATTTCAAGGATGCTGCTATGGGCATTGTCCAGTATAAGCTAACATAGGATCAGTGGTCTGTGAGAATTTAAATCGCCCTGCCTCTTACTGGTATGTTCACTTGTGTGTAGCCATAACTCCTGAGAGACCACAGTGAGTGAGGGGCACCTCCCAAAAAAAAATAATACAAAAATCTCAAATACTAATCTCTCGAGTACTAATATGGGAAACCATTGAGTTCATTACTAAGCAATACAGAAAAGTGCAACTTGAATTAACGCACAATTTCCTTTTGAGCTGTTACACTGAGGTCTTGTCGTCCGGTAATATAAATTCATTGCCTGATGAATTAGCTACTGATGTTCTTGCCTTGAGTACTACCAGCTAAGGAAACAGATCTTGGCCATCAGAAGACTTCAACTGGTAAATATTAGAAGACTAACTAAATGCCAAATATTATTCAGCTGTAATATTGTGAATTTGAGAATTACCAACTCCTGGAAAGTGTTAGTGGTATCGCTGTTTCTGAGTTTAAAACATTAAATTCCAGCTTTAGGGTTTGAGAACCTTGCTAAGCTAAGATTTCCGTACAATACTAAGGGTAATATTAGTTTTGTCTGTCCATGTGGCGTTTGCACATTCTCCCCTTGTTTGCGTGGGTTTTGCCCCCACAATCGGGGTAGGTGGATTGGCCACGTTAAATTTCCCCTTAATTGGAAAAAATGAATTGGATAGTCTAAATTTATAAAATTTATATATTAGTTTGTCTCTTTCAAATATCTTTCAAATGCAATGTTAAACTGAGGCCGTGTCTGACTGTTCAGGTGGACGTTAAAATCTCCCATTGTTTTTGTTTTTATGTTACGGGGGGTGGGGGGGAGGGGTTATTGTTTGTAAGGGAGAAAATGTGTGTTAATAAACTTTAATAAAGATATATTTAAAAAAAAAAAAAAATCTCCCATTGTTTATCCCTTAACCCATCATTAAAACAACTTTTGCTGTTTTGTGGGGCAACTTGTATCCAGGCTGGCAAGTAGCAAGTAACATTCATGCCAGACAAGTGCCAGGCATCTCCAAAAAGTATTACAATCCCAGACTAGACCGCAACAGTGGCCAGGATACTATGCGGGAAGAATTGCTTGCTCCGGGAGTGATTGAATGAAGAAATAGGGCTTTGGTATTTTTAAAACGCAACTTTATTATGAATACAATATTAAACTTTTTAACTTCAAACCGGAAAAGACCAGCTTACAATTAAATATTACTTAATTTCTCATTAAACAGCAAGAAAAGAAACATGCAGTTCTCAATCTATCTTGCTGTGGGAGAAATGTGTACTCCGCATCAGCCAGATCCGAAGTCAACACCTCTCTCCAAGCTTCATCCAGGAACTGCCATCGAATGCTTTTCAGCACTGTTGCTTCACTGCGCCAGGGACCTGGGTTCAAATCCGGGCTTGGGTCACATTCTGTGCAGCGTCTGCACGTTCTCCCTTGAATACGTGGGTTTCCTCCGGGTGCTCCCGTTTCCTCCCACAGTCCAAAGATATGCAGGTTAGGTGTATTGGCCATGCTAAATTGCCCTTCGTGTCCAAAGAAAAGGTTAGGTTAGGTGTGGTTACGACGATCGGGTGGAGGTATGGGTTCAGGTGGTGTTCTTTCCAGGGGCTGGGCTGGTGCAGACTCGATGGGCCGAATGGCCTCCTGCACTTTAAATTCTGAGTATATGAAATATGTCTCTGCATTCCTTGGCTCCACCCAGCAATGACCTCATCTCCCAAACTAAAAAATTATTTCTGAAGGCCGCAAAACAAATTAACTCCCCAGAGACTTTCCCAGTCAAACCATTAGTCTGGACTGAAAAATGCATTCCTTTATCAATTTCATCTTCTGGCTGTTAAAAGCACCCAGGTGCTGTAAACAATTCTTTAGAAAAACAATTGTACACCCTGGCCATGCAAAACAATTCTTTAAAAAACATGCTCTAACCCTCCGGCTTTTAATCCTTAAATTCCCCAATACTTAGAATGCAATATTCCTAAAGTCTTCTGGTCGTCACATCTTCTTTCTCTCTCTTCCCCCCCCCCCCCCCACCCCACCGCTTAATGTACCAGCAATGTAAACGGGCTATACGATGTATCATTTTACATTTTTTAAACGGGCAAAAATCTATAGTTTGTTTTATTATCACACGTTACAAAACCTCATGATAAAGCATCAGGAATCACATTTTCTTTTCATGCCACATGTTGACGTTGTAAATTAAGCGGTTGTAACTCCATCGGAATAGTTTTACATTTTAAATTTGTCCAAATGTTTTAGTGGATTTTGGTCCACATATTCAATTGTCAGAACTGTTGTAATACCAATACCAAACTCTATCTCCTTTTCGATGGCCGAAAATTAATTTTGGTGAAGGTCGAGTTTCCTCGAAAAATACCCGAATGGCCTTTCAATTCCTTTGTCTTCCTGCAGCAGTACAGCACCAGCACCCACATCACTTGCACCAGTTGTCACTGTAAATGGTTTAGCAGGGCAGCATGGTGGCGCAGTGGTTAGCACTGCTGCCTCACGGCGATGAGGACCCAGGTTCAATCCCGGCCCTAGGTCACTCTTCGTGTGGAGTTTGCACACACTCTCCCTGTGTTTGCGTGGGCCTCACTCCCACAACCCAAAGATGTGCAGGGTAGGTGGATTGACCATGCTAAATTGCCCCTTAATTGGTTCAAAAAAGAATCGGGTGCTCTAAATTTATTTTTAAAAAGTAAATGGTTTAGCATAATTAGGTGACACCAACACTGGTGCTGTGGTTAACGCAGCCTTCCAATTATCGAATGCCTCCTAACATTCCGAAGTCCGCTTTTGTGTTTTTGTTTTAAACCACATTTGCTGAAATCTGGCACAAATTTCTGGTAGAAACCACTCAGCCCCGAAATCTCTGTACTTCACTCTTAGAGATGGTATTGGAAATTCTCCAATAGATTTTGTCTTCACACTCTGGAGCCACCTGACCGTATCCAATGGTATGGCCTAAGAAGATGACTTGAGCTTTTACAAATTCACTCTTGGTCAAATTTACTACCAATCCAGCTCCCTTTAATCGATCCAAATTTTTTTTTTTTCACATTCCAAATGCTCCTTCCGTGTTTCACTGAATATCACCAAATCGTCAATGGACATTGCGCAATTGTTTAGACCAAGATGTTTTTGTTGGTTAATCTTTGGAATGTTGCTGCCGCATTCATCATTCCAAATGGCATGACCGTAAACTTATACAGACCATTTGGTGACACGAAAGCCGAAAACGCCTTCACCCTGTCTGGTAAAGTACTTGCCAATATACTTGAAATAGTAATATAATCTTGTCCCACCTTTTCAACACCGTCTTCCAAATGAGGAATAGGGTACAAATCTGACTTCTTAACTGCATTGGTCTTTCTATAATCAACACACAATTGTTGTGTTCCACCTAGTTTTGGTACCATGACAATCAGTGAGCTCTAATTGCTGTAACTCACTTTGATGATATCATCCTTAAGCATGTTGTCGATCTCCTTTTGTACCTGTGCTAACGTCAGTGGATTGAACCTGTATGGATGTTTATGGAAATAGCATTCCCTAAATCTACATCATGCATAATTACTTTTGTACTACCGAATTTATTTCACCATTCAGCTCTATGACTGTTGACATTTAGATTTTCCTTTGGAAGGTATCAATTTATCCCAATTTTTCAATACTTACTCATTATTCTATTTAATTTGAGGAATGTCAAATTCAGAATCATCTGGATTTATCTCTTCTCCCTGCGTTAGAACGACTAACATTTCCTCCTTTCCTACTCTCTGAAAATACCTCTGAGAATCTAAACATGACAGTTTTCCTTCTGTCTGGCATTCTTATGAAGTAACTCATCTCACTCAGTTTCTTTTCAGTTTGATAAGGCCCAATAAATCTTGCTTTCAATGTTCTACCTACCATTGGTAGCAATACTAGTACTTTCTCCCCATTAACAATACTACAAATTTGATTTTTCAGTCTGCCTCTTTTGTCATCACATGTTGTGACAATTTAAATGTTTCCGAGGCAACTCACCAGCCCTAGTTAATCTCTCCCTAATGTTCGACACAGTCCAACAATGTAGTCTCCGACCGCTGACTCACCAACTTCTCTTTGATCAATTTAAGTGATCCCCTCACCTCTAGACCAAAAATCAATTTGAACGGACTCTTGGATGTAATGTTTCTGAATGGAATTGCCTCTGGAAATCAAGTAGACACATCCATTGTGGTCAACGGATACTGCTTCCCACTTTTGGTTTCGGGCAGGGGCCCCACGCAATCATTAAGACCCTATTGAAAGGTTCTTCAAATGTTGAAATGGGTGTTAAAATTGGTGGTTTGATTACCGCCTGAGGTTTCCTCATGACCTGACATATGTGACGTGTGTAGCAAAATTTGACTACATCCTTATACAATCCAAGTTGATACTTTTGCTCGAGTTATCCTGACTCCTAAATGACCCCCTACTGGAACCCCATGCACTACCCGCAAAACTCCTTTCTATAACCCACCAGTAATGCCACTTGGTGAACGTTTCTGGCCGTTTTTCATCTGCTTGAAAAGGTCTCCATTTTTGTATTAATACATTTCTATTGAAATAACACTCTGGTATACTTTTCTGTCTATGCTTTCTGATCCAACTGCTTTATCTCTGAATCTTTCTGTTGTAATTCAACCAACTTTCTTGAACTAAAGATATCTATTTCATCCACACCTGCTCTTGTTCTTTACTAACCATTTGATCAAACCTGATTTCTGCTAACTAAATCTCAGCCTCCCTATCGGTACTCCAAATTCTCTTCCTCCTGTCTCAACCTGTGGCTCTGTGATCTGGTTACCACACAATCAGGATAGACTTCTTGCAATATCTCAGTTGCTTGACTTTCCACTGGCTTTTCAACCACTGTAGGCTGCACTCCCACCTGTAATCCAGCTTTACCATACCTAGGATAAATTGTACTCCTGAAAAAGGTAATTTTTCTATTACTCCTACTACCATCATTTTTCACTGGACTCTCTAACATTACCTTGCAAGGTGGCACACGACTGCTCTCACCACTAATTCCTCACATTCCCACCTTTTCTGGAAATGCTCCTTCTAAACTACATATCCCCTTTATATCTCACCAATAAAGATGGACATAGAATCCCTACAGTGCAGAAGGAGGTCATTCGGCCCATTGAGTCTGCACCGACCCTTTGAAAGAGCACTGTGCCTATGCCTAATTCCCTGCCCCATCCATGTAACCCCATTAAGGGGCAATTTACATAGCCAATCCATTTAACCTGCACATCTTTGGACTGTGGAAGGAAACCGGAGCATCCGGAGGAAACCCGACCATACATGGAAAGAATGTGCAAACTCCACACAGATTATCATCCGAGGTCTGAATCGAACCTGGATCTCTCGTGCTTTGAGGCAGCAGCGCTAGCCATTGCGCCACCCCGACTTACTCCTGTATCCCTTAAAATCTTAATCTCCTTACTTACTCCACCTTGTACAACGAGTAATCAATCCCCTAACAAATAATATCCTTGGAAGATCTGGTACCTGCTCATCCAACAACCTCTGAACAGGCTGTACACTCTTGCACCTCTTCCATTGGGACAATATTTTTTCTTCTCACTTTAATAAACCCCACTGGCTTATCCTGTTACCAAGTCTGCCTTCCTAGTACTTAAGCCACCAACACTGCGACTTCACATGTCCAACTTTATTACAATGGAAACCATTTTCTTATCTCTCTACCACTATCATAGTTTTCCTTTTTACTCTGAGGCACGCTCGCCTTAACATCACAAACTAAACATTGACCACCTGTGAATTTCTGACTTCCTTAGTTTTTATCCTTCGCAGATTGAAATTCATGTCGAAAACAAAACTTTGCTTTGTGAACCAATTCAAAATCATTGCCCATTTCTGTGGCCTGTCTATCTATCAGTTTTAACTCTTTGCTCTTCCACATAGTTCTCACTACTGTGGGAAGTGAATCTTTAAATTCCTGCAAAATAATTATTTTCCCTAAGAGGGCCATACTTTTGGCCTATTTTTAATGCTCTTATCCACCTATCAGAATTAGTTGGTTTAATTCTTTTGAATTCTGTGTATGTCTGACCTGTTTCTCTTTGATTTCTAAACTACTGCCTGTAGGCTTCTGGCACCAGTTCATATGCACTCAATATGGTTTTCCTTACCTCATCATAATTCCCAGATACCACCTCTGATAGTGATGCAAACACTTCACTAGCTCTACCTACCAACTTTGTTTGAACCAACACTACCTACATTGTCTTTGGCCACTTTAATTGTTAAGCCACTTTCTCAAATGAGATGAAAAAGGCTTCCACATGTTTCTCATCAAATCTCGGCAATGCTTGAATATATTTAAATCTGCCTCTACCACGCTTTTGACTAGGAAGTACTTCCTCTAGACCTTCCTTCGCTTCTACATTTAACTCTTAATCTTTTAAGTTGATCTCCTTGCAGTGCCAGATTCCGAAGTTCAATTCTCTTTCCTTATCCTTTTCTTTGCTAATCTTTCCATTTCTACCTCAAGCTTCCTATTTTCCATTTCTTATTGAAAAGACCTCTCCTTTTCCTTCGGCTATTGCCAATCGCTCCTTTTCTTTCAGAATCAATTTCTTCAGTTCTATTTCTTTTTTCCTGCATTTCTAAATAATTCATTTGTAATTGAATTCTAGCTAGTTCTAATGATTCACGCTGTCTCTAGCTAATTTAAATATTAAGCTATGGCTTGTATTATATCTACCTTCCTCACCCCTTTAGATTAGGGTAACTGCAGCTTCCCCACCAAATCCAAAAGTTTTGCTTTAGTCTCCCTTTTGTAAACCATCCCGAGTAATTGCTTCCACACCCAGGAAAGTCTTTGCAATCGATCCTTCTCCAGTCATTCCCCAGTTAAATTTCAAACCCTGAAAGAAAGCAGTCGTTCCACACACATTCTCTTATAACCCCAAGCCAAACAAGGAATTATACTTCAGAATCCCAGATGAGCCCTGGAACAACGGTTCTGATGCTGGACCAAACCCCAATATTTTTATTTGTAAGACTGCGGAATCATTTGTGCGGAAAGAATCATTTGCTCCATGAAGAAATATAGCGTTGCTATTTTTAAAACAAAACTTTATCTCTGCAGGCCGCAAAGCACCGCATTAACTCCCCAGGGACTTTCCCAGTCAAACCACAGTCCACTAATCCAGACTGAAAATCACATTCCTTTGTCAATTTCACCTTCTGGCTGCTAAAAGCACTCCACGCAAAACACAATTCTTTATTTAAAATATGACCACTGCAATCAAACCTACTCTAACCCCAGGTTTATGACCCTTAAGGTGCCCAATACTTGGGTTCTCTCGTATGACGACTGGAAGACTTTAGGAATCTTGGAATCTAACTTTTGTTCCTTGGCATTCAATGGCATTACCATCACTGAACCCCCACCATTAACATCCTGGATGTTACCATTGACCAGAAACTGAACTGGACTAGCCATATAAATACTGTGGTGACAAGAGCAGGTCAGGGGATAGGAATCCTGTGGTGAATAACTCTTCTCCTGACTCCCAAGTCCGGTCCACCTTTTATATAAGTTAAAAGTCAGGAGTGGGATGGAATACTCTCCACTTCCTGGATGAGTGCAGCTCCAGCAACACTCTAAGCTTGACATTTTCTAAGACAAAGCAGCCTGTTTGATTGGCACTCCTTCCACAAACATTCAAACTTCCACCACTGACTAACAGTGGCAGCAGTGCATACCATCTACTGCAGCAACTCACCAACACTCCTTGGGCAACATCTCCGGCTACCACCAGTACCATCTAGAAGGACGAGGGCAGCAGACACATGGAAGCATCACCAGTTGGAAGTTCCCCTCCAAGTCACTCGCCATCCTGACTTGGAAATCTGTCGCTGTTCCTTCATTGTTGTTGGGTCAAGAGGGCAGCACGGTGGCGCAGTGGTTAGCATCGCTGCATCACGGCGCAGAGGTCCCAGTTTCGATCCCAGCTCTGGTTCACTGTCTGTGTGGAGTTTGCACATTCTCCCCCTGTTTGTGTGGGTTTCGCCCCCACAACCCGAATATGTGCAGGGTAGGTGGATTGGCCACGGTAAATTGTCCCTTAATTGGGGAAAAAAAAAAGAATTGCGTACTCTAAATTTTTTAATTTTTAAAAAAATTGTTGTTGGGTCAAAACCCTTGAACCCCTTCCCTAACAGCACGATGAGTTTACCTACAGCACATGGACTGCAGCAGTTCAAGGCAGCAGCTCTCATGATGGCCTCACCAGCAATGCCCATATCCCATAAATGAATTAAAAACAACTGTGTGCAAAGTTTGGCTGCCATACTTGCCTTCGTAACAATAGTGATTATACTTTGAAAATTCCAATTTGAGGTCACGAAAGTCATTATAGAAGTGCAAGTTGTTTTTTCCACATGGTAGGCTTCAGAAACTTATGTGCTATTGGAAATTTCAATTGTGTTACCAGTTTATTTGGAAATTTTGACATGAGTTTTGATTAGTTATTGGATACTCAGCAAGTGCGAGGGATATTGTTTGAAATCCAAATGTGAATACTGTAACCAAATTAGTGCAAAAAGGGAATGGTGTGGAAACAGTAAAATAGAATGTTGGTGCAAAGAGAATAAATCTAGATTTTGAATTAAAGGTTTTTATTGAGTAGATTGAGAGGTGTGAAGCTGGCTTTATTTCAGTTGTCGGAGAACATTTGTAAGCCAGTTGTTGGACTATTCCAACTGATCAGGAACCAAGCTACAATTTGCAACAGATGTTTTCGGGGCAAAACACGATGGGCAATTTACTTTGATTAAGCTTACTTTAATATTTTTGCCTGATATAGTTAGCTAAATTTAACAGCCATTGCTGTAAATCACAAGAGTCCAGATTAAATTATTGTTGCTACCTCGATACACTAATCTGATGTGACTGATAGTTGATATTTTCAAATTTTATTTTGATTCATGATGTGGGTGTTGTTGGCTAGGCCATTGTTTATTACCCTTCCCTAATTGCTCTTGAGAAAGAGGTGACCAACTCCCTTCTTGAACCGCCGCAGTCCAGGTGGTGTAGGTACACCCACGGTGCTGTTAGGGAGGGAGTTGTGATAATGTAGCATTGTATACAATATTTTGGCATCACCCATCTACCGCTACAATTTGATATGTATGTTCGTTTAGCCAATACATTAGCCTCTTGCCACATGGCTAGTTGGGAATCCAAATGCAGCTAATTGCATTTCTGATTAACAAATTAGACTGTCATTGGACAGATAATTGCAATGTGCAAATTTGTATGATTCATACCAGTTTATTTTGATTTCTTTTTGTGCTGAGATGACCAAGTGTTTTTGTTCAATGCTTCTGTGGTTCTGGAATTATTTGTCACTTTAATGAAATCCCGTTCTATGATCTGGTATATTAAAATATGGCAGAGAGATTTGGTGCGTTGGAAAGTGAGCCTCTTGTTGAATATTATATAAGTAAATATGCACGTGACCTATATTTGCTTACATTATATATAAGGCGTTTTCTCAATTATTTGATTTGGCTGAAGCCATGTGTCATAGAGACAACGTTTTTTTTTAAACAATACAGTGCAGTACAGGCCCTTCGGCCCACGATGTTGCACCGAAACAAAAGCCATCTAACCTACACTATGCCATTATCATCCATATGTTTATCCAATAAACTTTTAAATGCCCTCAATGTTGGCGAGTTCACTACTGTAGCAGGTAGGGCATTCCACGGCCTCACTACTCTTTGCGTAAAGAACCTACCTCTGACCTCTGTCCTATATCTATTACCCCTCAGTTTAAAGCTATGTCCCCTCGTGCCAGCCATTTCCATCCACGGGAGAAGGCTCTCACTGTCCACGCTATCTAACCCCCTGATCATTTTGTATGCCTCTATTAAGTCTCTTAACCTTCTTCTCTCCAACGAAAACAACCTCAAGTCCATCAGCCTTTCCTCATAAGATTTTCCCTCCATACCAGGCAACATCCTGGTAAATCTCCTCTGCACCCGCTCCAAAGCCTCCACGTCCTTCCTATAATGTGGTGTCCAGAACTGTACGCAATACTCCAAATGCGGCCGTACCAGAGGTCTGTACAGCTGCAACATGACCTCCCGACTCCGGAACTCAATCCCTCTACCAAGGCCAACACTCCATAGGCCTTCTTCACAACCCTATCAACCTGGGTGGCAACTTTCAGGGATCTATGTACATGGACACCTAGATCCCTCTGCTCATCCACACTTTCAAGAACTTTACCATTAGCCAAATATTCCGCATTCCTGTTATTCCATCCAAAGTGAATCACCTCACACTTCTCTATATTAAACTCCATTTGCCACCTCTCAGCCCAGCTCTGCAGCTTATCTATATCCCTCTGTAACCTGCTACATCCACACTATCGACAACACCACCGACTTTAGTATCGTCTGCAAATTTACTCACCCACCCTTCTGCGCCTTCCTCTAGGTCATTGATAAAAATGACAAACAGCAACGGCCCCAGAACAGATCCTTGTGGTACTCCACTTGTGACTGTACTCCATTCTGAACATTTCCCATCAACCACCACCCTCTGTCTTTCAGCTATCCAATTTCTGATCCACATCTCTAAATCACCCTCAATCCCCAGCCTCCGTATTTTCTGCAATAGCCTACCGTGGGGAACCTTATCAAACGCTTTGCTGAAATCCATATACACCACATCAACTGCTCTACCCTCGTCTACCTGTTCAGTCACCTTCTCAAAGAACTCAATAAGGTTTGTGAGGCACGACCTACCCTTCACAAAGCCATGCTGACTATCCCTGATCATATTATTCCTATCTAGATGATTATAAATCTTGTCTCTTATAATCCCCTCCAAGACTTTACCCACTACAGACGTGAGGCTCACCGGTCTATAGTTGCCGGGGTTGTCTCTGCTCCCCTTTTTGAACAAAGGGACCACATTTGCTGTCCTCCAGTCCTCTGGCACTATTCCTGTAGCCAATGATGACATAAAAATCAAAGCCAAAGGTCCAGCAATCTCTTCCCTGGCCTCCCAGAGAATCCTAGGATAAATCCCATCAGGTCCCGGGGACTTATCTATTTTCAGCCTGTCCAGAATTGCCAACACCTCTTCCCTACGTACCTCAATGCCATCTATTCTATTAGCCTGGGGCTCAGCATTCTCCTCCACAACATTATCTTTTTTTCCTGAGTGAATACTGACGAAATCTTTTTCCTGAGTGAATACTGACGTTGATCAGCAGTTTACACTGTTCATGGTCTCCTGCATTCCAAGGAACCTGCCTTGGGTTTTCAAAAGTACCATGTTTGGTTTTAATTTGTACAGAGGTGAATATAAACACCTCTTAGTAATTAATTTGGTAACTTTCAGCCCAAAACATGAGGGAATCATTGAGTATAATGTACTATCATCAGACTTGTGCAGAGTTGAATCTTTTGAATTAAATATTTCAACAGATAAAGCCATTCAGTGTGACCGTTGCAAGTAAATCCTTTCCATTCGAATCAGCTCAAAGTATGCCTAGAGAAATTCATTGGCAATTTTTGTCTTTCCCCTGAGTTGTATTTTAACACTTGATGTAGCATTACAATTGAAATTGTTCCTGAGAGCTTCACTACTTCCTGAACATTGACTGCAGATTACTTTTCCATGTATTGACTTATTTTACAATTGTTTCATGGCAATGTTTAATAAATTAGTGGGTTGCATCCTATACTTAGCTAAGCTTCCACAGAACAAATAGCCGCACTTCATAGCCTTAATCTAATTAACTTTATTCCACCTAAGCACCACATTTTTGATCCATTTTTTCGAAACTAATTTGCTGAACTTCATTTGAAATGCTGGTTTGCTGAGAAATATAGCTGCTGAGCCCAATGGTAATAGAGTGAACAATTTGGCAGGGGATTGCAATTGTAAACATCCAGATTAAAAGTATTTTCTTGCTCCAGGCCATTTAGTGACAGGCTGATGCATTGTGCTTGAAAGGGAAATGAGAGAAAAGGGCAGTTTTAATGAAAAAACCTTGTTCTATGTTCTGCTTTATTAATATATGGCAGATTGCTTCATTTAAGCTCTACCCTCCATTAAATGTGAGGAATTGTACTGAAATTATATTTATCACATTTTTGGCTTGGTATTTCAATTTAAACATGCTTTTTTAGCTTTAACCTTTTTTTGTCATGCCCCTGCTGCCTTTGGAAATGGATGCATATTTGTCTTTTCTCTGAAAGATGATTTTCGCTCTTCAGGCTCCCACCTAAGTGCTCTTGTTTTGGTACTTCCCACAGTTATGGAATCTGCTGCTGGCACTGAAATGTGTTTTTCATCATGTAAATCCAGGCCTGCTCCATGATTTTAAATCTTTTGCTGTGACCACTCCAGCAATGGATCACCATGTGTATCTCGAGTTCTGCTGTTTAAAATACTTTTCATCCGACATTACCCTGAATATAGAACCATAGAATTTAAAGTGCAGAAGGAGGCCATTCGGCCTATTGAGCCTGCACCAGCCCTCTGAAAGAGCACCCTACTTAAACCCAAACCTCCACCCTATCCCTGTAACTCCTCCTAACCTTTTTGGACACCTAAGGGCAATTTAGCATGACCAATCGACCTAACCTGCACATCTTTGGACTGTGGAAGGAAACCGGAGCAAGAAACCCATGCAGACACTGGGAGAACGTGCAGAGTGGGCAGCACGGTAGCCTTGTGGATAGCACAATTGCTTCACAGCTCCAGGGTCCCAGGTTTGATTCCGGCTTGGGTCACTCTCTGTGCGGAGTCTGCACATCCTCCCCGTGTGTGCGTGGGTTTCCTCCGGGTGCTCCAGTTTCCTCCCACAGTCCAAAGATGTGCAGGTTAGGTGGATTGGCCATGATAAATTGCCCTTAGTGTCCAAAATTGCCCTTAGTGTTGGACTGGGTTATGGGGATAGGGTGCTCTTTCCAAGAGCTGGTGCAGACTTGATGGGCCGAATGGCCTCCTTCTGCACTGTAAATTCTATGATAATCTATGACTCTGCACAGACATCTTCAAACCCTATTACTATGTCTCAACAAAGCACTGTTTGTGCATATCTACTGTCCTACATGATCACTCCAACATCTGTAGTTGATGGCTCATCCTCTGATCCCTCTGTGTGCTATACAGCTACCACTTTACAGCTCACACTTTCTAGACGTCTCAGTGATGTCACTGCTGCCCTATGGGTCAGTAAACCTATAACTTTCTTCAAATAATTCTCGATCTAACTTATTTTTGCTTCCACTCCATCAATTAAAGTTGCGTCCATATATCTTGATCATGGTTTCTTTCCACCACTCAAATCTCAGTATTTAAAAAGATGAACTCTGCCTATTTATACTATTTTTCATTTCTGAAGAGTTTTTGTACCAAGATTGTTGTGGTTCTTGGGAGGGCAGCAACTAACCAGAAAGTCATATTGAGGGTTGAGGCTACCAAAGCAGAGCAGCCAGAGTAGATAATCTTTCAACCCCTTAGATCCACTCAAATATTCTTGTCATCTTATTCGTATGGTGTACCCTAGTATTATGCTGTGCAAAAAAAGACCATTCGTCTATTTAATCTCTTACTGACTTTTTTCAGCAGTCTATTTTCCCAACAGAAATGCAGCCAGTCTCTCAAAAGAAGCATAGTTTTCTGTTCTGCCTTTTTAATGGTAATTTTATTATCCTTTATAAAGGTCTAAAATATTTTCCTTTCGGCAGCCTACATTTTAAGCACACTCCATTAAATCCACTACAAACAAACTTTACTAGGTCCACATTTTCTATAGCTAGATTTAGAAAAAAATAAAGTTGTTTCTATATTTGTCTTCATCTGGTTTAGCACAGGGCTAAATCGCTGGCTTTGAAAGCAGACCAAGGCAGGCCAGCACGGTTCAATTTCCGTACCAGCCTCCCCGAACAGGCGCCGGAATGTGGCGACTAGGGGCTTTTCACAGTAACTTCATTTGAAGCCGACTTGTGACAATAAGTGATTTTCATTTCATTTCATTTTCATCTCATGAGAGTTGAGATCCAGGTCTCTTAACTCGGCCCCTTAAATTCGGGGAACTGCTTTGAAATGAAATGAAAATCGCTTATTGTCACAAGTAGGCTTCAAATGAAGTTACTGTGAAAAGCCCCTAGTCGCCACATTCCGGCACCTGTTCGGGGAGGCTGGTACGGGAACTTCCTTGTCTGCAATAATGAGACCAAAACTAAACCTGGAACTCCAGGCATAGTTTCGGCAAGACCAGGAAATTTTTCAGATGCTTTTAAATTCCAAGCCTGATACTCAATAACCACTACTTCCTTTACCTGTATCCCTTCCTGGTATTGTCCTGTCCTTCACCTGCTTTCTTAAGCTTTAGGCATGTTGCAGGTTTTTTAAAAAAAAAAGTAAACCCCACAAGAAATTTACAGTTCTTGAAACTGTTATGTCTACATACATAAAATGATGGTGTGTTTATGCCATTTTCATGGAAAACCCCTTTCGAAGAAAGGCCAAAAGCTGCAAAAAAAGATGCTGTGTTGGCTTACCAGAATGAGAGGTGACATTTAGGAAAAGTGACCGGAATCGGGTTGGTCTTTTACTGCCGAGAAGTTGGAAAAGCAGCTTAAAAGGTCACTGTCGAGATTAAAATGGTTATGTTGAACCAATATTTTCACTGGACGCAATTTGAAATCATTTGAGTTGGTCATTTTTAACAGAGGGTGATTAGAATATAGAATTCACGTTGAAAGACTGCAGAGTCAATGAATTCTTAAAGGGAACTAGATAATTGCTTGAGAAAGGGACCTTAAAGAATGAGACATGAACAGGCAAGAGTGGATTAGAGAAAAAGCACAATGCAGGCCTGACAAACTTTCATTAAAATCTTATAGCAACTGAACTGTTTTTGAATTGTAATTTAT